>NC_061871.1:8127500-8752500 GCF_905147765.1 Vanessa atalanta
CTTGGTGATATTTAAGAAGAATAGATGTTGGTCAAGCAAAAAATTATGTGATTGTTATTGTTTTTTTATTTAGTTATTTTATATTGTAGCTCTTTATTTTTACCATTGACTTTTTTTAAATTATACAATCTACGTATATCAAATAAAAATATTTTTATTTTGCTTTTACCTGCAATTATTCTATATTTTCAGGAAGTTTCAACTATGTAAATATACAAAATATTCACCTTCTCAGTTCTCACACTAGTTAGGTAACACATAAACATAAATCAAAATGTTGCTAACCGTGAGCCGAAATGGCCCAGTGGTTAGAACGCGTGCATCTCAACCGATGATTTCGGGCTCAAACCAAGGCACTGAATTTTCATGAGCTTAATTTGTGTTTATAATTCATCTCGTGCTCGGAGGTGAAGGAAAACATCGTGAGGAAACCTGCATATGTCTAATTTTAACAAAATTCTGCCACATGTGTATTCCACCAACCCGCATTGGAGCAGCGTGGTGGCATATGCTCCAAACCCTCAACTCCTCAGGACTCCTCTCCTCAAGGGAGAGGAGTCCTTAGCCCAGAAGTGGGAAATTTACAGGCTGCTAACACATTAACAACAACTAACCGTGAACAACAATTTAATTTTAGACATCTTAAAATACATTTCTAAGCATTATGTTGTTATTTGCAAACAGATTTTTCGATCGACGATAATCTAGCTCTCCAGTTCCGCGAAAACTACAATGTTAACAAATTGGACATAATCAAGTGACTACATGACCTTATGATCAATACAACTGTCACGTTTTAAATATCGATCATGTAGCTATTTCGAGTGCACACATGCACACACATTATTTCCTTTAAGTTGTTAGTTTTTACGAAAAAACATTTCAGAACATACTAGCTAAATTGGGTTCTTACATTATAAATAAGTGGGTTCTCTTAAACAAATCTGATAGTGATCATAATATTGCTGTCTGTTTTGTAGTCCGTCTAAACTGGTTAGAGTCTATTGTCGTGTCTCGACGAGCACATAAAACCGTCCGCGTCGGTCCTTGTCATATGTATTTCTATATCTCCTGTGCACTTTTTCTTTTTAGTGTAAGTTTTGTGTACTGTGAGTTAAGATTAAATAAAAAAACAAATTTCATCCTGTCAAGTGTTTGGAAACGAATTTTCATACATATATATTTTTAATAATGAAAATGAAATGTTCCGTCTGAGAATAGTAAAACAATACCTACTGTTTTTTTGTTAAAGCTAAACTTACGCAAATCAGATCAAAGGCAACAATACTTCTCATTGAGAGCAGCGGACGTGTCTACATCAAAAACTTAATAAATGAAGTTTATTTTGGGACGGGATGACCTAGATTTAAGGCGGTGCAAAAAAATTGGCTACGCGTTAACCAAACATTTACGAGTTTTTGAAACACAAATTACATCTAAAGCGTAAGTGGACTCAAGCATTTTTTTAAATAATTTGAATGTAACGATTTTCTATTTAACAAATAACAGCTATTAATACTAAGAGCTAACAAGTTAATAAATAAACAAATAAACAGCTACTAATTAGCAATGCAATGTGTTTTTATTGTTATTATTTATGATATGATTTATGCGTTAGTATTATTTACAGTTATAAAAATGCATTTTCTAGTTAAATTAATAATATTAAAATTAATATATATTTTTTTCGAAGTAATATAAAATTAAAATAACACTAAAGGTAGGTATTACGTAAGAAAAGAATGAATGAAATATAAAAATAAATAAATATAAAAGGTCTTATCAGACGCTGTTTCAGTTCAATTCATTCAACTGGATAATTAATCTGTGCATGTGCAATTGTAGTATGTCTTGCAATATCAATTCACATAGTATTTAGACCGCTATACACGAGTGCATATATTCCTTTGATGACAGAGCGATCTTTGATCACTATCAATCCTTCTACGATAGAAACGATAAAGGAGACTGTGAATATTTATAAGCTGCCACAGTGTAGGTAAAATATTTTATTGAAAATTTTCACGTGTGTGGCGTCGGTGTTAATTACATTTACATTAAATGTGTATTGTAATTTCTTTAACCACAGTTCAACTCGTTTCGTCGGCCAAATAGTCGTCAAATCAAGTCGTCTGTTTTAAAAAAAAAATGATTTCAAAAAAGGAAATAAACGAAGACCTTGTTAATGAGAGACGTAAATGCAACTTTAATATTCAAGAAGTTACACATATCATTGATGGTGGTATAGAGAATACTCTACAAAGAAAGAAGATCGGTAAGATTAAATTATTTAATTAATTTTATATTTTAAAATATTCAAAAAAATTAGAGCAACTTGCGACATACATATAATTGGCATGGAATAGCTCAATATTTATAAATATAAGTTCGTGTGTCAAATATATTAAGAAATATCAGGTAAATCTATTGTCGTTTAACATTCAAAGCTTAGTCGAGTGTATATGTATATCTTTGCTTGGTGCTAGCCCGTCCGGGTCCGTTCTGGTGTGGTGGAGGAATTGTTATTTCAGTTCATTGTCAGTGACCAATGCGTTGTTAAGCAAGGGAAGCAAAAGATATTAATCATAGATGTTTCGTAAGATATTCCTTTCAGTGCATATATGCAGTGATAATAAACGAATGGTGACGATAAACGAATGGCCTACCTAATGGTATTTCTATATGTATGTATTTCTATAGCAAATTAAAACAAACGAATAAATGCGAATAGACCTTTTGTAAACTTATTCATCTATAATATTATAGACTAATCATTCCATCAAAAATGTGACTGTCCTATATTTTTATGTGGACGAAAAATTAATTAATTAATTATATTTCTAATCAAGAATAGCCCCCATAATCATAACTTACATTTAAAGGAAACAGTTCAATATATATTGTTATATATTTGAATTTTTATATTTTTTAGCTCCTATGACACGAAAAACGAAATCTTTCAATAATATACATAGCCTATGTTCATCCTAAAACTACAATCGATAATAATATAAACTACTAGTAACACCTGTGTGAAAAATAATAGTACTTACATTATTTTTCTAGCGATAGTGGAGTATTTACAACGCCGTCTCTCCGTTTGGACCTTGGACCAGAAAAGGCTCATTCTGATTTGCTTAGAAAACCTTGCAAATTAGTTTTCATAAAACCAGTTTTTATATAATAATTTTTACGCGAAGCGATATGACTGCTCTAATTTTAGCAGAATATAAATATATAATATATATATAATATATAGTCGGTCTAGTTAGATACCATTCAATTATTGGTTTTTCTCTACCATTTTTTATCAGAATATCCTAATATACTGATGGTCATATACCAGGCGAATTTATTATTCTACTATACATATGTAAATAATTTAAGTAAACAATATAAGCAAGGACTAATATGTATGTACGATGTATATGTATGTATTAATCTCTTTATATAATTTGCTTGTGATAATGATCGTGCTACCTCTGAATGACTTCAATCGATTGACGTCATATACATACATACAATATTTTTGAGTGTGTCAATGTCTATATAACTAATAGTCCCCATGTATGTTATTCGGTTTAAATATTTACTTCTGATAAATATACATAATGTTCACTCAGATAAATAGAGTTCATATTATGATAACGGAAAATGTATGAAACTTAGGAATTCTACATAATTTCTAGGAAACATACAATTTAGATTCCGAAATATACACGCTGAAGGTCATTATATATATGTATGTATAAAATCGTCCTTTTGACGCCATTTTTAAAGAATTCCGATTGCTATTTATGAATGATAGCAAATCTATATTTGCTAGGCATACTGTACACAAATGTGTAGGAACTGTGTACAAAGTCCGATTGCATTATTTTCCCTTAACACAAACATATTACATTTTAGTACCTACTTACACAGAATCATGTATTTAGTATAAAATGTATATACGTAAAAATATTTCTGATAATGTTAATATAACATATTTTCTAATATATTATAAAACTTGACTAGTTTAATTAATATTTTATTAATATTCAGTGGATTATATATTACATAATATAACATTATTCGCAATCTTTAACTTCAGCATCTTCTAAAATTGAATTAGGTTAAGTCTAAGACTGCAATCTCACAAATTCTATTTTTATTGCGCAGGTTTTCGTTGCCTTTTAGTGATTTACACAACGTAAAGTGAGAATTGGAAATTGGTATCAACATTTTCAATAAATACCTATGTTATTATATATAAATATGTTTAAATATTCTATGTTGTCTATCTCGGTCATGACAAATAATGAAAAATGATATCGTTGAAATCAAAATTATGTAAATTTTTAAAAATATTATCAAGAAATTTAGAAACAAAAAAATAGATAAGTTCTATTTTATCTATCTCAATCAGGATAGATAATGAAAAGTGATATCGACTAATACAATTTGCATTTAACATTGAAATTAAAATCATGTAAATTTTTAATAATATTTTATTTTTTGAACAATATGAATGATATGTTTTAATGGAAAACATAAAAATAGGTTTATATAAGTTAGCTTAACCTCATTCCATGGCATCATGTTCGCTGTAGACAGAATAATCATGATTCTATTGTGACTTTTAATTATAGAGGACGTTGCTCTGAATGGAGGTGCGTCATTGGACGACGTCCCAGAAGAATGCCTGAACTTGAGGGAAAGATATGAAAACGCTTTAAGAAAATCTTGCGTGTATGCTAATATACTTAGGAATGAACTCCTTGAAATTACTGGTATAGAAAATTTCGGGTAAGTTGTGTTTTATTTCACCGGTTTTTAATCGGTAATTTAAACCTCTTTTAAAAATAAATATTTTTCAAACTAAATTAATTAGCATATATATTTATTTAGTAGATTTAATAAAGTGTGCTGTTAAAATTATTTAGTTTGAATAAAAATCGAAATAACAAAAATGTTAGTAAACTAGCACGTTAAATATAAATTAAAATTTACTGCAATAATATTACATTCAAATGAATATATTTTTTAAGATATTATCGCTTCCAAATTATGTGCAACGAAAAAACGGCTCCGAAACGGTTGGTCGGATAACTAGTTGTAACAATACAATTTTGACCTCGACAGTTAAAATTAGCCATACTTGAATCTAAAAGTTAATAATTAGTGTTCATATAGTAAGAACAGTCTCAACTAAGAAATAAAACGATGTTTTTTTAGGTTTTCTTATATATGTATCTTGTTATTTTATAAGCATTATAAATAATGTTTTACCCGATGCACATTGAAAAATATATAACCGAGAGTAAATATTCTTGCCATTATGAGTATCTGTGAAAAAGATAATATTATAATGATTAATATACAAAGTGACAGATACTCGTTCATAATATACAGATAATCATAATCTATGATATAATATGAATATTATATCTAGTATTCTTACAATATTTTTCATTTATGATATACCTACTTATAATATAAGCTAACATATTAATATACCAATTAAATATTATCTCGTTGCTAATCGTAGGGCTTAAATAATTCTAATTTCGAAAATTAATTCGTATATCATACAAATAAGTGCCTTTTAACAGGTAGACTGTCATATCCTTTTTTTACGTATTGGAAACCTTTAGCATGGCGTGGGGGCTTTATATGTCACAACATACAAATAAAATTGAAGTCTACTATCTAATTAATCCTTACTAATATATTATAAAGGCGAAAGTTTGTATGTATATATGTTTAATACTCTTTCACGCAAAAAGTACTGAATGGACTTTAATAAAACTTTACAATAATTTAGTTTACACATCAAAATAACACATATATTATAATTTATAAAGATATTGTGTGAATAATATCTGAAAACCAATCCCGAAAACTAATAAATTTTTAACAATATTTAACTTCGACTAAAATGTATACAATTTTATACATGTATAGAACACCGGTTATACGACGTACTGGAGATGCATTTTTCAAGGACATTTCACCATTCATGTTACACCTTGGGATGTTCGTGCCAACAATCATGGGGCAGTGTACTGCTGAGCAGCAGGGAATTTGGCTGCCGAAAGCTTTAGACATGCAGATCATTGGCGCTTACGCACAGGTAGGTATTAAATAAATAAAAATAGCTAAGGAATCACGTTATCCTTAGGGACAGTTAAATAATTGCTCCAAGCATGCTTATCTATATTGTAAACATAATCGTAAGTGCGATAAGAACTGAAAAGATACTTAGGTGATACTTTTTTAACTATAGAACAGTCGTCTTAGGTACGTACCTAAGTATTTTAGAGGTCAATATACTCGTATTGTGTTCATGCGGTTCAAAATAGGTTGCATGTAAATTAAGGAGACCTATATACGATTATAATATATTTACTTACATATATCAGCATTAATAAACGAATATACATCTGGAGATTTCAAAGTAAATAAAAATCCTAATTCTGACACACTAATACAGTTTTAGTTACCGTGACTTGAGCCAAAAAGTTATTAGGAGAGTATATTATTAGTAAAATTTTCAGTGAGATTTATTCCTCGATATTTTTAAATACGAGCTCTTCCAAAATTTTGTATTCATCAGTAATCGACACGTTGTTTTTATGTGTCCTTTTCAAGTTTTTTTTTATTTTTTATGGCATTGGTTGGTGAACGAGCATATGGGCCACCTGATGGTAAGTGGTCACCACCGCCCATAGACAAAGGCGTTGTAAAAAATATTAACCATTCCTTACATCACCTATGCGCCACCAACCTCGGGAACTAAGATGTTATGTCCCTTGTGCCTGTGATTACACTGGCTCACTCAGTACTTATACATATCGATATAACATACAGGAGTATTTCCTTTATTGAAATATAATTCGGTACTTGTGTTAAATATAGGTTATTGATTACGACTTATTTTATTATTTCTATTTAAGTAGCGCTGACAGGCTTACTGTTCATATGTAATTAAATTTTGAAATATTTTTTAATATGTAGACGGAGCTCGGCCATGGAACTTTTATCCGAGGACTCGAAACAACAGCTACGTATGATCCTAAGACAAAGGAATTTATTCTTCACAGTCCTACAATTACTTCATATAAATGGTGGGCTGGAGGGCGTAAGTTAAACAATATTTGCCAATAGTTGTTTTTTTTTTAAAACGTATCGTTTTGTTTTTGTTTTGCTTAATCAAGAGCATATTAGTTTAACTACCTTCGACGCTATGAATTATTTATTTTTAAAAAATTCATTTGGCATATTAATATTTTTTTAGTGGGAAGGACTGCTAATCATTGTATAGTAGTGGCTCAATTGTATACTCAGGGCAAATGCCATGGCGTTCATCCATTCATTGTTCAGATCAGAGATTTGGATACACATATGCCTCTACCTGGTATAAAAGTTGGTGAAATCGGACCAAGAATGGGTTTCAATACCGCAGACAATGGTTTCTTAGGATTTAATCATTTTCGGATACCAAGAATGAATATGATGATGAAGAACGCACAAGTGTTGGAGGTAAATTATTTTTATGTTTTACTACTGATATATTTACGTGTTGCTCAGAGAAAGTTCCACTTAATTAATTACATTGATCGCGATTGACATTACTGTGATCCTTTTTGTAGGGGCTTTTTTAAAAAAATATTTATATATAAATAGGCAAAGATAGTTCATTATTTTTTCTACTCTGTAGGATTAAAAAAATAAATAATAGAAATAGAATAATAGAAAAGAGTTAAAAATATATTCAACATAAATTGTTATACGATTTCTTCATTTTTTTTATAAACATTATCGTTGAATTACGACAACTAGGGGAATATATTTTGTTAATGCAACCTGACTGAGGTGAGGTGACTTAGAACTACACTGTGGTAATAAAGAAATTATTCAACATCATCGTTAATTATAATGGAGCAAATAAACTCTAAATTATTCGTTTTAATTAAGCTGGAGATCATTGGTCTTAGTCACTGTTTTGATTGCAAGCTGACACTTAGACCAAAATGTATGTGAATCACCTGTTTTAGTTAGATTATCTATCCCTCCTGACATAATAGCAAAGCAATAGCTAAAATGAAGATATTGCGATTATGCTAAAAATAATAACAGAGTACTTCCGTTGTATTCTGATAGATTTAATTTCTAGGACGGTACATACGTGAAGGTTGCGAGACATGGTAAATTAACTTACGGGACGATGGTGTTTGTTAGAGTGACACTGGTTAATGAAGCATCGTTTAACCTTTCCAAAGCTGTTACAATCGCAGTACGATATTCTGCTGTGAGAAGACAGTCTGAGTTAAGGCCAGGGTATGTATAGCTAATACATAGAAAATTTACTGTCTCATAGGTCTAGTGGCTATATAGAGCCACAGATCCCGTAGCCTTGGGTTCAAGCCCCAGATCGGGCCGTTAAAAAGTTATTGGGATTTTCTGTCGAAAAGTTCTCTGTAATTGCCCGGTAGCCCTTTGGTAGTTGGAAGTGTGTACACTCCCGTGCCTCGGGCAGCCCGTAAAGGGCATGCGGTTGAACAGCGGTTTATGTGTAAGGGAATAGAGAGAGCACTTGATGAGCTGTTGAGAAAGCTGCAAGCAAACTTTTGTACTATAATATGTCAGGACACTACGTAGTTGGATAGGTCCTTTTCAGTTGACTAGTCTCTTTTGAGTTTGCTAAAATCGATCAATGCGACATCATTATCGCAAACATCATATGGCACATAATATAAGGCTATTTGGTAACGCTCGCATTGTCTCTTTAGTTTTATATGTAAGCAGTCGGATAAATATTTCTGGAATACATACGACACAAACTATAAAATATATATGCTTAATACGATTTATATGAGAACTGTTTGTAATACAAATGAATAGACTATTAATAAACCTTAATATGCACATATGAAATAGTGTGCTGTATATTAAAATGAGAATAATTTAGAGCGTTTACTCATACTGTTATATATTTTACATTAATTCAGGAATTATTCATACATACTTACTCTTTGTCAGTTAATACATATATATGTTAGGCCATATATGAAAGGTAATATGTAAAAAAGCAATATGTAATCTTTAAAATATAACAAGTTAATTTAGATTATTAATAATTAGCGACTTTGCTATTGTTATGAAAAGCAAATTTATATGGCAAGTTTCTATAAAATTGAAGTATAATTTTTATTATAATTTTATCCTTCCAGGTCCGCAGAACCACAAATACTTGACTATCCAACGCAACAGCATAAGCTGTTCATTTGCATAGCGACCGCGCATGCCTTCCAGCTCACTGCGAATTGGCTCTGGAACACCTTCACCGTCGTCCAGGCCGAAATGAGAAAAGGAAATATCGATACTTTACCTGAGGTGAGCTACAGTACTGGTTCACATAATGTTGTCTTAGATTTTCGCGATTATTACACATTGAAATAAAACTAGACTAACACTTTGCACTGTTCGTGGTCACGTCTGCCCGTGACCACGAACACTGCAAAGTGCTCGAAACGTCGGGATGTTAAAATAATTAATATACGCGATTAAATCCGTTAAAAACTAGTTTTATTTCAATGAGCTACAGTATTTTAAAATATTAACAATGTTTAATAGTTTTGTTGATACATTTAATTAAATATAAACATTACACAAACAAACAAATAACACATTAAATATATTTTCTTCAGGAACTCTGCTAATAGATTATGAGTAAAAAACATCCTAGCATGCTTTACAATATTAAATATATATACAAATTTAAGTGAGATTATAGATATATTTTTAATAAATAGCTTAAACTTTTACCACTTTTCAGCTTCACGCACTATCGAGCTGTCTCAAAGCCGTCAGCACGTCGGACGCGGCGGCGTGCATCGAACAGTGTCGGTTCGCGTGCGGCGGTCACGGATACATGATGTCCTCCAACCTGCCCTACCTGTATTCGTTCGTAGCTGCCACCAGGACGTACGAGGGCGACTACACTGTGCTGCTGCTGCAGACCGCTAGGTGTCGATAGATCTCTAATAATAATCGTTCTAATGGTATAGCGTAAGGATAGCGAAATGAAATGCATTGCTGAATAAATTCACCGGATTGCAGTAGTCAAACTAAACAAAAAAATTTAACCATATTTTTTAAAATTTAATTTCAGGTATTTGGTAAAAGCGTGGGAGCAAGCTGAAGCTAAAAAGATTGTGACTCCAACAGTTGCTTACTTGAATCGCAGCTTCGATACAAATGAGAAAGTCGCCTGGAACAATAGTCCCGAGGGAATAATCAAATCATTTCAAGCTATTGCTGCAGGGTCAGTACAAAATAGTCGTGTTATCCGTAGAATCATATTTACGTTCATTAGTTATGAATATATATGTTTTATTTATTTTATCGGTAGGTGGATACAAATGGGTCATACTCTTATGAAAAGGTTCATAAGCATTGATTCTACAAGACAATAGTGTCTAGTAAATAGTAATATATTTTACATCGATAGTAAGTAATTCTGTCCCTTAAGGAAAAATGTACAAAGGACATAATATGACTTGAGAAGCATGAGACATTGGTCATTAAAGTTTTAAGCCGTATCACCTAATAACGATATTTTGTTGTAGATTTACTGGTAAGGTGTGGTATCTAACTGAACGGACGAAAAGAAAATAATAAGCATCTCTCAAGTCTACTTCCATTTAAATTCACCCAGTAACATGTCATAAAATGTATCCACAGCTATACCATTAAAATATCGATTAAAACCATTAAATATCTTAGGATTAAGCAAAGATACAAAAACTCTGTTGATACATTAAGTAATATTTTATTTTTAATAATAAATGAATAAATATAAAATAATATTAACCGTAATTTGAGTTAAAGTTATTTTAAGAATACTTTGTTCCCACAAAGATTGGTATCTGCGCTTCAATTTTTGCGCCTACGTCCAATTTGATGATCTGGAAAAACAGTCGATCACTTGATTCATGTTAAATTATTTTCAATATAAACCAATTAAAAACGTTCTTCGCTAGATATGCTTCAGTTTTAAGGGCGTAGTACAAAAAAATTATAATGAATTACAGAATATTACTTCCCAAGGGTCAAACTTTTTTTTTATTTGTAATTATAAAGTGAATATTTTTTTTAGGAAAATCTCATTATGTGTTAAAAACATACGACAAAGGATAAATACTGGAATGGATTATGAGGACGCTTGGCTTATGACGACTGTTCAACTTGTTAGTGCAGCTGAGGTAAATATATTCGTTATAGTCTACTGCCACGTACTGAAACATTCTTGGGATTGTCAGGAGTTCACCTAAGCCTTTTCTTTTATTTACATAATTATGGTATTTTAAGATAGTTCAGCAATAAGTAAATTAACCTAATCTCTTTAGTTGTGTATGTCTTATATAACTAATTTAAAAAAATATATCATTCTGTTTGTTTTAGTATCAATAAACATATCTTAAAGCTAATAATATATGTCGATACAAATACTTTCTCGATAGTAACTGAAATAAAATTTAAACTCAACGACATTATTGAAACATGGATGTAATATATAGTAAAGTCTCCATCGATTGACAATAAACAGTCCTTGTAGACTCAAAGTCCAAATATCCTTTTTGATAAAATAAATATTATGTGCGATTATTATATCATAATTATTTTTATCATGTAATTTGATGAACGTCGATTATTAAGTTTATCAATTTTTTATCGGTCACTTCATTGTCATACAATAAAGAAAAATAATGTTATTGTTTTCAATACAGCTCAAAGGGTATTAAATTCAATTTTATTGCACAAAAAACTTATAAGAAATTCATGATTACAAGAATACTAGCTGCCCGTCCCGATTTCATTCAAATAAAATGACAATTTTATTTACACCTGTTACAACCAACGCCTTTTCAAATATACACAAAAAAATCATCGAAATCATTCAGGTAATTTGAAAACGTTTAGGAGTAATTCAATTACATACAAATGTGCAGAAGATTTATCCAAATAAAGGTAGATAAGATTATAAAACGAATGGAAGTCTACTAATTTTATTGGTAAAGCCATTAATTTTATTTGAGACCTCTGGGGGCTATCTCTGAATAGCATGCTTGCTCTCAACCAAGTATTATCAGAGCTGGATTTAAAGTTCTGGAGGCCCTAGGGCGACAAAGGAGACCTGGAGCAACAGAGAGGAGAGAGGGAGTGGAGGCCCTAGTTATTATTTGACAAACTATTTTGAACATTTTCATTTCTGTCATTAAGGTTTGTCAACTATATGTTGACTTTGCATCAGTACCTTTTGAAACAGTGTCAATATACTTACTGTTTTAAAAAAAATACTTTATTTATATATCTAAATATATATTACATTAAAATTGTTAGCTCCTCAGAATCTCTATTGTGGGGGGCTTATTCTCATGTGTAAGCCCCAGGGCAATAGCCCCGTTTGCCCTCCTCTAAATCCAGCAATGAGTATTGTGGTATTTTAAACAATAATCGCAACATGAATTCTAATTTCCTAAAATGCCATAAATTTATAACTTTCATATTAATGATGTATACTTTGATTTGGGTCTTGGTTATAATTCCTATGACCCCCCCCAACCAATGATAAAACCAATAGCGAATACGTTTGTCTCTTATTAATGGTATTCTTTTGTTTTAGGCACATTGCCGTTCAGTCATTTTAGATACGTACTGGAATGAGATGCAGAGACTAACAAAAACTTCGAGTGATAACGTAAAGATGGTGTTGTATCAGCTGACCACGTTATACTTAGATTACTGGGCCTTGGAAAAATCTGGTGATCTACTACGGGTAATATATTTTTATGAAACAGTGAATTTTAAATAGTACAGGTATTCTGTTAAAAGTAAGTCGAAACTCATCGCAAAAAAACAAACGTCAAATGTCAGAATGTGATATGCGACATTGACTATAATAATTATATTTTATTTACGATACACGTATCAAAATGCCGTATAACGTAAGTCTTTACGAGTAAGATACAAAATGAATTCTTACAGAATCACACTGCAGATATCATTATATTTTTATGGTAATATTTATATGTAAATTATTTAATTACTAATTGTTCCGGGTGATATTACCCGCTTATCTTCTGTGTTAGTGGCGCGATGTCTATAACATATTTCATTCAATAGTATATTTAACGCAAACGTTCAAGGTGAACTGTAGTAGTGGTTCCTGACATTAGCTAGTAAATAAACTCTTTAGCTTTATAAATTCGTAGATTCATATAATTTAACAATTACAGAACTAATGGAGAAATAAAAAAAATATCGAAGCTACTAGTAGCATCACATGGATATGAATGAACAATGATTCAAATCAAGTAAAAAAATATTTTTTTTGTTTTATATAACGCGATTGTATATTAAATATTAATAAAATTAAAATGCTTAACCTAGATGTATTTGATTTTTAGTATACGTCAATTACTGAAGGTGACATTGATTTACTCCAAAAGCAGTATGAAGATTTGTTAGTGAAAATCAGGCCTAACGCAGTGGGACTTGTAGACGCGTTCGATTTAAGAGATGAGGTTAGTGATTTTCATTGAGAATTTACGGTTCTCCTTATAAACGTTACCATTAGTTTAACGATGCTGAATCTTCTTGTTGCGAATGTACTTGGTGATTTAGTGCACCACTTATATTCTACCGCCAATTAGCAATACTTACTGTTGTGTTCCGATTTGAAGGGTGAGTAAGCCAGTGTAGCTACATTCACAAGGGACATAACATTGTAGTTACAAAGGCTGATGGCGCACTGGCGACGTAAGGAGTGATTAAAATTTCTAACGACAGTAACATCTATGGGCACTGGTAACCACTAACCGTCAGGTAGACCATCCAGACGATGATTGTGGGTTTTACTTAGCCACTTAGGAGCTATAAGTACAAGAGTACTATTAATAATACCTATTCATTTATATTAATGTATTTACCTATTTATATTATTACCTTGTACTTTTTGTTACGGTGTGAACAACTGAACAATGTTATTGGTCAAGATATTTGTAGGCAGAGACAACATCTACATAATCTACTAGATTTTTTCAATACAATGATACACACATTATTTTTTATTTGAACAACAGTATACCTACGGCGAAACCCTTGTGTTTTGATATCACTTCTCATTGTTTATTCAGACTGATAACTGTGGAATTGTAATGTGTACTGAATGAATTTACTAGATATAAAACATAATACATTGTTGACTTTGTGTTTAAGATATTGCGATCTACTCTCGGATCCTACGACGGTCGGGTGTATGAAAGACTCATGGAGGAGGTCCAGAAGAATCCTCTAAACAAAGAACCCGTTGACCCCAGCTTCCAAAAATATTTAAAGCCCTTTATGAAATCTAAAATATGAGTTTTGGAATTGATGAACAAAAGCACATAGCAGTCGAAATGGTGAAAAAACAAATGATGAAATTATAAATTGTCTTCTGGGGTCTGAATATAAAATGATATTTATTGTAAATAGAACTGTATGTATAATTATTCTAATGAATTCCTTGTTTAATACGTAGTCTTGATAATCTGTGTTTAAATAAGGAATTCTAATGTATGTACTTAATATATTTTGTTATCTAAATATAATTTATCTTCGGTTTTCTTTGATAAGTTATTGCGGGGGATTGTGTGAATAAAGACTGATAAAATTTGTTGTTTGTTGTTTTAATGGATGTCTTTTATCAAACGATCATAATTTATAAACACTTTTCCTCATCGATAGTTTCACGTAGCAATCCACTCATTAATTTATTAGCTTGTATGTAAAATAAATCTAATATACCCTTTGTCATTATTTTCACCTACTTTATTAAACTAACTTCATATACGAAACATATTTTATTCTTTAAATGGACTCTAGGGTGCTGTTTATTTATTTTTTTATAATGATTTTTACTATAACAACAGTCTTTAGTGCTATGTATACTGGCTTAAATGTTAACGATCGACTAGAACGAATAATAGAAGTGTGATATCAAAAACATGTTTTAACTCAATCCACCTATCAGCAGGTAAATGTCGAAAACGTTACGTCTATAAAGGCTTTCTCTCCGTTTGATGGAAGTTTAGAAGCATTCCACAAAGCTGGTCTAATGTGGTTTGGTTTACATATGTTAGATTTTCATTTAGCACATGCAGGTGTCCTTAAGTTTTCCTGTAAAGCCGAGCATGAGATGAATTATAAAAAAAAATTAAGCACCAGAAAATTCCATGGTGCTTGTCCGGGTTTGAACCTAAGGTATTCAAATATTTTAACCACTAGGCCATCTCGGCGCAACGTTTCAAGTATTAAGTAATTAAATTCGATCTTAACATTTACTATTATCGTACCTTATTAAAATTCACTTACAAGTTTGATAAAAAAAAATTCACGAGTCTTTGCTTGAACAAATTTTCATAAAGACGTTATGCAATGTTTAAGAGATATATTTTTTTATATTTAGATTCGTCTCATAAACCGAAGTTTATTTATTTGCTCGTTACGTATTCTCTAATATGTATGCACTCTTACTATGTACATATGTATTGCTATCCACGCAATATACCTTGCAATACTGGTTGTTGCGGTCGGCAAAATTATACTGGTTTAAATAAGTTTCTTTATAAACTGTTGTAACATCGTGCATCCGTCTAGGTTTCCTAATTTTTGTATAAATTACGGTTAAGCCGTTATCATACGAAGCTGCAATTAATAAACGCACTGAATAATAATTATTAAAAGTTATTATCTTATTAATAATGAGGTGACCTTTTTTGGGTTTCTTCACTGAATTATATTCTAAGCCTTTACATAAAGTGTATATGAAAAGATGCAGCGCGTTTTGGAGAATTTTTTAGTTTAACAGATGTCAGATAACGTTTGTCAACCGATTAAATTATCATTTTATAATAGTTGGTTGATTTGACTTAAAACATTATGATAAATGCCTAAGCTCTCATTCAAGTCCCAGGCTATCGATAAATTATTCCAATCGAAGACAAAACAAAATTAACAGAACTTAGATTTGTTTATTCCATGTAGTTTTCTGATATGCTATATTGTACTTTATGCACTTGATATGGAACTTGTCTAATATGTCTTTATTTGAAATACAAAATTATACCACAATTAATACCATAGATTACAAGATCTCGACCTGATTGGTCGATCGGTGTCAATTCATGTCAAAGTTGTTCATTTGTTTTTGCTCGTCCTGTGACTAGAAGAATAGGCTGTAGATAAAATTAAATATTTAAGCAGCAACGCACCTTGGCGTGGTCTGAAATAACTTAATAAATATGGAGTAATTGTCTATCAATAGTAGCTCAGTGCACTATGTTCAATTTTATTGACTATTGCTGTTAAACTATATTTTTTCCGTGTAGTAAGGGTTTTAAGTTTATAAAGTGTTGACTTGATTGAAAAAAAAATTAAGTGTAATTTTATTTAACCAGCAGTATCTATGTAGGTATAAAAAATACCACAAAGCTGTGATCCTAAAAATTGCGCAATGGGATGTTACCTGCTACTGGCATTTGGGGAAGTATTTATGATTTTTCTTTTTAATTGATTAGTATTAGAAATTAACCAGACGAACTAAACGACATGAGTACAATAATACTTTACTAAAATTCATAATCAATGTTCCAATTGTTACTCTACATCTACGGAAAATGCTCTTCTGCGCAGTCTTATATAGTGTCAAACGCTTATTTTTGATATGGCTATACTAAAGCTATCGACATTATAGTATACCTAGAATACTACAATATAAGAATATAAGAGCTCTACACTACAATATAAGAATTGAAATTAAATTTTGGTGATTTAGAATTTTATGTTTGACAAAAATAAATTTTAAATAAAAAAAAATATTCTTAACAAATATACAAACAACAATAAATTACGAAATATAGGTAAACGAGTCATAATAATTATTTTTCAATTGTGTTTTTTAATCGTCATGTATGCAACTTGGCAGCGTACCCAAAATATGTATTTTAAATAAAATTAAAACGTACATCTTATCGCAATTTTTCGGTATATGCGCTAACTTCTTTCGACAGATTTTGATGCGGGTTTTAATCGAAGGAGAGATAAACGAAAAAGATTTGTATATTATACAATTTGTAAATATTATGTACAGAATGGCTGAACGGTGACGGTGCTTTTGGCAGTTTAGGAGATGTAGGCATTATTCAAAGTATTTTTATCCAAATAATTTGTCTTGGGCATTTAATATATATTAAATTGTTTTTTATATTATTTTATTCGAATAAAAACTGTAGAAGATATCATTGTGTAGCAACGAAAAACTCGCTGGGAAACGGGCAGTCAGATAACAATAAATAATTTTAAACTTAATTCTATTGTTAAAGATAAAATTACGACACAAGACAATTTTTATATTATTTTATGACTTTGATTTACATATAAAAATAAATAAACGCGAGGAGGCAAAATAATTAACTAGCAAGATATACATATATTTGACAGCTTTTGTTAAGATATTAGTATGTATTATGTAAGTCCTATCTGCTATGTTATAAAATACTTATCAGAACATAAATAACAAATTTATCAGTAAACGTAAGACACCTTCTAGTGTAATACTTGTTGTGTGCAGTGAAAGTATCATGGCGCCAACGAACGTTAACGAAGATTTGAGAAATGAAAGAACTAAGTGTAATTTTAATGTAGAAGAATTGACTAATTTGTTAGATGATGGAAAAATTAATACAAATAGGAGACGAGATCTTGGTAAGTTAACATTTATATTTAAAAAGTATCTATATGTAATTAAAAAAATATTCGAAGGATTTATTTTCATTAATTTAACAATATTATTTGTTTTATGTATTTATTATTGTATCACAATTAAAGACGCCAAACGTGCCTCTTAAAAGCCACAAAACATAGTGCCTTAAAAATATTATAGCAATTTTCGAAACTAAACAAATAGTTTTATTTTACGCTTGGCGTTAAAAAGGAATTGTTTATTACGTAGTTGCTGAAGAATCTCAACGTTATATAGATAATATGTAAACCATTCCAAAATAGACGATGATTCTTGGTGACTCCTACAACAAAGAGTTCAACTTTATATACAAAAGTATAGAAACATTGTAAAGGTTCTGTAGATAATAAAAACAATTATTTACATTTAATGAAAAAAATAATAATAAGAAACCTTTAGAGTTTAGACTAATCAGAATATCGTCAATAAAATTAGGTAATTAAACATATATTTTTAGAGGAAAAAGTATTAAATGTAAAAGGGATTCGAGATGAGATTCCCGAAGACTATCTTAGTCATAAAGAAAAGTATGAGAATGCCGTACGAAAATCTGTTTTGTTATATAAAGCGTTACGAGAATATACAGACACGAACATTCCTTTCGATGAGAAAATTCGGTAAGTGTGATAATTATTTAACAAATAGTAACAATGAAATTACATTTTTTAAATTGTGATCTTTGCGATATATCTTGTATAATCATTTGTAATAACAATCAAATTTGATTCATTGCAATATTTTTTTATTTTTATGATATGATTAATTATGGTATTTATTTTTGCCAGACTCTTCACTATTAGCTTATTTTGTACTATGTAGACGGCAGAAATATTTTTATTTCAGAACTAGATATATTCGAATTTTGATGTTTCAGGGCGAATCTTCGCAATTCAATACCAGCTGCAATTGTTAAAGACAATTCGCCTTTTATGCTCCACTCCGAAATGTTCATTATAGCCATCATGGGCCAGGGTACTGATGAACAGAAAGAGTATTGGTTGAAAAGAGCTAATAATCTGGAAATTATGGGAACTTATGCTCAGGTATCGTATATAGATATAAATTATTATCACTATTATATTAAGCACTTATCACCATCATCAAACTCGCGTATGATCGCAATCTCTTCTACTGGGCGTAGAATTTTCTCAAGGTGCACCAAAGCTTTTTTCGCATCCAGCCATGTCCTAACATCGTCGAGACGTCTGCTCCGAAGATCAGTGCTTCGACATAATTAAGTTACCGTCGACAGTTAGTCGACAGTCACTTTAGTTGTTTAATTTGAAGTATATTGTTATCTTATCATAATTACGAAGATAATGCTATAGGACTAATATTACGTTTATTAATAACTTAGGCATATTTCTAATAAATACAAATTTACTTTTTCAGACGGAATTAGGGCATGGTACTTTCCTTCGTGGCTTGGAAACTACAGCAACTTACGATGCCAATACAGAAGAATTTATTCTAAACAGCCCCACACTGACCGCTTACAAATGGTGGCCTGGAGGGTGTAAGTAGCAGAAATATATACTGAAAAGACAGGGTGGTTACAAAAATATAATATATAGGTTCATTTCCCTTTTTGTTTAGTGGCGCACACAGCAAATTACTGTGTAGTTATGGCGCAGCTGCTCATAAAAGATAAGAGTTACGGTATTCAACCGTTCATGGTGCAGATTCGGGATGAAGAAACTCACATGCCTTTACCAGGCATCAAAGTTGGAGAAATTGGACCTAAACTCGGGTTCAATACAGTGAATAATGGATTTCTTGGATTCGATCATTTAAGAATACCGCGGGAAAGAATGTTAATGAAAAATGCACAAGTATTGAAGGTAGTATTGACTTTAAAAATACATTTGCTAATATGGACAGCTTTATTGGGTCATGTTTAAATACCGAGTGAGTCATATAAAGTTTTTGGGATTTCTTGCCTATAAATTGTTATTAGCAGCCTGGATTTGGATGTGGTGTTTGATTTCAATTTTTATGAACTATGTTAAGAAAAAGAGAATTCAGCTGGGTTTTTGCATACATTTATGCCCAATAGTCTACCTTAAGAATGGCCACCAATACTAGAATTGGTCAAGAGAAGGTACATTTGTTCGATATGTGTTGTGATTTGGTTGAAGAAAGAAAACTAGTTTACTATTCTTTTGGTTTATATGATTTTACTAATGTTTGTCTATAGCTTATATTTTTTCTGTTGGCAAAAGTATATTGTATTTTGCAGGACGGTACATTCAAAGCTTCCCCAAATAGTAAGCTCGCTTACGGTACGATGGTATATGTGCGGGTGATGATCGTGAACACTGTGTCGAAGTATCTCGCTAGAGCAGTGACTATTGCCATACGATATTCAGCTATTAGGAGACAATCACAGCCAAAACCTGGGTAAAAACAAGGATAATTTATATATAGAAATAGTGTTATTTGCTATATGCTTTGATATGAGCATTTAATATTTAGCCTCGGATATTTGAAATAAAGCTTCTACGGAGAAGCAGCACTTACATAAGTTCAAAATTAATTGATGTATTTGTGTGTTGGCTTTATTGTTGAAATAAACACAACGTCTCAGATATTATGTATATATTGAGTTTGCAGAGTTGTCAACCCATTCAGTTTCTATGAATTGTCTTCATCCGTTTACATATTGTTTTCGGTCACTGTTTACAGGGAGCCAGAACCTCAAATTTTGGACTACGTAACACAACAACATAAATTATTGATAGCAATTGCAACGACTCATGCTTATCATTTCACAGTGCGATGGCTTTGGGATTTATACAGCAATGTTAACAAAGACCTTAATCGAGGACAGTTGGATAATTTACCGGAGGTAAAAGAGTTTAAATAGTTAAAATACCATCAAAAGACAACCTGTTACTTGATCCAAGTACGATTAATATTAAGTATTTTAGATTGTTTAATCATCAGCACTAAAAGTAGTGCAAAGTTTGAGCTTAATAGGCTTAGTAGAACTGCTTTAAAATTCAATGAGCACATTTGATCTTTACATATTATCACTTGGAGTTAAATATAAGCACTTTATTAATTAACTTCTTATTAAGCAGAATAACTTTCATTGCAAATATTTCAATATAGAGAAATGATTTTGTACCCAAAAACATATTTAAAAAAATATTATCAAAATACAGAACACGTACCACATAGATTGATGTGTTGATGTGAAACTGATACATCAATGTGTAGTTTAGCTTCAGTTTAGTGTAATAAGTATTATCAAATATTCAGTAAATCGTTTCCTATGTAGTAATAAAAATAAAAAATAAATGTATTTTTATAGCTTTTTATATTAAAGCAAATAAAATCTATTAATTTGTAGTTGCATGCATTGGCTTGTTCATTGAAAGTCGTCAGTTCTGCTGACTGTACCGCCCTTATAGAAAAGTGTCGTATGGCGTGCGGCGGTCACGGCTATATGCTTTCATCTTGCCTTCCGCTGCTATATGGAGTATCGACTGCCACGTGCACCTATGAGGGAGAGAACACAGTTCTGTTGCTGCAGGCAGCTAGGTACTAGTTTTTATCTATAACAAAACCAATGAGGTTTTTCTATTGTCAACGCACTGCCAACTATGGAATGCTAATTGCTTTTTTTGTTTCTGTAATAACTTTGTCTCAATCTTTATTTGTAGGTCTTTAGTCAAGGCATGGCATCAAGCCTTAAAAGGCCAACCATTGAGCCCCTCCATGTCTTATCTCAAAGATAAATCACCGCCAACATCGTGGAATAGCTCACTCGATGGAATAATTAGCAGTTTTCAAAGAGTTGCCAGAGGGTGTGTATTAATTAAAATGGTATCATCTCCCTATTTTGAATGTAGTACATATGTAATAGTTTTATTTATTTATGTGATACTAAACAACGATGAACATGACTATTATACACTCGACTTTTTATACTCATACATTACTAATATTGATTTTATTTTATAGAAAGCCAAAAGGTTTTATTAGGGTATAATTTTGTACAGCAATAGGTTAAATATAAAATAAAAATACTTTTCTTTATAGTAAGGTATCAGCAAGCGTGTCCGCCCTCGAACAATATACGGCATCTGGACTGAGTCCTGAAGACGCCTGGAACAAAGCATCTATCCAGTTAACAGCAGCAGCTGAGGTTAGATTCATTTCTAATTTCTACAGAAAAATCATAGCTTTTTTAAGGACTTGATAAAAATATAATATAAATAAAAATAACGTTAAAAAATATCAAACGTTGACAGCTCAATGAATAACAAAATTATGTATTATTTGAATGTTATTATCATTACGCATTCAATAGATTGAATAATAAAAAAATATATATGCTTAGTATTAAGTTTCTTGCAAGAAAAGAATGTCCAGTTCGCACCGAAATAAATGGTGCCCATAGACAATAAATGGGCCTAAATAGATGATAAACTAGGGTGTTTGGTTGTAAATATTTTCTATTTATTTTCAGGCCCACGCTAGAGTTATCGTACTCACAGTCTACAAGGCAGAAGTAGAAAAAAGAGCGGCTACTCTTTCATCTCCCTTACGAGCAGTATTATATCAACTTCTTGAACTTTATTTCATCTTCTGGACATTGGAGAAGATGGGAGATTTATTATTGGTGAGTAGTAATTTTGTCAACGGACAGGACGAGTGAATGAGTATATAAAAAATAAGTGTAATACCTAATCTAATCAGGAAAGCAAAATACTAAAAGCTGGAACACATTAAATAAGCCGTCATAAATTTGATCTGCTTAAGAAAAGTGAGTTTATCGGATTTATGCGTTCTGAAAAAAATGGCGGAATGGTTTTGGCAAACCGGGGTATCTGTTTGGTATTTAAAGGGGCGTCAATATGTATGTTTAATGAAAAAAAACCTAGTCTCACAAAGTGACAAGTGCACTTTGTTCTATTGATTAATTATTATTTATTTTAAAATGTATCCCAGTGGAGTTTCACAACCTGCAAGCACAACCTAGATAATATATAACATGTATATGTATATCTTTGTACGTCAATCAGATAGGACTCTGACCAATCGATGTGGAATTATTCGTAGATGGTACATAACAGCAGATTTAATGTAAAAACTAATATTTTTCCTGTTCTCAAGCACGGTCGCAAGCTTTATTAGTTTGCCATTTAACGGTTTAATCGTAAAATATATATTGATAATCCTGTTTGTGTTATTTATACGATTATAAACTCGATTTAATCAAGTCAACCATTTGTGTTTCCGGTGATCCTTTTAATTAATTTATAGCCAATATTTTATGTTTTTTATATCTAATGAAGCTATAAATCTCTTTTTTATGTATTTGTATTATGTTATTCTCGTCGTCGAAAAGTATGTTGTAGATACCGATATAATTAACATCCTGTGATTTTAGTGATGCTTGTGCGTCCTCAATATTTCGAAACTTAAGAGCTCAGCTGAAGGTTATGCCGATATTCCATATATTTGACTTATCACTAACTAAATAACATTCTGAATATCCAGGCATCCGGGGCTACAACATTCAAAGCTATTATATATACAGGGCTATTGGTAATTCGAAGTTAGGAGGTAAGAGGAGTGATTATTTGCGATAATTTTAACCCCAATGATGATTTAAAAATAATCTGCAGGACAAGTTTCATAACGACGAAAGAACATCAAAAAAATATTGAAATAATATCGTTTTCCGTATCGCATCTTTAAATTTTAACCGATAATTATTGTTTTACTATTGACAAATAAAAACAATGTTTAATCGTTTTTAATAATCAGACGAAAAAAAAAATATTCTAATTGATACTTTTTTTAAATGAATTTTTGTAGTTGCATTTATGACTTATTTTGAAAAAAGCTAAAAACGCATTTTAGCATTAGCATTAGCAGCCTGTAAATTTTCCCACTGCTGGGCTAAAGGCCTCCTCTCCCTTTGAGGAGATATAGTCACCCCTATTACCTACTAACGGGAATACGTCGAATTACCAATAACCCTGTATATGTATCAATTAAACAATAATTTCAATACTAGTGATATATAAAACGAAAATAATATAAAAACTAATTAGCTTTAGCGCTTAGTCATTTCTAAAATTAATTCCTATTTACTATCTAGACAAGTTATATTTTTCAGATCATTAATTATCTTGTTACTTACAGTAACAAGATAATTTACTTATTAATATTGATTATTACAAATTCATGCAAATAAATTATGTAAGCTTAATGAAAATTTTAATAAAACTGCTAATAAATTGTTTCATATTTTTAAATCTAAAATTTTAAGTTGAAAGGATCAAATTTATGTTTATTGGTTTATCAAAACATTTATTTATAAATTTATCAATGTCGTACGAATGCATGTTGGTTTTTTTATAGAGCCTGTTAAAAGCTTGGAAACCTTTAAACTATAATTTTGACATCGTCGTATTAAAGTTATTGTATATATACATGTATACATGTTGTATATTAAATTCGTAAGGTTAGTAAAAAAAAGACAACCAGCGTTTCGTTGTCCGTCCGGAAAAATATATAAAATACTTTTACTTAAACTACACACAACGATACCACATTACTAAAAGGATGTACGAGTATGTGGAAGCGAACGATGACGACAAAGATTATGGTTGAACTCCTATATTTTACTTAATATAACCTTTCAAAAATATATAACGATTGAACTAGTTTCTATTGTTTTATTAAAGTTAAGACTATTGAAACGAGTTAACCGGGTTATTTTAGAGGATTGCAAAGATCTAATCTGTAAGAAATGAAAAGAAAGTACGAGTAGTATACATCGTCAAGCACCGGCTTATACGTGATGTTTGTTTCTAATATTACAATTTAAAAAATACTTAACATATAAAATACAAAATATTTTTTTTATGTTAAATTAAAGACAATTATGTACGATCTATTCATTGTACTTAAATTCATTCGAATGAGCGATTCACGATCGGCTAGACTACGAACAAAAAATAAGCTTGCTTTTTTATGTATGGTAGAATAAACTGAGGTGCACTCCTCACCGTGAACATTTTTTTTTAATATTTATCGATACGGATTAATTATTTATATAGGTACAACTACATTTTTAATATGATTAATCCGTTTTTTTTATTCAAGTTTAGTTTATTATAATATAAATAATGTTGGGCTATCGTTGATGAGTCTGACATAGATGATGATTATCAATATTTGGAAGTGATTAACAAAGAAATTATATTTAAAAAAAAATGTATGTATGTAATATTTTGTATATTTTAATCTTTAATTTCTCTATGTTGAAATGGGCGTCTATTGTACTTTGCCAGAATTACAAAACAAAAAATCTATAATGCTAATATTATAAATGCGAAAGTAACTGAGTCTGTATGTATGTCTGTCCGTCTATTGTTCTTCACTGTCTTCTTGTTGACTACTAACTTCTAAAACGCGTGAGAAGCCGCAGGCGACAACTAGTTAATTATAAACAAGGTAAAAACTCATAACTGTTTATCTTAATATCGATCACCCACTCGATCTATGTCCCAGACTCAAGCACTTAAATATACTTACAATAAGATTTTTTTCTATAAGCTTACAATACGAGGTTAATTATGGTACATTTATAATTTTTACTTTTAATTTTGACCTTTGACAGCGGCATTCATGATGGTAATATTTTATAACATTGTCTATCATAAACTTCAGAACCAGTACTGGCAAAAAATCGATTTATCTAACATCGATATGGGTCACCATTACGTGCCGCGTAGAACTGTTATTATTATAATCGATATGACTACAATATTATGTTACAATTTGCGGTTGATGTTTTTTATTTGACTGCACTAGAAGAAAGTTTGTTTCATCTATAATATTTAGTTTTTAGAGTGTTCGTATTTTTGTACATTTCTTCGAAAAAAAAATTATGTATACCTAATTTGTCATTATATTTGTCTTATTGACGAAGTGAAATACGGCATGATAAAGAAATAAATCTTCATTTAAACCAAATACTTGTTACAGAGCATTATGTTTAATTAAGTATTTTACTAATGTTTCTAACGTAAATACCTATTACTCATATTAACGCTAAGTACGTACGTATACCAATTGAATGTGTAATTGACAGTGAAAATCAATTAAAAGAAAAGTCGTTACCATTTTACAAGCCACATAGAGAATTTCGAATAGAAAAATTAGTAACGAAGTATATTACATGTAGCTAATTTTCAAGTATAAACGATGGACGGTACTCGAGATTTAAAATAGTGCCATATAATCTCGACCTCTGAGATAAGGTCTTTGGTACAGTTATCTATATACGGGGTCAATGGTCCGTATTTATTCGCAAACAAAAAACTAATACCAGCTGACTTCATTTGTCATTGAAAATGAACCGAAATCAATTCCGTTCATAAGCGTTTATGAGGCATAATAAGTATTTATGAGTAAAGTAAAAAATGTAAATGAACTGGTTTATATATTAGCAATTTATATTGGTTTAACTCTGTCACTAAAAAAATACATGTTTTTATGTTCATCTACGTAGTCGTAAATTTCGTCAATTTTTATACGACATCATTTTTACTGTAATATATACAATTTGTATTTCACTGGGGTATAATTTTACCAAAAAATGTCGTTGACGACATTATTAAAGATATAAGGAAATATATTCTTCGTTTTTACTACATGATTAGTAAATATATGTATTTGTAATCAATGTATTAATATAGTAGTATATTCAATTATTATTAAAATGGGAAAAGGCTCATGGCTCAATTAAGAAATGATTTTGTACTTCTATCTAAACAGGTTTTATATAATTAAACATTTAACACAAAATAGACTACTTTTATAAATGTACGCAAAACGCATTAAATAGTAAAAGTCCCTATGGTAATTTTTGACAGTTTTAGTTCTATACTGAACATCATTCTAATTTTCCATTCGAAGCTCATAATCCTTATAGCAAAGATCATTAAATATGATAACGTATCTTTATTTATTTAAGTAACAAACAATAGAGCAATCTATGGCAAATTTAGATATTGCAAGTGATACCCTAAAATAAATTGTAAATGCTAGCAGTTGACAAAAGTTCTATAGAGGAAAACGTATAAAACAGTTTCCAGCCAGTTGCTACACGACTTTAATTACAAACAAATAATTTATCATTTTTATTATTAAACATTGTGGTTTTCGCTTGGATTGGAACCCGAAATCTTCGGTTAAGATGCACTCTTTTTAACCACTACGCGATCTTGACTTACGATTTAATATTTTCCAAAGAAATTGTTCTAAAACGGTATTTCATTAGAATCGGTATATTTATTTTAAATAATAATTAAACATGAAATCTATTTATAAATATATATTTTTTGTATTATTTGCAGTACTGAAAGTCACAAATTAAATTAAATTATATGTTTACAGTATACCAAGCTATCTGAGACTGATATTCGTGGTTTGCAAAAGAAATATGAAGATCTTCTTGAGATAATTCGACCTAATGCTGTCGGTCTCGTCGACAGTTTCGATTTTAGAGATGAGGTTAGTATTTAATGTTTGCGACGACGACGACGAAGAAATAAGTATTTATTTACACGTAAAACTAAAAGTATACATTATTAAAACTGTAGTGATATGTACAATTAAGAAGGAGTGTTGAGCGAGTAAAAGTTGAAGAGAAAGAGTTTATAGATAGAAAAGACAGTTTATTGAAAGTCACAAGCACACACACACTAAAAGTCAGAAGAAGAAGAATAAGTTTAGAAGAGGCACAGAATTACACAGAGACAGTTACAAATTATAAATTATAAAAATAGGACGCGGCGGATACAATTTACTTAGAATTTCGAATTGAGTTAATAGCGTGTAAGCGTACAGCTGACTGCCCGATCGGCCGGTGCATCGTCCATCGGCGCGGCGCAAGCGCCGCCCCTTTGTGACGTACCGTTCGAGACAATGGGACCGGGCAGCGGCCGATCTATTTATTTACTACTAATAAATATGTTTGCGTGACCGCTTTACATACAAATAAATATGTGTATTATTTTACAATATATTTTTTTATCTTTATTTATTTTTACAAATTATCTATTTTTTTATAATAACATATTTTTTTGTAATTTTTATATTTTTTATATTTATGAAAATACATAACTATGCTACAAAACGAATGTCTATATTTTTATGTTTTGTTTTCTTTATAAAATAAAGGAATATAATATTGCGAGCGATTTTAATCAATACGAGTAGGTGTAGTACCTACATAAAAATGTATTAGACTTTAGTCGCACTTATTTACTTCCTTGGTTATATGAATACTACGTAATGCAGTTTATGTTTTACATATTTTAGTGTTTTAATTATTTCATATTTCATCATGTTTTCAGATACTGAATTCTACACTTGGTGCCTATGACGGACGTGCTTATGAGCGCCTCATGGAAGAGGCCTTAAAGAGCCCTTTAAATGCAGAACCGGTTAACCAATCATTTCACAAGTACTTAAAACCATTCTTGCGTGGTAAATTGTAACACGTAATATGAAAATGTATATTATATTTGAGATGCACATTTTAATTGCTTTGCGTTAAATATGTTTGTCATTATACTTCATAGTTAAAACATTCTTCAAAATATTATTATGGTTATTTAACTAGCGATTTTCGCAGGCTTCACACAGGTGCAAATTATTAATAAAGAAAATGATATAAATACTTATTATTCTAATTATATTATATCTTTAATAAAGTCATTATTATTATACATACATATAACACTAAGGAATAATAAAGTATTACTACGTTTTTTTTTTAGAATTGGATCATTAGTTTTGTAGATCAAAACAAACAAATTATTAATAATATATATATTAATAATTACTCTTTAAAAAAAGTATTATGCACGAATTGTAAGAATATATTTATTTGAGGAAGTTGAGGGATTTAATAAAATATATTGTAATTATTATTATGTTTTTATTATTCACGATATAAATTTGAAATTATTTTAAAGATAATAAATTAAATAAATAACTTAAATACAAGTAAAGGCAAAAACATCAAGACAAGTTAAGAAGTTGTCGTTGTTTGAAGTCGTCTTGGTGTGATTTGCTTTTTGTTGTAAAAACTAACGTTCTTTAGGCACTAGCGTTAGCCTGAGCGGTGCCGTGGCCAAAGCTGTTGGCAGATGTGTTGACTACCCTGTAGGCAGCGTTCATTCCTTGAGTTCT
The DNA here is from genome assembly GCF_905147765.1 of Vanessa atalanta. NCBI lineage: Eukaryota > Metazoa > Arthropoda > Insecta > Lepidoptera > Nymphalidae > Vanessa > Vanessa atalanta. The sequence continues at coordinate 8,156,560 of NC_061871.1, forward strand.
AGCGGAAGAAGATGCTGTGCCCTGTCCAGAAGTTTGAGCATTAGCAATTGTTCGAGAACCACCGTAGATTCCATCATACCGAAGTGCACCCATGTCAGTATTAGCTGTAGATGTGGCTTTTCCGTATCCGTTAGTGTTAGCAGCAGAGGTAATAGTTCCCGCGCTGTTAATGTCAGCACGAGCGTCTGCGTTACCATAGCCTGCTCCTTGAGTGTTAGCTGAAGATTTAGCGATACCAAGGCCGTTTGTGTTGGCAATGGAGTTTGCTGAACCGTATCCATTTGTGTTAGCGGTGGACTTTGCGGAACCATAACCAAGACCATTGTTGTTGGCAACAGAATGAACATAGCCAATTCCATTCATGTTAGCGTTTGCATCAGCAGATCCGTAACCTTGAGTATCAGCAGTGGATTGGATTGTTCCATAACCATTTGTTTGGGCAGTCGATTTAGCTGAACCTCCATGAGATTGGCTAGTGGCGTGAGCTTGACCAGAAGGAGTGTCAAAAGCAGTACCGAATCGCCAATGGATTCCTCTCTGGTGAACGTTTTGGATGTTTCTAGTGTCGATGTTCGAGGAAGCAGTTCCGTAACCCTGAGTATTAGCTGTTGCAATAATGGAATCGACAGTGTTTTTGGCCGAAGAAGTAGCAGAACCACCGTTTGATTGAGATTCAGCCGAAGTCAATCCAAGTCCGTTTTGGGATTTTGACAAGGCCGAGCCAAATCCGTCGGTTTTGGTCATAATGTTGGTTAATCCGTGAGCGTTGTTAGCATCAGAGTAAGCAGATCCTGAACTTCCAGCCGTTTTTGCATTAGAAGCTGTAATTACGTAGCTACCAATGCCTTGGGTTTTGGCAGAAGATTCGGCGGCACCAGTACCATCGGTCCTAGCTGAAGTGATTGAAGATTCAGAGTTACCATTAAGTACAGCAGATGACTCGGCAGAAACACCACCGTTAGCGGGCATTGTGTATCTTATTTCAGCGGGAACTTCGAAGTTTTGTTCGTAAGACATAATAGTTGCAGGTGCTGGGATAGCGTAGTAAGTTGGCATGTTTTGGGCTTCAGCTTTGGCTGATCCGTAAACAGGAACTTGAGGTGAATCGTAGATTTCAGCTTTTGCGATCGCTTGACCAGGATACGCTTCGCCGTAGCCAATGTTTCTGTTTAAGAAATTCTGCTCGTCGGTTGATGCGCTTCCATAAGCATTAATTGCACCACCTTCAATTGTCGCTGAACCCGTTGCTCGTCCGCCATAGCCATTTGTGTAGCCTTGACCGGTCGCAAAGTTGCGTCCGTCGCGATATAAATAACCTGTAAGGTAAACATTTGAAATTAATTATTTTCATTATACATGTTTAATGTTTATTTAATGAATATATTTAAATACCTTTATATTTATAAAAATAAAATAAAATCTAATTAAAATTACTCACCATTCAAAATGATTGGACTGGAGTGACAAAGGGCGAAACACGTCAAGGCTACTACAAACTTGGCTGCCATGTTGCAAGATTAGATCATACGAGATCTCTAAGCTGAGTGGATGTAGAGAGAGCATTTCTCCGACTTTATATACCATTCTCGCTTTACCACTCCTCCGTGTTGGCCTAAAAGTCGCGAACTTCACCTAGAAAAGTCGTTCGCAGTCGTAAATTTAGTTGATAGGTTACGGTAGATTAATTGGCAAGTTCTGAATCAAGATTTGGCGAACGATTTCAGATATTTTTTATGATATGTTGACGTTGATACGATGCTGCATGATCGAATCGATACATAATTTGGTGCAAGTGCAATGACCCGGATTATTTTTAGAAAATATTAGATGTTAATAAAGTTTTGTGTAGTAGAAACTAAACTTGAATTTAAAAAAGAAAATACTAAAAATATTTTTTTTTAATCTAGCGTTTATTAAAAGTTTATGTCTTTTACAAATTCTACATATTTTTATCAAATATCATTTATCAGCCTAACTGCTACTAATTTCTTAATATAATTGACAGATAAATTTAAAATTAAAAAGTTCATCATCTTTTTAATGGAGCCAGCACCAAATTATCAACTACATAAAGCATAAAATTATATCACCTATATATATGTATGTTTTATATTTTATATTTAATTAGTTAAAGGAAGCTATTTTTTCGTAGTATAAATATTATAGTTTAAATTAATATTACACGACAGGATTATAGGATTTTTTTTTTATAATTTCAAAAAAACGGTACTTATATCCTCAATCTCAATAAAATCAATAAATAAAACTAAATGAAAAAACTTTATTTCAAAATAATAATATTTTGAATGAATTTAAACATTTAAAAAAGGAGATAAATTAGTACATAAATAATAAAATATTGGTACATATTAAGGAAAAATATAAGTAGTTATCAAATAAGTTGGTTGGTTACCTTTCGGAGTATATCGTGCCATGTCATTTGTAAAAAAGAAATAGTTGTTATACATCATTATACCTATATGTTAAAAGGATAAGTCAGAATTACCCGATTAAAAAGTTGCATAGCTTGTATAATTGACCTTCGAATAATACCTATTTTTTTTTTAATATTTTACTAATGTTGTTTGTTGCCTTGTTTACCGGCCAACGATGAAGGGCATAGACACGAGCGCGTCATAGAAAATTGTAGTTTGACCCGTACAGAGTTTCGATAATTCTGACCTAGTCTATAACTAATAATTATTTTCTAAGATATATTTTTATCTATATTTAGGTATTAATATTAAGTAAAAGTCAAGATACATAAAGTGTTTATAAAAATTTAGACTTACAACAAAATCAGAACAATTTTTCCATATAAGAGATAAAGTAAATTAATAATTACTAAAGCTTTCTCTGTTGGCGGTAGGATTTACTCATTTTTTTCAAATTCTATCGAATTCGCGAAACCAACGGTGAAATAATTTAGGAGCTACCGTTTTACTATTCCATAATTGATACGGTAAGGAGGCAATTCATTTTTATTTTAGATTTTTTTTATTTCATTGTTAGGCGGAAGGGCAAATGAGCCTGATGGTAAGTGGTCACCTATTACGGCCCATATACATTGAAGCGGTAAGATATTTTAACCATTCCTTACATCACCAAGGTTGACGCCTTGGGAGCTAAGATTATATGTTATTTCTTCCTGTAGTTACACTGGCTCACTCAGCGTTCAAACCGGAACACAATAATAATAAGCATTGCTACCCTATCCAGATGAGCTTGCACAATGCCCTACTACCAAGAAAATCAAGCGTGTATGCTATGATTAAGATGGTGGTCACCATAATTCACAGACATTGTTAGTGTAATAAAAATGAACCATTCCTTACATTATTATCAATGCGCCACTAACCATGCCATTATTACCGGTATATTCTATTTAATGAGCCTGTAATTATAAGACTCATTCACACATAAAACTCGATCATTATAAAACATATATTTTTAAGATGTATACATTAATTAATAAGTTTTTCTATAAATCTTATTAATCATTCATTAAGCTGAATCATTTAACGAAAATCGTTATGATTCTGTATTCTGTGAACTAATATGCTTTTTAAAGTAATTTTATTTAAATTAAGAATTACTTTTAGAATACACCAAGTCGTGATCTACGACTAGTTTTTAATATAAGTAACATCTCCATATTTTAATTTTCTATTAATATTTATCGACTTTATTTTTTATTTTTCAATGCTGCTTTTTATAATTTCGTATAATATTTTGTTAAATAAAAATAAATTATATGCGCATATTTTTCAATATAACACCTTAAAATATTTATTTAAATATAATGGTATGACATTATACAGCCTATTCTGACTACCAAAAAAATTTTCATTATTTGTTGTTGACGTAAATATTTTCTCATACTACTTTATATTTAATATTTATTAAGTATATCTCATCAGTTTTCAAGTTATAATCAAAATCATTTAACTCAGTTTTTTAATACTTTAGCAGATTTATCTCGTAAATTATTAAAAAATGAGAAGAATGTTTTAAATAAACGACTTTGGTAGAAGTGAGGAGGCTAAATTCAAAGTGCTTTTTTATTGACGGACTCAAATTCGATGGTTTCTCTAAATGATACATGATGGATAAAATAATAAATGTCAATTTTATAGTTTTTAACTTTTTAATTCATTGATTTGTATTTTTAAGATATTAAATCTGTAACTGTTATTAATTTGACTAAAGAGTTAATCAGGTTGTAAGTGCTTTCCGATATACATGTGTGTAACTTCGTCCACTTTCTAATGTCAGGATATAATTGGGGGCCAATTCTACTGACAAACAATGGCTATGATACATTCCCGATTTATTCCGATACATCTTCGACTTGAGAAATATCTCATAAAAATAAAACTCCGTTTAATCATAACTGAGGGCCAATTATACTTCTTTATGTCAGTTCTATACGGTCCCGATTATGTTCCGATTGAACTTCGACGGAACCGCAACTGGATCGTTGTGTTAGTAGAATAGGAAAACGGCTGAACTGCAACGATTACTTTGGATTAGCATATCTTGACGAATGCATCTAATAACCTTTATTTCCTTAAAGCGAGTTTTGAAACGGATCAGAGACACTCGGGATCTATAGCTCGATACACTAGCCAATCGATCAAACCATCCATTTAAAAAAATAACAATAAGGATGTTGTTGTTTCGCAAACGTCTACCTTTCTTGAACTACATTGCATTAATTAAAACCGTTGCCTAGCAACAGAATATTACCTTTCTAGAAATAAATATCAAACAGGTATCACAAACGAATATAGATGAATTCATTAGTAAATTAAGTTAATTAGCATCAGTTTTTATTACATTTAAATGATTACTTACATTTTAATTATTTAAAATAAACATTCCAAATATGTATATCAATAGCTGCCGCCGCAAGTGGCTTCGCCCTCATGGTTTAGTCAGGTGTTAGGTCCTTTTCTGAAGCCCTGATGACGTGTATCCAAAATATCATGATTATCGTAGTAGTTAAGAAATTAAAGCGTAACAAACAGATAGACTTAGCACATTTTGCGTACTTATGTATAATATGACCCAGTTAGGGCGTGAAGTATTGTCCAATTATATATCTGGTTGACTGCGATAATATTAGAAGTATCAGTCCGATCTTAGGTAATATTTTTGTCCTAAATAATCAGTTTATTGTTGCATGCTTGAACGTAGTACCTTTAACGTCAATTCTTTTGAATAACTATAGTGAAAACTCATCATATGTAAGAAATAATAACAATAATGCATCTGCAAGCTCCCCGGTGTTGCAGATATGCATGGGCAGTGGTAGTCACTTTCCATCAGGTGAGCATCCCGCTCGTTTGCCACCTATCACATAAAAAAAGGCATATTTAAGAATAATGTAAAAATAATTCAACATCTAAACAGTTGCTTTTTTATAGTCACTACACATTATAAACCAAAGTATCCTGCGGCGTCTGCCTATACGCGATAATCTCGAAATGACTAAACCGATTTTCCTACGGTTTTCACCAATGGACCGAAAGATTCACGAGAAAGGTTATATACCAATCATTTCATTACACACTTCATAAATAAATTTAAAGAACCATAAATAAACCATTATATTTGATATATCCATTCTTTATTTAAATAAAATTATAATAGAAAGGAAACTAGTATCAAAAATAATTATAAGAGATTTTAATCAGCCGACATTAATCTTAGTATATCAATTTATAAATTGCTTTCACTGTCAACGCTCAGATAAACTTTTTCTTTCTAATGATTGCAAAAAATATCCTTTCAAAGAATTAAAAAAGTGTAAGGTGAAATTGATTTTTTTATTTGTCGCTAATCGCGTACAGGTTAATGTCAATGTAGAGTCATAAACATATAAATGACACTAGTTGTCGTCCGCGGCTTCGCTCGTGTTTAACCAAATTGACAATTCAAAGTTTATCGTTTATTACTTTTTCCTTTTTTTAAACATAAAAATGGTAACTTACCCATGAATGATAAATCTTTGATACAACTATTTCGTGTACTATACATAAGTACATATATGTTATAATTTTTGAAAGCACTCGCTTGGAAAACGGCCAGACCAATAATTTTCTTTTCTACGACTTTGAAACAATAAGTGATAACTTGACAAATATGCATCATTTACCTAAATAAACTATGTAGCCTGTTCCATCCTGAAAGGAATAACTAAAAAATATGAAATTACCGCAGATTATTAATATAATAAAATTACGTAAATCCGAAAAAAATATACAAACTCTTTGTAATAAAATATTAGATAGTAGAATGAAGAACATAAAAATATTAACCGGTATACCTACGCATAACGCTTACCGTTAGTGACTTTTGATTTGTAATATCGTTTTTTTTTTATAATATTATAGTAGCATCTCTTGTTGCAAATTCACACCTAAGTTTACCCGGATTTTGTTTATTGATGCCTCAAACATTGACCTTGAGCTCACGTTAAACCACGAGAAGGTTAATCTAGTTTCGACAAACCTCATAATTTAATCATTCTTATAAACATAAATGTATTTTTTTCAACTAAGATGATTGATGACACTAGCAGAATTTAATTACTTACAATTTTATTTATTACATTTTATTAACTAAGCAAGTCCAACCGCAAAAGCATTACAGGAGTGATAAGTTAAAATTAAAGTGATGTTTTATCTGTATGTCGCTAGTCTGTATTTTATGCTAATATTTCTTGAACATGAAGATTATGTTTTTGACAACGATTAATTAGAGTCATGAAAAAAAAACCGTTTCACCTACTAAAACTTGATTGGAGGAACCGATACAACTTAGCAATCAATTCGTAGATAATTAATTATTTTATATTTATAGCTTTGTGTGCGAATAGTTCTGGTTGACATTTATTATTTTTAAAAAACAAATAAAAATCTTGCTAATTCTTGCTTATACCTAGATAACATGTAATTAAATAAATTAAAAAAAAATCCCTTAGATAGAAAAAATAATAAAACTTTACTAAACAAAAAAATACATTTTCTATTTTAATTAGTATTTTTTTATATAACATCAAAAATTAAATCCTCAAAAAGTTTCTGACAGCGGTGGGATTCGAACCCACGCCCTTTCGGACTGGTGCCTAAAACCAGCGCCTTAGACCACTCGGCCACGCTGCCTACATTACGAAAGAGTGAAATTGTGTATCGCAATTTATTATGTTATTAAAAAATCACGGCAACACTTAGTTTGACTTTAAAACATAAGTATAGCTTAATCGTATAATTCTGAATATATCATATTCCAGAACTATGAATATAACGATGGTCGGTTCCTGATAACACATCAACAATTTAAATACATTTATTTTATTACAGTTCTTCTCTTAAGTTGTACAAGTATATATTTATAGTTGTACAACTTAAGAGAAGAACTGTAATAAAATTAAACGTTATTAACATAGTACAATTAAAAAAAAATTACGACATTTTTCATTTTAAGTCGTGACACCTGAGCTGTTACTAATACTTAGGTTTAAAATATGATAGTTACGATATAATATATAAGTAGGAAGATATATCTACTTTCCTTTATATACCCTATAGAGCTTTATAGGAAGTTATATCAGTGGACAGTGTTAAAAGCCGTTAAAAACTGCAGTAAAAAATATTTTTCTCGGATTAAATTTAATAAAATTCATCCATTAAATACGTTACCAATAACATTAAAGACGTACCGAAAAACAGAAAGATAGGACACAAAGTACATCATTTTCAAATATCATTTTAATCATTTACCTTAGTATACCTCTTAGGTGAATATAAGTATTATTCTAAGTGACAAGCAGATATATAATCTTTACAAACATCAAATGTTCATTGTCATCAATATAACACGTTTTAACGACGCTATGAGGATGGTTTCTAGGCAACATGTAATACATCTTTGTCAATTTTGTTTTGTTATCCCTTATATATCTTGGTCAGGATACTAGGACAAAATTATTGACTTATTGTATTGTAATTTTCAATTTCGTCAGGCGTCTTGAAGATGGTGAAGATCACGTTGAAAGATTCCGTTACATAGCCTCAATTAAGTTAAGTTTGAAAAATATTTTGAATAATGTATTTGTTTATTGTGTCAATAACACTTCTTGAAATAACATAACAAAACAATTTATTTTAAGTATATGTATTTATTTAATGTTAAATAAAATACTCGACTGCCATGTAGATATTGTGATAGATATTCATTTTTATATTTTGCTGTTATTAATCGTATTGGAAGGTTTGCAAAAAAATAAATAAAACAACAATTTGTTCATAATGACCTGTATAATTACCTAAGTGTAAAGGAGCATTATTTACAAGGTGGACATCGATATATTTATGCCTACCCTAAATCTAGCCTTAATCGAAAACATTAGTCATTGTTATAAAATAATATTAGATATTAAGGATTCATTTCACCATTGATAAGTTTAATGATAATGACTCAGTGGGTCCGGACAAGCAACATATTGATTTACGGATTCGTTTGTAGAAAACATCAAAATGTATAGAAATGACGCGCTGGGTTTGATATGTCACGTGACCGATTTAATGACAATCGTTTTGGCAATCATCGAATGCGTCCGTCCGAGCCCGCAGGTGAGCTATGTACTAAAATATCATGTTGGTAAAATATTAAATGTTAAAATGTTCAAGGTAAGTAAGGTTACCTCGTGGAAATATTTCTTAAATTCTATTTCAATACCCATTGTAATAAAATAATTATAAGCACCATTCAAAGCTGTATTAAATAATTTTAAACTCTGTTATACATATTGAAAACATACAGAATTTATATATTTGTGAAATAAACCCTTAAACCAACTGCAAAAGATTTTCATAGATTATTTATAATTCAACATACATTTTATATTATATTCAAATATAATTTAAAAAGCTGCCAAAAATGAAAAAGTTTACAAAATCATTTTCAAATATTCAGATAAAATATGAAAAAAAAAAACGGATTAAAAATTGTCCATGGTTGAATAATTTGAGCAAAAATAAATATGTCTATTTGGATATAAAATATTCCCATGCCATTGTTATTTAAAAATAGCATGAATCGCGTGATCTTAAATGCAAAATGACTTTACACGCAACGTATAGTTTGCATAACATTGGCACTGCATTGCTTACAATAGTTGCCCCAGATACCTCAGGACAAAAGTGACGGACTTATTCGCTATTTATTCGAACTTAAGCTTGTCTAGAGATAAACAAAAACTAATGTTTGATTTAATTTGTGAGATTTAAATTGCGTCTACGCAATAGAAAGTTTGACAACTGCTGTCAAGACGTATCGGTGCCAAAAATTTCTATCATAAGTTTAAGTTGTCAATGAAATGTCAGAGAGTTTTGTAATTTTTTAAAAGCAGTACGTCACTTTTGCGCTTTGATATTAATAACCTATCAAACTTGGTTTATGTGATAAAACACAGAACACTTAACATTAAAAATAAAATAGACACAGATCATATATTTTAATTAGCCAAGTTTAATATTGATTTTATTTTTTATCTGTTAATTTAAAAAAGAAAAACCTATAAGCTTCTGCTATATTTAATGGACTATTTTGAAAAAGAAAAAAATATTTGGTTACTGAATTACTATGTTATTGTATAAATTAGTAGCATTAGATCTAAAAGAATTTACAATTATAATGTACAGATACTTACACTAAGTGAGCGTCATAGCTATTATATTTTAGGATATTAATTTTTAATGTATTCGCAGAGGAATGTTTTTAGCAGATATACGAATACTAGCTGCGTTTTAAGTAAACAATTATTTTGTAGTGTATCTGGCATCTGTTTATAATCGTCGTGTAGATTATTAATTAAAATGTATTAAAGAAAATGATGAAAGAAAGATCGCTTTGATTTTTATTAGTTATAAGAGACTCGCTGTCATATGAATATTAGAATGAAGGTGGTCATATCCCTTTCTGCATTTGTTTTACGATGTGATAAAATAATGACTTATCATTGATAGTGTTTTAATAGTATTTTAAAAACAAATATCAGTAATATGGTATATACATACATGATATAATGCATATATTTTTTAGTTTTTTAGGATTATTTTCAATTGTATTGTAATATAATAATTATAAGTGCGGAGCGTCACTATGGCGTCACCGTAAGTGTGACAGAGCGCATCATATACGCCGTCCTGCTCCCACTCTTTAATCTGCTGGTACGGTTAATACTACTGCAACATTCGTATTCTGATACTAGTATATTTGTCCTTATATAATTACCTTAAACGCAGTTAGTATTTGAGAATACATTTAGATTACAATATTTCTCGATACACTATTTATCTAGCAATATTATTTCAATATGTCCGAATCGTACTCCAATTTTCATAATTATTCATTAAAAAATACATACACATACACGTAAATTACTAATTGATTAATTTATATTTTGATATAATCAATGATACACGACTATTAAATGTAATTTAAATAAATTAATTGACTGAATTGTCATATTTAACTTGGCAAAGAAATTATTAGGCAATTGCTTTAAAAAATTCTTAGTGAGTATAAGAAATGTTATCAACGTGAAATGAAAATTGGAATAAAAATTCGTTGCGCACTGACGGAAAATGATTTTTATATAAAAAATACAACCAAAAAGGCGATAACAAGTGTTATTATTCAATCATAGCCGACACGACAAAATCGTCTTAAATTACAATAAGTAAAATTAATTAAAAAGTATAAAACAAAATAATGATAAAACCCCACATAGTTAGTATAAAAAAAACAATTACAAAAGACTTATATACTAAAGGAACACAAAAAAGATTTCTAAAGTCGTTTTCATACAGATTGTCATAGCATACAGTTTACAATTCAATGGCCACTGTTCTGAAAGATATGATTTTCTAGAAATCGGCGATACACTTTCGTGTGCAAATAGTATGTGTAATATGTGTATTTTATTAATTACGCTTATAATTAAATATTTTATCTTCAAACCTCGTAAAATGAAACGTACTATTAGGTAATGGTTTCAGTAAATTACTAAAGATATTAATTTAAATGTTATTAAATAATTCTTATTAATTTATTAAATGTCTATAACACGTGTCATTATTTTTGACGTTTATTTTACGAGGTTTCAAATAATAACTTTATACATGATATAGACAAACAAGATATGGACGTGTCCATAGATTATCTGCTACAGTTAGAATATAATCTATGCGATGAAGGTAAAACTAACATATGATTGGCAAATATACAATCGAAAGAAGCGGATGGCACATTTATTTTTTACAGAACAACATTATACAAGATCTCCCGTTAAGTTTCGATTAAAAGGCTTTTAACTAGTATTGCTCAACGTCCAAAACACACTGGCCGTGGTCACGTCGAACACTTTTAAACTTGACCAATAACGTTAGCTGTTATTTAGAAGAAACAAAAAGATGCGACAACAAGATTTTTGTGTCTCTTTCTCTCTCTCTCTCTTTGTGTCTCACTCTTAACAGATCACGCATTGGCTGCTATTGTCCAGTTTATGGTACATCAAGACTTAGGACAATTTATGAACATCAACAACTAGTTGACTTTAAAAATTTGGTCTTAAAATTGATATTTTGATAAAATTCAATTCATACAAATTACCATTAATTCGAATGTCGAATAGACAACATTAGGTCGTACATGGTTTGTACATAGCAAAGTACAATCAGTACATTTACATGTTGATATATTTATTGGATATAAATCCATATTCACAGAACAAATTTAGCCACATTACTATAGAAACGTTCGAAGCGAACGGGTTGCAACTGCCAATATCAGAATTTAAATTTGGAATAGCGTTATCCGCCGTTTTGAATATGCTTTTTTGTGTATCGTTTAATAAACTTGTGGCAGAGTTTGTTCTGTGTGGTCTCACGCATAGAACTCCCGGTTGTTGTGACCCTTCCCGTAGGAGGCTGCGGCGGGGCTCCTCTTGGGTTCGTCGAGCGCGTAAGAGCCCTCATCCTTCTTGCGCATGCGGTATACTATGAACATGACCACCAGGATTGCACAAAGTAGTCCTACAACCGCTCCGCCGATCACAGCTGAAATGTAACCGATATTGATGATTAATATAATAGGATGACACACGATTACCAATAGTTCTTCCATGCAACAAATTTAAGTATGAGGTTTTTTTTTTCTGTACAATAGTAATAAAGTATAGTATTTTGCTGAAACCAGAATTTTTGTTTCAAAGATAAATATTGTCTTAGTTGAAATCTTTTAAATATAAGTTTTGCTACAATTTCAATTTCATTTTGCATATTGAAAATCAAAGTAATAAAATAACAGCTACGAGATTAACTTCCTTGAACTGTTCAAAAATTTTACGATTATTTTTATGTTTTGTGTATTGAGGTATTTACTAAATTTGGGTGGTAAAGATGTCGTGTCATAATCCTACACTGGACACGACAGTCATTCGCAACGAAGAACAGCAAACATGATCGAAGATGAATAGAAGAAGAAGAATAGTGTAAGCGCAAACACACACCCTCTACATTTTCCATCATTCTGATAATCCGATGGGACGACGATTAGACACGACTAAATATAAGTTCGAGGCAATATCGAATGAGCTTTCCGAGACACGGGAGTGTTAACACTACCATTTACATTTCCAAACTTAGAGCTGCTTAGAATTTCTTAACAGAAATACTCAATATTATTTTATTGGCACCACGAGTGGTTTGAGCCTGGGATTGTGATTGAGGTTGAGCAACCTTATGAGTTAAAAACTCAACCAATAAAGAAATGACTTAATAAGTTATGTGTTAAGCGACCCTAGGATAGTCTCAGTATAATTTATGACTGAATGTTTCTGAGTATGAACATTCAATTGAAAATTGATTTAGTACTAAGAATAAAAACAATGGTTCAATGTCACGAAAGTTAACTGACCCGCAAGTATTCCAGGCTGCGCGAAGAAGCTGGTGGCGCGATCCTCGGATTTAGCGTTCATGATGAACACGACGTTGTCCGCCGGACGCGACTCCGGTTCGAGGTTCGAACCAGACTTGTCTTGGTCCTGGAATTAGAAATAAAATAAAGTTAAAAAAAGAATTATCACCCTCATTCGTTTGCCGATCGTCGATTGTTTGTCTCACGTAAAAATTTACTCCTGGACTGGTTTTGCCCGCCACCATGCAGTTGTTTTACGTGCTTGTTTGATGTCAAAACATGGTAGGCATATTAGATACGAAATTATTTGAGAGAGAAAATGTTTAGATGTTTTTATATTAACATGTAGAATATACTCACAATAGGTGGGTTGATGTCTTCCCCAGATATACTAATGTCTGTCTGATCTGGACGAGGGGACTGTTCCTCTCCAGATCCACGTGTGTCTGGCGCTTCCTCTGGTTTAGATAATATACGAGCTGTAACGTTTAAATATATAATTAAACTTAGTTAAAATGGTCTTCTATTATAAATTCTTACTAAGAGATTGATAAGCGTTCCTTTTTAAATTGGGACTATCAGATTTTAAAGCTTATAATATAATACTAAACTTGAATTGATAGATTGTTGTTTTTTTTTAAGAAGCACGTGTTATTCTAGTCATATACCTACCAAGATCCAATGGAATATTAAATTGTTTATAAAGGCTAAGATTATTATATTATTTTAGTTTCTTGGTTATATTCGGTATAATTTCAGTATTAGTCTAGTTTATAAGTTAGCGGAACATTTCATTTATTGGTAATTAGTTTTTCAAGTATTAAAATATCATATTAATAGAATGACGAAGACTATTGTTGATGGTATTTTTGATGTTAGGTATAATTTGGATTTGGAATAGGAATATTAGCATGATACGACAAAAAATTTAAGGTGATAAGAAAAAATATTAAAAATTGAAAATTACACGTGAATGGCACACCGGAGAGCAAATCATATATTTTTTTCTATAATGCGAAACATGCTGAAGATTTGATTTGAAAATGGAATATTAAAAAAATGGAGATAATTCGTTAATGTTATTTTGAAATAAAACTATTCAGTTGTGATTATTAAAACACTTGATCAATTAAGGAAATTTTAACATCCTCCTTTTAAACAAGGATAATATTTGTACGTTATATAAATATAACAATTTAATAATCATATCGTCGTAATTGTTAATAATAGTCAAAGATTTCATTTGTAATAAAGTATGAACGTCACTAAAAGAACTAAAATTCATATTAGCAAAATACAAAAGTCTTTACATTGTAATTTGAAACGTACCTAATAGTTTTATTTCAACGATAAAGTTGTCACGGAAACCGTTACAATGATATGATTCCATGCACATTTTGATAATATTAAAACTTACCAAATTCCTTGGAGACTATAAAATTGTTATTATATTTTATTTTAATTTGACACTTGCTATTAATTTTATAAGAATAGAACAGTACTGGACTATTACGTTAAGCGTATAGGGAAATATAGAAGGATTAACTTTAGCTATACCTTTATTATAAACAACGTTAACTTGTACTAACTAGCTGATGATAATTAAACACAAATCAAGGTCACAGCGCTGGTTGCGTGTTAATATCGCAACGGCAACAAAACTATGCGATTACAAACTTCAATATGGCCTCAACAAAGATTGCAATAAGTACATAATTTTTACAATATTAAAATGTAGTTGGAAAATCATTTAAATAATTCGTCCACCATGTAAATAATATATAGCGCAATGTAACTCTATCTAACACAGACTACTAGCCCAATTATCCAATGAGTGTAATTATTTTAACTCAACAAGCCCGGATTTAAAAAGATAAGAAATTATAATAATAGTCTGCTGGTTAATACTATACATATGTAAATATAATTTGAACGTAAATATGGAGTTGTTTAACTACTTCATTATATTCAAATGAAACAAGTTTAAATCTGTTGAAATGAAACAAATCCATATTTATAAAATAAAGAAACTAATAATGGCAACAAAACTGGCATGCTTCAGCCTCTACTCACGACTGACTACATCGAACTTGTCTACTGGCAGGATTGTGGGTGCGGTCTCCGGAACCGAGTCGATCATATGCTCCTCCGAATAGTCTGAATCGAAGTCAACCGGTTCCGGTGTCGTAGTGGTACGTAGAGTGAAGTCTTCGTCATCCTCAGGCGCATTGGGTGCGTCACCTGAGCCGGCGCGGCCGTCCTCGTCGTCCGGACCGGGCCCGGGACCCCACCCGGAGCCGGAGCTCTCGTCGATCTCTACACCGGAACCATCATCGTCGATGAACAGATCCTTGTCTGATGCGAGCGGATCGTCGTGCTGGTGTACTGCGCCTTCCGTTGACGGAACGCCAGTTGCACCCTCCTGGAATTTATTAAATATTTGTTTTATTAATAAAACTTAATTGAGGAAATAGGTTACATAAAACCCTTTTGGGTAATTTTATATGCAAAACGGATGAGGTTTTGATGAAAAAATACAAAACTTGTAATTAATAAAAATAGTAAATAAAATACAATTCAGATATATCTCTTTTATCTGAAAATTTATGAGTAGTTTTATTTACATAAAATTGTATTCAGAATTTTGTATTTCTAAGCTCTAAAGCATTCGCTAAAAGTGTTAAAAGATTTAATGACGACTTTGACGTCAACACAGCTATAGATTGAGTAAGCGACCTATTTCCAGAAAGTTCAACAAGGTATTAAATATGCATTTGATGCAATCAAGTTACAATAAACTTCCAGCCATTCCGACACAATTTTTCACAATAAACGAAATGAATCCAAATGCATACATATAAAAACTAATAATTTAATAAAAAACAGGAATAAATAGTAGTTACGAGGGATTGTCCACGTCATCGTGAAATGGGCAAAAGTGATCAATGGTCCAAGGCGCATATATAAACTATCTCTTACCTAGGAAAGTCCGATCGCTGAAGGTTTTTCTTAGATCTAAAGGTTTGTTATTAATGTTAATAGCTTTACAAAGCTGTGGCAGTGTCCTTTCGGTTAGCGTAAGTTGTGTAGTGACGGTAGACGATCGATAGGCTTTCGTGAGTAGTGGGAAGGGGAGGGAGTTCTGACGCGGTCCGCGTTCCCGCCGCTTGCCAACAGATGCCGGGTTTGAGTTTTGAAGGCTTTCAAGGAAATTTCAGGCTCCTGCGTTAGAGTGCGCTGTTAGCGTTTAATATTGCTATGTTAAAATTAAATTGTTTGCCTTTTCTTTTAAATATTTTACATTTTTATAATTTAATTTTATATTAAATATATTTTTCTAAAATATACTATTTATTGAGTAATTCAAAGTATAGTTGAATTTATAATTAGTTCATAAGGTAAAATATGCTCAGCTAGCTCCGATAAACATAAAGTTGTGAATAAAATGAATTCTTCATACAAGTTTCATTAAATTTGATACAGCAATTTTAAAAAAGGTGCATATTATTTGCAATGATCTTGATGAAAAATTTAATTGGACATAATCAACTCAAAACAAGACATTTATTTTTAAATACTTATTAAATTGAAGTTACTTATATAAAAGCACCAGCAGTTTAATAAGGCTCGGTGGAAATTTTGCAGGTTGTTATTTTGATTTCATACGAATATAATAAGAAACACAGTATTTCCCAAATTAATAAACCTACCAATATATTTAGAATTAAAGCTATGTTTGTAATTTTTAATTAAGTTTTATTTCAAGCTCTATTTCTCCCAATATTACAAAATGCGGAAGTAAATCAGTCTGACTGTCTTGCTATTGCTCTTTCACGGTTTAAGCACTGAGCTGAATTTGATGAAATTGGGTATCAAGCAAGTTTCAACTCTAAGGAGGGACATAGGCTATTTTTTATGCCTAACGTCTGACCTAAACTCCTTAGCGCGAAGCGAAGTAATATTATACATGCAATCTTTTTTTTATACGTATAACATAGTAACAAAATGTATTAGCGTATATTTAGATGTTCTTGTATTAATCATTACATGAACAAATTTTTCAGTGTCTTCATCTATACTTTATATAATAAAGCTGAAGTTCTGGAAATCCAAAAATATCAATTTTTTTTTTCATTTCAAATGTAGGAATGTTTTACGCGAATAAAACCCTGCGGAGCATATACTTTTATATATCTTGAGGGTTAACTTGTATTATTATTTATTTTTTATTACTTTACAAAGACTAACGAAACTTAATCTCCGTAGCTGACTGCCATGCGAAAACGTGAGGAAGTGTAAGGAAGCAACGTAATAATGTTCATGCGACGTAAATGATGACAAAAAGCTATTTTTCTCATAAAATGCTTGCGATGGAAATCTCTATCAGCTGCGGGTCGCCATTTCTGGTTTTTACATAATTCGTACAAATCCCCAGGTATAACCCGAACACGTCGCGTTTATCCCCATTTCTGATTACTTCGCTATATCTATTTAATACCGGTTCTTAATGAGAAATATTTATCTGGGCCGGATAATGCGGATTTGACCCTATACCGAAATGCCTTATTCATTTCAATGAATCTCTTTACTGATTTTGTATTTACTTTATATTGTATACTTTATACGTGCTGGTTTAAACGAAATGCTATTGTTACTTTAATTTAAGGCTTATTATAAAATAATCTTGCTGATGACATCATAATTTAGGTACAAATTTTAAGATTTTGGAGGGTAGAGATGGCCCAATGGATAAAATATGAAGATATTTACCAACAGTAGCGGGTTTAATTCTAGCTAATCTCTAATGATTTTTATTGTTTTAAATTTTTGTTTATTATTCTTATTGTTCGCAAAAATAAATCAAGCGTCAGGAGACAAGATATAGATAATTGCTCTTATAGGGATGGAGTTAGCACGAAATTTAAAAAAAAACAGAACGGTTGTAAAGCAGTAGCATTTT
This sequence comes from Vanessa atalanta, assembly GCF_905147765.1. NCBI lineage: Eukaryota > Metazoa > Arthropoda > Insecta > Lepidoptera > Nymphalidae > Vanessa > Vanessa atalanta. The sequence continues at coordinate 8,174,507 of NC_061871.1, forward strand.
GATGAGCTTTTTACAAGCTTTTATATATACTAGTGAATTTCAAACTCGTTCGAACCAATTAATTGAACTTAAATATTGCAAACATATTTTTTGCTTTATTTGTTTATTTTTGCAAAATAATTCTAAATGAAAAATGAAAAAAATGTGAAAAAATCTAGTTAATTAATGTTTGAACACATGATTGTACATAACCTGCACATGTAGCATTGCTACGCCGTAGATATGAGCAACATACATGTAACTAATCAATTTATCGACAGAAAGTCCTCATAGATATTCTTGTCGAATATAAAAACATGTAAAAATTATAACATCAGTAAAAGTATTTTTATACCCAAACTAGTTACCCGTTTCGGGTTTACAGTGGTAGAATACGGGTTTATATTTATATAAAGGACAAACATAAGAAGATAAATTCTTGTTACAGTAACCTTCGCGGAACTATGCAAACATTCAATTTTATTTATAATATACCTACATACATTTTATTTATGGAAATATAAATGTTTGACCGGGTTTGATGTGATCGAGACTCGCATGTTCTATCTATCTGACCCCCGACTTTTACGAGTAAATGGGTATGTTTGTAATTAGAGCACAAGCAGCATTCGTTGGTTGTGTCCAGCGAAATCCAATAATAGATTAATGGGCAGGTAACTAATTAAATTCACTTACGTATAGCACAGTACAGTACTACATATACCTATATGTAATAAGATCGTGGGTTCATGGAAAATTTGTATTAATTAATTTGGGGCAGATCTATTTTATCTGTACAAAAATGTCGATAGTTTAATACAGATTAAATAAAGTATACGATAATGCATTTTTTCTATATCAGTAATATTCATAACATAATTAAATTTTGATATCGTCATAAAATCCCTGTCTGTGTTTGTGTGCGTGCAAGAGTGCGTGCGTGATGGTTTGTGTGAGTCACATTAAATATAATTCGTATTTCTATTGAAAGTTCAAAAAAGTTACTATATTATGTCATTTGTTATGTTATGTTTTTCAGTAATCGGTATAAAAAAAAGGCTGGGCCAAATATAAGTTTGGTTTAAAGTATTTGGGCGTAAATGACAACTTATTATTATCAGGTATATTATTTTCTATTCAGCCATAATTTTAGAAATAAATTAATAAGTTATTATAACAAATGTTAGCTCAGCTAAGATGTCTGATAAAATGTTCTGTCAAACAAGTATTTCGTGTTAAGTAGTGCCGGGAGTTTCACGTCCCTTAAAGCGGCTCAAAAAGTTAAACAAAGCTCTTTGTGGAACCTTTAAATATGCGATGAATTTTCAAGTAGGCGCAAAAGGCAACTGTTTAAAATGTACAAAGTTTAATGGAAATCCAGACCGCTAAGGGAATATTAATCGGATAATGTTGACGTCACGCCCTTTGTGGTGACGTCGTCGTCTTGGACGTGCCCGTGACTATTCTGATTGATTACATATGTTAATTGTGGTAGCAAGTACCTACAGCTTATAAATAAAGTATATAGTAGTATTTTAGATATGGTTAATTTTCCAGTTTGATCTGTAAGCCTGAAACTTAACGCCGACGCTACAGTGAAATATGGTTGTATTTTTTGGTTTCGGCTGGAATCTTGTTTTATTGTAAGCGAAAGAAATACCCAAATTTAACGTCGATTATTATACAAATGTAAATCTTTGGAATTCACTGACTTTTGATATAGTTTTAATTAATGATTCATTTTATTTATTATTTAATATATTAAAAAATACATTCTAAAGATCATTAATGATAATATACAGAACATGTTACTTAAATGTCATAAATCCGAAAACTTACTATATATACGAAATAAAAATTGAACGTACTTATAATAATAACTTTTTTGACATTGATTAATGAAACTTGATAGGTATCGTCTAAAATTGTTTACTTTGATGCCTAACGTTAAATATATTAATATATTATTCTTATGATTATTACACATAATACTGAATTTGTTTGTTCAAAAATTACTTTGGTATTGAGATTAAATGTTATACTAACTTACAACAAATCGTTATTGATGTTGGGGTTCGGTCGAACCATTAGCAAACATTCTTAATCTAGGCCATCTCGCGGTTGTCTGAAGTCTCAACCTACCCTTATCTTGATTAATCGAAGGTCTTTAGAGAGCACGTCCCACATGACCATATAATTTACTCAATGTTTACTTCAGACATTATAAACTTATCGACTTAGGTCTTACAACTGTTGTTTATAAAAAGTAAAATTTAATCCATAAAAAAATGTACGTATTATTCTAGCGATGTGACAGTCGCAGGTTCTATCTTGATCCCTTGGGATATCGTCGTCTCACTTCTCACTTTTGTTCTCAATTTAATTACATAAGAAAATAGAAAAAAGCTAATGCCTTTTTTAAAAGTATAAATAAAAATGTTTTACATAAACTTTCATTCGAGTTGAAACAGATGCTTTTTGATTTTCATCCGTTCATGCCACTAAGTCACGAATTTTCGCACGTGTTTATTCGTGTTGTATGTTGAAATGAATTGTAACAGAGAGTTTGAAATTCAGAGGTGCTTTTCCGGAGTTTTCCTTATCCTTTCACGTAGCAATCGGTCCGGATCGAATGTTTAATTACGCCTTATATGTTTTATTAGCAAATACATTTACTAGAAACAAAGAAACAATAAAAGCTGTTGACCTTTTGATAGTTATGATTCCGACATTTCTTTTCTCATTTGTTGGCGACATTAACTGCAGTCTCCGCGATCTACAAGCGCAATTTTCTCGTGCCCTGGATTTCATATTTGAGTAGAAAAGAATATTTGTGGCAACAATACAAGTTCCTTATTCACGGAATTATAAATCTTGAATGCTTCGCTGAATGCCTTTATAAGCCAACATGTCTGTTTGTTTGTCAGTCTTGACAGCTGTTAGAGAAATGTATTCGGAAGTCAATTTTATAATGGTACTAGATATACTTATGTCAACAATTTTATTTTCCTTGGTCTAGTTAGGTTCTGATTGAAGATTAATTGTAATGGATTTCTGTCTGCATGTATCTTTTAATGGTCATCATTATCGATACAAAAGCCAACGACATGCGTTTGGAAATTATGTTTGTTTGTAATAATACCGTAAGAGCGATACCAAGTATTGCTTCTTAGCGGTAGGCACAAGGGACGTAAAATCTTTGCTAATTAGTAGTTTGGTTATTATTTCTTACATCAATGTCACTTACCTTACTATAACTTTACTTACCTTACTTACCTGTTAGATAAAATCAAAAAAACATGGATATAATTTGCTATGAAACTCATTGGTGATGTTTATAATAATCGTAAAACGGGCAATAACATTTAAATATGTTTTAGTATGATAACTTTGTTTTATATTATGCAATATTTATGTAGTTTAATGATACTTAATTAAAACGTCGTATATACCCAGCGCCATTCGGGAGGAAATTTAAGTGTGATGAGATTGAGGAAGACATTATACTCCTGTTGAAAATTATAGAATTGCTCATTGAACCTTTAAGACGTTTTCATTTCAATCAAACAATTTATGAACAAAAGAACGACGGTTTTTCGAGATTTATATTATAAATTCTAGTAATGAATTTTATCTTCGAATAGCTGAAATAACGAAATTTTTTGTAAATAAAACTGCTACTGTGTAAAAACAGTTTTTGTTTACCTTTTCATTTAATAAAAAGATATAATAATATTTGTATTTCTAAAAATTTTTATATAAAATACATGTCAGAGAAGTACACGAGGAACATTCCGTCCCAATAAGATGACATGTCACAGACAACCACAATGTCTGTTTTGTCTATTATTTTCATTTAAAATATTCTATTCATATAAGAATATTATTATGGCATAGGTACATACCTCAACTATAACTGCCAATAATACTATGAATATGTATATATAATATGAAATTCAATTGATGCAAAGTTAAACTATTTGGTTGAATTATTTGGCTAAAATATTATAAGTATCTAAATAGATAGGACAAATTTTCAGTTGTAATATAATTTTAGGATAACTAGGATACGAGGTATAAAAATATAAAACTAAATTTTATTTCCAATAAGAAAGTAAGTTAAAGAATTTTTCAAAATTGATTTGATTAAAAACATGTTTTATTATTTATTTTACAAGAAATGCACAGAAAATTGAAGTAGTCTTAAAAATAAGTTATAACACTCGGGCAGCATCGGGGCAATAGCTCGGAAAATAGTCCGACAAGCCTCACAGCCCAAATCAGGCCACGACGCGCCTTTCCAAGACTTTCAGATATTACACCATTTCGTAAATTTGATTCAATTTCCTTCGAAAAATTGGCATTTCGATTGGACGTTCAAGATAATGAATATGCTTATTATATTTATTATTAATATTGAAGATATAATGTTAAAAGTAGGGAAATTTGAATTTCGATAAATAATTTAATCATGATATATAAACTAAATATAATTGAGATATTTTATGAGAAGTTGGTTAATTAAATGTATAAAAACATCACGAATATTTTTTACGAACTTTAATAAAATACTTCGAGGAAAAATTTTACGTTTAGCTACAACCCAAAAAGAATTTAAGACTTCGGCTAACGATATTTTTATATGAAAAGAAAATTTACTTCAAGAACCTTGTAAAGCTAAGTTTGGTACCTAGTATTACAGTGTATAGAGTAATGAACTTGGTAATTATACTAAGTCAAAGAATGAGTAAAATTTGAAGCTAACTCATTTCATTTATTCAAAGTATAATAAATAATTTTAATTATCTATTGAAATCACCTACTACTTCCAAACGTATTTCAGGAATTATAAATTAAGTATTTGAAACGGGATATTTACCATGTTTTTTATTTTTATTTGGTTATCAACATTTACCCGCAAACTTCAGTCTCGTGAAAAAGACAGTCGTAGATAATGTCGAAATATCGTGCTCCACCAAATAAAAATAAAAAACATGGTAAATATCCCCTTTCAAATACTTATAGTAATAAAAATAACCCTGTTAATTTAAAAATCTAAATATAAATTAAATGAAATTATTATTAAATTTTCTACATATTATCAAATGTTTTCAAGATATTTATCCAATAGGTAAGTTGGAAAAAATTTGGAAGACTGACAGTCATGCACACTCTCAGGCTCCTTGCACTCGCAATGCGTTAATCGCAAAGCAATGTATCTTAAAATGGTTTATTGGTCCTGTTCTCCTCAAACAGCTCACAAAAACTACAATTCATATGGCAGCAGGATAATACGGTTTGATTTGTTGAAAGTTTGACTTTGAATTGACATCAAGGGTTGATGATATTATTGGTTCGGATCTGAAATGAGGTAATGTGCTGTATTTATCATGAATTGTGAAAAAAGGCTTTTATTAACGGCAAAGTTTATATTGGAAAACTAAATAAAATAAAAGTGGATATAAGTAGCAATAGTGTTGCATTAGGTTTGTATAAAATATATTAATGAACCGTTTGTTGTGCATGATAAATATAGCAGAGACATTAGCAAAGCGCTTGGAATATTTAAATCTACGGTTAGTTTATCTTTATTCCACTCGCCATTGGAATATACTAGAAATAAAACTCCCTGATAAATCGTTTATCTAATTAGCGCTATCCACAGAAAGCAGTTTCTAATAAAGTAAGTCATCTGTCAGTTACTGAAATCTAAAATCTGACAATTTCTATGGTAATGTATACTAAGTATAAAAGTTTACGCCAATTCCCTCTATGATATAAAAAGTATATATTGTACGTATTTAAAAACGGGAGCGTTTTGTATAATACCCACGTGACCCCTTTTCGTCCCCTCGGTGATAGGTTTAGGAAATTCAATTTTGAGTTAACTTTATAATATAAGGAACGACCATGCCAATTTATTTACAATTTATACATAGTTAAGAATGGAATCTGTTTATCTCAACAGTTATAAAACCTTCGTAGAAATTATATTCGTTCAAATATTTAGAACTAATTGTTAAAAACACCGTATTTATGTTTATGACGCTTATAAAAAAAACTATGAGGGACAAAAAACTAAGAGACCGACTTTAGATGGATGTCCAGGGAATAGGCTTGTGTAATTAGAATCTAAAAGACTTACATGTGATATTCTAGTGAAGTGATATTTTATTTTCTTTTAGTAAGAAAATAAAATATCACTTCACTAGAATATCACATGTAAGTCTTTGTATATTGTTGAAACTTATTGTAATGATCTAATCGAAAACTTATCATTTTTTTAAATAGGAGAGTGATCACTTCCTCCCGTAGATATTGACGCTGTAAGAAATATTAATAATTCCTATCCTAGTCAGTGCATAGTAGTGCACAATATAGTTACATTTGCTCACTCTCCTTACAAACCGAAACACAACAATACCAAGTTGCTGTTTGGCGGTAGAATAGGTTGTGCCTGTAAATAAAGGTATTCACAAAGTTCTACTACTAAAAATAATTTCGTAAAATAAAAGGAATATATGTATGTCTGAAAACTTACAAGATGGTGGGTCATATGGTTTCGTATAACGATGATGAATAAGTAAGTTAGTACTTCCCTTAATATGTACAAGTCGAAAGACAAAAATTAAAGTGTTTTGTTCGTCGTTGCTTTTTCTGCTCATGTATATTATATATTTGAAACGTAGAGAACATATTATTCTCTACCCATCTTGTAGCATATCTCTTGAAAATCTCAGTATTCATAACATGAAAGGCAGATATTTTTTAACCTTAAGCCTTTGAGTTAAAAAATCCTTAAGGCCTTAGGAATTATTGTAAGAGTGTTTTTATCCTCGTAATTTAGGGGTTCACATAATAAACATAATGTAAAAAGTCGTTTTCAAAATCAACAGGATTACTCGTTATTTATAGCCACTACATTTATTTATTTAAAATAACCTTTTAATATTTAGGTCTAAATTTTACAACGGGCAAATTCCAACATATCAAATTAAATTTAAAGAAAACATTTGAATTATCATATTTATTTTTAACATTAGATTAAATAAATAATAAAAAAAAACAAAACACGTAACAAAATAGAATCCAGAGTGTGATAATATTGACTACATAATTATAACAGTCATAAGATAAGCATTTTAAAATAACGAGTTCTTACAGAAAAGTAATCCTGTTTATTATTTCTAAAATCAGGATATCGAAATATATATTCTTGTCATTTATACAGTACACACCGTCAGTATTGTATACACGGATTTATTAATAACACGAATAAGTTTGTCGGTCGTGTTGCCTGACTGTTCGTCCGTTATATTTTTGCGTTTTAACGCTAGAGGGTCCAACGGTTTACGACGTATTTTAGTCGTAAATCATGGTTTTACGGCTCCAACGGTCTTAAAAGATAAATGAAATAGCTGATAACGAATTTTTAGCAGCAAAATATTATGAATCTTTACAAATCAAATCAGTATTATATAATGATTTGTTTTGTTTGTTTGTATTTACCAAATCACTTTTATTTCTGTTTATAATTCATAGCGTGCACGGCGATGGAGGTAAACATCGTGAGGGGAACCTGCTTGAGTAATTGTGCCACATGTATACATGTGCATATGTCGCAGGGTATCATAATAATATACAAATAGACAGGATAAACAGTACCTTTTTCTCTGTTTGTCAAACGATTTCCTTGTTTTGTTGTTTGCAATTATTAAATATTGACTAGTATTTAGAGTTGTCAGTAAAAAAACTGAAAATTACAGCAGATTTTGTTTTCAATTCATGCAAATTCATAGATTATTTCATAATAAAGAATAATGATTATAATCAATTTCGGCCACTGAGCGAACACTAGTAATGTCAAAGCGGTGATTTTACAATTTCAAATTGTATCTACGTACATTTCAGTTCAGGCACCAGTTCAGGTTCAGTGCCAACGATTTTACGTGCTTTCTGAAGCACGGGAGTGAACAAATCCAACTTCGGCTTACTACTGAGAATTTTTCGACGGAAAATTCAATAACTTTTTCATCGGTTCGACTTGGGGTTTGAATTCAGAACCTCGGATCAAACCAGTGAGGTAGTTATGCTCCGAACTATAAGATAAATATACCTCCTTTATCATGTATTTAAAAATAAGAAAAACTTATTTTCGTTACGTAAAAGCGCAATACGAACGAATACGCTGTTTTGGTATTATGTGGGATACGGCTTTCAATCAACCAACCATAATGTTATTATTTTTATTTTTTTACGATATCACGGAACAATTTCAATCAAATTCTGTTTCGCGTGACATATTCAATTACGTTATAAATAATCGTAGTAAAATGATTATTGATCATTTAGTAGCAACACTATGAGGCCTTGTACGTTTTGATCGTTTGATCATTTGACGAGCTACAGCTCGTACAATTTATATATTTTTTCGTAATAGATAGCTTAATTATAAAATATTTTTTTTTGTTAAATAATAAATGAAAAACAATTTTAAACTAGTTCCTTAATTATGTACGTCATTATTGGATTGGTCAATAAAACTCTCATAACTAAAACTCTCATATTATAGCCTAAAGTGTCCAGTGAAAAAACATTTTTTTCTGAAATGGGTCCATTTTATTGCATGAACGTGAGACGATTGACAAAATCCCATAACGTACATAGTTCCTATGGATGTTTTTGGGATCAATAGCGACTACGTTTTGTCTAAGCTTCGCCAGCGCTCTGCGAAATAAACGGGACCGACACCTACCTTTATATCTATATAAAAATATATATTCTCCCAAATAAATAAACTCTCACAACCGACAACAACATGAACAGCCTGTAAATTTCCTACTGCTGGGCTAAGGCCTCCTCTCCTTTTGAGGAGAAGGTTTGGAGCATATTCCACCACGCTGCTCCAATGCGGGTTGGTGGATACACATGTGGCAGAATTTCTTTGAAATTAGACAAATGCAGGTTTCCTCACGATGTTTTCCTTCACCGCCGAGCACGAGATGAATTATAAACACAAATTAAGCACATGACAATTCAGTGGTGTTTGTCTGGGTTTAAACCCGCAATCATCGGTTAAGATGCATGCGTTCTAACCACTGGGCCATCTCGGCTCTTACAACTCTCACAATCAAAAAGTTTTATATAAATCAACTTAGTAATTACTTTGTGAATCGGAATAAATAGACAAACAAAAAATCAGCCATCCCTTTTGTCAAATATTAGTATCATATTTTTCTAAATAATGTGAGGGAAAATGTGAATAAATAAAAGTGTGTAAACTTAAATTGCGAGTGGAAAAAAGGTCATGGGGTCGTTCTGAAGGCTGCGATTGGTAAAAGGAAAATGTCGATTTAATATACGTAAGTGCTAATCGTAGAGTTTTCTTGTTATGACTTCGAAGGCAGAAATAGGGATGAATGTACCTGAAACAAACAATACATTTACTTAATTAGGAATATTTAGATACATCAACTGAAAATTGTACATAATATGACTTATACGCGCTTTATTTTTTTAGTATAATTATATATATTTTATATCTATTTTAAAATAACGGTAGGTATTGTTAACTGACAATAAAAAATAATCATATGTTTTGACATCTGTCAACGGAAACTAACTTTTATTTTCAAGATAATATTTTAAATAAATAAAGGCCCAAAAATAAAGAGTAATTTAAAAATAGTCTTTTATAAGTGTAAGACAGTGTTGGAGACCCAAATGTCGTCAATTTTATGTACACAGCTGTGTTAATAAAAATTCTGTTTTCCTCGTTTTCTCAATAAATTGACGTGATACATGGAAATGTCGCATAAAAATCCATATTGATGTTTGCTCTTGGCCAAACAGCATAAAGGAACATCGAGTATAATCGATAGAACACGTCAAACTGACGTTATTTATTTTCCCTTATTTTTTCCCTTTTCTTAATATATTTTATCGTAAACATTCCTTTTCAAGAAAAGTAATTGTTTTGGATTTTTATCCTTTGGTAATAAAATGAATACCAGGTTATATATTTCATATATGATCCAATGCGTAATACGTACCTTTTATGTACGTCATGTAGCCTTTAATATGCAGGTCTTATGGCCTCCCCTTTTCTAACTTTTACAATCTCTTTATACTTGTTCCTTTTTGAACGTACGCCGTTAAGCCAATTTTTATTAACATTATCTTATTTCGTACTAATATTATAGAGATAAGTTTTGTACGTTCTTTCACATTCATTAAAAACTACTAATCCGATTGATGGACGGACAGAACTTTCATATAATTTTAGTTTAAATTTTAAGGAAATTGGCTATTCAGTAATAGATCGATTAGCGAATACTTATGATTACTTATTTTATCCGTGCAAAGACGCGACGGGTGGTGTAGTATAGGTATTCTGAGCCTGCGAATCATTCTCCCAACTTTGTTCATTTATGAGAACCTATGATTTTCTAAACTCGTTCCTCTTCGATCCGTGGCTAGTGAGAGCCGATTGGGAGATTTTTTGTAAAGCGTATTGATCATGATCGACAAATGTAAGTGCCTGATATAAATGGAACTGACTCAATTATCCGATAGGTTGCGTGAATTCAAACCATGAGAAAAAGCGTTACACAAAGTTGACGCTAAATCCTTCCTCATGTAGTTTTTAATCTTTCTTTATTGTTTAGTTAGACAAAGTGAAATTACATCCATATAGACATTGGCGCTATGTAACCATTTTTTATCTCGTCTTTGCGCTACGAACCTAGAAAATTTAAATGTTATTGCCGTTGTGCCTGTAGATACACGGGCTCATTAAACCTTCAAACAGGAACACAATAATACTAAGAATTAGTGGGTTATTGAATATCTGATGCGTGGGTGGTACCTATCCAGTTGGGCTTAGTCGGTGTTTTATTGTTATGTAAATATTATATAAAATGTATATAGTGACCTCATTCCATTTAACTATGTAACAAAAAACAATATCCTTATCAAAAATAAATCGAAAAATTCTTAAGGAGGTAATACCCATTCCCGTAAGTACCCGTTATACTTAATTGCTTAGAGGCCGCTGGCTAGGAATTTTATAAGGCAAGCCTTCACGTTTTGGCACAACAGGCGCGCGTTAGTAATATTGAGATTCTTGCTCTCCCTTTTAAAGAATATTAACGATTTTCTCGTTTCCAATTATATCTGTGTAAATAAAACGTTATGTAACAAGTGCTTCCAGATGTATATAAAGTATTTTCATAAAGTTATTCGTCGTACTAATTCTTTATTTTTTACCAATTACGATCATATTATTTGTTTTATAAACATTGTAATTATTATCAAGCTTTTTATGTATTTATTAGTTAGAGGCTGGACTGTGGGCTGGTCTAGACCATCCTCTCATTACATGTTCTATTGTCAAACAACAGTACATAATATTGTTATATTTTTTAGGCATAAAGGATATAAGATCTTTAGATTGGTGGTTCGGTGTACCATTCAAGGTTGGTGGTGCATGGTAATTTAAAGGAAGGTGTATATTTCTTACAGTGCCAATGTATCATTATGTTCAGTGGTGATCATTTACCTTTATCAGGTCAGGTGGTCAGTTTGCCAATCTAAATTTAAAATTTAAAAAGCCAATCACAATATTGACACTGATGCACCATTTATTATTATTTTAATTTACTCCTTTATCGTTTACGTATCTGATTTCTTTTGATTTTTCGATAATTTGTTACTTGTGTATAATCTGCCGTTACAACTAATTTCATGAACGTTAGACCGAAAATATGTAGATTACTCTAGAAACAGCGCTTTTAAGATTTTTAATAAAACCGTAGATGAAATGGTCACGTCAGCGACATTTGGAGTCCGTGCCGGGTAATCATGTCAGTGGGTCAAATCGATTTAACGGATCAAGTTTGGTTGCGACCTATCGTTCATTGGCCTTGCGAGATAGTGTTTCTGTTAGTAAGATTATTTTAATGGGATATGGAAACATGCCACGTTCATAAGACATAAATGTAATCTTTACGACAATAACCACATGTTTTATCGTCAAACAACAATACTCAGTGTGTGTGTCCGTTCAGCAATCACAGGCATAATGGTCCTAGCATTATATTTTTGTAGATATTTTTGTGACAGAACATAGTTCGTATATTGGCTTAACTGGAAAAAGAATTACGTAGAAAAATAATAACGCTTTAGTCAAATTTAAAATACTTTAACGTCATGTTTAATTAATATTTCAATTATTAGATAAATATTATTAAAATAATTTTAAATTAAGCAGATTTTTAAAAAGTATAAATAATTCGAACTTTCCTTTTCATTTCGTAATCAAGAGCAAAACCCTATATAATTTATTGAAAATAATGGTTCGAATTTAGAACAAATCATCGGTGCTTAGGGTAATGATGGTTTATAATGTTAATAGGTCTATTTGTGGGCGCCCTGTACTTATCGAACGGCTCCAGGGCTTGGGCTGAATTCGAGAACATTAGTCTTACAACTGTTGGTTTTAATGAGTGATTTTCTGATACGGAATTGTTCCTATAATTTAACAGATTTAAATACTTAACTTTATTTATGGAACAAATTTTACTATTTTTTTATTATAGATAATGTATACACGTGAAGAAGAAATCATTAAAATATAATTATTATTTAAATTAATTTTAATTTAAAGTTGAGTGTTTCAAAACATTTAGTTTTTTTTTTTTATAAAAATAAAACGGAAAAAACATGGACCTTAACTGAGGTCGCTGATCCAAATCCGATAAGAGTATTTTTAATGATCTAGGCTTTTTTAATATATTTTTTTCGTTCTTGACACTTTCTCAAGAAAAATGCATGAGTCGTAAGAAGTTCTGAGACAAATATATCTCAGACCCCGAAAGGAAGTCTTCGCCCAGCATGTACATTTACGTTTGGTTTACCACTTTTTATAATTTAACATAATTTATAAGGTTTTATAAGGAATAATTTAATTAATAAAAATATTATATGTATTTCAATAAATATCCAGCCCGTGAAGTTGTTCCTTTAAAGTTTTCCTCTTTGTGAGACAAATCCTTTAAGTAGAAGAGATTAAAGATTAAATTAAAGGTCAAGGTAAATGAAAAAGCCGCAAGAGATAAAGCATACTTATACTTAGTAGAGAAATGAGTAAAATATTTTAAATATCCCAACCCTGGACAAAGGCCTACTTTAATATTAGGAATATACTATGTCTAGTACTCTTATTGTGCCACGAATCTCCAAAAATCGGAGTCACGTGTCGCACTTCACTCGACTTCTTACATTAGGTTTCCTCAATTTTTAATTACCACCTAGTTGGAGTTGAATTATAAATCTTATATCCATAAATATACTTAAAGAAGAAGAATGATATTGTGATTTTTATAACAATAACTTTAGGAAAAATGTTTCATACGTATGGTCATAACAAAATATTACAGCGATTTTTTTTTAATTAAAAGCAAATATTCCATATATTGTTGAGTTTCATATTACACTACATAGTTAGTGGTCGATTAGGTTCAAGGTTTCGAGAAAACGCTGCGGGTGACTTTTTGATTAATTAGACTTTTATTAATGACTTCGTTTAAATATTTTCTTTTATGCTTTTAAGAGATGACAAGAACGAAATGGTACGTCTTTAAAAATGTAATCCTATTACTCAAAAGGGACTTTTCTCTTTAAGTGAAAATTCCTTAAATTACTCCGTGGTATAGTGAGCGTAACAATATTTATGCGAGTAATTTTTTTAAACATAATTTAAAGTCTAAATCATTTAGATAACAAATGCAAGGCTTGATGTCATGGGTACCACGAATAGGTACTCCATTTATGTCAAAAACCCTCCTCTATTTTTGTTAGAAATTCGTAAAAATGCAGATAATAATTAGACACCTTCATATAATATAATTATTAATACGGGCACAATTAGGCATCCAAATTTTAAATATATTAAAAAATAATAGTCTTATGTGATGACTATCTATCCATCCATTCCAAATAAAAATGTTATACCAGGGAATACCTGGTAATCCTCGATAATGGTTACCTTACATTGTCAATTGTTTTGAACCCAATTAATCCTATGTCGACGGTACTGGACGCTTTTTTTCGTGACTTTTAAAAAATTACACTGATGACAGTATTGAAAAATTCATACGCCGTGATGACTCAGTGGTTACAAGACGTAAACCTTCTAAGTTTAAACCTAGGCAAGCCTTACTAAATATATGTGCTTAATGTGTATTTATAATTCATCTCGTGCTCGGCGGTGGAGGACAACATCGTGGGATAAGAGCTGGCACGTTAGGAGCGTTGCTTCAGTGAGAATGACCCGACAGCTAGCGCCGCTGCTATTGCTGGTGAGATCCTGTTGGGGATGGAATACTACATTCCTAACTCAGACCTCGCCAGTAAGGGTACGCGTAACCGTTGGTTCACTCGCGAATGTGCCGATGCTGTGTCTTCTAAGCAGGCGGCATATCGCGCGTGGATCAATGGCTGCGTTAGTGGGGCATCTAACATTGACTCACTGAAAGCAACTTACAATAAAACTTCCAAGTCTTGTAGGAAGGCATACACAAGAGCGGATGCACAGCGCATTGCGCGGTTTGGCCATGACCTTATTTCACATCCTAGAGGCTCCCGTAGCTTCTGGCGTCTGACCAAATCTGTGCAAAGCAATTTCTGCCAACCTTCGCTGCCACCGCTCAGGTATCCGGACGGATCGCTAGCTCACAGTCCGCAGGAGAAAGCTGATCTTCTGGCAAAACTCTTTGCGGATAATTCCGTAATCAATGATTGTAGTGCGCTGCCACCAACAATTCCTTCATGTGGCTACACGATGCCTGACATCAAAATCAGGCAACGTGATGTACGTGCAGAGCTACAATCACTTGATGTGCGGAAAGCTGGCGGCCCCGATGGAATACCAGCCATAGTGCTGATGAAGTGTGCAGCGGAGCTGTCTCCTGTGTTAACGCGCCTGTTCCAGCTGTCTCTTTCTACAGGATGTGTGCCGGATTCTTGGAGGGAGGCTAATGTGCAAGCGGTTCCCAAAAAAGGGGATCGATCTGACCCGGCAAATTATCGGCCAATAGCTATCACCTCAGTTCTTTGTAAGGTGATGGAACGGATCTTAAACAACCAACTGATCCATTACCTAGAAGATCACTGTCTAATTAATGATCGTCAGTACGGGTTTCGACCAAAACGGTCCACAGGTGATCTTCTAGCGTACGTAACACACCTCTGGGGTGAAGCTATCGATAAGCGTGGAGAGTCGTTGGCCGTCAGCCTCGACATCTCCAAGGCTTTCGACAGAGTCTGGCACAGAAGTCTTCTCTCCAAGCTGCCGGCATACGGTCTGCCGGTTCAGCTCTGCACCTGGATTGCTAGCTTTCTACACAAGCGCAGCCTTCGCGTTCTAGTTGATGGTTGCGCTTCAAAATCCCATGTAGTGAATGCTGGAGTCCCCCAGGGGTCTGTGATATCCCCCACGCTCTTTCTTCTGCATATCAATGATATGCTCTCTCTCGGGAACATACATTGCTATGCAGATGACAGTACAGTGCACGGGGGATACCACGGACGCGCAGCGGCTGGACGGGCGGAAACTGAGGAGAGACGGAGGGATCTTGTTGTTGAACTCGATAGGACGTTAGGACTCATCGCCAAATGGGGCTCTGACAATCTTGTTGAGTTTAACGCCAAGAAAACACAGGTGTGCGCTCTCACAGCGAAAAAGTCACGATTTTCCCCTCCTCCTTCCCTCTGTGGCACTACGCTGGAGATACATAGCAAAGTCGCCATACTGGGAATCGACGTTCGGTGCGACCTCAATCCAAAGGATCACATCGAGGCTGTTATAAAAACAGCCTCACGTAAACTCGGAGTCCTGAACAAGGTGCGGCGTTTTTTCACGCCTGCTCAACTGCTCCTGCTGTATAAAACACAGGTACGGTCCTGCGTTGAATATTGCTCGCACCTCTGGGATGGCTCCGCTAAGTACCTACTGGAGGCCTTGGATCGGTTGCAGCGACGTGCGGTTCGCATTATTGGCGATGTAAAGGTCACCAACACCCTCGAGCCTTTACAATTGCGTCGAGAGATAGCGGCACTCAGCGCTTTCTATCGAATGTGTCACGGCGAGTGCTCAGAGGAACTATTCTCCCTTATTCCTGCTTCCCCTTTCCTACACAAGTCCACGCGTGCTGGTTCTCGATGTCACCGCCTAACTGTGACATCAATTCCATCGCGTACAAAGAAATTTGGCAACTCTTTTCTTTGTCGCACTTCCAAAACATGGAATTCTTTACCAGCGCACGTATTCCCCTCCTCTTATAACCTGGGTTCCTTCAAACGAGGCGTGAAGAGGCATCTTGCGGGCCGGCAAGGCGGGGGCGGCTAGAGCAGATCACCTTTCCCAACTGCACTAGCCGTCGTCGCGTTTGGACTCTACTACCACTTACCATCAGGTGGAGCAGAGTCATTTGCCCTCCCGGGCTATATAAAAAAAAAAAAAAAAAAAAAAAAAAAAAAAAAAAAAAAAAAAAAAAAAAAAAAAAAAAAAAAAAAAAAAAAAAAAAAACGTGTATCCACCAACCCGCAATGGATGGATGGATGGAGCAGCACGGTGTATTAAGCTCCAAAACCTCTCCTCAAAAGGGATAGAAGCTATTCAAATGCCTTTTATGCTTGATCAAAGATATACAACATATAGACATAGTGACTAGGCCACATACATCTGAAATCTATAATCAATAAACAAATAGGTAAGAAGTTTGTATGTGTTCCTATCACTATGCACGACTATGTAAAGTATGTACATCTAAAATTCCATAATAATTCTCTAAGTTTCTACAAACATCCATCACATTATTGGGACGCATGGAATGTTCCACTATCAACGAGATAACATATCGTTTATAGTTGTCTTAGCGTAAGACCCTGAACAAAATAATAAATAAACAAATAAAATGACAGTAAATATTTTTATTTCCTTTTCCTTCAAATTTAGTTCTTAGTATGTAATTTGGTTAATTTATAGGACAAAATACTATTAATAAAGAACAAGCTCATGTTGTCGAGATGGTTAAGCGAAATTACGATAAACCATGGCGCTTGATATTGCATACACAATTTCACACACGCAAGGAAATGTTTAATTAATTAAAATTTATAATAATAATACAATGCATATTTAATTAAACACTGTTTTATTAAAACCCCATTTTATTTTATTTTAATTAAGTTTATTAAAATATTTATCTATTATAAAGATAATAGTAAAATTTAACAAAATAATGGCTTTTAATAATAACGATTGTTGGCGAAGTGGTCGATATTGGATACCATACTACCATACCATTATTATAAATTTGAGAAAAATATATTTTTTTCATGTTTCGAACATTTTTTAAATCTTATTTCCAACATTTTTTTATAACACTAAAGTAATAAACAGATATTTTCATGAAAAGACAAAATAGGTAAAAAGATTTTAGTACCTTTTTCTCCTATCTTGATATATGTAGATTGTCCTCGTACAATTATTTATTTATCATATATCTGTATTATATTTAATTTGCACTGGCTTATTTTTATTCTGCACGCAATGGTCAATTTCATTTGTGCAAAATATACGTGTAAGTAAGTATAATTTGCTCTAGCCTCGTAGTACGAGGGGATATCATGATGTCGACGGCCGACGGTCGACGAATTAGGCTAAAAACCAACGACTTTACGTGCTCTCCGATTGCACCAAAGTGTAACATTGCTAAGTTCATAGAAAGTTGTACCAGACTGTGACTGAAAAATTGGTGACAGGAAAAGGCCAACAGGTATTATCGCCCTGGTCAGGATTTGAACGCTCTTAGGTTTTATAGCCGTATACGCTAGCTCTAGATGATGGTTATAGAATTTGCGTATACGACTAAGACTAAGTCACTAAAATGAAATGATATCTAATAAAACAAATGATGTCTGCGAGGTAATAATTTTACGGATATATAAGTCAAAAGATATTTTTATATGTTATACAGATATGTACGTCACATATGATTAATATTGTCTGTGTATAGGATGAATGTTCAATGAAATCGCAGCCATTTTTATATGCCATATGCTGTAAACTATGGAATGTCAAGTCCCTTTTACAACTAATTACACTAGCTCACTTCAAACTAGAACACAGCAACAGAAACCATTAATGGCAACAGTAGCGGGGGAATGATGATAATGAGTGATAAGTAATCTATCGAAAGTTACGTGAAATAAAATAGTTTACATAAAATAAAATTATTCGCGAAGAGGGCGAAACATATAATACTAATTTCACGCAAACGAAGTCTTCTTAAACGAAGAATTCTTTAAAATAAATCTCAAACCGCATTATTCTTAAATCTCGCAAAGAAGTCTGCGGCTACACTCTAAGCCTTGCTAATTATGTACTCATAGAATATGCTAACAAAGCTCAAAGACAGTGCGCGTGGGGTCTCAGTCGTGTGCAGACATGATACTTATTTTGAGCGCTTTGTTACTGTGACATGTAATTCACTTGAACTTGTATATTATAATTATTTGTCTCTTCAGATTTAACTATTGACATTATTACCTTACCGTTTGGAAGTATTTTATTGTTGCTAGATTTTTAAAGTAAATATTTTTCTTTATAGATTACGTTGGAGGTCTATATAAGTTTTTATATAATTCTCAAACGTTTACGCTCTTTTTGTATAAAAAATATTTTTGAAATTATACAGATTTAGCTCATGGATATATAATCGTATACATAGCTTGGGATGTGAATGTCGCATGATCGATTCTGACGCCTTGGTAAATGTCCTTCTCACGACAAGTACAAGTTGACGATTAATTGAAAGCAAAATACTTTAAAAAATGGCATTAGCAGCATTGAATTGTAGGAAAAAGAAAATTTGTCAGTAAGTTATATAAATATATCGTGCTCGACGATAAAGGAAAACCTCGTAAGGGAACTTTCATGTGTCTAATTTCAACGAAATTCTGCCACATGTGAATCGACCCGCACTGGAGCAGCGTGGTGGAATATGCTCCTAGCCTTCTCCACAAAATGTAGAGCAGGCCATAGCCCAGCAGTGGGAAATTTACACGCTGTACATGAATGATGTTGAAATAATCATAAAACTTTTATTATGACTATAATGTACCTATGGTCAAAATATTGTCTTTTGTATGCTTCATCTAAAAGCACAGTGCGCGTAGGCTCTTTAATCTTCTCTTTTGATATGATTCTCATGCAAAGCAGGCAGAGTGATATAAATGTCGACTATCTCTCTCATCCCTTTCAGGATAACAACAGCACTTTCGACAATGGGTGGAATTTGAATAAAATAATAGTTTGGGAATGGCATGCCACATGGTCCGAAAGGATACGACGCAAGGAAATGACACAATGGAATTTGAAAGAGTATTACTAAGGTCACTTGATTTGATGAGATCCTTTGATTCGCTTGCTTTAATCTGAGTTGGGTCAAAGAGAGGTCTTAAATTGCAGCCAGCGATGTAACAGTAACAATGGGCGGGATCTTTTGATATTCTGTCATTTGATGGTTGAATTTAAGGTGTAAAAATGAAGCTTGTTTAGGTCGTTATCCAATATATTTTTATTATGAAGTTTAAGTTTTGAGAAATTCCGCCTTACTAATATGACATGACTGAAAAAATATTTATTTACTTTTATGGATGATCGTTCGAAGGTTCCAGAACGCTGAAATTCGAAATTGCAAAATTACCTTAAAGAAATACAATATATATTTTTGATTAGACTGGATGATTAATTATAAACAAAAGTTACAAACTTGAAAAACACAGAGCTTATTCATGCCCTTGAATATCCTTGGTTATAACTTGGTTAAGCCATGTCTTCAATGGCCAGACCATTGCAGCTGTCATTAATAAAAATAAACATCACAACATTATAAAATATGTACATGAAAATATGTAATTTGTACACAAAATAATGATTTGAATACGAGATTGAGATTAAAAAGTTACGGTTTAGGTCCCCTTTCATGACAAATATTTACATAAGCCATACAGATAGCTCGTGGTCTGGCTGTTTGTTTATATCGAGTGTGTTTTCGGACTTCAGGGTATTCTAGTAAGGACTGATTGTGATATGTTTCTACTAAAATATATAAAAAAAAGTTTAATTGAAGCGCATATAGACTAAAAAATATCGGTCTTTATGAATTTTCCAATATAAGTTACATAGTTTTATAAACCTATTCATATTTTGCTATAAAAGTACATAACAGTTAATGATTAGTCCTATATTATGTCAAATATAATTAATGTTTTTCCATTGAACCGAACAGTTCTTATTGCAATATTTTATTGCTATTTGAAAATTCGAGCCCAATGTAAAGATTAATGTTGGAATAATCCTTTTCTATAATTATATCGCCTATAATTTTTCTTTTAATATAGCTGGTACTGACAAAATATATTTAATAATACGCGAACTTTCAGCTTTATTATATTGTTGAACCAAAAGGCCTGCCGGGCCTGCCACTTACAAGATGATATGTATTTTTTTAATTAGTTCCGCTTCATGCAGCCGCTCCCGTCGCTAAAAAAGGCGACGACAGCCGTCGTCTAGGAATGCTAACGCACACCTGTGGATTACCAAACAAATGACAGCTACCACATTATGACGCCTAGAGAACTTATAGAACGACATCTTTACATAATATATACTTGTATCTTAATACTATTTATTTGTGTAAATACTTATTTTAAACTATACCCTGTTCAAGTTAGCTTGATTTAGTTAGTTGAGACTCCAACCTAAAGGACATCCGTTCGTAACAATAAATTAACAATGATCTTTAATAAGAATTTTTGTAATCGATATTTGTAGCAGTTACTGCCTGATATTCGCGTCCCTCTCGTCCGACCGATGTAACACTGTACAAGCGTCTATAATTTTCATTATATCATTTTCATCGTCTATAAATTTCTATTTAAATTTTACTTTGAAGCAATAATATATAATAGAAAAAGTCTTAAAATTTTCGCATGACGCTTGAATCTTTAGGAACTTTTGTATTATATGTACTTTTTTAAATAATTTTACAATTTTTAAAATCATTAAATTAAGAAAACAATATGTTCGTCATTGCAAAGTTATGTCGATCAGAAAAAAATATATCTGTCAAAAAGTTCGAGCTATCTTGTACAGCGTATAGTTCTCTCACGTTTTACGATTGGATCATCAGGTGTTAGGTATAAAAAAAGTTGCTTCATACCAAATTTTTGTTTAATGATTTGGCAGTGAAAAAGCAACAGAAGTTTAATACAATAAATGTTAAGGAGGTTTCGAGTTTTTTTTTACAAAAACAGTTATTATCTTTTAGTAGAGTGCTTGAAATGTAACGATGTATCTGTTATAGTTTCATGTGTATCTTTTGTCAACGTGTGTATAATATGCTTCGTTAAAATTGTAATATATCTATTGTTACATCTAAAAGAAGAAGTATATAAAAAGTAAACTATTTTATTCAAAAGCTGTTTCTATCTATTTAAGTAAAAATTATATATTTCGCATTTAACAAAGAGCACATCGAGATCTCTCATAAAAGACCCTTTGATATGATTTGAATAATATAAATAGTTTTGGAATCGCATCATCGTTCGTGAGGTAAATGCGTAGGACCGTATTACAATTGGCTCTTTCCGACCTTCAGGCCAAGTCCCTATTTTGTATTTATACGTGAACACTAATGCGTGAAATTGTTGGAACAAGTTTTCCAATAAGGTAGCTAAATCCGTTTGATGTATAAAAATGTTTATCATATTTTAAAAAAAGAACGGATTGAGTTATTTTTTAATTCCAGTAGGATATGACATTGTCAAATATAATTGAAAAACATATTTTCAGAATTCAACTTTCAAGTTCTACTTTTTAAACTTAATAAGTTTTTCAATGAAGCGATTTGTCGAGATAAATGCTTAAAAACTAATTATATTGATGTTTATTATAATTAACAATGACGACGATTCGAAACTCCGGCTAAAAAAGTATTATTTCAACGTGTATTTCTTATATAAAGGAAAAAAATAATAATGGGATACCTTTTTGTTTCTTCGTGGAATTTCCACGATATGTAGAAGTCTTAATTAAGTACATATTTTTTTCTATAGTATAGATAAACATGACTCAGTTTTAAATTTATTTAATAACGCGTTTTAAGAAACCTTTACACACTTATTCAGCTTAAATTAAAATCTTGTAGGAAATATGGATGTCATTTGTCGCGCACGTGTGGTGATTCAGGTGTAATTTAAGCACCATTACGTTTCACGCCGCGTCACGAACTCGTGACTTATATACGGGACGTGTTAGCTCCAATTGTTTTCAACATATAAACTTAGAAGTACGGCTTATCACGCATTGCTCATCCATAATAGGAACACGCGACTGTTCCAACTGGGATAGATATTAATTGTAATTCTATTCGATGATATTTGTAAGGGTTTGTTTTAAGAATTTATATCTACTATACTTGTTGTAACAAGATCAATCTAAAATCTGTCAGCCCTTATCTTCTACTTCTTTTTTTTTAAATAAAAGTTTAACTATTTTTAGCTTATTCAAAAATTTAAATAATGAAGAAAAATTTGACATATAAATGACTTTTAAAATGAACTAAACGAGTTTAAAGTCTAAAAGTCATAGTCCGTAGACCGAGTAACAAAAACAGTAATATTGCTCCGTGTTCTAACTTTTAAACTCATAAAATAGAACGAAGATCGTTTTAGAACTTAACTGTGGAATTTCTGTGAATTTTCAGAGTAATAAAAGCACTGATGCGACATTTCATTTGCAATTGCAACCGTGGCCCACGTCGGGTGCCAGAAAACTTTAACCGATCATTTTACGTAAACCATGTATTGCAACCTATATAGAATTTCTAAAAGTAATGAGATAAATAAAATCACGACCACATCATAAATCAAATGGCAAAACCGACCGAACGGACTATTCCTAAAATGTATATCAGTAAAACAACCAAAGATTTTTTCCGATGTGATGGTAAGTGGTCACCACTATCTATAGACATTGCTGACATGTGCTTCCATAAAATCCTACCACCAAACGAAATTCCGGTTTGAGTAGTCTGACAGTGTGATGAAATACACTAATAATCCATAGTTTATGGCGCACTGACGGTATAAGTGAAAGATCTGTTAGACTATCTACTCAGTCTTTATCGTCTTAATCGTCTGACTATATTTAATGCTAATAAATAAAATCAAAATAATATTTATGTTTTTAGTTAGTTGATACGTATTTGTACGATACATGATATATGCATTTATTTTATTTATATATCATAATGTAATAAATAAAAAACATTAAATTTGAAATACCACGACAAATAAGCCTAAGTTACATAAAATATGTAAAAAACAAAAGGTCAATATATCCGGAATCTTTGGAGAAACAGATTTTCCTTAACGGAACTAAGTAAAAGGAGGAACATTTATTTTTCCGGCAAGATTATAGTGTCTTTGTGTTGTCAACTAGGGCAGTAGGATAATGTTTCTCGAACTAATCAAATCTTATTATTATATAGGGAATATATACGGAAAAGAAAAAAACACCGTATAATAGACATGTGAATGACGTCTATATATGTACAATTGTACATATATATCAATAACCTCATAAAACATCTATATATTTGTAATAAAATAAATACAGGATAGAACATTGGACTTTAATCTAACGTGGAAAAGAACAAATAAGGAATCACACGTTTCCTTTTTTAATCTCATCGCGAGGGGTGAGGGAATACATTACGGGGAACCATCACGTGTTGGATAAAATTCTGTCACATACACTCTCAACCTTGTCCAAAAAATGAGCCATTGCCCAGCAGTGGTACATTTAGCCTGCCTTACATATCATAATACAACACGAGAAACTAAAATATGTTTGACATACTATTTAATCATTAAATTAATAGAGATGACTCCTGAAGAGTTTTCTTAATATTCTGGACCAATATTTTCTTTATGATTCGTAATCTTTTTTTTGGTTTTGTATATAGTCGTTTTCTTGTTTCAAAGTTATTAACATAAATCGATATAGATAAACTAAATTAGAAACTTGAACCAATATAAGTGAAATAACTATAATTTGCAGTTAATATCTAAGAAAAATCAGTCCAGAAGCAGGACAAAAAAAGGAGCGAGTAGGTTTTTGTAAACGAAATCCAATTTATGTCTTTATGTTTATCTAATTGAAATCCGACCCTCTTGTTTGTAAGGTTTTGGGTTATATCACGATGTATTTTATTTAGTACAAGTTTGCGGGCCTGCAATAAGCAGATCTCAGCAAGTTGTGGCAATTGTGCTTTTTGGTTTGGATTTACATTTCCAAAAGAAGACAGTTTTGCCAGTTGAGATGGATTTGACGTGGATCAACGTTGAGAAATTAAAGTCTTAGACAATATTTCGGTAAAGTTAATAATTGTAGCAATTGATGGCTTCGATGAATTCAAAATTAAATTCGTATATTCAAAATTAAATATTTTAACGATTTTTAAGGTTAAATTCTAAAAGTAAGTTACAATGTGAAAATAACATTAACACTATTTATGTCGTTGTAGGAGCACATTTTTTTCTATGATTTATATTATTCAATGTCAGAAATTTAAAAGAGTTAAAAAGTATTTGAGTGCACGAAAACGGACACTTATTTCAAATTTCGAAGAGGCAAAATTGATATTATGAAATGTTTTTCTAATGCATTGAGGCATAAGAATAACGAATTTTCTACTTATCCTTTTCATCCGCTTCCTTTTAAGATTTTGTAGGAAATCCCAACACCAGGTGGCGGAAGAAAATCCCTTATGTTAACAATCTGATTGTTCTAAAACATTTACGTCTTTGGACAGGAAAGCGGGTTTTATTCCTTTTCACACTCGTTTTATTTTATTCATATCTTTACTAACATTGAATTCAGAAAAATACTCTGCCAAAATAAAGCCACTAATGTGATGCAAGTTTTTCATAACCAAATTTTTTTATATCGTATCATCCTAATATTTTAAAGAGGTATGTTTTGTTTGTTTATTGATCCAGTTTCACCCAATGTCAACTCTACATTTTGATATGATTTGTTTATAGTTTCAGAACGACTATAAGCTATATAATATGTTAATATGTAGCATATTTTTGAGAAATAGTTTAATATGCTGTTGGAGACCAAATCCAAAATAATATACTTTTGAATCAATTCAATTTACAAAGTAAGAAGCTCTACCTCAAAGTAATATGATACTATGAAAATATCTAATTCAGATGATAAATGATAATTCCATTGGAGCTTCGAATGCTAAGTCTAATATTATGTGAATATTTTGTTGTTTATGTTACATTGGGCAGCGTAAACAAAACACATTTAGTTTTATTGGCATTTACAATTGAATTATTAGTTGTGAACCAATTAAGTGGTTTCCCGTTGACATATTTGATTTATAAATTTCTTATACAAAATTATATATTATTCGCTACGATCCCGCCTAGACCAACAATTTTATTTTCAGTAAGGAGAGAACGAGTCTTGTTTCAGCAGAAGATATAATATATCGGATATAGATATCGATATAAAATAAATTTATAGATATTGTTTATATATAAACAAATGACGGAAACAAAAACGATAAAAGTGAAACCACTTACACAAAACGATAAATACGTATTCAATTTAGTAGACAAAGAAAAATTTGGTAGAAAGTTGTGAAATTGACTTGGAATAAACATTTACTGGGGTCCCTCTGGTGCGGGTCTCACTTTGTTCGTCCAATGTGATCGCGAACCGTTATTGATCAGCGATAAATATTCTATATTCTACATAGATGAGGATATTCTCAAAATTTAAATAAAATATTTCATGATATCCGTGTATTGATTTATTTAAATTAACAAAATATTTAACAAGTACATGAATATTAAATTCTTTTAAACTTATTTCATTTTATCGCAAACTAGTGGATGTTCTTCATATATCTTTCACAGTTTATTTCATTATTAACACATGTCTTTTACCAAAAGGAAGTGGAACAATGAGAAATTTACGGCCTATAATATTTTATTTTAATTGAATTAAATACAACAGTGGAGAACATGTTATTCATTAGTGATGTAATTATTCTCGCATTAATTGTTTTGATCCATTCAAGTTAACGAGTACATTATAATTATATTATTGAATCCATTGATATGGTCGTCTGATGACGTCTTTAGTTCTGATCGTAACTTAAGAGTATCATAAACAGACATATCTGTATATGATTTATTGCTATTGCGTTGAATAGTAGGTACTCGTATGTATGTATATTATTTACATATACGTATGTGGTCACTCGACCCTTTGGTAATAGCATCGTAAGAAATAATAATACGCTTATTTCATTTAAACAACACTATGTATTTTAATGCAGTTTTCACAATAATTTAGGTCAATTTATTCCAAAAAGTATTAGTGTGTCAACATCACATTAAATTAAATAAAAGTCTTTTTTTACCAAGACGTTAAAAGGTACTTTAAGAGAGCTAACATCCCTTAAGGTGACTAAATCATACTTAATGAAAGCAGTCTACAGAAATGTCCACTGAAATATTTAAAGTCACAGTATCAATTTTTATGTTCAAAAACTATGAAAAAGTAAATGACAAGCATGAGCCAGTTAATTTGCCACACAACATTAATCCTTATCAAATTATAAGTGCCATTTAAATTTTTTCAATATCTATCAGTACTGTTAGACATTTTACGAGTTCGAGACTATTGAATAAACAAGCAAGCCCGTCTCGGTAGGTACCAGTAATACTTAGTATTGTTGGCGTTTGGTTTGAAGTGTGAGTGAGCCTTTGTAACTACAGATACAAGGGACATAACATCTTAGTTCTCAAGGTTGGCGCTTTGGTGATGTAAGGGATAATTAGATTTTATAACAGTGCCATTTTCTATGGGTGTTGGTGACCAGCAGGTGGTCCATTTACGAGACCACCTACCCATTTGAAATTAAAAAATCCTTAACTTGGTTAACTTGGCTTGTTAATTGTAGATATTAGTTTACTTATAACAATCGAAGCTCCATTATTATGGTTTCTGCTAAGAAACAATATGGTGGTTTTCCGCTATTTTGGTTATAGACATCAAATTGTTATACAGCGACGTGAAGATGACACATGGTGGTTTCGAAAAGAGCTGTACCTCAGGATTCCATGCTTAGCATATTCATCTTGTATAGCGCAGATCTGACCCAGAATATCATAAATTTTAAGCATCACCTATCACCACCACTGACTCTTCTTTTAAGCCATCTGAAACCGATTCAGATTTAATTAAGTGTGTTCGCTTTCGGTAGAAATCCCTAACGTTATTTTGAAATCCCCGCAAAACCAAATATTTAATCCGAGGTTGATAACATCAAATAAATAAAATCCGAAATAAAATCTGTTGTAAGAGTAGCTGAAAAACTAGTGAGGCCAAAAACTTAAACCTATTGATGAACGAGAACCTGCGCTTTGATAAACAATTTATAAAACTGTGTACGTAAATGTTTTTATATTCTATAGTTTATACTCATATTATACAGTATGAGAAAATCGTTGAGCACGGAAGCAAGAATAATTTTAAATCAATCTGTGGTCATATCTTAATTAAACTATGCTGATGTTTTTATGTGTCCAATATGCTTGCTTATTTAAAGCTCAATAACGCGGGTAGTCTAAAGATGCGTTATCGAAGAGCATAACACTTCCCTACGTTACTCTTCGGTGCAATAAAGTAGTTATATAATAAAACATGATTAGTGATAGCCCGTATACACGATCTAATGTAGTCACGGTCGATGCAGTATCGACGTTAGCATTGTATTCACTCAGATCAGCATCATATTGCGGTAGCTTTGTTGGAATAATAAGTGTTAGAACAATCAGCCACCTTCATTGCGAAGCCTGAAATTAATACAAAATGATTGTGCGGAATAAAAGGCAACACTACTAAGTTTACGAAAAAATTAAATAACTTTTACACTGAGTTAAGCTTTCTTCTTTAACTGTGGTTAAAGACCCATCGTAAATTATTCAGTTTTATTAAAACATTAGTTGGTAATATCCACAAACTAAAGAAATTATGTAAACGTATTAAAAAAAGTATATTTTTTTTGTTACAGTAAAAGTTAGTATTCTTATATACTGTTGTAAACGGTAGCCAACCAATCGTGACGACGAGACGAGCGCGCGAGACGTTCCCCTCTATGAGGGTCTTATAAGTGCGATCGTCTGCTCCTTTTTCAATGCTCGTTTTTAACTACCTATAAGTACCTATTATATTTTGAAGAAGACGTCTAATTATACATTTTACTTGTTTACTTGAGTATTGTAATATTATTTAACTTTTCTCTTAACATTTAATTTTTCTCTTAACTATAAGAATATATTTTTATAATACTTTATAAGTCAAACTAGCATTGCCGTCAGGACATTTTTACGTTTACACTGAAAATTGGCGCCGATTTCAAAACCTTGACAAGGGCTGATCGTTCTCACATCTTGAAATCATGCCGCTGTGTATTTTATAGTTTTCAGGTTAAGTAAGTATTACTTTTGATTATTTTATTGTTATTATTTTCGTGTTCCCTGTGTCCTAGTGTATTTATAAATAAAGAAATATTCTGTTATTTTCTATTATAAAATAACATGATAAAGATGAACTATATATAGAAAGCTTTATCTATTGAATGAAAAGTAATTTGACTGTGAACGCATATTCTCTTGGTCTGATCGAGAGCAATTTGCATAGCTTGTTTGACGAGGTCCCATTTCAATTTAGACCTGTCGATCGACCAAGTAACTGTTGTCCCTGCAAAAACAATCTCTGCCCTAAATTGTATATAAAAACACAAAGTTTATGAACGGTTTTTGTTAAAAAATATTGACATTTTTTATCCTTTTTTATTTTTTATTAGTTTATTTTTCTAGTTACGAGGTAATTAGATTTAAAAAATGCACCATACTGATATTATAAAGAGAAATCTTTTATTTAAAATTCCGGATTAACGACAAACTACTACTGAACTGATTAACACGGGTTTTTCTATGGCAGTTTATAATTTCACAACGATTTTAGTATATACAATATGTTTTTATTTAAAGTTCTAGCAATATTGTGTAGGTTAATTCGAAGATCTATTTTGAATTTAAATTAGTAGATTTACAAATATTTTAGATCATAAAATGTTGAATAAGCACATGAAGAACAGTAATATGTAGTGCACTAAGTTTTACTATACGAACATAGATATATTGATTGTTTAATAATATGTATTTCTTAATTATATTTTAAAAATATGTCGTGATATAAATAAACAAACATAGTACCTTTACTATACTTTTTTATAATATTAATAGATTTTTTATTAAATTGGTATTCTTTTATTTTTTATACATTTATAATATTACTAAACTTTTAAAACAATGCTCTGGTGAAGGTATATCAATAGTAACAAGTACAGATGACCTATTTCAGAACAAAATTTTGTATTTAATTGTAAAGAATTTTCCCATTTTCATTTAGTCCTGTAGATCAGAGTTGACACAATGGTCCGTAAGAAAACAATCTTTGGGCCCGAACGAGGCAAAGCACCATTGTTCACCAATGGCGTACCAGGAAGGAAAATGTGCTTTCATATTTACAATGGAAGATTTTTAATATCGTTCCTATTTGTGTGCAATCGTTGGATATTAGTTTGTTGCTGGTTTCTTTGCTTGACTACGTATGTATATTGTATTTTAATAATGGAATACGGATTGTAAAGCGATGGCATATATATATATAATCATTTATTATATTTAAATTATTACAAGAAGCCTTTAGTATGGTTCGAGCTTAAACATCGATGTTCAAAATGAAAATTTGTTTTATAAATTGAACGTCATTTCATTCATCGCAGGTATTAATATACTGAACGAAGTTTTACTCATTAGCTATGTATCATTCCGGCTTACATTAAAATCTCCTTAATATTATGTTAAAAACAAAGTATTTTTGACATATTTCGTTAATGATTTTTTTTTATTTTATATTAAGAATCAGGTTAATGAGCTACATAACAGAGTACATGATCATCAAAGGTTTCCTTTGCCAAAAACAATAACATTTTAAGGATGAGGTTAGTCCTTTTGTCTTCAATGCGATGTCAATCATTTCATTTAAGAGGTTATTTCTTTTTAAATCTATTGACCCATTCAACTTTCAAACCAGAGCTACTTAACTACGGCCTTATCCAATATTACATTATATTTAAAATGGTTAAATCCTTAATTTCAAATATTGTTTAGTTCTTACGTATTCTCATGTCCGCTGCATGAGTAATAGCGTGTTATTTCCGCTTCCTTTCCGACAGTTCCTTACACATTACATATTTTTAGTAGAAATTATATTATCGACATCGAAAAACTGATTGAGTATTATTTAAATTCAGTAAAAAAACTGAAAATTTCCCCTTCGCAATTTAAATAACCTATTTAAATATTACTGTGAAAAGAGTACATGCCACCCAAACCAATGATTGTTTTTGATATTCTTCGCCCGCACTAAGAGAACCCTGGGCTGTTAATGAATTAAACTCATAACATTTCATCACCACAGTAGAGGCATGTACATGTTTGACTATTCAAATAGAGTCTACCAAGACGTACAGTTTACTGTGGGGATAATTAAATGCGGGCAAATTGTAAACATCTTCAAGTATGTTTGTTCACCTTCGTGTAGTATTGGACTGGGAGTCTTCGGATTTAGGACACATTGCATAGACAAATTTGAATTGTCCGTTTTAGTTTAGGTGAATTAATATTATTCTTTTGAATTGAGAATATTAGTTGCGTGAGTGTGTAATTATCTTATTGATTAATATTAAAACGGTTTAAGTTTTTATATAGAAAATGGCTTCACATGTAATAAACACCTATATGTCTATTGGATTACGCAGCGCACGCCGGTAAAGCTCCTAGTCGGTATGTTGTTTTTCTATATCTTCTACACTCATATTTTAGCTATTTTTTAAAAACTTTAATGAATTTTAACGAAAAGTTTCACATGAATCAGTCGTTGCTAAAAACCATATATAAAATGTGTTCAGACAGAAAACAGACAAAAATATGAGGTATTTAGTTTTATTAAGGTAGTGATAAATTGAAGGGAAAATATAAGTAAAGATAAGAAAAAATAAAAAGAGAGTCGATATGGTTTATTATCTACATAGAAGGTCTGTATCGAAGTATCTTAATAGAAGGTACTTAAATCCGGGCGATACTGAAGTTTATCAAAATTGTAGGAAGTTCCAAATCTTCGTTCTTAAAAGGAGAGGGGTAAATCGTTATTTGTTCTTCAACAAAAAAGTCGTCAGTATCAGATTGCGACTTTTATAACCCAATAACTGATATGGAAACAGGATGTACATTATTTTAATGGTCGTAACGTTTTATTAAAAGCTTTATTCACCTTCACCCATTTGTATATGTGGGTCAAATATTGCAACTGAATTTTAATTTTTTTCACATTTTTGATATTACAATCTCGAGTATATAATAACATTTATTTGTTTTAGAAACATGGATCAAAGAATATCTTGTTACAGATGTCTGATATATTTTTTAGTTTTTATTGCTGTTGAACACAGGCTTACTTTTATCAAGTAATGATTTGTGATGCAGCCCAGAGCCCTACCGCTAATAAGTTAGTAATTTGTATCATATCTTAAATCCCATGATTGGCGACGCCCTAGAGTTAAGTTGTAGGCGAACGTGACTTACCAAATGATGGTCTATTTTTTTCTAAAAGTAGAAATAAAATATAACACACTCACAATTTTAATGGGAATGTCAGAAAAATCGATAGCGTGTTTTGTTAAAGCTTTTGCTTGTGTTATGAAATTAATCATTTCAGTAAAGAAGAAATAGTTAATCAACTAATTTTGGTTTAATCAATTAGGTATTTTATTTAGTACAAGAATATACACAATAGAAAAGATTAGAGTATTGTTTATACTGTTA
This sequence comes from Vanessa atalanta, assembly GCF_905147765.1. Taxonomy (NCBI): domain Eukaryota; kingdom Metazoa; phylum Arthropoda; class Insecta; order Lepidoptera; family Nymphalidae; genus Vanessa; species Vanessa atalanta. The sequence goes on from NC_061871.1 coordinate 8,206,601, forward strand.
TATAAACCGGATATATAAATTGAATCGTATATATTATTACCTCTATGTACAATGTACATGTATGTTATTGGTGAAAAGGTAAATATTTTGTCTTATGCCAGTTTTTCTCGGTAAAATGTACATTCCAAACGGCTGGTTTCAATTTATTTTATTCTGATAAATAATGTTTTAAAACCATATTAGAATGAAGTGTTTTTTTCTTTGGATTTTTGATAAACTATAATTACTTGTTACCCAAAGCAAAAAATAATATTACATTACATATTAACACATGTATTTGCTGACGTTATTCTAAGGAGTAATTGATTTAAGTCTGCAGTTGATGCGACACCTCAAGCGAACCGTGAATGGGGCGCCAACTAGTTTAGTTGTTCCGCCCGACTCAGATTAATTGGAGTTGTGATTGCTGCATAGTTGAAATACATGTTAGCTTTATGCTGCATTCGCTGTTTGCATAATGTTCCCAGGCGTGTTCATGTATATTCACAAACAATATTATGATTTTGAAATTATGTGATCTTAGTTTATGTTGTAAAAATTTAACACTATGATTTTTAATATATATGCAAATATTATATGGTTAAAATAACTATAAGATATCTGTCGCTTAGAATTATTCGAACATTGGCTGGCGAAAAAAGCTTGTCTTAGATGCAAACCTCTTGTCGTTAAAAAAAAGTTATTGAGTTTTTTGTGAAGATATTGCCATCAACAGTCTGGATTCGCTTGTTGGCTGAATTTACATTTTTGAAAGCATTAGCGTGCTTGGCTTGGCCAAGCTAAGTTGGTCGTGCACCTTCTTTCTAGTAGTGTGAGACTGTCGTCTTCCTACTAGTTTATGAGAGTAAAGGAATAGAGTGTGCCTTTATGCATTATTATATGGCTCTCGTGAGAATGTCCGCTGCAAGGACATCATACTAAACATCAAATGTCAAACCTCAATAGCCCAATGGCATGGAGGATATCGTGCCATTTGAAAGTCGCAGATTCGCTTTTAACCTTACATAAGGTTTACTTAGTTTCTAAGGGAGTGTGAGTATGTTAGTTATTCTGTATGTTATTATCTGTTTAAATAATTAATAACCTTAGAGATATTTTTTGTTCTTATCAATACCTAAACTCAGTTTATGTTTTTCGGTCAACTACGTTTATTATTTATACAAGATATTTTTCGTCAAATTTAATCCACAAATTAATTTTATATTCTTTAAGTATACTCTTGATGAATGAATTCAGATTAATGTAACTGATATTCTTCGGTCTTTTATGCCAAGATTAATCTTCACAATTTAGCGTAATCGTATTAAAAATATCTAATTATAACAGAGACAAAGGTTCGATAGATATGCTGAAATTATTGTTCAGTTTAAATAATTCCGAATATTACCAGACCATTATAATTTATACTTTAAAGGCATCATTTTTGGATAAAAGTTGAAGGGTCCTAATTCAATACCCCAGATCTGAGGAATACCATCAAATAAACTCGAAAATTAAATGTTGATATTATGATAACCAATAATATTGTTTTTTATTTGAAATAGCCTGGAGGCAAACATTTCATCCTGAAAGGTGTCTCATCATCTAAAACGTCAAATAGACGATAGCTTGCTCGGTAGATTGTCAATTATTCAAAGTTAATGTATCATGCGAAGTCGGGTCGGACTGTTAGTATTATATATAGCTATAGGATGTCCGTAAGGTACAAGATTTAACAGATTAGCACGTTCGATCATTTATGGCATAATGTTTTGTAAGCGGAACGAAAATTCACAACGTACACCGGACAATAACGTAGAGGAGAATTTTGTCGGCGCTTATCAAAGGGATAAAGGCTTTCGACCAGCCTTTGAAAGAGGCTATGTCAAAGTATCGACTAAAGGATCGATATAACGGATGAAGGATTTCGTTAAAAACTTAAGCTCTTTCGTCAGTTCTTTATTTAAGATGACACCCAAAAGAGTCTGAAGGATTATTGGACAGATATCCTTTGCTGATATCTGTATATAAGGAGAAGAAGTATGAAGAACTTAGAATTCGTATTATTTATTGATATGGAAATAAAACTGCACGTTATTTCCTTAAATTTCAATTTGTCTACATGTGACATGACGATCCGTTGAAATGTTAAAGTTAGACGGAACAAAGAAACAAACTTAACATCATATACGAGTACGTACATATATTAAAGCGGACTTTAAAATGAGATTTCGACTGTGTTAAATGCGTAATGTTAATTTAGTCTGTTTTATTTTTCTCTTTTTGAATACATTTATTTAAAAAAAAATCTCATGCTTAGACTTAGGCTTGGGCTTTAGGCGTATCGTATGAGTTTATTCGCGGGAATGTAACGGACAGACAATATCGCGTTTATAATATTATATAGATAATAGTATAAATTACTATTATCTACATTATATTTATATACACGTTATATATATAGTAACTAAATTAAGATATTAACGAATTCAACGTATTCCAATTACTATTGTTGCTATAAAGCAACAATAGTAATTGGAATACGTTGAATTACAGTACAGTCTTCATTTCATAAGATTATTTTATAATAATCTTCATTTCATAAGATTCAGTCGTACAGTCTTCATTTCATAAGATTATTTTATAATAATCTTATGAAATTAAGACTGTACGTCAAATGTTTTTAGTATACTTTCCGTTGATTCATATTCATATCGAGCCGAGATAGCGCAGTGGTTAGAACGCGTGCATCTTAACCGATGATTTCAGGTTCAAACCCAGGCAGGTACCACTGAATTTTCATGTGCTGCATTTGTGTTTATAATTCATCTCGTGCTCGGCGGTGAAGGAAAACATCGTGAGGAAACGTGCATGTGTCTAATTTTCAACGAAATTCTGCCACATGTGTATTCCGCCAACCCGCATTGGAGCAGCATGGTGGAATATATAATAAGAGGAGGCCTTTAGCCAGCAGTGGGAAAATTTACAGGCTGCTAATGCTAATGATTCATATTAATAAACACATACAGTAGGTAATAATCAATTAGACACATTGCGGTTGATTTCTATGATTATACATAAAATTATATTATAATTATACACGCATAACAATATTACTTATTTATATGGTTACATTTGATAATCTGAGGAATTACAAACCGATATTAACACCTTTTACACTAAACTGCCAAATCGGTGTGAAACGTGTGTGATTCTTTCCCACTAAAACCCCTGCGATGGTTTTCCACGGACCAAAGCGGATTAGGTCGTACGATAGTTTCAGGCATTACATCCATTGTACAGTCTCATATAACTGATTTTAATGAAAATATCTTTTCAACCGTAGAAATTAATATTTTTACATTTCCAATGACCACCTGAAAAGAGAGGCATTTGAAGAATGATTAATGTTTTCGGGGAAAAGTTTGAAGAACCATTGAAATTCGCGAGAGGAAAAAATGGCGTTCGTGACTGAAGCAAGGTGCGGCGAAAAACCGCAGAATATAATAAAAGAGATAAATTAAGAGCAATGACTGTTGGCAATAAATCAAACGAACGTTCAAGTTGAATGTCTTTCATGCCGAACACCTTTTAAATTATTCATTTTTACTTCGACTGTTTCCGAAAATATATTTTGATAAGTTTTGTTATCGTTCTTAAAAACAAAATTCGAATTAAATTTTAATGTAATTAAGCCTTGGATTTGTGAGCCCAAATAATTGTGTGTTTAAATTTTAGGTGGTTTGATGTACCTCTGCTGATAGTCAAGTATCAAAATTTCTTTCGAAACAAGCGAGATTCTCCACAATGTATTCATGCCATTGAGCATGAGATGAATTGTAAAGAGGGATTTAGAACTTAAAAAACTCAGTGATGCTTGTGCGGTTTGGATACCGCGACCTACTTTTAGATCCTCTTGCTCCATATTGAGCCTTCTAGTTTGTTTTGTTTACTTAAAGAAGAGATACAAGTTTATGATGGTCTGGCCATATGAGCGTCCCCAACACCATGCTGGTATAGCAAGAAATTCATATAATATATATATTTTTTAAATTGTTCTATGCAGCATAAACTATACAGTCCAATATACTGACTAAATGCCAATATACTGTTAAACGAGTACCAAATATAACTTTGGTATCAATTCATAATAATTATTCCAGTAATCAAATTATGAAACCATTTCTCTATTGACGTTATGTTGCGTTTAATTAGCTGGGTGACTTAATTATCTGTATGGTTCTATTTGTAACATTTAAATACAATAACTAATGTTTAAATTAATACTTGCAGTCTAATTGACGGTTGACTTACTCACGTGATCATTGTAATTGACTTCCCGTAAACAGCCGCGTGGTTGATCTTTGTTTATGACAAAAAAACTACAGGCCTCATTAATCGTAGTGTAATTGGGATATCTATTAAGCTAGAGAATTTTATTTATGTGTTTAACTCACACTTTTCTCACTTAACTTTTCACAATTATAATCAGATGGCTACATAATGGTATTAAATTATGATGAAAGATAGATAAGAATGAGCAAAGTTGGCAGTGTACATTTTATATAATTTATCAAAATATTTAATATTCAGTTTCGAAGACGAATTGCCTTGACAAAATAAAATAATAACTGTAATTAGAATTAAAAAATATATAAAAAAATTATATGTAATACTGGAACGATGAACAAAAATACTACGCCAATACGCAAAATGATAAATGTAACGGGATAACTTTTTCTTATACAGAAATAATACTTACAAAGTTTGGCATTCGAGTAAACATTTGGGCGGAAGTGGCTCCGAGTAGCGTATTGATCAAATTATCATTTTTATGACCACAACCGGACATTATGAAAATTAATTACCCCTGACGGGGTAAAATATGGAAAATATTATATGTGTATTTTGTGGGTGGAATCCTGTAGGATTTACTTTTCTTATGATATGATAAGCCATTGTATATTCTATTACAAAAATGATCGATCTATAGTATAGATTCTAGATACAACTATTTTAGTTGAAACATAAGATGAATATACAATTTTAGTAATATATCTTAATAATTTCGTATAATTATAGATGATAATAATAAATTGCCTAAGTCTGTAGTTACCGATAGGTAATAGGTATCTTATCTTGTCTTGGCGATGCTAAACATAAGGTAAGACATTTGTCAAACGCCAGCCTATTATGGGGAAAAGTTATTAATATTTTACCTGAGTGAAGCCGCGTCTTTACTTAGTATTTTAATATTTAAGTACTTTACTTTCGCTTTTTCAGTCAAATTGAGAATATATAACATCAAAATAGCAGTTATATTTTTTTTAATGAAGTATCTTCCTACAATTTTAATGTATAATTACCAGCCCTATTAGATACTAGTGTAATTTTTTTTATTCACTCGGTGTGTAAAATAATGCATAGTTTATAAATTGCTGTGTCTGACATCGAGCAGAGGCAGTCGCTGCCAATACGCTTTAATTTAGAATAAAATAGAACAAATCGAGACTAACAACACTCCGTGCTAACTAAAAAATTGCAAATTTTTGTTTAGTAAGTAATAAATATCAACAAATAGAAATACACACCGTAGTGTGACGTCATAAGCAGGATAGCCACTTATGTTGGCAACCTGACAGCTGTTACATAGGGCCCTTGGGTTCCAACGTTTTTAAGTAGCTTGCCTCGCAGGAACAGACAGATACGAACGACAGTATTTTTTTAAAATAATACGAAATAAGAAAGACACACATACCAAAATGCAAAGGAAACATTAAAAAAGATCCTCAAGCTGTTATATTGTCATGTGTTACATTTTATTGCGTTATGTATATTCAAAACAAGCGGTTACACTATCGTCTACTTTGATTATGTAATATTTGAAAGCAAAAAGTGTAAGGTATATTCGTACGTACCATTAAAGTTTCCGTGGTGTAGCGGTTATCACATCTGCCTAACACGCAGAAGGCCCCCGGTTCGATCCCGGGCGGAAACATAATTTTGTAAATCGCATTTTAAAGTTATTAAAATAATTTTAGATGCCTATGTATTGTTATGCTGTAGAAGAATACTCCTAAAATTTAATATATCGTAAATTTACAGTCAATCACCATGTTTTGACGATAAAACATTTATTTAAAAGATATATTTTGTTAGTGACTTTTCTGTAGACCTTGTTTTAAGCATTAAGATACATTAATACTTTAATTGGCTGGCCTTCATATGATGATTTCGACTGTTCATCTTTAAAATGAACATATATCTTTTAAATATACGTAAATCAAAACACAGAACAAAGACAGAAGCAAAGATTATTTTTACTACTATTTAATTTTTTAATAATATATGGAAGACGATACAAAATCTGATCCGATTTAAATTAAAATGTAATTCAAAATTCGGTCGATTCATTTTTGCATTTGATAATTTTCACATGAAAGTATTTAGCTACTCGAGAATTTACACGGTTAATTGACGTTAATAGGAAAAAATAGCTTTCGTTTTTCATTATACTTCAACATTAATTTAAAAGAACCCAAGCTTTAACAAATATATTTTGGAAATTGGAAACCATTTTCAATCAGACAACGCCTATGACTTGTTTGTTCAAATTTCAAAAAGATTATTGGAAAACAGAAAGTGGGAAGGCGATGCTTTTAAATTTTTAGATCCTTTACAATGATCGGTTTTCAACAAATAACCTTTTTACCTAACACATAAGGTCTATATTACGATATCAGCGACCTGGATGTCACCTTAGGAAATTACACTTAAAGATCTCAAAATGTGAATGTAACTGTATCGATTTCGCCTCCGATAGAGAAATATCAATAAGGATGAAAATTGACTACTAGGTCGAGTGTGGCGTAAGGCGCCGTTGAGATCTACTTTCCGCTAGAGCACTTTTCTAAAATACTTTCGATACAAATGGTATATTATTACGGAATTTATACACAAAGCAAATATTCGTACTACAAAACAACATATAATAACAAAAAATAAGGAGAGTTTGTTGAGGTACCATTCACTTATCAGGTATTCTGACGCCAAAAAGCAATAACTTGTATTGTTGTGTTCCGGTCTGAAGGGTGAGCCAGTGGCATAGTTAATATTTCTTACAGGTCTAATGTCTATAGGCGGTGGTGACATCAGGCTGGCCCATTTGACAAAAAAGATTTGTCTGATAAAACTACATGTATGTATAAATTAATATGTTTTACTAGAGTTACCGAAAACAACGTAATGGATAAAGCAATTCAGATCAGCTAGATAATATGATGGATGGAATTCATTGGTACTCTCAGATTCGAAAGCGTATTTATATACATAAATAAGTCATTATTATTATTATTTATTTTGTGTTGACGCTGTTTTTAAAAAAAAAAGCGTTCAGATATAAGAAATTAAAAGCCACATTCGATAATTCCATATGGAGTATAATACGGTTGGAAATACAGAACGTGCAAAACGAAAACCTCAGTGTGAAATGGAAACATATTCGGCTTTTCCTTTAAATGTTAATATGAGAGTAATTACTTAATGCCGCGTCTTCTTCTTTCCAATATCAAATGAATAATGATAGAGAGAGAGAGAGAAATTAGTTTTTATAAGTAAGGCCGTTGCAAAAATTTAAACAATGTGCTTCCCCTGTTCTTGTTTAAAATGAAGTGCGGAAATTGTTTGCAATATTCTTTTTAAATCGAGTGCATCTCAGATTGAATCCGCTCTGATAATATTACTCTTGAAAAATTTTCTAGCTTGTTTTTGCATATTTTGAAGAAAAGAAAATGGAAAATACTTTTGGAATTTAACTTCATTTTTGTTGGGAATTAAAGTTACAATCATACATATGTTGCTATTATATTGTGATCGTCAATGGTGTAACAGTTACAACATGTAACAGTATAGCTCATAATGTTAAAATTTAACATGTCATACAAGGGACATGACAAATATATTTTTTAAATGGAACTCGATAAGTTTTGAAGAAATTACATACATATGTATCAGGTTATCCATAATCTAAGCCATTTAAGATAATTAAAATGAAACATTTAACTACCGTAGCTTTTATAAGTTATAAGTTTGATGTTTGTGTGATGGCCAAGGTGGCTTAATTGAATTAAAGACGTAGATCTAACCGAATATCGTATCGCCGAATCCGGAGAAGCACTATTTCGCGTGCTTAATATGTGTTTACAATTCATCTAGTATAATAGACAGGGAATAACAGCAATTAGTAGAGGCTGTGTTACTAAGGCATGCGTCAAGGCGAGAGTGTAGAAAGAATTCGTTCACTTATCGTCTTCTAAAAAAATGAACTATGCCTTTTTAAAAGACTACCACAAACGAACAGGCAGAAATTAACAGACAGTTTAATGACTCGTGAGTCGCAATGCTAGAGCAATGTATCTGAGTATAAAAGTATGTAGCTGTATACAATATACAAAAACGTATTTATAAGTCGGTACAGAGCTAAATTATTTACGTACGTTTGTTTCGGCGTTTTTATGATTCATAACCCGTAGTGTTTAAGCTTACCCTTGTAAATCGGGATAGCAGGATGTTTTATTCATATCTCGGTTTATGTTTTCAGCTGTGGCAGTTAATTTAAGCCGTTGTTGCTGTTAGCTGGAACTTTAATTAAGAGTAAGCATCATGCGGGGTTGAATGTCGATGTTGGCTAAACTGCTAGTTGAATACGATTATGTTAGATACTACACATGTGTGCGTGCACGCACTATTCATATCCTATCTCTCTCAATGGCTCATTCGTTCAGTGAACGGAATCACAGTAGTTGTTTTCTACAAACCTCTTCTTCAAATAATTGAAACTAGCATTCATAGTAGAAGACATACCTGAAACAATATATTTGATTATGAATATTTACAAAAATAAATTTTGGAATAAATAAAGATATTTCTATGTTTTTGGCTAACTTTTACTTTATGATGCGTATTGTACTAATAGTGAAAATTTTATTATGCAAAATAGATAGGCATAAAAGTGTGTACCTACTTCTAGATTAAAAAAAAGATCATAAATAAATCACTTGTGTAGAACTTGAAAATTTTCTGAAGCTTTCCATTGATACTAACAAATGAAGTTAATTGTAAGGTTGTTAAGAGGCGTATATAAAAATTTCCGAAATTCTAATCATAAGTCAATGGACGGTTAAAATAATAAACCCAGAGCGCTAGAAAGGGAATGTAATCAAGATATCCAAACCAATTAAAATTGCTTCAGTTTTTATGAAACCATAACAAAATCGGGTTTTAAATTGGAGTCGAGCTGACGATGAAAGGTTCGCTTATCAATCGGCTCGCAAAACTTTTACGAGATAAAACATAGTGGAAATTTACGATCACCCTCGATAGCGTACACCAGTTTTTATTAGTATCTGTGATATCATTCTAGATTAAAATCTTCGCAGCTGTGCATACTGGTATTGGTTGAGCCTTTGACTATTGGATTGGATTGGATATAGATTTTTTTCTTTATTAAGCTATATGAAATTTATGTATCTATCTTAAATGGTAAAAACAAAATAATTAATGAAAGTTTCTTGTATTGAGGTAGTTTTTCTTGACATCGTAAGAGCGTTGAGAGCTAATTGCTCTTTGTATAAAGAAACTTCTAATGACTGGAGCGACAATGTTAGAGCTAATATTCAAATACGATTTAGTATTTTCAATAAAAATAAACCAATATCAATTTTCAATCCATGTTTCAATGTTAGCAGTATATTCAATTAATACACTAATTATAGCTCGTTATTATTCATTGTTTGTTTAATGTTAACGCCTAGTAAAATTTTCATCCATTGTGGACGTAAACCGATTAGAGTCTGATCGATGTTTGAAAGCCGTGATTTTCCGAGCTCACTGGAAACAACGTTTCTAAGCTTCAATATGGATAATAAATGCACTGAATTGATGATTACGAATTTCATAAATATTTTGGCAGGCAAATATTTTTATAGCTTACATTCAAATCAAAAAACGTACTTTAAAAGGAACGATAAATTTTTTTTTTTTATTTTTAACTATGTCACTCAAAGAAGAAACTCATTCACATTTGTAGTTGTTTAATTAGTAAGATATTTTATAATTTAAGTAAAAAATATTTCTACAAGTTTCTTCTAGCTCAGGCGAAGCGCGGCGAAGTTGATTCAATTACAACGTTCTGGCAGAAAGCGCCGACAACCGGAGAACGCATCGTAATAAAAGCAAATTGTAATTGGAACTTGCAAAAAGTGCTATTTCACATAATCAAGGAGCAAACACTGGCCCGTATTCGTCATCAGTCTGATGATATATATTATAATATACTACTATGACTCTTGGAGTCGAATAAACAACATTTGACATCGAATTAACGCGATATCATTCGTCGAGAAATTGAATAGTCTATATTTATTATGGATTTGGGAAAAATGCGTTTTAAAGGTCGACGGTGCCGTTATCGAAACTTTGGAAGTAAAATTAAAGTGGATGGAAATGGAATAATAATATTAATAAAATAAAAGTGCTGTATTATAAATAAAGATATATTGATCAATAACTTTTAGTGGTGCATATTATAACTGAGTTATACGTAATCAATACGTAAATCTAAAGTTTGTATGTATATCTCCATTCCTTCTTTAATTGGAATAGGCTATATGTATACACATTTACAAGAAGTAGTCTGGGTGTAACCAAATTTTCATTTATTCTACATTTATACTATACATCACTACATGATAGTGTACTACATATATTCACACCTTGGGCTTACATCTTATTTATGAATAAAGTACACAGCTAAATAATACATCACAAATAAGTCTTTATTGTTACACAGAAAAGAGATACTTGGATCTTACGGTTTTGTTTCTAATTAAATTATTAAACGCTACAACATTTCATTAAGGCTCCGTAGCAGTTGGTTGTTATTATAACTGAAGAATAAGGAATTCTGTGATTATACTAGTTTTAATTAAAACTCGTTGTACATATATTTTCATTATGTTGTTGATATAAGCTAAGATGATCCGAGTATAGATCGCGTAGATCTTAATTAAATATTGCGACGTCTCAGCCGGCAAAACACAACTGAGATATTCAAATGTTTATCTATTTATAATTCATCTTGAGCTCGGCGTTGAAGTAAAACGTTGTGTGAAAATATTGGAATACTCACAAATCGACTGTGGATCAACGTCATGTATTGAGCATTTTTATCTTATATATAAAATAACATATATCTATAAAATAACATTATGATTACTCTTATTTTTTTCTGAATACACGTAATTTTTTTTTTATATATATAAATAAATAAATGCATGCTAAAGCTTCCTGCGTTTTCAACAGTAGGTATTTTATTCCAAGCTAAAAATGTGTATTTAGTTAAAATTAATTTTCTTGTTTATTTAAATTCGTATTCTTAAGGCTGCAATATTAAAAATTCAGAATCCTCGGGCCCTTCAACTTGGTCGGTATTAGTTTGCGTAAAATACAAAACTTTGTTGGTCTTTTCTTAATCGAAACTTCAACTACTCCGAACAAATTAATACCTTACAGCATATTATTCCGTAGCCACTGCGCCAAACGATCGTCACGCTAAATTAATCTTTATTTTACCTAATGTACGTAGTTTACAGCAATGTTTATTTAAATTTTACAAGTGCTTTAGCTAACTTACATGTTGGTACGTGCCGAGGGATTGTCATGCTGCAACAAACTTGGCCACTTCATCAATAACGCGCAAGTTTGTTCAACGAGTCCAAGTCGAGTTAATTGTTGCAGCCAAGTTTGTAATATGCAGTTTATAGTTCTCGGTTTACGCTACTTGAGGGAAATACCGTTTAAATATTATCAATGCAGACTTTGTAACACAGACTCTGTTCAATAAATATAGTAAGTTTGTGCCGAAAATACACTTGGAAGAAGATTTTCTTATGTAACTAATAATTCGTGATAAAATCTGTGTTATGATTGTATAACATCAGTTGATTGGTTTTAGCGTTTACTTTATATTATAAAATATACAGTTTATTTCTCTTTATTTACTAAGATATAAAATGTTCTTAAGATAACTTTGGATTATTGTATACCACAAAGCATAACCGTGTGAAAAGTGTAGCCTAAGGCTTCACTTTACTGAAAAAGGCATAAAAGTGCAAGCATGAAACATTGCCTACGGTACAATAAATTTTAATGCCCGAGATAATACCGTATCTAATTATGTTGGAAGTTTTTGTTCTCTTTGCAAAACGAGAATTTATTTTATTTCATTTTACATTCCATGTTTTTTATGATGTACATTAATCCTCGTTTGGGTTAAGTTTATTTGCATAGAGGCCTTATTGTGGTTCCCAGTGTTTTTAGAATTAGTTTGATAGGACCCACTTACTAATTATACCAAGAATAACCACTAGCTAGAGGAAATGAGGGATTTTCTCGTACAACTCTTTTAATTATTTAATTCAACTTTACATTGATCTATTTTAATATAATCATACACATAAATCAGTGGTGATTTTTAGATTAACGCACATCTAAGCAATTTGAAGAGAGAATTTTCATATCATGCTATAATTTAACAGCGTATTTTGTCGTGATCGATGAAGAAATAATGCACTTTCGTGACCATAGAAACAATAAGAACTTTTTTCTGTTAATATCCACGCAGTTGCAGTATGTTACATTGTTGTTTAAATAAATCTAATTATTCAATATTATTCTACGCATTTTTCTTAATTTATTCTAAAATGGTATCTCGATTCAAACGTCCCATGATGTTGGCGAAGCACATTACGGTATAGCGTTTATAATATTCCTTTCAAAGTCGCTGACAATTGAAGCGACTCCCATCGGGAGCAGTAACAAACGCTTGCCTCCTCATAATTTAATTCCACTATTGCAACTTACTGAAATTTAATCTTGGGTGAAATCCCAGGCGCGGTCTTATGCAACTTTCTCCAAATAAACGCAATTCTAATCGACATGGATATTTTTATTGATAATAATACGATAATCATCAATCAATTGATAATATAGTGCTGTTTATACTCGTGTATCAATCTATTCACTCACAAAGGCTGGACGTCCCTCCACGACAAATTAAGTAAATAGTAACAAATGTATAATAAAGAAAATCAAACAAAAATGAAGTTTCGTAATTACGACGGTTTGATATAAAAAAATGCACGAACGTATATCCTGCGAGGAAACCCCGATTTATTAAAGCGCTTTATCGTATGACACCTATGTATGTAAATTTTACCCAGGAATAAACAAAATTCACACGTTAATATCGATATAAACCAGTGAGGTAAAAAATTAAAAATTATTTCGACGTCCTACCTTACGATATTGGCTTTTGTACGTAATAATTTATATTGTAATAACATTGAAACGAAAATATAACGAACTTATGGACGCGTCAATTTATTGTTGTAACGCTATATGCATTAAATGAATAAGGACCTTTTTCGTCGACAGAGCTTTTGCAGTTCGTTTGCCGGGAACTATATACCAGTTTTTTTATGCCAAACATTAATAACCTGAATTCCTGAGTTCTGGTTTGTGAGTGAGTTATGGAGGAGTCCGTGTAGTTATCAGTTAGTTTCAGAACATGCTAGACCCAATATGGGCTTAGTACTTTTACGGTGATAGTGTGCGTCCTGAATGACAGCGAACCGTACACGCGGTTTCGCCAATATAATGCAATTGATCGTGTGAGCGGTTGCTTCCAGTCCGGACAGGTTCAAACATTTCAAGTATATGTTACGTGCGCGTCAGAATCCGCATACTGCGTACGCGGTACGCCTCTACTCAGGACGCACACTTAAGTAGATTATATTTATTATGGTATTAATGTCTATGGGTTAAGGTGAACAAACAAAAAAAAAAACGGAGTTTCGGTTAAATAATAATAACGAGTACATGTAACAAGAATGAAGATTTCGCTTTATTCGAATGTAATATTTTCAAAACCGATGTTTACTGTTACGGCCTAAATACTGTAAATATAATTAACGGCCTGCAATGGACAAAGGGTTACTAAAAATATATATAAAAAATCAGCGTATCATATTAAGAATATGTTTTATTTTTTATGCAACATGGGAATAAAATATTATTCAGTTGAATTATGTTCAACTTTTGCCATTCAGCAAAGCGTGATTATTACCAGTCTGTGAAATAGGACTGTAATTCGTACCTGTAATGTGGAAGAGTAATATATTATTTTACTGGTATATTTAGAATAAAAAGTTTTTAAAGTACTGTCATAGGCATTTATAATAATAAACGTAAAGATAAGTATCACTAATTGATTTGGATATTCATTTTTATAAATATCAATAGGATAATCATTTTATCAAACGAAAGGACATTTGCATGTCATAAATGCCACTGAATTTTCATGTCCTTAATTTGTGTTTATAATTCATCTCGGCTCGGCGGTGAAGGAAAACATCGTGAGGAAACCTGCACGTGTCTAATTTCAACGAAATTTTGCCACATGTGTATCTACCAACCCGCATTGGAGCAGCCTCTTCTCAAAAAGGAGAGGAGGCCTTAACCCAGCAGTGGGAAATTTACAGGCTGTTAATGCAATGCAAAATATAAACTTGTCATTCATTCACTTGACGTTGTGACTCGGATTACGAATATTTCTCTTGTGGTATTTTATAACGTTTATCGTTGTATTCCCTTATATTTGTCGTATTGCTTACCATCTAACTCAGACTTTATTTTCGACTGAGGTTCATTAAAACCTCCTAAATAGTTGATAGTCTTTCAATAACTAACGATATTACTCTTTTCTTTACAATATAAATATATAAAGCATATCCATATATTACAATGATCTACCACACTAATAAGTACAATGCTTATTTTGTATATACATATATACAGAGTATTATTATAAAGTTTGAATCGGTAATAAATTATAAAACTAAATTGTCGAACTATTAATGTATTTTGTGAATTTAGATTAGTAACAAGTGACCCAGTAATAAATTAACTACGTTTAAACTTACCAAGGATTTAGTCCCCGACATTAAATTTAAGGGTAGGAAACTTGTGTTATACGCGTTGAGCAAAAACAGTAATTACATAGATTTGATTGGATAGAATTGGATTGGTTTTAACATTGCAGTAACTGATTCTTGTTGCGTATATTCTACGCTATTTGTTAACTCCTTTAATAGTTTTGTTAAGCATTATTGTAATACAAGAAAATTAAAACCAACTAAGAAATAATTAATAATATGTAAATATATAAAAATCTAAAATGTTTTTTTTTGTAAGCAGACAACTTCTCGACACGACATACAAGCCATGTGATATTGTACGTTGATAGTTGACCCCTGAAACCTTGACGTGTTACAAACATATAATATTATTTTTATATATGTATGTCAATGGTATTTTACACCTCACAAAATTTGGATGTGGTTGTGAAAATGTGGTTTTCACGTTATGTTTTCGTTTCGATTGTAGCTAGATTATATATCTCTACATAGTACAAAACATTTTTCACTGTCTGTATGTCTTTTAAACTACACAACGGATTTTAGTGCTGTTTTCATCAAAAAACAGATTATTAAACAGACAATAGATATTCATGTGAAGGATGTATACATATACATGCATTCATGCATTTTATGGTAGCGAGTTTTTTTTTATATAGGTAGGTTGACGAGCCTATGGGCCACCTGACGATAAGTGGTCACTGTCGCCCATAGACAATGACGCTGTAAGAATTATTAACTTGGGAAGTAAGATGCTAAGTCTTTGTGCCTGTAGTTACTGCCTCACTCACCTTTCAAACCGGAACACAACAATATTGAGTATTACTGTTTGGCGGTAGAATATCTGATGAGAGGGTGGGGTACCACCCACTCATGGATACCGATAAGGGCCTACCACCAAGAACGTTATTATACCTATGTGAAGTCGTGACGAGTAATTAGTTCTTTGATAATAAAAACAAATCTTTCAGCAAAATCGGGCTAGTAGTAATTTTACGTGATGCTTGAACAAACAAATATACAGACACAGTTTAATAATAATTAAGATTGTTATTATTTGTAAAGTGGTTATAAAATCAGGCATTTTCACTGTGTATAGATTTCAGTTTTATCTTTCACATTTCATGGAAGTGGACTTAATGGATCAGTGTTTTCAATTACTTAAATATTTGCATATAGTCCAGCCACAGAGTTTAGTGAAAATACTAAACAGCGTAACTGTGGTCATTTTAGTAACAAATAGCTACGATCGAGCTACACCCGAATATAAATGTCGCTATCAAAGCTCGCAGCCGGCGACACTAAATCTCTAACAATATCGTAACGACACAAATCATAGGCGGCCATTTTGATAAGTGCCGACATCTCGTCAAAACTGTCACATTTGTTATTTACGTTTCTTTGCGGTTGTCGACGATGTATTTATTTTATTTTCATATATAGACTGATAATCATTTAAATTAATTTATATCATTTTTGAATTGTAAAGAATAACTATACATTCCATCGTTACTGGAATCAATAAGAAAATAAGGCATTGAGCTTGGAGGAAAATAAACTGGATACAAAATTAACATTAATTTTAAAAATAACATCACAATAAGTCCATTACATACATGTATGTGTGTGTCTGTTGATTGTTGTATGTGTTTTCATTATATATATCATTTATGAATGTTTCCATTATATATACTTTTAATTTTACAAAATATCCTCACAACAATGATGTACGATCCCGTCATTTACACGTCAAAAACATACATTTAGTAATTACATACACATGAAAGATTATGAAATGTATGTTTTGTGTGTTGGTCCATACAAAAGCTGCGACGGATTTAGTCATAACAAGTTCGATGGTGAATGATGATATGGCGTCATCAAAACCACTTTAAGACATTTGTCTGTTCCACATCAAGGAATTTCCGCAGTCTAGTTATTTTATAGAGATGTTTTTTATAACGCTGTTTTCACACTTCGCCACTAGACTGTTGAAGCCTTAAGTGGCCTCCATGTGCAACTCTTGAGACTATGTGGGTACTTCGTTCTTGAACGCTTTTATGAATTTATCATACGGTTCTTCTTCTTTTTTTTCTTTTATTTTGCTTAAGTAACATTTTAGTTGTTGACGAATAAGTTAAAAAAAAAGTATATTATATGCAATTCTCTCAGCCTATACGAATTTACTAACTTACATTTGATTTATTAATTATTTATCTACTCTTTATGAATTTTTTTAAATAAAAAACAATAAATATTTTAATATAAGTCTATTATTATTGTCTAATTAATACACATATTTAACAATTAATAAATCCCCCCAAGTGCTTGGAAAATGTAACTAAAAATCGAAGTCAGTTCAGAAAAACAAATATAAAAAAAAAGTTCAACGAATATATAACATCATATTTAGTTATATTTATAATTTGTAAATGATTACGTACGTAATGTGACGTTCAATGTACACCATATAGCTGTAGCCGTATGATGCATGTATGACCGCAGTCTCCCGCCGCTGAGATCATAACCACGACCACCGAACCACATAACCGCGAAATGTAACATAACCATCTATTGAAATCATTACAAGGCAAAGGACTCGATTTGCAGTCTGTCCGTACCATAATAAAAAAATAAGAAATTGACTTGTTTTTAAACGTTATGTTAATGTATTGATTACTTTAAGAGTCTACGTACGCAATAAAGGTATATCTGTAATTGAAAGTACGCATTTAGTTTAATTTTTAGTATTAAATCAAAGTAAAGAATCAAAGTAATTATTTGAGAAAACCAATAAATAAATATTGAGCGAAATCAATAAAAACGGAGTTTGGTTTATGAAATAAATATATTTTCTTATTATTATAACAGTATATAGCAAAGAAAGAACAGGCACTATATATTACACAAGAATGAGAACGAGAGAGACAGAAAGCGAAGGAGCGATGGCTGAAAGACTGCATGTGAACGAAAGAACGTCATGCCGTTTGTCGTCACGGCATACGAAACGTGCCTACCCTTAAAGTGTGCCATTAGAATTTTCAGAACAATATATCATTCTAAAGTAGATTATAAATCCACGAAAGCGTTCGGCTTATTTTGTTATAATCCTAATGAACGAACACTGATGATAAATATGTATCGAAAGGAACATATATCTTGAATATTACGGAACATAATTACAAAGGCTTATGTTTGCCAACCACGGATACCGCACATTACGCTCATGTGAAATGTGGATAGTGTGTAATTGGGCTAAACTAATGTTAACCACAACTAAGCCTAATGTTACCGATTCACGCCCCGACGGAAGATCAATGAGTAAGGCATCGGACACACTCCACACCAAGCAGAGGTGCTAGGTTAATTTATGTAAATACGAATGTTTTTTATTTTATTTTAGGAAGGAATTGACCTGATAATAAATTATCACCATAGCTCATTGACATTGACAATATACTTATTTGACGAATATTACATTATTATATAGAGAAAAAATAAAAGTAAATGAACACATTAATTTATAAACACATTATTTAACAATAACCATTGATAAGTAAGTTTAACTTGTCCGGTAAAGTTCAATAATTCAATAATGTTGTGCAAAAGAGAAAAATCGGTTAATTGTCGCTACGTTATAAAATACTGCAACTAGCCGTTTAATAATGGACTCTGAAACCGATTGGAAGTTTCTTAATGTGTCATTAGATGGGTCTCGTTAAGAAACAAGAGTCCAAAATGAAAAAAATATCACCTCTTCAAGGACATCCGAGTCAATAAATATGACTTTAATCTACGACTTCTAATTCAGATTTTGTTTAGATAATCCTAAAAATTATATTGTAAAAGAAAATCTACTCCAAATGCACCGACGACATATATACAAATATAAAAAAAACTGTGTAAAATGAAATGTGTTGTATTTTATACTAATGTTCGATGCGTTACCTTTTAAATAATAGTCATTGTAATTTTTACTCTTGTATTACTGTATACAAACAACACGTTATAAGTTAACATTTCATGTAAATTACACGATACCCTACTTTTAGGTTATAATAAAATATAACGTACTTTTAAAAGTTATCGAATCGATAGCGTCCACGAAATGAAACCGCCAATAAGAGTACCTCCCTCAGAAACCAGGCACCTTATACAATGAAATATTTTGTTTTGTAATACAGTTAATAATTTTGATTGGAAAGCTTAAGTTTCCGTGGTGTAGCGGTTATCACATCTGCCTAACACGCAGAAGGCCCCCGGTTCGATCCCGGGCGGAAACATAATTTTATTTTATATTATTTTAAAATAAATAATTCTGTTTTAAATATCATCATACAAACAACATAAGAAGTATTATATCTTATAATCTCATGCAAAAATAAATAGAAAATTATCATGTCCAAATTATGATCAAGTAGTAATTACATATTTACAGTCTCAATTATATGAACGTCAGGATTTGTTTTACAAAAAAAAAAATAGTTGGTTCTAAGCATTTATAAGCACGTATTTTCTTTTCTTTCATTCATAAAGAGTAAAAAATCCTAATATAAGATTTTCCATATCTTTAATTCCAAGTCGAACCTTCTTAATACGTAATATGTTGGTAAGCTTTGTGTTAAGAGAGGAAAATTTAATTAACTACCTTTTGTGAGCGAAAACTTGGGATCCCAAGAATTAAGTTAAATATTAAACCACCATTGTGTAATGTTTGATTTCGTTCCCAACTTTGTAATATACGTTTAGTTTACGTATTTCGCTCATCACGTCGTCCCTTTGTTTGTATATGGTTTAGGAGAAACGAAACTTTTGGGTAATTTTGGGTACTCGACGATTATAAGCGCCGCTGTAATTTTTCTTTCCGGTGTGTTGTTAAAAACAAAATGCCTCAGCGCAGACTATTTTGATAATCTACGCTTGGTGATTGTTGTTTGAAAAAAAACACATATTTAGTTGAACACTTAATATAGCTCTAATTAGCGCAACACATTCAGACAGAACAGAAGTATAAATCAGTGAGGAGCATAGATTTTAAATTAAAATAAAAAAAAAAGTAAGAAGGCGCTTTATGCGCTTTCCGAATCACGAGAAAGCTCTAAAAAACTTAAAAAAACTGAAACGAATTACCTAACTTTAAGTTTCTGCTAAAAATTCTTGACCAGGACGGGGGTCATGATGGCGGAGAACCAAGCAACTAAATCAGTTGTTTTAACGAGTATTAACTTGTCAATATTGTCAGCAAAACCAAAGAAATTATAAACAAAAATAATAATAATTTTGGTCATATTTTGTTTTGAATTTGATTATTTTATTTCTTTTCCCATTCCATAAACTTTATATTGTATAAAAATCTACTGACTTACTTTTTAATGCAATGAATTATTAAAGTTTGTTTTATATTATATTTGAGTCGAAATGTACGAGCTTCACGTGCATTTTTCAATGAGAAACGAAGAAAATCGACGAGGCAGACATCAAGGCCTCTAATATTCCGACGGCAGACCATTTGAATATTATTTTAAAATTCAACGATCCTGCTAAGTTTTATTAAAAAAAAATAGTTTATATAGGACAGTGTTTCAAAATATCAATATAAGCAATAATTGATATTAGTAACATAAATAAGTAAAAAGCAAAATATCTGCCAAATATAATCAAATGAAATCAATTGAAAATTACGTACTAGAGCTTTTGTTTCCTCATTGAATATCATCGATGAGCCCGTAGATTTATTCCCGGTTTATGAATTTTTATAGTTTTTAGGATGCTCGTTTCACCCTTAGACATGAGCGTGAACAAAAATTTAAATGTTTGAACCAAATTGATTTGTTTTAATTTTATCTTTGAAACCCATCGACAGGGAGGGATATAGTTCATAATGTAAGCATCTCTTGCTATATTGAAATATTTGCAATATCCCGATTAGTTATTTTTCTATAAAAAATCTAAATTTAAACAAGATAAATTGCCAATTATATATCTAGTAAACACCGCATTCTACATCATGCCTTAGTCGGTATAAAACTTTTATATTTACATAAAAATAAATATACTGGTAATTCCTAAAGCGGTTATTATGCTCATAAGATATGTCTAGCATTATTTTATACCCTAGAAATATTAAAAAGAAATGACCAACAAGAGCAATATTTCTGCTTTAAGCTCCGACTATTAAACACCTGGACGGCTTTATTCCGGTTCAATTAATCGTGGCGCGGTAAATGAAGTCGAACTCCATCTTCTATATAGGTATTTTTTAATTAAAGTCTCGACATTAAGACCTTACAACGCTTTGAAAATAAAGAGACAGACCAAACCGGAACACTAGATGAATTATAGGCGTCTTATTTAAACATTTATGCGTACACATATATTTATCTCCTATACTATGTTAATAATAAAACGAAACCAAAATAGGAAAAATTTGCCGCCCATTAGCAAAGACTTTTTACTTTAAGTTAAGTAACAAATAATATGTTAGTATTTTGTTGTCATTTATGTTATTACTAAGTTCTTTTAAGCACTTAAAACGATAAGTATCAAGACTTTTATTGATGTAAAAATTACAATAATGGAAGACTCAAGCACAATGTCCATATACAGTGGAATACCTTGCATTTTAATCTGTCTACTGTAATGTAATAGGAGAGAACTCATCATTAAAGTATGCACTCAATAATGTCGAGAATGGCATAAAGATCTGCAGGTAGTGCGAGTTCAAGATTCCCTTTGAGCATTCTAAAGCGTTTCCAAGTTCGAGCGACTTGGAATAATAAAAGTCGATCAGTGTCTGGGACGGCTCTTGACGATTTCCGTCGATTGTCGTCATAGTTGAATAGAGAAACCGTCTGAATATTCTAAAATGTTTTTAAAACATTTGGTACTAAAGTAATAAAATTAAATTCTATAACGTTTTCTAAAGCAGGCTAAAAATTAATATTGATGTTTCAATTCAAATTTACCCGATTTCGGTATTCGGTTTAATACTGAAATAAATAAAAGTTTCGCTCACAGAAAGTTATGTTGCAACGTATTTTATGGTAAGTATCTGATAACTTAACATATGTCACTGAAGCAAAGACCGACGAGCAGAGACTAAATCAGAAAAACATGCAAATTTAAATTATGCAATGTTCAACTTATTTCACAATCCATTTCAGGTTCTCAGCGATATCTGAAAATCAAGGGCACGGCGAAATAAACTTTAGTACCAAGTAATAGGAATCAAAAATTAGTGTACCGCTGTCGGATAACTTATAGGAGTATTTGGCAGACTGTTCAACAAGTCCGATGAGCAATTGGATCATCAAAATTTTCCTGTCGCTCTTGCATTTTTTTTTGGAATCGTAACCTGTTTTGAACTGGACTTAAAGCAATTTCCGTTCGTTTAACCCTTACAGTATCTGAGCTTTATATAGAACGCTAAATTTTTATAATGAAAGATAAACATTTAAGTAATTTATTTTTATGTATATTTTGAGGTATTTTTCCGGTATTCGGTAATCCGGTAGAAATTGCATCGACAATTATTTATAGAAACGATTTCGAGCTTCGTTTTTGTCTTAATTATTCGATACAATCATTGCCTTACATTTTTACCTTTTGAACAAACAAACTCGACTGTCGTTGAAGAAATAATACTTCAACTTCAGATATATTGCAACCATTTATAAAATTTCAAATTTATTAATTGTTTTTAAATGTGATACAAAAATAAGAGGAAATGCACTCAATTGGGTTAATTATTAAAAGGTTTTATATGTATGTGTCAGAATTGTCTGAAATCGGTGCCAAGTGAAAAGAATGTAATGTTTCTCTTATTAATATAAAAAATCTGTTAAAGAGTATAATTATAATTAAATGCTTACAGATTATATCATTGAAATATAGCTTGCGTATGGCTGGTGAACCTGATATATAATATATGAGTTCAAAAGTTGATTACAAAGGAAGACGTGCAATAGAGATAAAGACAAATATTACAAAATGACAGATTATTATTCCATATCGTCATATGTTTTTTATAGTTTTAAACTGTATTCATGAATAAAAAGCACAGACACATTGCAGCTCAAGTTGTGGAGACGTCATATTGTACTAAATTAGTTTTTCGTAACGCTTGTCTGCAAGTAGGTCGAGGTCAGATAAAGCACTGAATTTCGTTCTACGCGAGTGTTCTCGACATTCAAAATCAACGTGTCATGCGAAGCAGCGTGATGTCGTTCTATCATTAGGGTTGCTATCTACACTAAATACATTTTATATATAAACTTATTATGTGAAATTTCTGTAAGTGTTCCACTGAGTTATATATATCTATTGATCAGCATATTTTTTCGAAAACTTCAACAATCATCATCCCATTTCAGCCAATTTACACAAAATCTTTAACGAATTATACACCTAAACCTCCCTTATGAATCACTTTGTTTCTTTGTAAAACCGTATAAAGGCCATTCATCTATATTACATATAATTAAATTGGAGTGTCTGTTTGTAATATTAAAATAACCGCTTTTTACTAAATATACATGTATAACATATGTATCTTGACACGGTACATATACCAAAATATAAATGTTGTCTGTCTGTCCGCTTATTCCGACCAATCTCTGGAACGGCTCCACCGATTTTGACAGGACTTTCACTGGCAGATAGCAGATGTAATATGCAGTAACTTAGGCTACTTTTATTTTAGAATTATATATTATTTATAAAATAATAAATAAAGTCACGCTGCAATGTCCAAATACTGTCAGGTACAGCGCGCAGCTCTCGCGCCGCCGTCACGTTATATCATAAAAGCTGCCTAATACATAATTAATAATTTATAATAAAACCTGCGTGAACTGAACAATAAGATTATTGTTGAATTCAAATGCGCACGAAGTCGCGGGCACCGCTAGTAAGTCATAAAGTGTTTGAGTTTATAGAGTGAAGTACGCGGCGGGAGAGTACGAGAATATGAGATATAAATATGCTAAAGGACACAAGTTTTGAACAAAGGCCTTCTTTTTAAAATTAAATCTTTTCGTCTTTTTTAAAATTATGAATATTTCTTGTTATTAAAAATAAAACAGTTATGGTCAACATCATCATCATTTCAGCCGTAGGACGTCCCCCAAAGATCGCCACAACAACCGGTCTTGTGCAGCCAGCAACCAGCAGTCCGCGACCTCCACCAGGTCGTCGGACCACCTTGTGGGGGCGTACCCACGCTGCGTCTTCCGGTCCGTGGTCGCCACTCGAGAACTCGTCGACCCCAACGGCCGTCAGTTCTTCGAGCACTGTACCCCGCCCATTGCCACTTAAGTGTGGCAATTCTTCGGGCTATGTCGATGACCTTGAGCCTTCATATGAGGCCCATTATGAAGGACCACGTTTCAGAGCCGTAAGTCATCACTGACAACACACACTGGTTAAAGACTTTAGTGAGAGAAGATTTTTCGTAGCTTCCTGAACTCTGCCCAGCCGAGTTGGATTCGACGGTTGACCTCTTTTTCGAAGTTACCTACCTAATTGGATCGTTTGTCCCAGGTATAAGAAGTCATCGACAACTTCGAGTGTAGATTTTCCGATTTTTATGGGAGTGGGCACAACATGGACGTTCGACATATGTTCTTATCCATGATCATTTTAAGACCCACTCGGACACCACACACGCTTAATAAATATGTTATGTTCGCT
This sequence comes from Vanessa atalanta, assembly GCF_905147765.1. Taxonomy (NCBI): domain Eukaryota; kingdom Metazoa; phylum Arthropoda; class Insecta; order Lepidoptera; family Nymphalidae; genus Vanessa; species Vanessa atalanta. The sequence goes on from NC_061871.1 coordinate 8,231,305, forward strand.
TTAATCAATTCAGTTTGATTTGTTGGTATTATATTTTGTATTGCTTTAAACTCTTTAAAATATCAAAGAACAGTTATTTTAAACATTTATTAAATGTACTGATGATATTGATTAAAATAATATCTTATCTCAAGAAACATTGTTATCATATAATACAAAAGTAATTGTAAAATGTTTCGATATCGTAACATTTAATCTACATCAAAATTTCAATTACGTTTACGGTCAAATGATTAACAATACTGAAGAGATTTTATTTTCTTTTTTTATCAACGAGATATTAAAAGTTTTGAGTAAAATTAACGTTGTAATTTTGTAGCGTTTCTGGTATATTCTCTTAATTAATATAGGATATTATTAATAATGACTGGGATACGCGTTAAGTACTACGAATCTGATAAGGGATAAAATTTTTAAATTTACAACTATAACTTCGAGAAAGATAAGAGTTTTTACATTTGTTATATCTTGATAAGTTATGTAAAATCAATTACCGGTACCGACGATAAGGTTGGAAGGTGTGGATATGTATATGATATTGGAGAACGTCGTCATGAGTTTGGTGGAAGAATCAAGACTTTTATATTTTATCTATTAATTTTATAACTCTCCATATTTATATTATCCCATATTGCAAATTATTTTAATAAATAGATACAATTTCGAGATAATCTGAAATCTTGTCTATATATTCATCAGTTCTTTGACAGCGAGAATTTCAATAATTGTTTCTAGATAACGTTATTTGATATCATTAAATTTATTTCGGCAACGTACAAAGGGGCAATCTAGACAAGCATTTCAAAGTGTGTAAAGCGATGGCTTCAAATGAAAAATTCTTGAAGAGACTGCAATTTAATTTTAAAGGCGTGTCGGCAATACTCTTAATATTATTGTATTATTTTTTCACCGTTTTGACAAATAATAATTAAATTCAGATTTGGAACATCTCCAAGAATTTCATGACGATTGTGGAAAAACGTTTAAATTAAAAAAAAACAACTCTATCATCCTCTGTTATCTGTATATTTATTTATAAAATGCATGTAATTATAAAGCCGAGCTACTAACAGCGGAACGGATCGGGTCAGTGAGCTTTTGGGCCGTATTCTTCTCGTCTTTAGCTCGGTTACGTTTAATATGTTATCTGACGTCATAATAATGAATACACCTGACTTTTATTGCCTGTATTATAAATAAAAAAGACAGAACAGTCGGTCAAAAGCTACATCGGACAAAGTCGTTCTGTGGAGGAGTAGGATTAAGAGCTTAATTCTGGGTGGTCGTCTGTTAAAACCTTTTTTCTTGCAGTTTACACACTGGTCCGATCCTAATGACATGACGTGACATGATGACAAGGGAATGCTTGACACCCTTCTTTCTTTTTGTTACTTTCCTATCTTAAGGTTGCCTGGAAGATAGTGCTGTTTTAGCGATAAAGCTACTCTTGTGAATATTTCTTGTCTGTTTATGCGTTAGTACCTTATTGTACTATAAAAAAAAGATTTGTATTGAATTGATACGGAGGTTGAATCTAAATTAATGGTAATAACAACAAATGTGTAATTTACGGATTTTTTTTTCTAAATGGAAGGTCAAATGATGGAAAATCATCTCGCTGCCATAAATTATGTACTAACATTTTTATTTTAAGGAGCAGTAAACACTAATTAAAAAATAATTGATGGAATAATTTATTGTTTGATAGATATAATTTTACTTAACCCAGCTTAAGGGTGCTTAATGCCAATCTACATAGATGGAGGTCGGGCACTCGCTATCAGCAGTTGAGTGCATTTCATTGAAATACAAAAGGACTGTACTCCGTCGATAATTACTATATCCATCGTTATGATATATATTTCCTAGTTTATTTGGTTTTATGTATTCTGCTTAAACTATTTAATAAATCATTCATTACATGGTAGCTGCGGCAGATTTATCTTTATAAAGTTATATTTAATCAGCTACCCGACACGAATTCAAATACTGATAAAATAGATGATTTCAAAATCAAGTAGATATTGTTATAAAAATCCTTCTCCCTGGTCGACAGTAGTAGTAGTAGTACAGTAGTGTGTACACCGGTTTTCATGGGTACGCCACTCAGAGGTCCCGGGTTTGATTCCCGGCCAAGTCGATGTAGAAAAAGATCATTCGTTTTCTATGTTGTCTTGAGTCTAGGTGTTTGTAGTACCGTCGTTACTTCTGATTTTCCATAACACAAGTGCTTTAGCTACTTACATTGGGAACAGAGTAATGTATGTGATGTTGTCCAATATTTATATTTATTTATGAAAATTAGTATCAAACCTATTACGGTTTTATTATAAATGCAATAGTAGCTATGTCTTCCTATGACTGTCAGGGTTAAACCACTGAATCAAATTTGATAAAATTTGTTTCGAAGCATGATTGAACCCCAAGGAAACACAACTTCTCCTGAAAGGCTAGACCAATTTTGATGAATGTTTTTGCGTGTGTCATCTAATTCTTTATATACGTTTAAAAGTAAATAGTACTGAGCAAAACTGTGACAGTCAGATGTCAATAGGATTCTAGTTCAATAAAAAAAAAATGTGGTAAGCTTACAATTATTCGCAGAGCTGAAAATTTAAAGTACCTACTATTACAAATGAAATATCAAAAACCTCGACGGTACAACGTGCTACATATAATCTACTAAAAATGGTTACATACTCTTGTTCTTAAGAACCACCGCTGTTAGATATCATCATTTAAAACAGTGTCAATAAAAAAAAAGACGCCTACGTTTGATGATTTATTTACTCCTGTTACGCATACCTATGTCACTAAGGGTACAGTTCAAAACAAACATTTTTAAAAAAATGGCCACTATTTTTGTTAACACTTATTGTGCTGGATTTTAATTAAACTTGAAAATGTACCGTGTCGCAAAAACTTCTAGCATATTAAATTATCCCTTGTAAAACTTGCGAACGTCACACATTCATGACGTAATGAAAACATGTTTTATTTTATATTTGGACAATCTATCTAAATTAACTGCATGCTGTTACACCGTACTGACCTGAAACAAATAAACACAAAAATTAGTACACTATGCCAGCAATAGTAAAGTAAAAATAATTCTAAATAGTCAATAACGTACAATACAATAACAGTGGTTCAATTACCCTTCAAACAGGAACACAGCAATACATACCCTACCCATCCAAACTGACATTAAGGTGACAGGGTAAAATTATCTAGAGCTGTATTGCAAAATATAATTAAAAAAAGGCTAATCTGGAATTACGTGATATAATAATTTATATGTATGTGTTAATACACATACGATTATAGAAAGGGGAGAATAAATTTAAATAATAAATTAATTAAAATGAAATTCTGCCTAAATGGTAGCCTACTTAATACATAGATTAAAATCATTTCTGCGAAACTTGCCAAATTAATTTTCAGTAAACTGTAAATGTTAGCTGTCGTCTACATCAACCGCACTAAATTTGTGTTAGCTGAATAGACGTTTCTCAGAAAACAATTATTGTATCCTGGCCAACCGTATTTTAAAATGAAGTAACAGTTATTTCAATAATGGTTCGTAAAGCACACTTTGGTCATGAGTTATTCAGCATTTCACTTGAAAAAAAAAAGACAGTTTTAGAATTCATTGCAATGGGTAGTACAATTAGAATTTATTTTAAACTAGTGTGCCAAGCGGCTTAAATTAGTATTATACGTGAATTTGATATTTGCGTATACTTAAACTTAATTTTTTTAACAGACTCAACGGATTTTGTGAAATAAAGACTTATTTATAAATTAAGTAATATGCCTTAAATAATTTATGATATATTTTTTAAATTGACAAAATAATATAAATATTTTATATTACGTGACGAATAAATATCTGTAATATAATCGAATACCTCAAAAATGCGTCTTAGCTCATTGAAATAGAAAATGAGACAATTTACCGATATTGATGTAAATGTATTCACATCTTTGATATTAAATATTAGCAATCTAGCGTATGATTAAGACCGTATGACTTAAATATTTCTTACTATACAAAATCATATTTGTAATAGTAGTGACAAATTACTCATTATTAATCTCGGGTGGATTGGTGTACAGACTAAAAAAAAACCACTCGTCAACCCGTTTATCCTTCCTCCTCTCTACTATTCTACAACAAATTATGTAATAAATCTGGATCATTTAATTTATTCTTAAATAAAGACGATAAAAATATGTCAAATGAAAATGCCCTATTCTGCCCCAACGCGTTCAGCTGTTTACAACAAAACAAAAAAAGTAACTCAAATATGAACCTGTAAAGGCTTCGCATCAAAAGTTACGGAAAAATGGAATTTATTTGACTCCGGTTACATTTACTGTTGTTCGAGTGAATGCTGATGTATTTCTTTGTATATTACGCACAAAAGCTGATCAGAAAGAGTCATCTATGCATTTAAATATATCTATCGAATAAGTACATAACCTACTATAATGTAAAGTTATAATTTTAAAAATAGCGATATTTTGCTAACATTTTTATATATAGATATATTCTTTCGAATTTTCGTGTTATGTAACAAGTCTTTCCTAATTCGGACGGACGTAATTTCATTTATCAACTTTATTAAAATACTAACGTTTTCTCATAATTAATAAAACATTCGCTCTATGTGTATTTATATGTATGTTTTCGGCCTTATTTCAGACGTTGTCCTTTTTAAATACTAACTCAAGTATATAGTGTTATTTTATGTAAACATCAATCGATGCATTGAAGGAAAGATTGACTCGTATGTCATCCTATGATAGATTATATAACACTATATTGTTATTAATCAAAGTTAAAAAATGAGAGATAAAAACATTAAATGCAAATATCTACTCGAATAGTTATTTAAAATAAACATATATTGTTTATACGTACAATAAAAGTATTACTATATTTATAGTATCACACACCGAGCAATAAAAGTTTATTAAATAGCTTATGCTGTAAAATTTTAAAGTATGCAAAGAAACGATTTGATTAGGTATTTTATATTCCGAACTGGTGTTTCATCTTCGCTTCCGTTTTGCAGTAAATACACTAGACCAAACAAGATTATGCGCTGTAAAATAAACCTTATTTTGTAAAACATAAGACACAGATGCATTGGTAATGCCCGAGTGTAATTTAGATGAGTATCACGTGCGTCAATTGGGCCTTAACAAGCACAAAACGGTTGCAGTCCGAATTTAGGTCTACTTTTGTTAATCGAAACTTCTTTCTTGTCTGAATATTTAAATTGAAAAACCATTAAACCTACACCGTTCAATAATATTGTTTTATTCAGGCATACGTCAAAAACCAATATTTGAGTTACGTTGATTTATTTTTTCTCGGTAACTGTTACCAGAAAAACTTAAATAAATAATATTATAAATCTACATGACATACAGCATTTCGTCTTCGTTTAAAAATAAACAATTCGAATTAATATAAATAAATACGAAACCAAAAAAGTTATTTTTGGTATACAATAACGACAATATTTTTACATTGCGAAAAGGGATTATAAATACAGAAAGACGAAAAGAAAAACAATTTATCAGTTGTTTGTTTGAGATATTTTTTTTGTTTTCTTTGCTTTGATTTTTTAAATAACCTGATCATATACTTTGTATCTTAAAACGTATACTTTATTATGTTTTATTTAATCCAAGCAATAGGATTCCTTAATGTTTATCCATAATTGATAAAGTTATTTATCATATCACGATTGTCATATATTTAAGAGATTTAACTAAATTAGTTTTTTATTGTTTCAAATTCTAATGTCAAATAAGACAAATGACAAAACAAACAAGTTTTTAAATAGAGAAATGACTTAACAACAAATAAAATGTTATTATTTTATTTCAAGCCCTTTATGAAGTCAATTTTTTAATAGATTTTTGGTAACTGAAACTTAATTATAAAAACTATTTAAATAGTTACCTCAAATTTATATTTAAATTATTAATGTTGGACTAAAGATGCAGGTTAAAAACAATATTGAATATGATTATTAAGGTTTAAATGAAACTTGTCTGAAGTATATCTAGTCAAGTTCCTTAACAATTCGACTCATCACTCAAAAGTTGAAGACCAATTAGCAGTGGTCACAGTGCAGCAAGTTTTAATGGTTTCTACGAAGCTCCTGGACTCGATTTAAACTTAATAAATTATGGTTAAGAGCGCCATCATTACAAAACACGAAGTTTGACTATAATATTGTCTTATATTCAGTTATATATATAAATTAAGCGCTTATTATTATAACTATAAACACCACCCTGACTTTACTTGGTGAGCTCTTAATAATTGATGTGAACACTAATAATAAGGTCTTATATATGATATAGCACTATATAGTCGACAGGTCTTAGAATAACATAAGAAGTAGTCCTGACATTATCAATAGATCGACATTATTAAGACTTTACAAGTTATGACTTTTAAAATGCTGTCATTTGTCTGTCTGTCTCTGTGAAGCAACTAGATTTTTGCTTCAGTATTTTTGACGTAGAATATTTGATACGACAAATAGATCTGAACTTTTAAATTTTAAGTAATGTTGTATTTGCCATGTCTGTGATATAATAAGCAGTAAGTATTATTTCTAGTCGGTAAAAGTTGTATAATTCCTGTGCACTCAAAGTTTATCCAATGCACAAAGTAGCTTAGGTTGTTACTTCTAACGAGTTTAAGAGTATAATCATGTTAGTAGTACGTTCAATGTTTTAACGAAATGGCCTTTAGGATTTATTAACATTTTATAGAAATATTATATTTTTATTTATTGGAAACATCACATTCTAAGTAACTTACTTCGAAGAGAATTCGTGTGTAAAACGGTCGTCTATTAAACAATTAAAGCAATGTATATAATTCAGATTAACTGTACTAATATTATAAATGCGATAGTAACTTTGTCTGTCTGTTACGCTTTGGCGTAATAAAAAATAAAATTTAATAAAATAAAATTATAAAAAATAAAATAGAATTAGGTATGAAGCAATCTGGAAGCCAAAGGAAGGACATATTACTTTATTATATTATTTTATATTCAAAAACTAAAACTATTTAAGTTAATATATATAGTCAAGTAGTCAGTTTATTTTATTTTTCTTTAGCCTTGCGGGCGAAACAATAGAGGTAATAATTTTGTATGATCAAATAAAAATAGACAATATGTTAATTAATTAATTATTTATTTACAACGCTAAATATGTCATTGCTGGGCGAAGAGTTATATTCTGTTAAGGATAAATAAGAAATTAGTTCACAATAGTGCTTTATCAGAATTGGCATAGTTATATAAGAATCAGAATGAACATCCACGTTTTATCATAATCTTTTGCTCCACCGACAGGCATTACGACTTCAAGAACTTACGTTTGTATGCTCAGTAACCTGATGTGAGCTGTATTTCCTTTTTAGTCAATCTCGGGTCACATTTAAGTGATAATTATTGTATTTTTAGGGGAAACATAATTATTTAAAAAAAAAGCCAAAAGCCCTTGGCTTATATTTATTAACAAATTACTACGAAATTAAAATCAAACATAAATTACAACTTAAGTTAACCAAACAATCAACCATTAATTTAAATGCATAAATGATTAACAGGCTCGTTATGAAACGACGTCTATACGTTACGAAAGCCGAGGAGAAGCCCCTTGAGCGGGTTGACAACTATGTTTATAGTTGCTTTTGTATGACGTCACGGCAGAGTATTCAAATTGTTGAGGAATGCTGATAGCATTTATTGTATACGTGAAGGACTGACGAAAGTATATTCCATACATAGAAATATAAATATTCATTTAAAATACACTTAGACATTACTATTACATTAATGTTGAAAAAGATCTATTTACAAACAAACTTTTCAACGATGTTTTAAAACTATGCATTTAACTGTCACTAGACTTCATTAGCCGTCTTCTTGTTTGTCTCTCCTTCGCTTTGATGTACCGCTATTTATCTCGGTTTTAATATAACTGTGAATAAACTTTTACACAGAAAACTTTAGGATTTAAGTGGAATATTGGCATATCGTTATTTTTTAAATATAAAATAAGTAGGGTACAGCAGTAGGGCAATACTTAGAATTGTTGTATTCCGGATTTAATAGTGTATGAGGCAGCGTAACTACAGGCTAGCACATAACATTTTAGTATCTAAGTTTGGTGGCGCTTGTTGTAGTATATATGACGTTATATTTTCTACTACGACTACGTGAAGATAGACAATGACATTTTTTTCATTAACGTATATTAATAAAAAATACAAATTTAAACCTAAGCTTATTCGAATACAATTATACAGAAGTCAAACAATGTTTCCATGTTTTCATCAATCGTGAATCCATGAAATATATTTTACGTTGAAATTTATAAAATACAGTGTCGTTGCCAGTACTCGATAGTCTACGCCGTAGACTCGACGGTCCGAGTCGGTGGTAACTTTACGCAGAACTGACAAAATTTAGTATCAAAATAACTAGTCCAGCGTATATTTTGAATTTGAATATAAAATGTAGTATAAATTCGAGAGAGTCTCATATTGAACGATTTGTTTTATGCTGAACTAAAAGCCGAGGTTAAACTGAAGCCTACCTCTGGGCAAGTTTCAAAATTTAATTTATTGAACGGAAATTAATATTCTAGGTGTCGATATCTTTTAATTGATAGTAGAAGTTTAGTCTACGTATTTAACGGAAGAAACATTTTACAAGTATCTGTTGCTCTGTATTATATTCAATGAAGATTAAAAATAAAAACTGGTCGTCTAGTTTGTCCACTGGCTAGCTTGATTGCTTGCTTGTTGATCTCGAGGTCCGGGATTCAAATCCTGAGCCATTGAAAAGTTTTGCATCCTGGAATCCAGGTATTGCCTGTGTTGTACCTCGAAATGCACATAAAATCGTCGGTCTTGAGCCTCTTACCCGTTGGGTGTGTCCTTTACGCATTCTATTCAATCATATAAACAATGTAATTACAATTACAATGACATTTTGTGATTCATTCTCCGGGGCAAAGGGCTCACATTTTCTTTGGAAACAAAGTCATGTAAACGTCATCGGAGATTTGGAACTTCATTACATTTTCGAATACGATTGGGTTGAATCTATCATGGTAGAGGATTACGTATGTTTCAAGTTCTATATACGCGTTCATCAAAATTGTTTGTACTAGTTTTTGCTTAGCTACTAAAATCTTGAATTAGAATTTATTCGTGATTGCAGTATAATAAGAATCACGTGTTTACTTCAACCTAAGCTCTATTGACAATTTTGTTTTGATAAGCCGTGTTTTACACCAGTACAGAATAAAAAAGAAATTGAGGATTTATTGAGGCTATTTGTATTGGACATACGGGTATGTGCCGCGGTCTGGATATATTTACTTTATATGTTTTGGCTCGACGTCAGAGTATCGTAGGGACCGTTGTAAATACCAAAAGTAAATAATAATAAAACTAGCTACTACATTAATACTTTTGTTTGGTTTTTCTTATTTGTAACAAGATTTAAATGATAATTTCTAATGCAGATTGACTCAATATACAATGAAATTCTGTTTATTGTTTGGGTTTTTGTGATTATTATTTATTCTTTCACTGTCAGCTCGCTGCAAACCTAAACATCTATATATACATAATAAAGTTTATCTTATTCTTTAAAAAAAATAGTCTATGTTCAAATAATGTGTTAAGACTATTTTAATCTTTAAAGAATATTCGAAAAAGTCTTTATGCGTTGTCTTCAAACCCTAATTGCCAAAGATTTAATCGCTTTATGCAGTTACTAATTTTGCGCCCGTGATTTGACCAGCGTTAAATTCGGATTTTACATGTCTGTTATGAACTTGCCTAGAATTAGGCAGTTTGCTAACGTACGGGCTAACAAAGATTTATTCACTTCACATTTTGAAGTTATTGTATTGAGCCGAAGATATAAGGACTGCGGAGATATCTGACAATAAAACTTCCGATCAAGTTTTCTTTAATTTAGTTTGACAATGCTTTATTATTTCATTAAAGCAGACGACTATAGTCTGTAAGGGCTATATAATATAATAGGAAGCTAATAAAAACAAAAATGAACGAAGACATAACACATATATTTGTATTTGTGATATATATGTAGTATAATATTTTTCCTAACAATAAATAAATAATTAAAATCGTTGGGAAATATTTTGCAACAAAATAAAGAAGGTATTTTATTGCATAGCCATTGATATCTCAAGCTATTAATTATCAAAGATAACACGGATACATCATACCTGTTTCTGAGAAATCGGTTTAAAAATTATGCTTATTAATTATAGAATTATGCCATAAATAACATTTATCTCTTGACTTAATCTTATCACATTTACAACCGTTGTATTTTCTTCTATGCTAGGATAAATAAAAATAACTGTTTACAATTTATTTTTTCTATGTTAGATTAGGGGGCCTTGACATCGAATTAAAATAATTAAAACATAAAGATAAGTGTGAATACTATTTTCTGTTTTCCGCAACTGTGTAAATAAGTCCTAACCATTATCAGTTTGATACCTAGGTTATGTTATTACCGTAAAAAAGGTGTATGGAATCAGACACTCGGGTGATTGATTTGTTTGGAAGTGATGATGACCTCCTGAATGATTTTGGTCACGCCTGCCCTTCTCTAGATACACTGTCCAACTGCGCGGGACATATTATACCCGCACAAATTTATGCGAAAAACAAGAGCACCTTATTACCCGATGAGATGGCAAGTTTGTCAGGTCGGAAGAGTTCAGGCGTAAAACTAACCAATGGTTTTACGTGCATACTGTAGCTCTGGAGTGTAAATACGGCTAATTGCTATATATCTGGTTGCTACTGAGACCTTCTCCAATAACTTTTTAAAGGCTCGACCTGGAGTTTGAACCCGGGTCCAAGGGAACTCCGTCCGTACAAGCTAGCCACTATACCAACAACAAAGTCAGACTAACTTTGGAAAAATATAATTTAACGTTATTAAATAATCAAATAATACGAAACCCTCGCGTACAACGATATTTTATAATCAATTTACAAATATAAATACAGGTGTAACTGACGCGCATCTCATTTTGAATGCGGAACAGACAGGTGTCAACTGAGGTCGGTATTCCGTTTACGTTTTTATGCCTGAAAAAACAAATTCGATATCCTGACAGATAATAACCGATCCGATTTCTGAAAGCTTTTTCTATCAGTACGTATGTTGTACATTTGTGTTTCGCCTCAATTCTCACAAAATAATTATTGTGAGAGAACTTTTATATTTTTTAATAGATTTTTTTAAGTTTCACAAGATCAAATTAGTTTTTATTATTTGATCATATAGTTAATAGTTACTAAAATATTGAACTAATGAAGTTAACATATAACATAATTAATAACCGTAATAGATCGTTAATAAACTGTATACGCGTCAAATCTTAAATCAGTGTTTACCGCCAACATGTACGCAAACCGACTTGTGTCCCACTGCTGAGCTAAAGCCTCCTCTCATCTTGCGAGTTAAGCTAGACAAAGACACGTATCAGATTTTGACTAAATGTAGTTTTCATCAACGCCGAGCACGAGATAAATTAAACATATGGTGCTTGAAGTCTTGAAGTCACTTCGTTCAATGATTTACGTTTCCTGACCACTGGAACATCGCGGCTACACCGCCATCATTTGATTCATTCATTATATCAATATAAATTATTTTAAGCCGGTTCTATGGACATGTAATATATAGTAATTGGAACTTCATTTAATTAAAATTTCCAATAAGCCAAAAAAAAATTGAAACTTGGCCACGAATCGTTTCATCATAGACTAAATTATTTTTAGGTGAGTACAGCAAGTTTTAATAGGAAAATCGCTCCAACTGTTCTCATTACACTTTTTTGTTTACATTCTTACTTGAAATCACAGTTAATTACTTTTTACAATTAATTTTATTTGTGTAAAAATAATTAAAAATACAATTTATAGAAGTTGAAAAAAATGTAATTAGTCTTTTAAAACGTCTATTCAAATATGCCTTAATGTGCCTTCTTGATAATAAGAAAAAAATATATACTTTCGATTGTAAAAATAAAAGCTATTAGTCAATTCATTTAAATACTAAAGTAAATAAAACTTAGTACAATTGTATTGCGAATAACAACAATCGTATAGAAAAACCAGTTCCAACAAATTAAGCTTTCAGTTTAAGATTCAGTTTATTTTTATTTTTAATCACATCGATACATACAGTTCATACAAGTGAACCTACACTACCCGGAGTATATTTTTCTCTTGATGAGTTTGGTACGTACTATCTTCAATCTCTCTTCAAGAGATTTCCGTTACTTGCCGACCCATCAGATTTTGAGAGCTAGGGAATAGAGTGAACCTTTGTTTATTGATACACACATACTTATGTATATCATATCTGACGGCTGACGCGGTCATCATCCGAGTGTGTCTTGATATCGCTGTAAGCTCAGAACACTTTCTCAATCATAATTTACGAAAGTGCTCTGCTTGATATTTTTTTAACTACTTGGTCAATAACATCATACAATTTTTACATTAGGTCCACTTTTATTGTTCTTCAAGATCCAGATATATATAAATAATTTAAAATAACCAAATTTGAGTATATTCACATTTCACAAGTTTTCATATTCAATTTTTTATCTAGTTCTTAGTTGTAACGTAACTTTACTAAAGTAGAACTATCAAACGCAGTTTTGCTTACAGTTTTTTTAAAAAAAGCCTTACATCAACATGTTAATCGAAACACGAAACTTTATATGACCACATAGTCTTGGTCGCTTACATGGAATTGAACGTTGAAAGTTCCCCTCTATTGTACAGCTAAATATCCCGAGATCCTGGTTTCAAATCTCAGGTCGGAACTGTAAAATTTATAGTTTTTTTTTCTGTAAACAATCTCTAATGCAGCCCAGGGAACTAATGTTTTCAGTGTTACATTTCCATTCTCTGGAAAGGTACGAGATATACACCTTAATCTTTTAAATCGTATAAGTTCTCTCGGGATGAATCCGAGAGTGAGTGAGGCTTGGTAGTGTGTAATACCAAGCGTTCGTTTGTCTTATTTTCTGCTATTATATATTTATTTAATTACAACAGACAAATTCTCAACTTATAATAATTAAGTCTATATGTATATGGATTGATATAAATACTTGATAACATTCAGTAACCAACAAGCTGGGTTCTGATTCAATGGTACCATATTTGAAGGAGACCTTACTTGACATTGACAAAGTGGAGATTACACATACGAAGACATTACTAGCAATATATATATAAATAGATCATTCAGATTATATATCACGTTGGTTATAATATCAGACAAGTCATTAAGCAAAATGGCGAAGAAAATAAAGTTTTAGACGTCATATAAATTGTTGCTAAGTGAACATTATATTATGCTTTAAAGTTTCACAGTCTGTGCTATTAACCATATTATGCTTTCAATGTTACCGGGGCCCTATTCAAGTCTCTATTGTACATTAGTCTGATGAGAGGTATTATAATGTGACCAACTCTTCCTCCGTTCCAGCGATCGTGAAAAATATCATGCTGTGAAGTTTTAGTTCGGAGTCTAATATAAAATAGAGAATCTATCAAGACCTCAAAGGTTGTATATCATATAAAATACTGTTTTGTAACGAAATATATTATTTAATATAAAATTTATTTAAAAGTTAATTTGTACCTTCTAAAACATTAACAAAATATATTATTAATTTATTTAACTTATTCTATATAAATTAATAAAATTGGTTCTTGTACGGCTATTCCGGAGTCATCACACCTAAACAATCTTATTTTTTTTTATTTTAGACTACCGCTGCTACTTGAATTGAATTAATCACCATCTGAAATCCACGTCAATAAATAGCAGTCTTTGCTACAAATATATATGATAAGGATTAAGTATTACTGACAGCTATGCATAGTAGTGAGTTTGTATTAGGTAAGATTTTTTTATGATGGATAAATTTTTTTGACTAGATAAATTCAAATAATAATAATCATCCAAAATTACTCTACCTAATGTAACATGTAATATATTCACTCTCTAAATGAAAAACGAAAACTTTTTAGACAAATTGAATAATAATGCGCGCGACAATCGTACTTTAAAGCGATAAGAACATCTCAAGTCCCCACTTAACCTGGCTTCGGTAATTACTATACAACTTCAGCCATTTTCAGATCTCTGAACGCCAAAGGAATCCGGCAAGTTTATTCCATTGGAATTCTCTCGCAAAACTTAACGCCTTCAATTTATACCATAAAACAAGAAGCCATTGAAATCGAAATTTAATTTAGGAGGACTGCGGAAACTCTCTTCTGATTTCAAGATAATAGATTCTAAAGAGTTTGTTGTAACTCCTACACAATGGCAGCGAGATGATCGTATTTTATATATTGGCTAAATTAATTGCATTTCTTTTCTTTGATTACGAATTCAAATTACGTTATAGAAGAGTTGGTTAATTAGGCCTTTGTTAGTCTGTTGGAAAATATTGAATTGATTTCACAAGCTTACGAATATTAAGTTCGGTACTTTGTATGTACAAATAAACTCATGCCCTTATTAATATTATCATGTTTGACTGAGATAATACAAAATAATAAAAGAGTTTAAGAACATTTTAATTCATTAGGATATACTTCAGTCACAGGTAGACACCAGCCAGTCGAGCATCTGGAGCATTGATGTTAAATGGTCACCGCCATGCGACACCAATTTTCAAGCTAAGTTGTAATGTCCCTTGTGCCTGTAGTTACACTGGCTCCCACACCCTTCAAATGGGTACATAACAATACTAGTATTGCTCTTTGGCAGTAGAATATCTAATGTGTAGAGAACCTACCCAGACGGCTAACGGTAGGCTTGCACAGAGCCCAATTCAGTATAAGTTTTTTTATATAATATCGTAGGCAATAAAAAATATGTGAATTATAGCTCTAACAAACAAAAATACTTAGATTACTATAAGACTACTGTTACTATTGCAGCAAAAACTCTTGATAACGGTACTCTTAACTTATATACAAATTATTAGTCATTTCTTAATTTTTAAGGTTTCTTCATGATGTTTTCCTTTGTTTTATTGCACGAAATGAATTGTAAACACCGATTTAAGTACTTAAACAACACACACGTATAGGTGCTTAAACGGATTTGAGTTCAGAGCTTAATCCACACGCTGCTCAGTTGCGGATTGAATATACGAGTCAGTTCCTCCGGTTCATATAAGTTTTCCCGATTATTTTATTCTACACATCATTGAAAAACCAATGATTATGATCCGAAACCGAACCCAAACATAAACTCGTTATTTTAGCAAAATCAAAATATTTCGAATGTCACCTTTATTTTCATATTAAAAACCCAGATTGCTAGATTCATAACTCGCAATAACAATCCACAACAGATACAAAACACCGGTGCATTGTTACAGAGGAATTCCGGCAGAAACTCAACAGGAACAAAATTAAAAGTTGACGACGAAAAAAATTGAGAAACAAGAGCCGACGGGAGCGTGTTCATTATTGAGATATTTTCAAATAAGTGTTTGATTGAATTTATTACGCTGTTAGTTAAGCTTTTTATATTTATATTATATGGAATTTTTAAAATATCTTAAGGATTTTGAAATTAGTATATTATGGTATTGAATTTCTACGCCATTATCTATACCATATTACATAATTATTTTATAAGTTTGTATAGAATAAATAAATACAAAATATATTTTAATTTTCTTTTGATTCATTAACGATAATGCCGTGAATGTTGTATGAAATATTTTTTGGCAGCAAAGGGTTCGGCGGTGTTAATAAAATATGCAACAACGTTTATTTCCAGAATAATATAACTAGCGGCTTATTTCGTAAAATATAATCGTGAAATAATACCATAGAAATTTAAGCAAAAAAGTGCCTGTTATTTGAAATTAACCTACCATTGAAAATATGTCAGGATTTTGAAACAGAGAATATACTTTTTTCTATCATCATTAATATTTCGTTCTATTCACGATTTTGAGTAGTTATGAATTCTTACAGAAGTTCCATAAGAAATAACATGATTTGTTAAAAGCTAAATTCCAAGGGAATGTTGTATGAAACTTTTACCGACGTATACAACAATCGTATAGCCGATGCCACTCTTTGCCTACACGCAAACAACATCAATTCAACAATCAATTAGTTTCTTTTCTACCACATCAAATAGGGTGAGACGAGGGAACACACTTGCATTTATAATCCTCTATTCATCAGTCTTGAAAAGTCAACTGTTGGACACAGGCCTTTCCTAATTGGTGCTTGCATCCCATGGCCTTTATTCTCTTTCGGATTTGTACTCTGCGTAATGATTATTTCCCATCGGCTATTATATAATATATAGTAAGGAAGTAGCGATTGACTTTTTATCATCAATATGTGATAAAAATTTGTAATACGAATTTCTTTAGTATCTAATAAATTTGAAAGATGAAATTTCTTATATGAAAATTCATAAAAATATTCTTAAAAACAACATTTCCGTATCCGTATTCACATGAAAGCTTAATTTTCCATTACAAAGGGAAGTTAAATCCGAATGGGGAAATTGAATTGTTTACACGTAACGCTCGCCTTAAAACCGCCTTCAACTGTTAGTTTAACATTCATATCTCTAAACAAATGATCGTGCATGATCCATCTTTTAATTGACTCAGTTACTGGTGGAAACTATGTTTATTATTAAAGTCTAACATGTGAAATCATCTTATAAAATAAAAAATATAAATGGAATTGGTATTCTATAATTGTGATAATGCTTTTCGATAAAGCCGGACTATATACTTATTAAATATGCAAAATATATAATGTACATAGCGATAGTTCAAGGGACATGTTTATTAAGCCAAAAAGTTTGATTTGGAATTTAATTAAACTTATTATAAATTATAATACGTTTTTCCAATCCAAATTCCATCAGATTTATTTATTTTAAAAGTAATATTGATGAAAAAAATTAAAAACTACTACCGGTTTCGAAAAGATAAATGCCCTAATCTGAGCAGAAAGTTACTAAGTGGTTTTGTTTTAATGTTTATATTTGCAATCATAATGATACCTAAAATCTGAAACTTAAGGGACAATAACTTAAGGGACATATGTAACAGAATTATAATTTAATTAAAAATGATAATGAACTCTTTGAAACTCCTTGACTATTGACTACCGAAGATGATGTTCCAAAAAAACATTAACATTATTTGGTATTCCACCAAACCGCGACCTCACCTCTCGAGAAGCGTTTGGATCTTATGCCGCTAAGCCACATACTCCAATGCGGGTTGGTGGATACATGTTTTGTGGTATTTTAAAAATCTATTTATTTATTTTTATTTTAAGAAGTTATTAATGCTTATTGAAAATATTATATTGTGCGATGTATGGTTGAACATTCCTTAAAAAATATAGTGTGTGAAATAATCTATATTGAAACTCAAAATAAACTTGCCGATGCGGAAATAATATTTAAAATACCTACTGACTGATATTGGATACGCAACTATTTATCACAAATAGCAATAAAAATAATAAAAAGTAATAAACTTTATGCCTTTAATTTAATAAATGAAATATAACGATGCTATTATCTTAGTCATATAAAAATCTTTGTTGATTGTTTCGTATTATTTATAAGGCAATATATATTAATTGAGTATGGATAAACAAATAATGTGAATTATGCATTTCTGTTTTTGTTGTTGTTAATCTCTGAGATGTATACATTTGATGATACTAACGGTAAACTTAACTATACCAATGAATAAAGCAATTTTAATAAAACTTTCACACTTTTGCATTTAGGTTATAAGAAAGTTCTCGATTTGAAGTCACAAAAGTAATGTTACATATAAAAACGCCAATGTTAACATTCAATAATAAAGTTATATGATTAATTAATAAATAATTTTAGAATCAAACCTCGTCTCGTAATTATTCGTTAGCAATAACTCCTTCGATCGATCTATAGAAAACAAGAAAAAACAAAAAATTATAATATGGACTTTCACCTATTTGCTTCTACTCACTAAGCTGTTCTCATGATAATAGCAATAAACAGGTGATTGTTTAGTAATGATAAGGGTGACGTTAATTGATATTCTGTACCGTGTGCTGATTTAATTGATCTATCTTTTATATGCTGTATATATGTATGTCTCCTTGATATATGATATAAATGGAAAATTTTCAAGTGACAAGCAACATCAGTAACTTTATAATATTTTAAATATATAGTACTCAAATAGAATCACTCTTACTTATTTCTATTCACTATAGACTCCAACGCGCCAGATTAAAGCGAAGTGGGTGAAACCGTTGAATCACACATATTCTACATCAAGAAACCTCGCTATGTCCTCGGCTCAGTACCTACTCTTTCAATAAAAAATAAATATAATAATAAACTATGTGAAAATTTATCGAATCATTAACAAGTATTTTTAATTTACAAACAAATCGCCTGAAGTGATAGTGAAGTTATGAAATCAGCATTATTAGAAAATTTTCATTCGACATATTGTTATGAAAATCTTCATGGCATTAGTAGGAATTTTTTTAAACCTGTACTTCAAATAACTTGGGTCATTTAGCATAATTAAAAGTTTGAAAAGAAACAGTATTTACAACTAAAGTAAAAAAGCGGATCAACTACATTTAAACAAATAAAAAGTTCACGCGCAGAACGTCACTAGCGATAATTTTAACGCCTATTCTTTTAAAGAAGGCAAGAAAGTTTAAAGTAAGAAACAGTTTCAGTTGAAACGGCAAAAATTCCCGAACATTAGGTTCGAGCCGAGAAAGTTTAAGCGTACCCAATAAGCGGAACCTATAGCCAATACAGTCATATTACCTACTTCGCTTTTAACATAGGGTGACCATCCGGTACAAAACTAAATTGGTTCGAGTCCTGAAAATGTTCAACTAAAAACACATTGTTCTATTTTATCTAGTTCTTTTACTTCTACAAATTCTTCAATAAAAATAAAAACTGAAACTGTTTTATGAATTTTGTCATTTATAAATTGTTTTAAAACTTTAATAAAAACCAGAAAGTAATCCGATACCTAGAAAGGCATGAGAAAAAGTTACAGCTTTTTTTTAAAATACATTTTTATTTTTATAAGGTTTAATACATTAATTTTTAATGTTATTTTTAGCCCAAATAAGTATCGTTATTATAAATAATAATTACGATATTTTTCTAGTTACATCTAAATCCTTTCAAAGGTACTTACGTACCTTTAAAATTGTATAAATTAATTGCATCTCAATTTATTATAAATTGTTATAAGTTGTCCGTAGTGTCCTGTCAAATATTAAATAATGGCATCCCCATTCCAATGGCACTTAGTAACAACCCGCGCCTACCCGAGCACCCTTCAGCCTGAAATATAAATTCGTTTAATGACACACTTGCCGCGCCTTCCAAATCATTTTCATAATTCCCCATTTACTTCTTAAGGCGTTCCTTCGTTCAACTTCATGAGCTTAGACAGACGTCGTTTTGTCATTTTCTTTCATTTTCCTATTTTAATAAAAAAGATTTTTTTAGAATATATAAGAGTATATTTTGTAATAAATAACTACCATTATTTTTACTATTCAACTGTCAAACATAATAATACAGATTCCTGTGTTTCGTTGGAAAAGGTAAATATAGCTGTATTTATAGATACGATATTTTACAGATAGTATTGTTCGCGTGACGGTTTATAACATTTGTAACAGTTTAGTTCTTTTGTTTTTATTCTTAACAACAGTTTGCTTACGTATAGATAAATCAGTATAATTTAAAGTCAAGCAATATTTACATTTATTGTAATATGGTTGGAATTAACTTTTCTTTATTATAGATATTGCACAGTCTTTACATGTCATTTTTACTGTAGATAAACATACCGGTTCTTAGTATAAAAAAATAAATTAGCACTGGTTTGTGTATTGATATTTACTTTACTTGCGTTGTCCTTTTAAATCTCAATCACTTTTAACTTACAATTAGTTATATTGACTTGCAAGAACACTTGAACTGCGAAAACAATTCGAACAAAACTTACACGTCGAGTCCAAGCCTCATGCTAATTACTCTATCACATTGTCAATGGGCTAACTCGATGCAATTTAACTTATTCCGACAACTGCTTTTTTACTTTTAATTAAATTCTATTTGATTGCTTTCCTGCAACGTTAATTTGATTTTGGTAGACAGCGACGTATGCAATTATTAAATTCGGTGAAGTTGCTGGCATTAGTAGAATATTTATGAATCATTCAATGTACTCTTTTTTGTAAATTCATATTAATAAATAGTTTTTTTTTTTGGCAAAATGTCAAATAAGTTTACGTCGTCGGTTAAACGACAACGCGTTGGCCGCTCGCCCATTTTATCTCTGTCAATTATCTCGTGCGTTACGCTTGTAGGAACGAATCGTTTAACGTTCAAAACAAATGTTTAACAATCAATATAGATTGTAAATATATTAAAACGAGCACAAAATAGAGAAGTAATATGAGACAATCCCAAAAAACTAAAAGGGCATAAGTGAGTTGGCGAGCCAAATGGACCACGTCGTCCCTCGATAGTACAGAGCCTTGGACAACTGCCTCGAGGATTTTCAATATTTCCAGGATGATTTTGTCAATTTTGTCTCAGTGGCGGACACGATCCATTAATAAAATACTCATTTTTTTAGAAATTTAAATCATTGTTACTCAAAAACGCAGTAAAGAAGGACTTTAATTAGCGGCATTAAATCGACATATACTGTTTGTATTTTAATGACTATCGATATAAAACACGCCAAAAAGCTCGCCAGTTCTCGCAATCGAATTCATCATCAAGTCATATATGATTTAACACAATGTTATAAATTTAAATTTATGTTCCTGATTGAATGAGAAAAGATTTGTATTATTAGAAATGGTTTGTACAAAAGGTATTTAAAAAAATTATCATACTTGATGATGGCTTTTTGAAAAGCCTTCTAAGTAGGTACCATCCACTCATCGTCCATTCTACCGCCAACATCAATGCTTAGTATTGTTATTTTCCGGTTTAAAAAATGAGTGAGCTAGTGTAACTCCAGGCACAAGGGACATACTATCTTAGTTCCCAAGGTAGGTGGCGCATTGGTGATATACGGAATTATTAATATTAATTAAACAATGTTTATGGGCAGTGATGAGCACTTACTACCAGGCTACGGCTACGGTCTATTCTTTGGTCGGCTAACGATTTTATTATAATTAGTTAGTAATTTTTAAAAAGTTACGAAGAAAAATACTTTATTCCCAGAAACCTGACGAAAAGAAAAAAAATATATGAAGAGAATAAAAAAAAATAATTGAATTCTATCGTTCACTTGTTTCCAAGTTTCTAATTGTAGAGTCGTGGTTTAACAGGAGTATGTGTGCCACCGTATTCCCATCTAAGTAAAATGGTATAACACTTGCTTCTACAGATAAGCAATAATAAATTTGTCTGTATAGTGTTCTCACTACTTAAAAAGATGATTTAATAATATATGTACTACTTTTAATGATATTCTACAATGTTATAACATCACAAAAAGACGTTTTTCTTTATTTTAACTATTAAGGATCGATACATTTTACAGATCTACGAATTAACATTAAAAGTTTTCTTGATTTGTCAAGTAAGCAATGTACCTTACCGCAGTGAACATACTGTACATATATCTTCTACCAAAAACATTTATAGTTTGAATATAATTAAAACATGTCATACGTAATTATACCAAAATATTTATATGTAATTATACAAAACGAAAAAATATAAATTTAACGTAATATATTCAAAAGTTTGTGGTTCCATAATTACTTTCAACTACATACAAACATTATCCAACAATTTACAAGGGATCGTGAGGCAAGTGTGGCGAGCCCCAAAGCATCTCATTATAAAGGGGACTTAGCCTAGAAATGATAAGGACGAAGGTCAGTGCTTTGATGTCAAATTACTCACAAAGCCTCTCTCTTCGCCAGCAATATTATTTAAAGTTGTACATATTACGTACATTGAAATTAAACACGAATTGAAGAACAATGTATGGGCGATAGGTAGAATTCATTGAAAATTATTCGGCATTAATTTATCTATAGGACTTTAAAGCATAGGTAAGTTAGAGTAAAATTAACGTGATTATTTTAGATTTTTTAAAACCAACATTTTAAGCATATAACAAAGTTTTTTTGCTTATTTAATGATTAAAGATAATAAGTTGACATTCGAAATTTAAAGGTTGTAACTTAATTATTGTTCGAAAAGGAGGTTATTTTTTTCCTTCAAGTAATTTCAGGCTCATCACTTCAATTACGCAAGCCGACGTGTCCTAATCAGCAGAGATCGAGAGCTGATAAAACACATTAACGAAATTGCCTCACCAGAACATTACGGAGCCGGCTATAAAAGGTTCGATAGTTATCACTTGTGTATGGAAAAAATAGTGCCAAGTCTTATGGAATGTCTCGATTTTTCAAGAAATCCAATTAAGGGTTACTTGGATTTTAAGAAGGATCGTAACGAGTAAATTGATATAAGAGTTTTTACTGAAAGTAATTATTTAAACTAAGAGTGCAGGGTTTGAGATATAAAATTTCAAGAGGCGTATATCATCTAACCCGCAATGGAGCAGTGTAGTGAATTGGGCTACGAAGGCTTCTCTCAAATAGAAGCGGAGGGCTTTTACCAGTAATGCGACATTTACGCGTTTCACCCGTAGCGTTTGTTTGCATTTTGTCAATGGGTAGAAATCTACCAAAATACAGGGTAATACTTTTGTACAACTTTAAATATTTTTTGGTGATTCAAATTACACAGGTTACTAAAAAAAATCATAATTGTCCAAGTTTTAAAAAACGTTAAGGTCTTCAAATGTAACATCTTTTATCGTAGTATAAAACAAAACCACTGTCTGTATCTACTTGTGTCGCCACTAACTTTTAAACCACTCACCGGATTTTGATATTGGTTTAACTAATAGATCAATATACGAGGAACTTCAGTTTCTTATAATTTGTACAAAAGGACTGAACTACCTTTTGTCCAAAACATGTGTAACATATCTTACGGATATATCAAAATAATTCACTAGAAAAATTGTAGAACTTTCGATCCCACAGAAAAGTCTGCGATACCATGTATCTATCTCTTAAAGAACACTAATAATAAATATATTTATTATAGATTAGTAAAAAACTATACATTATTATTTTATATACTGCTTTTTATTTACGCTAGCGATGAAATGACAATAATAAATGGTTATGTGTTACTGAATTTGCATTGCAAATTAATCCTATGGTTAAAACTTTAGTTCTTATCATAAGATTAATTGCAATTTGGGATTAATAACGTTTTATTTTCTGCACATCTGTGTAGGGAATGACTAAAAGAGATGTTTTTATTTTGCCATGTGTATCCAGGGCTGTGGAGTCTATTCTATAGTATCTCAAGCAGTTGGCCAACAAAGTGTTTTAAGTGAATCCATCAATCGAGCACATAACCAAACCAACAGTATAGAGGCGTGGAACGAATTCATCAGCGAAAGCATTACGACGGTTAAAAATCTGCCAAATACTTTTCACATACTTAACATATGACGCTGACAGATAATAAATTAAATACGAGCCAGCTTATGAAGTTGAATTATCCTGAACGTATTAATACGACTTTTTTCTGAGGTTAATTTTTTTTTTCATTGATCGTCATGAAATAAAACCATAGTGAATATCACAATGGGTATTTATTCGTAAATGTGGTTAATCTTGCATATAAATTAAACGTGCTTTGTTCCCAACACATAATATTACATATACATAATATAATTCATATTATTTTCAGCTTGTTATAGGCTGTTTTTATTGAAATGCAAAGAATTCAAAATTTACGCCCACTTTCATGAATAGTTTTATGTTAATAATAATACATGGAAAATATTCTAAAGCGTAAAACGAAACTAGGGCTTCGTTTCGTTTTAATGTGGTGATCCTCAAAACCCACTCAAACAGAATATAAGCCGACTATTATAGAAAGGTACTTCAATGACGAATTAATATGTGATATTAATGTGCACGGTGTTTTGTGTATTATTAAACATTAGTCATAATTAATTAAATGTACGATTATTGTAATTATTATTATCTGATTGCAAGAAATACTATTTGATTCGCGTTTGGGTCGTTGATAAAATATACACAAAGTTATATTATAAGACTAATTATCTCGCACTCGTTACATTTAATCATACTCTCATTAATGGTAATGTAATAATTTAAAATAAATCAAAATATTTTTTATTCATGTCGGCTCTAACACGTAAATTAAAATCCTCATATGTGAATGATGAATGTCAAAATAGTAATTACTACTTTGTGTAAGTTTGACATTAAAATATTTGATGATATATATTTCTGTTACATGTGATTAACATTGTCGTATATTAAATAACATTCGTATGGTCTTAGTTATTATAAATAAAAATAATTTACTCACGTATCGGCATATCTTGTATTTAGTGATAAAGGATCAGATTTCTTATTGTCATTACGTACCTGTAATAAAAAATACGAGATTAAGTTAAAACGAACCAAGTAAGTGAAAATTGCTTTTAAGACTTTCCAAATATATAAGACTGAAAAAGAATATTATGGTGGAATCGTTTAGATACGGATAAGATTCTTTTAACGATTTAGCTTAAGGAATAATAAGGATGATCATTAAACGGTGTTTTTTTACCTTCAAATGAATTAACATTAACATTTAAACCAAACGGAGGATTATGATTTCATCAAGCAATGCATGAGTATATTTTTTCATCTTATCCCACAAATCTTATAAAATGCCATAGATTCGGTTTGATCGGCCGCTGGTCAAATTCAATATGACACCCTCCAGAGATCAAGGATGTATTCAAGTTTTTGTAGTGATCACTTAAATATATTTTTTAAGATAAGGAAATACCTAAAAGCCACCAAAACAAAGTCTTACTAGGTTTCGTCTGCGGGTTACAAAAAAAAAGCAGAAGTGTTTTGGCACCTTCTATCTTTTCTTCGTTTTTGCGGGGAAGACTTACGTAAAAGCAATTTTTAGTGAACGTCTTAAGAAAATAATTTACACCCCTGCCCAGTTTTAATTTATCAGAATGTAAATAACTTTTGGTTGTATGTAAATACTAAACTAACGAATTTGTCTCAACATTATAGATCGCCACTTAAACGAAAGCAAAAAGGTTAGAACAATAAGAAAATCGTATTATTGAAATATTATTCGCCACGGCTGTTAGACAATTATGAGTTTGGTCGCGTAGGTACTTTGTGTGGAATATTGCAATGTGTTTACTATATAATTTTTAAGTAAAAGGGGTCGGACTAACAAACAATTTATGTATTTGTTTGAGAATAATTTTGGGTGATGTCGTAATAATTTATTGTAGTTTTTCTATTTGATCGCAGATAAGATATGTGTGGATAAAGATAAAACTATTATTTATTAAGGATTATTCTTTACAGTTTATATGAATAAGTATATAATACGATTTAATTGATATATAAAAATCAATATTATATGAAATCTCACTAAAATAGATTGCCTATTGAGCCTAAAACGACTAAACGTAAATATTAGAGATCTTATCTAACCCAATTTTTTACTAATACAAGTACAGTTTATTTTCTTTCCTTTGTGTTTTAAATTATACTCATTGATTAGCTTTAATAAACATCTCTTTTAAACTAATAAGCATTTCCTCTTTTTAAGCATTTAAGCTTTAATATATTGTGTCTTTTAATAATTGAGCTTAAGACTTTAGCTAGGATTGAGACGACAATAGACCCAGCGCTCAGGATCAAACCTGCGACTTGTTACATCGCTAAACGCCCCATGAACGATTGCTCTATCACGCTTCAAATATTTAATTATAATAAGTAAAATATGAAATTATATTACCAAGAAAATTATACTGCGGTGGTAGGTGGTGTGGTGATATGTGTTAAAGGTGGTAAAAAGTTCTCAATCTTCTCTTTAACGGAACACACATTCAATTAATGGCGTAACAGGAAATACTATAAAAATTACGATACTATATTTTTTGAAATAGTGAATTATATATTTATAAATAAACGAAATATGACAACGAAATATCGATCGTGTGAAATAGCTCGTTAAATAGAGGAAAAGTTTACAAGCACGCATGCTGGTTTTTTATTTGGTACGCGCTGTGTAATTGAGCGAATAAAACTGTTAGTAGTTCTTATAACGCTTTACGGACAATATAATAGGCAGGAAGCTAGTAACTATCAGACATATGGTTTTGCCATTTAACACGTTTTTGTATTAATAAAATAACTATTATGTGACTGAACCTAATATGACTTTCTTTCTAATAGGAATGATACTTCACTTTTAGTTTTTTTTTTTTTTTAATAACATGCAGTTTTTTATTATTAGCCGTTTTGATAGTTTTTTATTAATTATGGCCTTTCTCCAGTAACAGTTTACTTCTTTTTACACGAACTTACAAATTAAATAAAGGTTTCTAGTTTATTTCATCGTTGTTTTTTTCTTATTATATTATAAAGCAATACAATTAGAATAGGCATAAGCTTAAATGTTGCAATTCTAAATATCTCATAAGAATTCCCTTAACGGAGATATTCACTTTATTTCGCAAAACGTACTTGGATTTTTGGTAGTATTTGTTTTAAGGAAAACAAAAGTTCAAGCCATCAAGGGAATTGAAGCAGAACCACTTTAAAGCAGCTGACGGGTTAAGGGTGTGTACAATACATGTATGTATACTACATATATATATATATATTTACATGTAGGGTACGTATTGTTTTGTCCCACTCTTCAAAATTTTGACTCAACATTGAAATATAGTATGACATAGTAGTTTTGTTATACATAATCTGATAGAATATCATTTATGGGTAAGGAATTATAATATATGGAGTATTTTTATTGGTTTGAACAACTGATCCACTTAAATAAAAGAAAAACAGAACACTTACGATATAAAATTATATTGTAATACAATAATCTAAATTGATATTCTATTTCAATTTTGATCTTAAGCCTCTTGAGCTCTTTTGATATATCTCGTACGTGAGGTTCAATGACTAGATTGATGATTAATTTTTCAAAGCTACGAGTAGTTACATTATGGTGTAGAATAATTAAGTAGCTTAAGAAAATACTTTTCGATTTTCAAAAATGAAAGTGAGATACAACAAAACCTATTTAATATTTCTAGTTGTTATAAGAACTTCAGTGACTTCGACGAAATGGAAATAGCAATTCAATTCGCAGATTCGCGAGAGCTCTCACCCTATAACAACTGCAGCGAATACTCGTAAAAAGAATATAAAATGTTTATAGGTTTGTTAGGTGACACTAGCAAATGGCAACTGTCCACCATCAGCAATAAACGTGCGAGAGCATGAGAAACGATAGACAAATAAAACGTTTAATGAAAGCAACGTCAAAGCGGGTTAAGCTTTTTTTTAAATTATAATAAGTCTCCACCGCCCATAGACATTGGCGCTTTAAGAAATATTAAACATGCCTTACATCGCCGATGCGTCATGCGCGAATTCGAACAAGTAAATAATAAATCACAATATATTTTATCGAAAAATAAATTCTTATAAATGTTGTCTACTAATCCGCTAATAGACGTCACTATGACTAAAATCAAATTTATCGAATTATTTGTTCATAATTGTCCACGAGCTCTCTAATCTTGTGATGTATATGAGTACTTAAATTAATATTTTAATGTTGTTACAATATTAGTTTATTGTTTAATATTCAAAGTATACACAATTACCCGGCCTGAAAACGGCATGACTACACGCAAACATTTTACAGACCCTTCCTATCCAATTTTAGAGAGATTCGAAAAAGTCAAAAGGAGTAAAAAGTGCGGCGAACGTGCTGTGTCAACAGTCAGACAAAGATGAAATTGAGCTGTAAAATCGATACATTGCAATTCGTCGCGGTTGCTTAACCCGCAGCAGCTAATATTTGTTTTATTAGGAGCTACAAAGATCACAGACAACCTGTTTATTATTTTTCCAACGAACTCGAATGCACGAACAGAGATTGATTGCTTCTACGAATATATACATGTATGTACTTAGATACAGTTCTACGTTACGCCCTTATAAAGATAAATTGAGCAGAATTCTTCCCGTGGGTTTGTTTAGATACAGGGATTTATGAGAATAGAAACAATTTCATGGCAGATAAAATAAAAGCGAGGCCAGCTAAAGGTAAAAAAAGTTCACTAGGTGGTAAGACTTAGTGTCCGTTTTGGTAGGTTGGTACCACCCACACATCACATATTGTATCACCAAATAATTATACTTAGAATCGTGAACCAAAGATTTTATATATTTGTGCCTGTAGTTATATAGGCACAAGAGATACAAGATCTTCATTTCTGAGGTTGGTGGCGCATTGACGATTTATATTAAAATTACTTAGGCTAGACTTAACATCCTTACTGATGAAATATATTCTTCCTCTTTATTATTGTATACAACAAGTATTAAGCTTAGAGTTAAGGAATGTGATTTTAACTAAAAAATTATATAAGTACATGTTTATTATCTAGAAATAGTGATAGTGTTGTAATATCTGGTGTTCGATAAAATAATTTTATGGTGCTATTGACGATAGTTGTTATAATTATAAAATCTTCCAACTAAGCAAGGCTTAATGCTATCAATTAAAAATAATTTATTAAATTTGGAATTTCCTAAATAACATTATGATAATTATTTTATGATGTGTTATTATAAACCGAATACATTAATCATCATATAAATTATGCGAATTCGAATGCTAAATTTATATAAATTAAATACAATATTATAATGTCTGCAAAGAAATATTTGCAACTAACAGTAACAACTGTTACTCGTGAATATTATCATATTATGCTAACATAGACCAACGAATAGGAAACATACGTAACTTTGGTGGGTTAGGATTACAGAAAATAAAAATTAAAGAATCTATTATCTCTGTGAGATCATCGATAAAATCGTAAGCAGAACAGAATTCAGAGAAAATATTTCAAACGGTTTTGTAATTTTTTACAATATACGTAAGATAGTATGAACTAGTAACGAAGTCTATTGATTTATTTATCTGGCGCGCTTGTTTTATTTACGAGTATATACCGCGACTAAACTTTGAACATTAGTGCCATCCGTTGCTAGCGTCTTATAGCTTTAAAGTTGTTGTATGAAACGAAGACAAATAGATAATACTAGTCAATGTTCATGGCTTCGTCTTTATTGATATGATGAGGTGTAACAAAGACGGGCAAATGAAACACCTAAATGTTCTGTATATAAACAACTTCGGGTTCATCTCTTGTATAGTCTACTTAATAAAGTTTTAAAATGACTAGCATTAGCATTAGCATTAGCAGCCCGTAAATGTCCCACTGCTGGGATAAAGGCCTCCTCTCCCTTTGAGGAGAAGGTTTGGAGCATATTCCACCACGCTGCTCCAATGCGGGTTGGCGGAATACACATGTGGCAGAATTTCGTTGAAATTAGACACATGCAGGTTTCCTCACGATGTTTTCCTTCACCGCCGAGCACGAGATGAATTATAAACACAAATTAAGCACATGAAAATTCAGTGGTGCCTGCCTGGGTTTGAACCCGAAATCATCGGTTAAGATGCACGCGTTCTAACCACTGGGCCATCTCGGCTCATCAAAATTTAAATGACTACCGGGCTAAAAACATACGCTCTATGCCGGTGAGTCTAACGGGATGAAATTGCTACTGAAACGTAGATGAGCATTAAGAAGGATTTTTGTAATTAATCTTGGGCGATGAAAGTTTGTACGGCAATCGATGGTAGAAATATGAAAATAGATATTCAGGCTTATGTAAATGAGTTAAAGGCGGTTGTTAAAGTTAAGAAAAAAGTTGTAAGGAAGTTCACCATTTTTAAATATAAAAAAATATCTATTGATAAATAAAAGACAACTGTTACACACTTAAGACGGTGAAACAATAAAATGAAAAAGTAATATTATTTATTATACACATAAACAGATACAGGTGTAAATTTTGCAATAACAAGATTATAAATATCACATATTAAATAGTATATATATACATAATTATATATTTAAGTATTTAATATTGTTCCAAAAAATAAGCGTATGTCATATTAAGTATTAGTAGTGGACTAAGTCAGAGTAACATGAAAGCTTATACAGAATTGCAGATGTTTAGTTATCTGTTTATAAGAAAAAGATTGTTCTTAGGTCGTTTTGAAAATTCATCACCTAAGAGGGTAAAATTGGGGAAGTTATTATATAAAAGTTCGCCTTTTTACGATATTAGCAACATGAAAATTGGTGTTTAGGCATCTGTTTAAGTGTAAATTACTGTTCTTACAGCGTTTCAACAAAGAGAGCGAAATTGGGGTCGGGTTCCAGAGCCAGTACCATAACTGAAATAACAGTACACCCTGTATTATAAAGGGACTTCTGAACAATATTTCCAATAGGATAATCACGTGTACCTGACACGGCTAGTTTAAACCAAAATCTTTCAATGTAGGTTTTGACTTATTATCGTTCATTAATAAGTATTTATAAGAGGGTATAACTTTGTTGTTGGCTTGAGTACCTATACGTTAGTTATGTAGTCAAAATAATGAATACAATTTCATGTTATCCTTACTTAAATCAATCTTTCTCCAAACGCTGAATCAGGCAAACCGACTACATAAATACGGTCAACTATTCGTTAAGATTCAAAAGGCACCGGCTGGTTTCGCTATATATCTTTACCTAATGATTCGAGCAATAAATTACTACAGATAAAGTTCGCATCCGATCACGTTTGGCCGGATATGCCCCAAATTTGGAGGTTGTCCTGAAATATTCGCATAAGTAATTTATACGCCGTCAAAATTTCATTATTTCGATAATAATGAAAACTGTTACGAAGATATACCTATAGCTGTAAAATATTAAAATAAAATATTCCGAAAAGTCCGCCTGCAAAAAGAAACTCGTAATATTTATCCTAATATTATTTAATTAGTGTTCGCTAAGACAAATATGGTATATATAACAATTAACATAATAAAATATATGTATAGTAAGTAGATATGACAAGATTCATATCAACTCCTTTACTAAATAAATGTATGAAATTGATGACGTCAAAAATATAAATGTTATTTTTCTTAGTCGTTGTTAATTTGTCGCTGTTATAACAATATACTTACTACTACTATTGAAGTTTCGGACTAATGTTAAGCTTATATAATATTTTTATTTTATTCGTCCCTGTATAATCGTTGTGGTTCAAATAGTTGTTAGGAATTATAATAAACATATTTTAATGAAAGCTATTCTCTTTAATTTCCAAAATAGTGTTTGCATTCAACTAAAATATAAAAGGCATTCCGGTAATATCACTGAGGGAAAATGTAGTAGAAAATAGAAATTCAGCGAATTATATCAAACATTGATTTAAATGTTTGTATGAACAAATATTGTTCAATAAATAGTATTGAAAACAGTCTTGTAAATACTCATAACTCTGGAAACGATTTACACGTTTTTTTTTTCAATACCTTATGTTAAAGCAAGTCTCTGGAGAAAATTCCCAATATCTTTGTACATACATTTGATATTACATCTGATATTTTCTTATATTTTAAGAAATCCTTCGAACTTTATTCAAGAATTTTTATAAATTCAGGTAGTAGGACTATGTGTAAGCCCATTTTGGGAGATTATGCAAATAAAAATGAGAAAAAATATAAATAAAAATAAAGAAAATGTTTTCAATTAATAATAAGGTAATAAAAATTAAATAAATTCTACATTCAAATTGAAATAGTAGATCATTTATAAGTCAACAATACATTTTATTTTCATTAAAAACCTTCGAGTAGCTCACTCTGCAAAGTAAGGGATTACGAAGACGTGTTCAAAGATAAGATAGAAAATGCCTATTACTTCTGCTTCTTGTTGGTTGTCACATAAAAAGAATTGTGATATATAATTGAAAATTAATCTATTTATTTAACATATGCAAATTATATTGTCGACTTGATTGATAAAATATATCATGAAACATTTACAAAAAAATATGACGATCGATTGACAAATTTAACATTACGAGAGTTTTTAATCGATCTTCAAGTGCGTACGAATCGATAGATTGGTCACTAATTCGTAACAATATCAATCCTTTTTTATTCAAGCGTGCCTTTGATGCAATGTGATAATTAAAAGTTAAAATTTATTTCATCACGAAGATGAAATAAATTACAGTAATAATAATCCAATCTCTAACATACGACCCAAAGATTAATTTATAAAAAAGATTCTTATCAATCTCCTCAAGCCATCGATTGACTTTATTCGCATTCATAATAAATATTAGCATTTATTACAAATTTTGATAAAATTCACCTTCATTTATTATTTCATCATTTAAAAATCAAGATATATTTTTTTAAAGTAGCTGTTTTATGGATAAATAATTCGGTTACCCTTTTGTTTATTTAGATATTTTTTGCAACATAATCAAAATGAACAGCTTTAGTGGTTTAATATACCGGTTATCAACAAGCACAAAAACAAGCATACTGCGTATTCAATTAAATTATACTACGTATTATTTTAAATTTTATAGTATATTTGATAAGTCGTAGAGCTGGTAAAAGCAGTGCATTAATTCATTAATAAAATCAATAGAAAAACTGCAATCTACATAAACACCTTCGAAACGATGCTTTGCTACGTCATTTTTATAAACGGAGGAAATGTATTCAATAATAGCACTCTTATAAATTACTTAAGCTATCATTTTTTTATGATAATCCGAAAATGACTTAATTCATTAATCCATAATAAATAAAACGAAATATTAAAGATAAACTATGTCAAAGATAGTCAAGAGACCTACCATTAGCAAATAATGAAAACGGAGTCGTTTTTCAATAAATTGATATGGTATATTAATTTCTGAACGGAGAGTAAATTGGACACGCGAGGGAAATCATATCCGAAAGCGTGATGACCGATGCTGTGACTGAGAATATTTTGTACATTACGCTAATGAAAAAATACTCAATATATTTTATATTATTATCGAAAATACAATCATTGAAATGGTTACGAGTTAAAATTAATTTCAGTACATTGAAAAACTGATATGGCGATAGTTTCTCAGTACAGACCATAGGTCAGTCAGACCCAGTACGACACTTTATATCAACTTGGTGTCAAAATAGACAATTTACATAGACAAAAATAATACTTGTGCCATGGTGCATTGAATGAAGCTGTCAACTGTCAAATATCGAATTTCATATCGTCATCATTCCATCCAGTCTTAACTTTTTGTCGTTTACGGTAGAAGAAATAATCAACTCAAAAATATTAAAAATAATATAAGTATACTTATAGCGGTTCTAATTATAATGGTAGTAACGTCACAATGTTTTGTAGCGCTCAATCTTATATGTATTTTTCATTTCTGGCCGAATTCATGTCGATGTCATTAACGATCCACAATTACTAACAGTTACAGGTTCAACGCCAGTGATCGCTAACAATCTTATAGACTAAAAGTATGATTTTTTTTTGTTTCTTTTTTAAGAATCTTTATTTCTTTATATTTTATGGCACATAACATTCTATGCAAAAAATTTGCTAAGCGATAAAACATTATCGTCATTAGATAAAAACGATTAGTCAAATAACCACGATTTCTAATTCAAAAACAATTATATATATCATTAAATAATCCAACTCCACCTTGATTTAGATAATGTTATGAAAAACGATATTGTATTTATTACATAATGTTTCATAGATAACTTACATACTTCCCACGACACACAGGACATGGTCACTTGTTTTTTAATTTAATTACTAGGATGCTGAGATCTTCTGCGGATAGATACGTCTTGCATGGTTAGATAAATGCATATAATTCGATTTACTAGCCTTTTAACCTGAACGACATTTAGCCTACTAATACTACTATGATCATATTTTTATAGATTAGGGTAATTTGCTTTGGACTCTTGGACTCTGGAGACATAAGAAAAACAATATCTATATAGATAATGATACATTTATAAATAATTAATCAACTGTGTCTTCGTAAATACAACAACTGTGTGAACAACAAATATGACAACTGTTTACGCAAAAACAATTGAATTTTCTATATTATGATCTGATGGTCCGGAAATATTTCAGGTGCACGTGTATGGCCTTGAAAACCTTGGAGTTTGCACCCTTATAAGTTAGCTACTAGACCTACGAGGTCTTTGTATAATTATTGTATAGTCTTTATTCGTTCTGCCATATAATATATATAATATCGGATTATTAGGTCTGGTGCAGTGTAAACAATGCAGACTTCGTAACGCCAGGCTGCTGTCGAGATTTTCTTAAAGGAAATCACAAATACTTTACGTTAGTTGAACACGCCCGGTTTCAAACTAGGAACAGAAGACGTGCAACCTCTTAAGCGAAACTATCTACGCAGTTTAGTCTTACTCCTATTATGACACATAGCCATCCGTATAAACACTTAGAGTGTTAGTTATCTTTACAATAAATCCAATTAAAAACGAATTAATTTGAATATTTTTAATAATTCTAATAATAAAATTATTAATGAATATATCATCCATAGCTTCAGGCAAAGAACTGTTTGTGAAGAAAATAACTACGAACGTTTTTAAATCGTTCTCACGTACAACCGGACGCATTGCGATTTTCTTCTGTAGGTTAGTAAGAATACTAATCTTTTCCTTCACTTAATAAATGATGATTGATTTCCTCCGCTTAATAAATGAAAATGAAATACTCTTCAGTGTTTTATAAAATATATTTAATTACAAGCATGCTTAGTAGAAGAAGATTATTACCGTATTCATTGTATCTTATATAACAAGAATTTTAATTTAAAGACGAATATATGTATCTCGCATGTTTCTTGCAACGTAACTATTTATAGGTAACCACTTACAAGATTTATTTATCTCTCTATAGTATGTGTAATCTCTCTATAGTCAGTCATTATGCTAAGATTCAAAATTTATTTTTCTGTCGAAAACGTGACGCGGTTAATTCCCATAACATATAATTCTGACCTAATTTATACCATATATTATGTACATAAGTATATTCTCTTACGTTACAAGTTATTTTTTATTTTTTTTAGCATTAGCAGCCTGCACATTTTCCCACTGCTGGGCTAAAGGCCTCCTCTCCCTTTGAGGAGAAGGTTTGGAGCATATTCCACCACACTCCTCCAAAGCGGGTTGGCGAAATACACATGTGGCAGAATTTCGTTGAAATTAGACACATGCAGGTTTCCTCACGATGTTTTCCTTCACCGCCGAGCACGAGATGAATTATAAACACAAATTAAGCACATGAAAATTCAGTGGTGCCTGCCTGGGTTTGAACCCGGGTTTAAAATGCACGTGTTCTAACCACTGGGCCATCTCGGCTCTTATACGATATATATACAAGTTATACGTATTATATATTACGTTATAAGTACTTCTTCCAGTATAATCCTTATTTAAATTATAATTATCAACTTTGAGGTTTTCAATAAATACATACAAATCAAAATTAAAAATTGTTACTGTACAAATTATTTTTCATTCAATGTTTCCCAAATAAAATAATAAATATATTCTTTGAAAATACTTTTTAAAGTATTATATTTTAATGGCCAGCCAATTTCTATCTTAATTAAAGTGATATTTTAATAGTTTTGTATAGGAAATTCAAAACGTATATTTTATTGTTTTAATAAACAACTGGTAATTACAAATCGTTTATGTAATTTGTCATTTATTTTCTGTGGGTTTGGACCTATTATGTTCTCCCTATCATTCCTGTATAGACCTATCATTATGGTCGTTTCTTATAATGCCTATATTCAATATTTTAATAGTAGTTAATGACTATAATATAGAGGAGGTAAAATATAACATCAAGACTAACGATATTAATCAAAATTATAAAAACAAAATTTAGTAGTCTACGTATAAGAAATCATCAGACCGACATTTGAAGTGAACGAAACCCCACGGAACTCTACAAATAGAGTTGAGTTGTGTACTCTTCTAGAAACGAATATAAATTTAAACTTATATTTTCTTTTTTGTATTAGGCATTTTCTGCATTTAAAAGCTGTGCACCGCGTGGCGACGCAAGCGGACGCTAAATAATGCGGCGCCCGGTGCAGCAATTAACTTGTGGCATCGTAAAAACGTGTGTAGTTTGCCAAGTTAAACCGACATGTTAGGGTGAGTACATACAACAACAAAAATAATAAAAAAAGATTACTTTGCTTTAGTATTTCATTCTCTGCTATTTTTTTTTTTAAAAATTGTCATTGTGGTTATAAATTTTTAATGTTTATTTTTATGCCTGTAAAGAACTGCTCTTTCAATATCATAAGTAAAATGTCTCTTTAGTTTGAATACAAACGATTTTACTTCTCCAGTTATTTTAAGGTTCTTTTTTCATCTCTCGTTCGTAAAACTTGTTACGAGTGTAGGTATAGATTGAACGGGGACATAACAGTTGAAATTTTAAAGTCAACAGTGAATTGGCAATCTTGTACAACAACGATATCTACAGAGAAGGCTGGTTTTATCAAATATTTTACGTCGCTAGGCGACCTCTGCACTATCGAACTATAAAGCCTTCAAATTACAATGACGAAACTGTTATATAATAAACTCGACATATATCACTATTTATAGATCATTGATTGGACTAAATAGCAAATACGTTTACCACGATATTAATTTAATACGCGTTATTAATTTCTGGTTAAATATATTTTTGAATTAATCAGATAACAATAAATAAATTGTAGCAATGTGTTAACGGTTTTATAAAATCGTATTTGTAGATTCCTTTATGATATCTGTGCGATAAGAAAATGTTATTGTTAGAACGTGGAAATACTGCTGGACGTACCATGAGAAAATATTAAAATATTTAATTTTACTAAAAGTAATAAATATAAAATAAGATATCAAATTACAATTACAAAATATATCTAAAGATAAAGATAAACTTAAATATAAAATTGTTTTCAATTGAAACTTTTTTTATATTAACAGAAACATAGAAGTATTTTGAGAAAAACCATCACTGCCTGTCACCAGCATCCGATTGGCTCATAGCATTCAATTCACTCCCATCCTCCCCCTACAATTCAACTTCGATTACGCCACAAAACTCGGGGTGAAAGTGGATAAAGTAAAAAAAAACTCGACGCGTTTGAAGATTCTCTTTTGAGGCTGTTAAGGAATTAGGGAAAACTTTTTGATTACAAGTCTATTACGTATAGAGTCTCGAAAATAAATAATGATTTCTGTTCGAATTTATTCTCTAATACTTTGTAAATATATATATATATTATTATAATTGATGTACGTATAACATGAATTATAATTCAAACTAACTACTTAATTTCTTGCTGGTTCATCTTTTGAATTCCTCATTACAAATCGGGAGGTTTACGTTTATTAAATACTCATAATACAGAATTTTGTTTCTTATACACAAAAAAAACAAATATACAAAAAAAACCATTTGCAAGTTCGAATCGAACTCACGTTTTGGCCCGTACTGGGTTCCGTACCAATAGGTAGATAACCAAACAAGCACTGACAAAAAAATACGGTTTTCATATTTTTATTATACTTGTGCAAGATGTTGCTTCTTGCCAAATTTTATGATTATAGATCAACGGGAAGTACACCATAGGTTTTGATTCCCTTTGCAAATGTATGGGAGAAGCGACATGAATGGCCATATATACCATATATACGGACCGCAGATCCCAGTATTTAGTATTAATTTCACTTGGGTCTTGACGGACGAACAGAAAAACAGACAGGCCGACAGCGAAATGATCTTATAAGGGTTTCATTTTTCCTGTTGAGCTACGGAACATTTAAAATATATGTGTTTTGTAAATTCACCAGCATTTATATACGGATTGAATCACAGTGATTGTAGTTTTATGAATAAAGCCATTTACATAAATTAAGAGGTATAATGTGAACGAGACCGATGTCTTATATATACATAGGAAAAAAAACAAAATTAAATGAAATAAACGTAGGTACAGACGTACAGTGTGACTTACTTACACTATGAAGTTGGTTTTCTTATAAAATTATTTGTAAAAAAGTCGGATATAATGACTTCCCTTGTAGTGACAGTTCACTTATTATGACCCATTTTTAATAAATTATATCAGTTTACAATGACCGACATGATTCTTTAAACCTTCGGTATGGTTCGTTGATTCCCGGCGAAGTTCGGCACTTGGCTGGTTTTTGTTTTTAATAAGTAATTGTTACTCGAAGGTCACGCATCACATATGAGGAAAAAGAAGTCGAGGTAAAACCATTACCTACCGCAGAAGAGGCATTAAAGGAAAGCAAATTTGAAAATGATAATTTGCCCATGGCTATGTCTTCTATACACAATAGTATTAGAGACTCTTATATAAATAAAATATGAAAACTTACATTCAAAAAATGAAAAACCTGTTACATACATACATACATGTATCTTATATACGAGATGGCCCAATGGTTAGAACGCGTGCATCTTAACCGATGATTTCGGGTTCAAACCCAGGCAGGCACCACTGAAATTTCATGTGCTTAATTTGTGTTTATAATTCATCTCGTGCTCGGCGGTGAAGGAAAACATCGTGAGGAAACCTGTGTCTAA
This sequence comes from Vanessa atalanta, assembly GCF_905147765.1. Taxonomy (NCBI): domain Eukaryota; kingdom Metazoa; phylum Arthropoda; class Insecta; order Lepidoptera; family Nymphalidae; genus Vanessa; species Vanessa atalanta. The sequence goes on from NC_061871.1 coordinate 8,270,269, forward strand.
TTTCAACGAAATTCTGCCACATGTGTATTCCGCCAACCCGCATTGGAGCAGCGTGGTGGAATATGCTCCAAACCTTCTCCTCAAAGGGGCAGGAGGCCTTTGTCCCAGCAGTGGGACATTTACGGGCTGGTAATGTAAAAAAAAAAATCTTATATACATATTACGTGAAGTTTTTATTTGGATTTAATATATAATGTTTTTCTATTAAAATACATAAGTATATACACTTTGTATGACGTCCAGTTATTATGACGTTTTTGTCGATTCCCTTTGATGTCATTATAAACGAATTCCACTGTATATTAAAAAATATTATCATTGATAAAATGGTTTTAGACGATAAGAAACATAAATGCATAATATCTGAATCATTTTCGATAATTATTGTTTACAAAATCAACGTAATCATTAACAAAAATGGTTAAATACTATGTATGTCCGTCGAACCATAAATAACCTTATAAATAACATGGATGGTGGATTATTCCCTTTATACTTCTCTTTAAAGAGTTTGTTGATTTGCTTTGATGTCTTCCTGTTAATATTTTTTACTATCTTAAATCCAAACTAACTTACATACTACCATTAAATACAGTAATTATATATGTAGAAAGGTTATAAGTAAATATATGTAAACAATGGAATTTAATAATGATATAAATATATCTCTTTCAAGCAAATACAACAGGGAAAAAGACCGCTCTATCATTAATCAGCTCCGATGAAAATTGATAATAATTTTAAAACAATTAATTAAAATTAATTAATTATTATAGCTCATTAAAAAATAATTCTTTCGAATTTGACCCGGACTTTGTGCAGATCTGTCTGGATGTATCGACAAATTAATGACTTCACCGCCAAACTTAAATACTCTATTTTTAGTATTATTATATATCTCTATTTAGTATTTGCAATACAAAGTCTTCATGGTCGAAGGTTACGTACCATTATGTGATATATTTGGTCAATAATGTTCCTAATATAAATAGAAGAAAAAGTAAGCGGAAACCATTTAATGAATTGAAATAAATATAACCGGACAAATCGTATCTAGAGTCAATATAAACAATACCTTTTTCTTTAATAAATAACAATACGAATTTGTTAAATATATATATAGGGTATTAAAAACACATTGACTTTCGCAAAACAATTATTTATTAATCACTTTAGTATGATAAAGAAAAGGTATTAATATAAAAAAATAAAACTGTTATGTAATACAATATACATGAAACTCAATATTTAGATATGGTTTCAACGTTCCACATATATTGATAAATAATAAATAAGTAACCTTCTTAATAAAGGATGACCGTTTCAGTTGGGGTCGGTAAAAGTGACTATAGTATTATTTATACAGTATAACAAATGACCTTTAAGCCGCAGTAATCCAAAAAGCACCCCAATACTTAAAAACCCTCATCTGAAGGCATTAAGAGCTAGATTGAAGGAGCGGATATCTCAGAGAAAATAGGGATTAAATACTAAGATGAAAAGACCAAATAGAGGAAGTAGTAAATACTTTAACCGCAAATAATATAGAGCACAGTTTGAACAATAATAGATACCATTTAATTACTAGAACCGTCGCATTCAATAATTACATATGATAATTCCTTTGTCTTAATTAGGTATTCGACCTTTATTATATTGAAATAGTCATTAAGCAATTTTGATTCATGTTTCCATGTCGAAAATTTTAAAATCAATTAACACTTTAGAATGTAAGTAAGAGAAATAAAATAATTAATAATCAAATTTATTATGGTATAATTTCAAGACAAGACAAGACAAATATGCGGCACGAATCATTCTCTAAGCGTCGGCTTTAATCGTATAACAACATAGTCCTATTAAAGTCCGTTGCAATTGCGATAATTTTCCAGACCACGATTTTGTACGTTCAAATTGTGGTTCTCGCAAACGAATCGAGTTTCCAATCACAATCAAGTGGCAGTGGCAATGTTAGATGGACCCGACAGTCCGAACACGATGTATCGTCCTTGGAACCAGTCAACTGGGTAATTGCCCGTGCTAAAGGATCACCGATAAGTCAACAATAGTTACGGAACTAGTTTGTGTGTATGGGAAATTGTGGAATTGTCAAAAATGTACAGTTTTATATGGGCTTGTAAAACAACCTCAATGGTTGGCTATTGATAGAATTTAATTAAAGACTACGATGGTTAAAACTAATTTCTTTATTTAAAATGAAAATTACATTTCCTACATTATTAAAGCTACCACTACGGCCATTGTGCTGTGGATAAAAAACGTATTCTTCAATTTTCATATTTCACAAAAGAACTTGTTTTCTTAATTAATTACTGATGACATTCAATAAAAATATATTAAAATCATAAAGCAATGAAATAAAATGATAGAATCAGAGGCGAAATATACATAAGAAAAAAATATGTAATTTCACTTACATAGAAAAAAATATATAATTTCATAAATTCATAAAACATCTGTTTCTGTCATTAATCATTTAAAATGAGTTATAAGAAGAAGTTTTTACCTCTTTGATTATCCCAGATATTATTACAAAATAGCTATAGATTAAGTTTGTAAAAAGTTTTAATTATCTGTGGAAAGCCTTTTTATATTAGTATTTTCAATTATATTTTAAAAACGAAAATTAAATATCTCCAATATAAGCAAAAACAAAAACACTTTTTGATTGAATTCATAATAACTTAAATTCAATATACTTTTCATTGCGTCAGCTTCATAAAGATCATTATGTTTTTTTTTTCATAAATTCTATCATTATCTAATTTCAAAATTCATTTTGGAACCTTTATGTGGAGTTTTAATCATGACATTGATCGAATGCCAACTTATATTATAAATTAACACTGAGATATACAACAACACTGAGAAGATAAAGAAACTAACAGATATCAGGCGATACCAATTCTGATATTATTATTAAAAGTCACAATATATTAAAGCACCGTTAAACTCATCGTAAGCATAAAAATTTGCTTTATTCAACATAGCATAAAAATAGGCTCTTACGAGTGTTTTTCAAATATAATAAAAAAAAAATGCTAATGCTAATGAGTGGCGATGACCTGATAGGCCCAACAAACACCCACCATGATTTACAAATAGATAATTTACTCGAATGTGGCCTCAACAAACGTCTCAATATTCAAAGTATGGCGTATGTATTTACGAACCTATCGATACAAAACATAAAAACAGTTTGTTTAGAATCTTAAAAACATGAAAGCAAAGGAAAAATCTTCTCATCCCGAAACAAAAATTCAATTAAAAACTCCGTCGAGACAGATCCAAAGAACTCGACGGTTCAATGGAATAATTAATTAAATGACCAGAGCAAGTTCCGGCTTGTGGCGAAACGTCCTCCATAGTTTCGAAAGCAATTCATTCACCTGCACATTTGGCAACCGAACGAACTTGGCAACCCTGTTTAGTGGCATCACTAATTTATACCAATGACCCTTCTGAACATGGTCTAATCTCAAATAATGGACATACCGCTAAGGCTGTTGATGATCTATTTACAAATAATTAGCAAACAGTTTCATCGTTTATTAATTCAACTGAAGGTTAATAACTGTATAAATGGTAAATAACGGCCTGTATATGTATATATATTTTATATTGGACAACATCACATACATTACTCTGATCCCAATGTAAGTAGTTAAGTAAATCACTTGTGTTATGGAAGGCAAAAGTAACGACGGTACCACAAACACCCAGACCAAAGACAGCATAGAAAACTAAAGAACTTTTTTCTACATCGACTCGGCCGGGAATCGAATCCGGGACCTCGGAGTGGCGTACGCATGAAAACCGGTGTACACACTACTCGACCACGGTCGTCAATATAATCCTACCGTTGGTCCAACATCACCACTTCTGTTCTTGACAATCGAGCTTATTCGATCACACTGCTCTATTACTGGTTAAATTTAAAATAAATTAAACATGATGGATTATGTGTACACAAATTAAGCTGATTGCTCGGGTTGGAACCCGTAATTTTCGGTTTGTATTGATGTGTTTCCACTTAGCCACCCCGGCTAAATTACAAGTATTCGCGTCTAATGTAAAACGTTAATCATTTTGTTGAGCGAGTCTTTATCTCACTAACTGAAATCTATTTTTATCAATGTTGGTAACCAAATGAGTAAATAATATTTACTTGTAGCCTTTAGAAACAGTGACAGAAAATATATTTATACTACAGATATGAATTATCTGAAAATATACGTTAATTTTTATTTCGGAAGCATTGTAATTTTGAGAAATAATTGCCAGCAAGTCTCAATGCACAAACAAGGTTAATAAACCTGATCAAAATTGCCAATATATGACGAATAAACGTGCATTTTCATTGTTACCGATTTTATTTATTTCAGCCGGATATAATTGAAAGATTTATATCAATTTCCTTATCAAGGACATATTAAAAATCAAAAGAAATTATTATTATCTCATAACACACAGATATTATCAAATAAGGATTAAAGTCCGAGTATTTTGATTTAAAGCGATCTATATATAGCCCACTATTATAATTAGGTACATATAATAATAATAAATTCTAAAAATTACTTTGGAGATTATAATTACATTTGTACACTTGCATGCGTAAAAAATGTTTATGTAGATTTTAATATGTTATAACTTATGATAGACTTAACCAATTTCAATGAAATAAAGTATTTCACCTTGCAATACAATAATCGAATATTTAAATTTGTAGTTTAAACCGTTTTTAAGATTATCGTGAACAAAAGATCTGACAAGCAGACATTAAAATAATGTTCAATTTAGATTTGTTTTTTTTTTATTTGAAAGTTATATTATATAAAAAAATATATATACAAAAAAAACAATTGTTTGATATAACTGCCTCCATAGACACTTAACTGCCAGACAAATTTCAATTTCATTTATTGGAATCCATATGGGTGATTATCAAGATAAACATTCAACTCAATTCAAATCACCTAAATTGACTGAGTATTTAATATTCAGTAAAACTTTTTGGATTATAAAGCAGTTTTCATCAGAAATCATACATTTTATATTTCAAATGATAATGCACCATATATGCGTTATACGTCAAAGTAAGCAGTGCTTGGTATAAATATATTGCGATAGAGTGTCTGAAATCCGTTTGCTTAGCGGCGAGCGCATCTGGCGTAAAGCTTCTATAGTTAAGCACTTAGTGCATTCACAGTACATTTTATTACTACACCTTGTAGTTATCAAGCACTCTGATAATTAAGATTTATGTACATGTGCATAGTTGGATTACGAGATAAACCAAAACAGACGAAACATATAATACACTGGAGCTTGATGGATTGTAACCTCTACTATTTGTCGTTAGTTATATGCGTTATATCATCTTGCACGTGATTTTATAGAGTATATGTCTCATTATTATAAGTAATATGATATATCGTGAGCAATAAATTAATGCGTTAAACACAATATGTATTTTCAAATATATTCGAGATTAACATATATTTTAATATGAGTTATATTATTTATTTTATTAGACAGAACATATGGTATATATATTATATAGACTGGAAAGCTAATAATCATTTTTTTTAGCATTAGCAGCCCGTAAATGTCCCACTGCTGGGATAAAGGCCTCCTCTCCCTTTGATGAGAAGGTTTGGAGCATATTCCACCACGCTGCTCCAATGCGGGTTGGCGGAATTATAAACACAAATTAAGCACATGAAATTTCAGTGGTGCCTACCTGGGTTTGAACCCGAAATCATCGGTTAAGATGCACGCGTTCTAGCCACTGGGCTATAAAGCTAATAATCGCTGAAGAAAAAATAGTGGAATTTAAGCGTTAATTTATTATTATATAATCGAAAAGTATTAAATGTTTCTTCGACAAGGTCAATTTGAAGAGTATAGTGATCAGAAGCAAAACCAAAACGACGATAAGACAGTCTACCGGAGCTAGACAAATGACGTTCCATATGTCTTCTGTCATTTGACGTCAGCGAAAGCCGGCATTTCGTGAAATATATTGCGATAAAACACGAGATAAGACGATGAGAATTTCTACAAGTCGCTGACAATATCGATGTCTTGGTGTAAATGCATATTTCTTGTATAAGCATATTACGAACTCGCCTAATATTATATATAAAAAACTAAAGTCGAATGTTCATTATGCTTCCCGGTTATTACAAAGTATATATATTTTTTGTTGGACAAGTGCTATTGGGTCTAAACGGAAATGTTATTGCCGTTTGTAATTTAGTAATTAAATTTTATGTACTTATCATATAGACAGGACAAACAAATACATCACCTCATGTTTAGTAATCACCACCGCTTATAGACATTAACAATGTCAGGATTATTGACCATTCCTTACACCGTTAATGCGTCCCCAACCATGAGAACTAAAACGTTATGTCCCTTGTGCTTGTAGTTACACTGGCTCACTCACTATTAAAAACGGAACACAACAATACTATGTTTAGCGGAATAATATTTTATAAGTAGGTGGTACCTACACAAGCAAGGCTGCACAAAGCCCAAACCACCAAGTCAACATTACAACAATTTTGAACATAGAATATATGAATAGAAAAAATACTTGTTTAACAATAGTAACAACAATAATAGGATAACATCATATTTTTGATTTGTATTTTGAATTCCAAATGAAACACTGACAGATAGACCTACTTGAACTCAACATTGAAATACAATCGATATCCGTTAAAAGCTTTTAGATTATAAATATTATTTTCGATATTTAAAATGTTAGTGGAATTAATTTATAAATAAGTCTGGCTGGATTATTCATAGAGGTATTTTTCGGTCAACACCAAAATAGTCATCGATTGTTCCTTTTATTTACGACCAATATTGTGTTTTATCCTTATCCGCCCAAGTCGTTTTCACCCCATTTAAAACATTACGAGAAAATATACTAAACAACAAATGTGAAATTTATAAAAATAGTGGCCATAAAAAGTTCTTTTGTAGGTTAAAACGAATTCTAACTTGTCATTACTGTTTGGGTGTGAGTTTGCTTTAACGAATACCAATGCATCCCCAATGGCGGTCGTTCCGATACACTCGAAAACATAAATACTTCGTGACTAGACTGAGAAAGAGTTTCTTTCAGCCACGCTCTTATAACTGAGCGTTTGTATTCTTATTTATTGAACCATTAGCAACTTGGAACTTCGTTGTAATTTATATTTTAGATCTTCCATCATTATAATGTTCGGAGATGTTCGTGAATTTTTAGTGCTTATCACACAAATCATATAATGTATTGTAATATTCGATTCAATTATAAAGTAGGGCTTTCAATGTTTATATAGTTTTAATCTTTATTCATTTTATTCAAGTTTAATGTGATATAACAAATACATGATTTACATAAAAAATATGATTGAAAATATTCATAGCACAAACCTATTGTAAAATGAATGTTCATAATGAAATATAAGTACACTAAGATATAATTTTTTAGCGGTATTTTGTAATATAAACTGTATTCCGTATTTTATAAATACGAAAAATAAAATTATATATTCCTCCGTATTTCAAATATATTGAAAACATAATAGGGTTAGGAATAATTTGAATAGTTTATGCTAATTTGTTAAGTTTAGTTGAGGCTGTGAATTGCGATGTAGCGTTAAGCCGATTAAAGCTAGGCGTCGCTCCGTATCTTTCAGGCCACCAACAAGGCCTCCTTGTGGATATAATACAGATTAGTATTAAATGATTTATTAACAATCTTTATATGGATATAACTTGTAATATGTAACGTATTAGCGAACTGGTCGTCAGCTGGCATCATGATATAGGCTTGCTTCAAATTATATTACATACTATAGGCTCTACTATAGGCATACTTTAAGTAATAAATGTCGTAAAATCTTTGTTATATATATAATAGTTTAAAATTACAAATTACTACAATATAATATTATATTATAATTAACTTTAATAAGTTCTTCTGAAAACACTCCAAGCAAATTTATTAACTCGAAAGAAATAATACAGAATACCAAAATAAAATGTACCAGCGATTAACACGACGATAGACAAAACATAAGAGCTATTAGCTAAAGTCATCACGAGGGAAGATGCGAGGAATACACTCATACTGATCACATGGAACACGAGATACCACAAATGATACTTCATGATTGGGTGACGTCTTTTACGGAAACTAATTATGAGGACTGCTGTGGCCACGAACAGCTGCATGTAAAGCAACCCGAGCACGAACTCCACGATCACTGTAGTCATACTTTCCAGCTTCGAGTCCATTTTATCTGACGTCAATAGTAGTAGTACAGCTGAAAACACGATTATTGGTAATACAGCCGATATTGCTACCACGATGAATGTTTTTCTCAGTTGTGCGCAATGGGAGCAAGATACTTCACTTGGATCTTCCAAAATGATTGTCATTATAAATTAAAATATATACTAGTATAAATTATTCTATTAATACGATATTATTCAAAAGTTAATAAATTCATGCAATTATGTATTGCTTCAAGTGACGGCTTCTTGAATTGTCACTTTTATTGGAAGAGATTTTAAACAAGAAGGTTTTGCTATTAACGTTAGGCTCGTTATTACTTTTTTTTTTAAGTTAGTTTAATTTATTTATGCAATGCAAGTTTAATGCTACCAATTTTTAAATCATTCCAAACACAAAGCAAAAATAAAGCGTTCAAGTGCGAGTCGGACTCGCCCATGAAGGGCTCCGTAGCAGCAAGTAACAAGGTCTATGTTCATGAACTTAGATTTTTTATTTTTATGTTTGAGTTGATTGAATGAAAGGTAAATTGCAGTTTACGATTTATGACGTATTAAAAAAACTACACAAAAGGTTCACAAAATAAATCGACATACCAAGTTTCGACTGTATAGTTCTTACAGTTACGTTTATTATTATTATTAGTTATTAGAAAAAAGTGGACGGACATACAGACATGACGAATCTATAAGGGTTCCGTTTTTTGCCATTTGGCCACGGAACCCTAATAATATGTCTGTAAGTACAGTTTTATTATTATTATAAAGTTTAAAAATATTGGCTTTTTTATTGTTGAATAAAATATGACGTTAATACACTTTTCTTAGCTCGGTGTTAGACGATCTATCACTAGACGGTCCATGAATTAGCGCAAGCTGACGGTACATTTATCACAAAGCACACTATCTAGTATGCAAGTTCATAATGCAGTATCAACTGTAACGTCAACTTATTTGCAAGAATAAATTATCACAATGTTTGAACTACTAAAACCAAAACATATTTTTAATCTACCATAGGTTTCTTTCGTGAATAAACCTTAATAAAGTAATAAAGATTAGCCAATACATAGTTTATTAAGATTATATTTTGCACTTAATAAAAGTAAAAAATCAAAAATTATAATCAAATTAAAATGCGCCATTCGTTTAAATCCATAATTACTTAAATGTAGTATTAATTGCTAATATTTTAATCTGTATATGTATATGTTATATATGCTACCGATACCGAGCGATACGTTTTTAATCTTATAATCAATAAAGAGTATGGATTGTTGTGATTGAATTAAAGTAAAATTATGATATTATTTTCAGAGTATGAGTCATACGTTTTTTTGTTAGTGATGTTTGCTATTTATGTGATAGGTTCATTATATTAAAACACGAACAACAAATATTTTTGTATATTGTATGAGATATACATTATTGGATAGGTAGCTATTGTACCACTCAAATGTACAAAATAATATTGGCCCACACAACACACACATAGAACAAGGCCGTAATGCTTTATTTAAGCTTAAGTCATTTCTTTGCAATAAAACGCTGAACATCCAGCTACTAGCGAGATTAGCACGCTGTTATGTTTTCTCTATTCTCTTGCATGGCGTTCAAACATGTTTCAACTCACAGATTCGTGCTGCTAAAATCGTTAAGTATTCCAAATGTGAGTATACAGGAGACTGTTAACGATATTCTGGAGTGACAAAATAAAACATATAACCGTGCTAAGTATTGTAAAGAAATAAGCAGAAGTTGTATATATTGTAAAGTAAAGAAAGCTTGAATATCTCGAACACATAATAAGAAAACTAATGAATTAAAAATAAAAATAACAACATTTTTAAAACAAGCTCTTTTACACTAAAACTTTTACTGTTAACTTATAATGGTCTTCCACATTTAGACACTAAAAACTTATTCCGCCATTTGTTTTTATATTGTCTTTCATTTGATACCCATATTGTAGGAATGAATTTAAAAAATTATCCACCATCTTGGGTGTTCTGCCATGCAGGATTTAGAATGACGTCACGCAGTTAAGTATGCATTGGCATCCAAACTGAACGTGTATACAAAATTTCAGCTCAATCGGTTAAAGATATCTCCTTCTACATTGAGTTGCAAAATTTCACAGGTATATACCAACTTATATTGCAAGTTAAATAAAAGCTTGTAAAGATTGGACTACTACAACTTAGAACACAGGGTAAGATCATAAATGTGGGATCATCTTGTCATCTTGGCTTAAAAAACTACGCGAATGGTATGAAAAAAGCACCCGTTCATTATTCAGAGCCGTGGCATCGAAGTACTAGTTGTCTTAATGATCGCCGACCTTCGAAGGAAGATGGCACTTTAAAACGTAGAAGAATTCACTCGAATACATATGGAAATCAATTTGTTCTCAATGGAAACTTTTTTTTTATTCGATAAAAATTAATCGTTAAATTTGAAGCCACGTTTATTACGCATGAAACAAATGAGTTGCTGTTATGATATTTTAATCATTTTATTATGATAAGAATTCAGCCAGACAAAGAGATGGGGCAATTGATAGAACATTGTTATTCATAGAAAATCTTAAATCAAATCTACTAATCACCGCACAATAATCACCACATACGTAAATAAAAATAGGAAGATAATATACGTATTATTAAAAATATATTTTTGGATATGTATTCGTTCGGCAGATAGATTATACATATATATGACTAGTTCTCGCCCGTGGCTTTCTTTGCGTTTTAGAGGTTGGTCGTCAGATGTTATTCATAGAAGTTCTTGGAGTACAAGTTGTTTCATAACAACATCTTCAAAACAAAAAGAGCAACAAATAGAAAGGTACATTCGCATTTATAAAATTAGTCTATATTAAAAAGCGCTTAGTAACAATTTGTGGAATTTCAAGCAGGATATCATATTTTATTTGATAAATAAATAAATAGGAATTAAAATATTATGGGTTTTCTCTGTAGAAACTAAATTCTGAACTATTGGTAGTTTTACATTACTACTTTACTAAAACTTCTTGCACGGTTAATCCAATTTCATTATAAATTAATAGTTATTTTATTTTTATTTTTTTTATTTAGCCAATACGCAGTTAGCTTCGGTACTAAAAACATTATATTTTTATTCGCAAACATTCCTCCATTAATCGCCCGCTAGCCGCGACCACGGTTTGATATATTTTTTGGTATTTTAAAAGTGATGCCAGTGACCGTATCGAACCATATTTTAATATCGTCCTTAATCAGTTCATCGTATTTATAATTAAAAGTTCGTGTAATCAAAACCTTAGGATTTAAAGACGTGTCATTCAAGTGTGCAAAGCTTTGCTTTGATGTCGATAACAGATAACTGGCAATTTTATTATTGCGTCTTGAGCAATAATATTATATTGTAGTAATAAATTGAGTGCAAAGAACTTAGAATTTTATGAATAAGATCGACTTGTTTTGTTGTCTACCGAGCTTTAGGTTGTAAAAAGATATGGATGTTGGTCGTTGTTTGCGAAATGCGAAACTATCCTAAAAATATACTCAGACCGTCTAGTCACAACACTCTTGAGAATGCAAAGGTTTTAACAATTTTACTGTAAATTCTAGATTTGCCGAATAAATTTGGTTCTATTAAAAAAAACATGAATTGTGACCATTTTTTTTATTTTCTTCAGTTTTAACCAGTTAGTGTATTTCATCAGAGTCCGACCGAAAAAATAAAAAAATCGGTTAAATTATAACTCTTCGAAATAATGTCATGTAATGGAATATAATACATATATATATATTTTACTTTTGTCAATTATATGCACATTATTTGGTTAATTGGTAATATTTATAAATAATTAGTTTTATCAAAAACAAATTTTAGTAATTTAACTTATAATTAGATCATAACTAGTGAAATTTGCAGAACATTTGTACTTAGCCTTCTCAAGAACTAATCAAATGTTCATACAACCTTTTTTCTTTGATCTACTGGTGCTACTGGCGCAAATCAGTGTGACCCTCGCCCCCCGCGACCACCTCTTCCTCTTTCAATTTCGACACTTATTAGAAACCTTCAACGAGGGCCAAAATGTCGCCTAATTTCGGCCGAAGCTGAAAGTTTGATCGGACAATTTTTTCTTTTATTAGTTACATATATAATTCTCTATCTATTTTACGTCCTTGGCTTTAGCAGTAGCTTTCTACGTATTGTTGACTCTTATTTATCAGATAAATAGAATTAAAATTTAGATTAACGTTACGTTTATGTAATTTAAATTAGGCGACCGGAGGTATGAACAATAAAGAATTACTTTACACTTGGTTTTCTTCTTCTAGCAATTTCTCGGAAATAGCAATGCTTTTTTCTCTTGTCCTATTTTTAACGTAAGCAAAGTTACTTCTACATTCACTCTATTGTTAATTAAAATTAGGACGGCTCAAGATTTTCATAGACGACGCCAATCACAACTATTATAACCGTCTCTACAGCAAGCACGACATCCAGAGTACCAGCCTTGCATTTTGTTAATATTACTTACTATTGAATAGTTTGAATTTTACATAGTAGTATAGCGGTGACAAAATTTGGAAAGCGTCGAAAAGCCACAACAAAGACAAATTAATTAGCGGTCCGTGCTCTTTTCAGTTCGCATCACTTTAATAGAGACAATATTTTACAATATATTATGTGAGAAACAGACCGGAAAAATATAAACAGCACATTTAAAAACGCGCTAAGTAAATTAATTTATTTAAGTGATGATAGATTTAATCTGTGCAAATATCTTTTTAGGACAGTACACGCAGTAAGGTTATTTAAATATTTTTAAAGTCTTTGAACTAAATGTATGCATAAAACAGCATTATTACTATAATCGTGTTCTGATTTGAATGAACCAATGTTATTATGGATTAGAAAAACAAATAGCAACTAATATTACACAGTAAGCAGACATTTTGTATTTATATTTCCTTTATTTTAACGGAAATAGTTATAATGAGTATATTATTCAAACAATTTATGTTCAAATTTAATCATGTGTCGGTATCATAAACATTTACAAATTTCTATAAATTACAATATATAATATATTTACTAAACAAAACAATTATGGATTCTTGTTAATAAAGAAAAAAATATATTTAATAAAATAATCTTAAATATTGTACCAACACTAAATAGTTTGGATCAATACAAAATATAAATTCTATAAGGTTGTTTCGTTCTTTACATTTAATTAAAAGCAAATAATTCTAAGAATAAAGAACGCTGTCGCTCAAGTAAGTACAATCAGTTTGAATGAGAACACAGAAAGGTTGCGTGGGCCTAGCCAAGCTGAAACGTGACTCTATATAGCGACACCTGTGACTTGACTCTTATACCTCGCCCTTGTTAGTTTTGCTTTTAACTTTTTTGTTGTATATTTTACGCATACTATGGAACTTTACATTACATTTTATAATTCTCACGTAATAATAATTTTTATTGTTGCATATATACAATGGTTCAAAAATAATCTATCTGCTATCTTGCAGGTTCTTCTCGGTAGAATCTACATTTTTGAGGTAGCTCTACATAAAATTTAATCTTGTAAAATGTAGTAAAGTAGTAGTAAATCTCAAAAGTATAGTAAGTATATTTTGTTATTATAAGGTTAAAATAAAACAAAAACATTGTCAAGGCGTAGTATTCTAAAAATAAACATTTATAGATTAAAATAAGGCAGTAAAATGCCATAATACAAATAATAGCTACTTATTATAATTTTCGAACAAATAATTATACAGATAATATATATAAATAATATTTTTTTTCTGATATTTACGAGAGATTATACATGAGTACTATTATCAGCAAAACGAAATTTATAATTATAGACGCTCAGATAACCTTTTAATGTTCACATATATACTAATCCATTTAATAATTACTCTTGGAGAAATTTAATATTGGGTACTTTCCCAGTTACTTTAGAAGAATCTGATACCATTTCTGCCTCTGTCTGCCATCCTCCTAATCTGCTATCATATTCCTTGATCAGTAATTATTACACTTGTAAATTTCTAGTTGTCTGTTTTTCAATAGCCCAAAGTGCACAAAAATCTCTTTAACACTCATATCAACTCTACTCTACACGTGCTGAAACTTCCCCTATTACATTGAAACTTTGTTTCCTGTAGTACTTAGCACTTGGTCGTTATTAAAAGTTATTCATTTAGAAGTAAACGTTTTACACCGGACTCAAGTGTTTGGTTGACTTTGATAAAAAAATACTCTTAAACCTCATAATAATATTTTTTACTCGAAACAACTAGCGATTGTTAAATTGGTATAAACTCGCTAATAATTGATAATATTGGATTTTGAAATATTTATACTCAACCGGTAAAGGTTTTTTTTATAGATATATATAAAATAAACTTGATAAATCGAATAAATACCTAATGTTAATGTATCTGGTCAGTTTTGGAATTGATAAGGTCATTGGTTTTTAAAAAACATTAAAAAAATAGTTCCATAATTACGTACACATACACAGAGACAGATATCCTTCTAAAAACAAATAATTGAACTCAAGAGACTTTATTGGAAATTTGTGAAACTTGAATATACAAAATCGCACCCCGTGCAACATATAATATATTTAAATAAGAATAATAGAAAACGTTGTCTGCGTGACAATTTTTTTTTTATATTACAAACTATTATTATAATTTGAAACTCGAAGAAGCGTCACGAAAAAGAAACAAAAAACATGTATTTATTAGATTTTAGTTCTATCGTATGTGAATTGCACTACATTTTGCACACTATTCTTAAAATAGTAAATATTATAGATACTATGAAACATAAGACAATTTAAAAACTATTAAGCTATCATAATGTGTAAATTCTGCACCAATCGGTTATCATTTCATGTTTGATAATTATCATTACAATACATAGGTAATTCAATGAATAAAATGTTATATTTGATAATTTTAAGACGGAAGTTGCCAAAAAATATTAAACATTATGATAAGGAGATAATAATCAAATTTGTTAAAATTAATGTTTTATTAAGATTCATTAATTTACTTACATAGATTTAATAATTAATTAATTCGTTAAATAAAGATTTTGATGTAATAATAATTTTTACATGTTTTTGTAACATTGACGACATCCTTGCAATTTTTCACATGTCCAGTGTTATCTTTAATAATCGCCGTAAAAATGCTAAACGAGGAGCGAGTTTTATGATTGAGTCTCGTCTTTATTTACTTTAAAATGTAAACGTTAAATATCATAAATAATCTTAATAATTGAAGTTTCGTTAAGCACTTGTTGATTAGTTAATTTAAAAATGTCTTCGAAATGAAATTTATGTAATAATAATGTAATTTACTGAGATTGATTATACGAAATATTATCTTAAAAGCGTGTCCAATAAAAACACAATAAGTTTTATTTACTAAAATCCTTGATCAAACAGCGTTATTATTATTTACTCGTATATTTGGCATAGAATATTGCAAATTAATTTCTAGAAATAAAACAAGTTAATTTATTTTTAAATAATTCAATATTTTATTATAATATAAAATATCAACGAAAGGAATAAAGCAAAATTCAAATAAATGATTCCTTAAATCTCGCAGTAACTTTTGCCCTTATAAAATATTACGACTTTCTTAAAGGTAATGGAGGTGAAAACGTCGATCAAGCCGAAAAGGTAATTGGACCTGAAATTTAAATTGGAGACGGTAATGAAAATAGAAACGACGGAATCGCCTTTTCACATTAAAATTTCGATGATAAAGTTTCTGGAACTGAAAGAAATGTACAGTTAATTAGGATTAGAGAAAATAATTATACATTTATAACATAAAATAATAAAATATTTAAACATTCGTTGTTCAACAAAAACGAAAATATTTTGCTATTGTTGGAATCAATAGCTTTTTTCCACTGGTATTAAAATAGCTATGAATAATTTCACATTTAATTCTAACGCGTTTTTTATTTATACATAAGTAATAATTACCACCAGTACCATTCATTTAGAGTCATGAAGGTATACAACATTGAAAAGGATCTCACAGATATTCACGCCTACTTTCCTGAGAAAGCTAGCGATGGTGGATCGGGTGCAAACTATTATACGGGTGTTCTAAAATAACTATCGTTAGTCTCCAATGTATTGACACTTCGATGTGAAATAAAGGTATTGTATAGATAATTATATTTCGAAGATCAAGCGTTTCACATCCGCTCGTAATGCAAGTAAAACTATCATAGAACATCACGGTAATGTCTCTGACCTTACACAGTCCAATATTATCTTCTAATGATAAAGTCATTATCACAACAGTTTTTAAAAATACAAGCGAACAAAAAATAGTAGCGTTTACATTTCATATAAAGATACTTAATTCATGGTTAATCTATAGATAAGGATAATTTTCATATTATAAATGAAAGAACGAAGGTGGGTACTTCGTCATTAGCCAAATAGCTATGTTGGGCATATTACCGTTAGTGACTTTATTGGTTTGTGGTGCCCAGGCGTTGCCGGGAAATGTGGAGAATGCTTTGGCATATGGAGAAGTTGCTGACCGTCATTTCAACGTAGTAAGTACTATGTTTTAATTAAAGTAACTTTTTTAGAATTATTTCAAGTAAGTTTAATAATAAATTTTCAAAAATATGCAAGCGTTTCTAGCTGTTATTTTTAATTTATACGTATTAGATCTTTATAGTAATTTTCAGTAGTGATTTTTATCGTTCCGGGGTTTTTATACTAATCATAAAACATATATTTAGATGTTTTATGATTAATTTAATTGAATGTAATTAATTAAATGTAATTTATTACATAAGATGTTATTAGTAAAATTAAAATCTTCAGTGAAGTTTTACCCGCATTAGTACTATTTTGTGACCTTTAGGTGAAACACTGTGAAGATTAGATTGTGATACGTGGTCAAATATATTTTTCTCATTCTCACAATGCTAAATAAATAGATACAAGAACAAATATCAAGCTGATATTTGTGTGAAATAAATCAACCCCAATACTTCAAAATAAAGGTCTTGTTCTACTAATTGCAGAATCGTATAATAAAGAGGGATAGAAAGATAAATGCGTTATATTGCTGAAAATCTTCAAAGTATAGGAAACTAGAACTTCTTTTTTAACTTAACGACCATTTCAAAGAGTTGTAGATTTAGAGTAACCACTAACCATAACTATGTTTATTAGTATTAGGAATATTTCTCAATATAAAATAAAATAAGAATATTCTTTTAACAAATAAAATAAATTAAGGGTAAATAACAGGTTTACAATGTCAAAAATCCATTTTTTGAGATATTCATATCTATAGAAAAAAAAACCATTTTTTGAGATATTCATATCTATAGAAAAAAAACTCAGTATAAAAATGATAGTTTTAATAGACGCCTTACGTGAACTTTTGATACTGTTTACTCGTACATTTACCACAAGAATTAAAATCCTAGACTGAAATTATTTATATGTTTGTTGATCATCAGATTCAATGAAAGAGTCAAGTATTTTGGCTTCAATGCCAGCTCCCAGCTGGAGTTTCAAACTAGTCGTGTAATCAAACAAATTTCAAGAGTAACTACTAAATATTATTGTCGGTCGGATTACCTGGATTTAATCTAACTGGCCATCGACGTCAGTCGATGACGCAAAGACCGTTGAGCTTTATTGGTATCCTAGATGTTTTGTTAAAAATGTAACTTATGAATCTTTACCAAAAATTATATTATGATAAAGTAATAGATGCTAATTATACGTTGATAAAAAAGTATTTT
Source organism: Vanessa atalanta (assembly GCF_905147765.1). Classification (NCBI taxonomy): domain Eukaryota; kingdom Metazoa; phylum Arthropoda; class Insecta; order Lepidoptera; family Nymphalidae; genus Vanessa; species Vanessa atalanta. The sequence goes on from NC_061871.1 coordinate 8,288,419, forward strand.
ACTTAGAATTTTAATTGCATATTACCCCAAAGAGCAGTGACGTTTTATGTTATAGATCTTTGTAATTTATCTTAAGTTAATTTTACGCTTCACGCCACGAATTCCCTAAAGGATAAGGTTTATTCTTTCTTCCTTTCCTTCTCTTTGACTCATCATCTTTCTCGTATTATTTTGGGATTGTATATCAAATTCATGTTGTTTGATGTCATGCGCCTTAAAGGACTTTTTATCAATAAAATTAAAAAAATATGTATATCGTCCCGCGGACTTAAAAAAACAATAATAAGTTCAATTATTTTTCAGAATTACGATTTTCTTCTAAAAATATTAAATATATTTTAAAGTAATCGATCAATATAAAACAAATTTAATATCCCTTTTAAGACCTACGTTATCAATACGATGGTTTAAATGATTAGTGACTGGATAATAGGCTTATTCAGATCTAAGACGTATTTTGATAATCTGCAAGCTGTATATACTTATGATATTACTTTACGTACCTAAAGTTGGTATGCTACATTTAATTTTTTTTTTCAATAATTTAAATTTTTATAAGTAATAGACTGTAAGTGGGATAACCCACTACTGGGCTAACGTCTCCTATCTTTTTGAGAGAATTTTGAACTTATTTCACATGTCATCCGAGACACGCAGGTATTCTCAAAATATTTTCTTTCACTATCTTGCACGACATTTATGAAAACTTAAGTGATGCATGGCAATAATCTTCAGATTTTCAAGTTCAAACCACTGGAAATTTTCGAGACTTAGTTTAAAGAATTCGTTTATTATGGTCGTGATTTTATTTAAAGGATAAGTAGGAATACCATAACAAGAAGGAACTATGATTTATTTCGTGGTTGTGGGTTCACAATATATATCGTGATGATTTTGTTGTGGATGCGTGATAAATAATTAATTTACTTGATTAATTGGACTATTATATCATCAGCCATTCAATGTATAATATTATTAGTAGTATTTTCACGTAAGGTTCTGATAACTCATTATTTTGATTTAATAAATTACTAGTTTTTATATAACACGAAATTATTGATTTCAATGTTTGAATCTAAACTTAATCCTAATTAATTAAAATACATTTTAAATTAATCTTGTCTTATTTTATTTCACCGATGACCAATTGATGTAATTATTACTTAACGTGTTATCAATAATTTTAACAAATATCTAAAAAATAGATACGAAAATACGTATTCGATACATAAAGTTTTTAATGAAAATATTTCTAGGCCTAGAAATATTTTCATTATTTTCATTAACTGGCTGTGATTTAATTACATTTCAAATAATTAAACATAGGAAATAGTAAATCTGGTTTATTTTTAATTTTTACAAGCGAAAATATAAGAAAATCATATAAATATAAATTAAGCATGTGTGCGTGTATACTTATAATAAACAATAGACAGATTAATATTAAAACATACCTATATCGCGTATTTACGTGTGTTATCATAAATTAAAATTACGCAAAACATAAAAAATACCTTTTTTTATTCTCTTACTTCAAATAATATTAATTTTATTTAAAAACGAAATAAATATTCTCTAACTCTAAACCATTTATATTACAGGAAGAAAGATTGTTAAGAGATGGCTACTATTCTGAATCGCACACCGTAACAACAAGTGATGGATATATGCTGGAAATAAATAGGATTCCATTCCGCCGTCATGAAACTGTAGATAATGCCACGAAGATTTCCAAGCCCGTTGTGTTTCTGTTGCATGGACTTCAAGGCTCCTCGATTTCCTACATTACTTTAGGACCAGGCCGCGCTTTAGGTAAACATAATTTTTGACTTATTCTAATCCAGTTTTTTACCAGAAACTTTCAAATACATATTACAAAATACATTACTATAAAAAAAAATTAATAAGAACTGAGAACTGAAGAACTATATTCAATACGCGTTGGTGTCAAAAGTTCCGGTAATTATCTTATTATTAACAAAAACTAATTACATGTTATGTTATTTGTTACTGACTTTCTGAGTACAATCATAAGAAATAACACCTTAACGCACACTGCGGTATAAATAAAGAATGTATATGAAATACAAATATATGTACCTACAGTGTAAATAGTGCAAGCAAGATAATCGATTGTTTCTCTTTAATTACCGTCTTTGGATACGAAGAAAGTGAAAACCATTATGCAATAGTCGTTATTACAGGTACTTGTTAAGTTTAATTTATTAAATCAACCATTGCTCTTTATCACAGCTTACATCCTGGCGGATGAAGGCTACGATGTTTGGATGGGCAACGCAAGAGGCGTCCTCAACTCGCGTAGACACGTTACTTTGGACCCCGATGTGGACGTAGAAAAATTCTTCGATATCACCTTTGAAGATATCGGTATGAAGGACCTGCCTGCAATTATCGATTACATTTTGGAATTAACTGGAAAATCAAAGCTTCATTACATCGGACACTCACAAGGAGGCACTGCTTTCCTCGTGCTCAACTCGATGCTCCCCGAATACAACCAAAAGATTGCATCAGCCAATTTGCTCGCTGGTGTCGGTTATCAAGAAAACTTCCCCAACAGAGTATTAAGCTTGCTCGCCATTAGCACCAATCCTATTTACGTAAGTATTACCAATTAAGTTAGAAAATATTAATTACATGAGCAAACGTGCCTTTTGATGAATATTATTTATAGAAAACGTTGTTGAACCTAAATACTTATTTAAAAAAAATATTTATTTTTCAGTCTTATGCCTTAAGACAAGGTATCGTAGAAATACTGGGACCTGACTGGAACAGCTTTCTTAATGACGCGGAATGTAATGACGATAATTTGGAAGCTTGCGGTCTTTTAATAATAAAGGAAATTATGGTATGTATAAATGAAACACACAAGACAATATGAACAGAAACAATTACTGACAAACATAAAGTAGGATCATTATACACACATGTCATTATATTATTTAAAATACTTTTTTTAAATGATACTTTTTAATGATGATAATGATAATACCTAGCATTAGTTGCAGTATTGAATTATCATTTAAAATTAAAAAAAAAATCAATATTCTCATGAACAAAGATTTTATTAATAGACCGGATTCATTACATATAATTCGTGTTTGACAATATAAAAGTAACATAAGTAATGTTACTTTTTCAAAATAGGATTTTTTTTAAAACGAAACATTTTAACGAACTATTATTAAATTACATTTTATGTTTTTTTCTCGGTTATGTAATTCGATGTTATAACTAATGAACGATACAAATTTCAGGGTGATTTGTTCAATACATTGGAAACATTAGCTGGTGCCTCAATCAAACAATACGCTCACTATGGACAGAATATTCGTTCAAAATCGTTTAGAAGATGGTATTACAGTCCTATTAAAAACCTGATCAAGTATGGATCTCTCAATCCTCCTGAATATCAAATAAGTGCGATCACAGTCAATGTCACCATGCACTACACAGTTAATGACTCACTGTTAGATGAACAAGATGTTATTGATATGGCTAAAGTTATGCCAAACACACGCACTCGTAAAGTAGCGCGTGAAACTTACTCCCACACTGATTTCGTTGTTGCACCTGATTCCAAGGAGTTAGTGTACGATTACATTGTTGAATCTTTAAATAAATATGAACGTTAAGTCAAATTTAACACAAAAAAATACTGTTGTTAACAATTTTTGTGTACAATACCCACGTCGGGACTCGTGACAATTTTACTACGGGTGTGGTAGATTCATGCACAACGTCCTGTATCTTAATGTATCGTATTACATTAATAAAGAATAATTAAAATAATAAAAAAATAATAAAATAAAAATAAAATTATATCATATCGATTTATATTTGTAAATTAAATTATTATTTTATAAAAACTTTCTTTTTTATTTGTATCCTACAAAATTTCTGTCGTTGTAACTTTTAATTACCTATTGTTTTAACAAATATACAGTTAAATAAAAACTTAATATATTTACACAATTTTAAAGACATTAATTAAATTATTTTAGTACCTATATCTCTAAGTAATCTCAGCCTGATCACACTCAACTATTTATCATGTGCTAAAAATAGACTGCACCATATACGCTTCACCATTTTTCTCGTAGTTCAAATATATTTTAACTTCCGAGTTGTGATGATGAAATAATAGAACACCCGATATACGTTTACTTAAACAGAAATCTAAATTCAAATAAATCACGCAACTTAGATCATTTAATAATTAATAGTATATCCTTGTGCGTGTCGATGAAATCCATTAAAAGCACTTTCATGCAGTTTACAAACGAACGCGTCATAGGATGAGGTTGGTCGTCATTAATTCAATTCGACAAAGTCCATTAAATCTGCTCGGTGATTTATTTCGTATCCGCTGACCCTTTCCTTTCTGAACCGAATATCGAAGTTTGATATTCAATACACCTAAATGACTTGGACACTTTTTCGATCGTCATAACTCTTACCTCCGCAAATCCAATATACAATGTAAAATGAAATACCGAATAGTAGATAAAAAAATGTTGTCGAATTTGGTTGAAATTTATAACGTACTAAATTATTCGTTTCATTCTAAAATTTTAGTAAACAAAAATATTTACTATCAATACACAGTGAATATGATTTTATAACTAGAAAAATAATAATAAATGTTTTATTTTAATTTAACGGCATATGTTTCTAACATTGTAAATTACTTATAATATTTAATTTTTCAGTTTAATCGATCACTATATAAAAAAAAAAAAATACGTAAGTTATGCAATTATGGAAAAAGCATGTACAGTGACGATAATGTTACTATTCCATTATTTTCACGTCATAGTAAAAGAAATATAATTTTAATAATGAAAAAAGTTACTTTTACTTTAACAGATTCGTTGAATCTACTTTTGCCACTATTTTAAACTATAATCAAATTCAGATAGATATACATTTTAATCAACTACACGGATTCAACAATGCGGACATTGATGAATATTACAAGTCTTTTCCTATAAATTTATTATATATTTTAATTTTCGCATGCACCGCTACGACAGGGAAATATATATAATTTTTTTTTAAAGGTTTACTGTTATGTCACTAACTGGTAGTCTAATAACCAAGCGCAATGTTATTTACTTTACCTCTCTGGGTGACCTGTAAGCAATGTTAGCATGAGCTAAATAGTCATGTGGCTCACTAAGTTGGTAGATGATATGTGATCACATTGCGGACTTGTGTAATACACCAAAGAGGTGACATGAACTCGTAAACGACCATTTCACTTTATTCTCATCGCTGTTTTATTTGGTACCGTATATTCTCTGTACCATCTCTCAAAGGACAATATTGTGTCGATTCCCGTATTCACAAAGCTGTATATTTTTCGTAGGACCAAAGCAGATTCATTCAAATGGAAATTCAACAGAACACAGGAGGTAGTTCTTAAAATGTTGAAATAGAACTCAATTTGTGAATATCGTGAGCGACTTATTTGCGTTCAATATTCGTGAATCCTTAAAATTTTAACGATTGACTTTTATGAGACTCAATTATACAAATATTAATAAAAACACAATTAAAACCTGGTAAGTTATATATAGTAATCTTTTAAATAAATATAGATTCTTAATGTAAATTATATACTAAATATAAAATTGTGGTAAACAAACGTTCTTTAGCTCCTACGACGAGGAGTAGCAAGTGTTAAGCTAAAGAAGAAATGATATGAATGTCATACATATTGTCATATGAAAGGCGCTTTCTGAATCACTAAGACAGGTCGACATTTTCTACCTATTAATTGTATATTAATATATTTTAATATTGTCGTCTTTCATCTCCACAAGATGTATTAACCGTTCAATTATTTTTGGAATATTTTTTGCAATAGGTATACTTACTTACATTTTTAGGTTATAGCTCAACATTTTAAAGCACCTAACGAAATTGTACTCCCATCCTAAAGCTAAAATCTGTTATAATGGTCATATGATTCAGACTAGTAATCAGAAACAAGAACAATAAAATCGATTCCTTTAAATTGTAATTATTTTAGGCATTTACTTCATCAAAGCTTTGTCCGTATTTACAAGGGTATAAGATGTTATGATTAATTGCATCGCTTTGTCCATGTGTTGTAACAAATGCCTTGGTTTTATTTCGTATAAGCGTCCAAGTCACGTTACTGTTAAGTAAACTAAACACGTGCGTCCGTCTGTCCGACGTTGGACTTTTGCTCTCACCGCACACTTCGATTTATCATCGTATACTGTCTAGACAAATAACTCATTAGTTTCGGTTACAAATAATATTATCAACATTGATGTTTCACTGGTGGTAGGCTCTAATTATCACAAATTCAATAGTCTTGATGAAATTGTCACCTTTTTTGTCATTTAAACACCCTCTTAATAGAATAATTCATGATTGAGCTTCGTGCAGGCCCACCTTGGTGGACACTGTCCCGTTATCAATTGTTCTCTCAAACAGCAATACTTCTAATAGCACGACAGCAATCCAATTAAATTAAACAGAAAATTAATTACACGTTCCCATTTAAATGGTGAATGAGCCATTGTAAATATTAGGACCAAAGGACATTGACGGTGTATAAAATGGTTTATAATTCAACCGGCGACCACTTACTGTAAGGCTTATTTGCTCTGTTCTGCTTAAATAAAATTAATAAATCTAACATTTACAATGTATTAATGAAGCAAAAAATGGCTTAACTTCCCACTACGCTAATTTTTAAGCACTGTAGTGATGAATTTCTCCCTTATGAGCCATTTACAAAAAAGGATTTTATAATGTATATCTTCCTGCAATGTGAATTATCTACAAAAATGGTAATATAGTGGTGAGTTGTGTGTGTAGTATGTATTATAATGCTCTTTCCCTGCTATTCTCTCGAAGCTTCAAACTCAATTTGATTCTAGGGCTTGATTAAATTGATAAGAATAAAAAAACGTAACTAAATATTAAAAAAAAATGTTTTTGAAACTCAATACCGCCGAAATTTAAACGCGGAATGTTGATAATAAATATTTAAAGAACAATTGCCATTAGCGCGTAGCAGCGTCATAATGGAGCAATAAAGAGTGTCAACAGAAGGTTGTGAAACACCAGTTTATAAAGATCTCTGAGGACTCCTTGTAAAGAATACTTAGACCAAGACTGTTGAGGCTTTTAAAAGTGTTACATGGCTCTTATTACGTGGTCGTGTTAAAATGCTCGTAGCCGCTATCAGGGACATTAAACGGATAAATACCAACGCTCAGTGAAGCGCGTAGACCCTAATGAAGGAAGTCGTATTAAGAGGAAGTCGTTTGGTGCAAAGGCGTCGAAGACTGCGGCTTCCGCGTCTTTAATGTTTTAAGAAAATAAACGTGATAACTTTATCGCAAGCTAACAATATCAGCATGAGTATTTTAAAAGGGGCGGACACATAAACGCAGTAAAAACTAGATTTCAAACAGACCGAGTTAGAATATTCCTTTATTTATTTATTTATTTATTTATCCTTTATTCCTTTAGTATGGGAGCTCGGAAGTTTCGAGTTAAAAACTATTTAAATATATTTGAAATGAGTGAAAATATAGTTAAATTTCAGGTTGTTACGGAACAAACGTTACAGGAGGTGTATTCACACATTCGTATTTATTTGAACGCGTCCGAGTGCAACGCTTCCTCTGCAGCAATGCGTTAAAAATTAACTCCGCCGGCTGGTGAGCTTTTGTTGCGAATTTTATTATATAACGGGGTCGATTTTAGTTCATAAATAAAATAACATTTACTTCCGAATGATATAAATATTGATATACGATTTTTTTCGTAAATGTTTTTTCTCTGCATTTATGTGAATTTAAATTGTGTAACTATTTACGTCTAACGAATTACTAATTTAAATCTGAAAATGTAGCGAGATCGGACTGGATTTGGTAAGCGGAGAATTGGAAGCTTGAGCGGAGCGGACTTACTCGGATTTCCAGTGAATTGCGATGATATGAGTACACACAAAATATAAAAGTACCTCTTTATTTTTTTTAGTATGTGTATAGCACTGCCTATTCGTATGTCGACTACTACTACTCTATATCATGAAACACTCACGTTGGTTTAATCACGTGACCAACAACAACCGCATTATGTTCCTCAATGGAAAGGTGATGAGTAAATGAATGGAATTCAATTCGAAGAACAATACGCATTAATTTATTATTATAAATTATTAAAGTTTCTTAATTCAATAATAAGTAACAAAGATCTCGATGAGCGTTTCGCTAATGTTTATTATATTACTAAACTACCGCTGTGAAACAAATAAACCTGTAATTGATAAACGAAAATTAATTGCATTACACTTGATGTAATATATGGTTTTACATATAATTTAATTGTTTGCAACGATGCCTATGTTAAAACAAAGTCTGCTCACTGCACCGTCTCCTACCATGACCGGGCTAAGAATGTGACAGACGGATAATATTATGTGGGTTGAGAACGAGCATTTTGTACTTCACAATACAATTTTTTTTTTGAGGGGTATCAGATCCATTACTATTGTTTATTCGTTTTTGTGCTTATTCTAGTAGGCATAGAAGTCCGTGTCATCCTTGTTTCTGTATTTGATACGTTCTTAGCACGGTCATAGTGTAAGACAATGTAGTGAGCAGACTCCTTTAGGGAACTTAAATTATAATTTGTTTTGGCTTTATTTCCAAAACAGTTAAAGATAGATAGCCCCTATTCCCAATATGTTACTTTTTCACTTCATGGGACATAGCACCAGACTTAGTACCAACCGTACCTATAGTTTATATACGTTATCAATATACAAAAAAAGTCACGCACTACGCCAATGACCTCTATGTGAGATTGGACGATACTAACGAACTAAGCATTGTCATATATCGAGTAGTCACGTGACTTGCATTCGTAAAACATCAACATGGAAGTGCACAACGGGTTGTGTCACTTATCACTGTAGAATTGTAAATACCGTTGGATTGTAATCTATCTCGCGAGATTGCAAGCTGTCCAAATATTATGGACGGTGATTTACCTCAAAATAAAACGTCAAAAATTTCGATAGTTTATGATATTTCGGTTAGGTTAGGTTAGAGTTTTTATAATTTAACTTTAATTAGCTTCGGTAGATTATAATATATCGAAAAGGAATGCGTGAAATTGTATCACAACAATCTCGCGAAATATATTATATATAATCTAAAGGTATTTACAATTTTACGGTGACTTACTCAATCTTAGTAGATCAATCCATTCTGACTGTCGATATTTAAGATTTTTATCACAATTTTAAATATAAGCGATGTTCCGGCCGTGCTTAACCATTCTACCAAGAGATAACATCTTACCGCAGGCCACGCCTCTGTCTCATACCTTCCTTGATAAGCATTATTAAAGGTTAAACCACCTACATGCTTGAAAGTATAAAACAACAGAATATACCAATTCATTTATTTTGATAAGAATAAAAACAATTAAGTTAATAAATATATGCGAAGCGATTTCAAAATCGTTTCTAATACCTGGACTGCGTACCCAATCATAACTCAAACTTTACGCTGAACTGTAGGTAATGAGGGATATTGGTTGAATATGCGCGTTTAATTTCAAAGCTACAAATGAAAAACTTTGGTAGGTCACATATTACTTTAAAATATGTCAGTTTCGCTAAATAATACACGTATTGAGAGATATGATAGGCATCTTTAAAAATAATTGTAATTCGTGTCCAACATTTTCAAAAAAGAAAACGTGTACAAACATCACACGTGTAATTTTTTCAACGAGCATTCAATTATATCACTTGCGTGAAGGTTTCTATCATAGTGTCATTACGTACAACAATAAGGTAGCGGTCGCGATTATTAACATATAACTGTTTATAAAAACATTTAATACATCAAATATTTAACGTCTATTGAAACATATACTTGCACAATAGCTAATATAATTTATTATTCGTCTGATCTATCATTAATTATTTTACAATTAAATTAAATAAGTTTGAATCGTCGATAATAAACCTAAAGAAACGAATTCAATTTACACTCAGTGTAATCAAAATCGTGGAAAATCGAATTAATAGTTGAAATCAATGAATGGCTCGTTAATTTCCCTCTAAGAGCTCTCTTCCCGAAGACCACAATTACATGACGATGAAATGAGATGTGACGTAGAATCGGGCCATTAATTAAATTGCAAGGACGCCGTACTGTTTACGTTATTTCGTTAATGGATTCATGTTTTACCAAGATACGGCACAGTGCAGACATCTACACTACCGTACTTTATTAAGCGATTCTACTGGCAAACGATAGTTGTATTGCTGCTTTAATATTAAGGTTGAATAAACCCATTTCATTATTTGTTGATTAATTTGATAATAATCTAATTAAAATTAGTTGCTTTTTATGATATTTGATGGTTTTATTTTTAAGTAAATTCAACTAAATCTATCACGAAATAAGCGACCAAGTTAACAAATGAATAGTTCCGTAGCAACTTGCAAATGTTCCACGGTTGTAAGAATGCCCTTTGACTTTATGTCCAGGCACTAGATACATATGTATCATATTGACATCCGACATATGCATGTTTCCCTTCACTGAGCACGACATGAATTATAAATACAAATTAAGCACCGTACATAAAACTAGCTTGGATTTGAACCTGGATACTCGATTAAAGATTGATGTATTCCATTGGGCTATCTCAGCCTTATTTATTATTTTTTTAACTTTCAATTTTTACATTTGAATCGGCATCACTGAAAGCAATAAATTGTTTTATTAATATAAAATATTATCGAGTACCACTGTTTAATAATTTCTAAAAATATTGTTGCTCCAAAGTGCAATGAAATATCTCGATATAAGTTAGAAGGTTTTACATGCGGTTGCGTAATAATTTTTTTTATTCCACATTATTGCGGCCAAGCATATGGGCCACCTGATGGTAAGTGGTCACCACGCTGTAAGTAATATTAACCATTCCTTACATCGCCAATATACCACTAACATTGGGAAGTAGTGTAGTACTGTAGTTACACTGGCTCACTCACCCTTCAAACCAAACGCCAACAATACTGAGTACTCTTGTTTGGCGGTAGTAGAAACGATCGTAGCCATATTGCTTTTATCATAGAGAAGAGACATTTTAAAAATATTAATTTAGTTCGATTTATATTTTTGGATTTAAATTTAACAAATGAAGTATTAGAACATAAAAATAATTATTTCCGAAAACAATAGTAAAATTTACATTGGTTGCTATAAGACTTTCATTCTCAATAATTACAGAGTTTTGGTTTTATCTATTATTAGAATATTTACTTGGAAGAAGACCGTCTAAGTAGGTAGGAAAAAATTGTTATATACCTACATATTTTTAGAATGCATTTATTTATTTTAATATTTTTTTACATTACAAATATTTAAAAAAATAAACATCGTTATTTCAATACATATTATATTTAATCAATTTTATTAAAAAGTACTGTTATAAAAATAAATACTAAAATCTAAATCCATAGTTCGTTCCACGTATTTCAGAAATCGTGAGCATCGTGTGACGCCGTACTGGGAAGGGTTGATATTGCGTTTATCACACCGAGTAAATGGCCCTAAGCAAATGTGTAAGAAATAATGTTATTGTTAAAGGGTGTATAATCTATCTCACCTGGCGTTGATGTGTTATTTAGCGCGCGAGGCGCAAAGTTCAACCATTTTAACCTCTTTTTTTGCTTCGTAACACTTATAATACTAGTTCCCCGCTAACACAATAGAATATTTTCTTTATTTAATATAGCAGCAACGCACATACATATTAATAGTGAAAGTAAAAACTACTCTGAACTGAAGTAATGCTTCTCTGATTTCGTAATTGTTGACAATTTAATGATCGGTAGCCAATAAATCGAGACATCATTTAAAAGTAACAATTCATTCTCCGTTTCAAATGACAACAATTTGAACTTCGAATAAGATTTGGAAAAATAATTTTGGAAAGACGCTTCCGTTACGGATAAATAATCGCAGTATACCTACATAGCACGCTACACTTAAACTTGACTACCACATTTCTCACTCACACTGTATCTTTGGCATAAATTTGTGAGGCAATATCAATGGCTCCCGATGATCAAGTACGTGAGGCGCGTATCAACGCTAGCGAATACTTTATGGAACCGATATCAATAAATTGGTTCATCTCTATATAACATGTTGCAACTGTGGCTATACGTAATCGCATGATACAAGTGACATTTGTGAATTCAGCTTTCTCAGAATAGAGACCAATGAACTTTCGTTGTAGGACGTAGGACTGATATGGAAAATTGAAATTCCATTGAAAAATTATAATGGACAATTTTGCATGTCTGTTCTATGTAATTATTTGTAAAATGCTGCCAATGATTCACATTGTTTGGCTAAGATTTATTTAGGTGCCAAAATTCTCAAAGTAGCAAATTATATTATCTTAAGTTAAATTAATGCGAAAATATAACATACCTTTTGCAACTATTCTGTTAAGATTTCTATCTTATTTAAACATGTTTCACTAGAGCGAATTATTTGGTAAACATGGTTCAGAAGTTCATACGATATGCAAGATTCCCCACGGTGTTTTCCTCTAACACCGAACATGCAGTGAATTGTATAATTACATAAGGGCGTGAATACTCAGTACTCAGCCTTTACGCGGAATTGAATCCGCGTTGGGTTAAGATTCATAGAAATCATTGAATACTAACTACATTCGTGATAACATATACTACAAATGTAATTATAGAGAAACATTGTTAAACAATATAAAAACTATAATATTACATTAGTATTATTGGGTATTTCAAGAAACAATTAATCCTTTATGTTTTAATTTCTACGTACTTTTACTTTTACGATTTTACTATGTTTTAATTATTCAATACAAGTTTGTGAAAAAATAGAAGATTTGTTTTTTTTTTTTTATAGTAGATCCTTATCGTATTTTTTTGTGATTTCAATATATACTGATCGATATTAAAAATAAGTTGATTATTATTATTAATAATAAAAATAAATCATCATTAAGAAGTAATCCGCTGAAATAATTTAATTAGTTCGGCATAATATATATTTTAGATATACATAGATACATAGAATAGTGTTCATCCCGGATAATGCGTGGTTCTCTAAGGAGTAACTAACTTACGTAATAGAACATCGCAGACAATTAGGAACGGACGGTTGTAAAAAAAATTAATTCGAATGAGGTTGTTACTAAGACAATAAAATATTAAAATATTGCATTAATCAAATCTTTTTTTTATTTTTTGTGGCTTTATTTTCTGTCGAAAAAGATTACTTCGCAAAATCTTTATTGTAGTACTGTCTGACAATAAGACAGCCTGTCAGTAAGACATTTGATACACTTGTAAGACACGGAACTTCACTAAGTAATGCTAGCATTTTTCATTTTGGTATATCTTTACCTAATACCTAAATATCTAACCTAGAATAAATTTTTTTACATAGATTGCGGAGAATAAACAAACAAGAAACTAATAAAACAATAATTTTGCTAAGTTTACATGACATTAATAAATTTACTATTTGTGCATGCTTTTATTGATAAGTAAAAATTACAGCATGATGCCAATTTTGTTATATACAAAATTGGCATCATGCTGTAATTATATAAACGAAATATTATTAAAACTGTCTTTCCATTTAAATTGAGTCATTCGTTTCGACTACGAAACTTTTAAGAAACTCTAATTAAAAAAATGAAGAAGGAACATATTATATCAGACAAAAAAAATTACTATCGGAGTAAGAATGCGTGACTCCCAATCTCCAAAGTACCTCATAGTCAAAAGACTGATACTAAAGAAAAATACGTCTACGTGCGACGTTTCAAGTAAAATACTTTGCAAAAATAGGGTTGATGAATGAAATTTTTAAATATCCTAATTTTTATTGATAAAACTCAAGTTACTTAAGCTATTATTTTTTTAAAATATTTTCAAAGAAACTAGAGGTATAGTAGTACAGACAGAAATGTACTAGGGACACATATGCCTCGTACATCAATTTTATATTTTACATAAAAACTATTATTTCAATTAAATGGGATATGTATTTTTATAAAGTAATATCTTTTAGACAACCCTATATTACCTTCACAGTTTGCGGTAATCCCGTTCGGTGAGGTGGAATTCAGATAAAATGGTTCATTGACGCGAGGAGCCTCTTCTGAAATAACAATATCCTGCGACTACTGCGTTCAATGATCGTCGACTTTATCACCGTGCAGGTGAATATAAGAATTTCAAAACGTTAAAATATGTCCGAATTATATATTACTAGTTATCGCCCGCGGCTTCGCTCGCATTTTAGGGGTTGGTCGTCATGTGTTATGCAAAAAAGTAGCCTATGTATGTCCTTCCTTGGAGTTCAAGTTTGCTTCATACCCAGTTACATCAAATTCGGTTAATTGGTTTGGCAGTGAAAGAGCGACAGACAGACAGACAGAGTTACTTTCACATTTATATTATTAAGTATAGATTTAAGACTTAGATGTTATATGGAGCCTCTTAATATATACGACATATTAGCCTAGCAGTATTTACTTTGAGCTTTTATTAAATAAAAATCCGTTGAGCCCTGTCACTATAAAACTCAATCCAGTCGTTTCTTTGTGAAATATGTATAGAAAATTAAACAGTATTTTCAAACATTCATTTTTTTTCACGGCATTAATAACGTCCAAAACACGATATTAAAAATAAGAATGAGTATATTGGTTTATGGTATTACGTATGTAATATATCAGAAGTATTAAAATTACAACACATAAGCAAAATCCAGTAAAACCATTAGATGGGTAAACGACCATTTAATTCAATAAAGGCCAACATTAATCAGCCTTAATGTGGCGAGATAATTATTTGCGCGGACGGTCACGTGACCACAGTTTTTAACTGTTTTGTGGTCGACTAATTGCTTTTCAGTATAAATTCAGCAAAACAAAGCAATTTTTCGTGTTTATTTTAACCAGACATTTTATGACAGCTTCTTTAGTATTAAGTATAAGTTAGTTCTTTAGTATAAGTCACTATCTTATGAATATCACAACGTTTGTTTTTTCATTTTGACATAAATAAATTAATAGTTAAATTTCCTATGTATTGATCGATCAGATTTTTATGAAAGTGTTTTCGTACATCATTAATAGTACAAAGAACAACATTACTTGTGTAATGCAAACTTATCCTTAGCGGTCCTTGTTACAGAAACTGCCACATTTCCTAGATGTTTATGTAATATTAATTACCTGTAACAAAAAAACAAAGTATAGGTCAGATATGTAATACATTTATAATATACATAATACAATTAATACAACCTCGTATTAATTGTAGTAAGAAATAAAAACAATTTAAAATGATTAAACAAATATTTAATATTAGTGTTCCTTCATGTGAAATAAAATAAACATTCGCTTATTTAATTACAAGCACTATTCGGATACGTATACAAAATTAAAAAGTAATTACACAGCTACTATCCCCTCGGAACTAAAGGTACCTTTACACCGTCTTTATTGTTATTGCAAACAATGTATATTTACTATAAGAAAGCTACCCAAAGGCTATATAAATAAAGACTCGACTTCTGCATTAAAACAATATAAGCTTATTATTTTCATTTAAACAATAATCGGTTAGTGGAACAGGTCTTGTTTGGGTCACCAAATTACTCGGAAAACATTGATAACAAAAAAGAGGCACAATATCTAATACATTTACAACGAAGTACGGCAGGGCGTGCCCCCGTCAGAAGCACGCGGCCATTATGCCCCCGGCCAAAAGGGGCCTGGCGCAAGTTATAAGAAATATTAAGAGGTTTAGCGATGCCTTTGGCGGTGACATTACGATATGCGATGTGTAAATATATTTCTTTAAAGTGGAAAATATTTTGTAACATTTTCAGAAAATGCTAAGTTTTTTTCTGATTTCTCAAAATATCTTTTACCACGATATCAAGTGTTTAAATATTATATTATAACAAAATTGACAAAATGTTTTGAAGAACCTACTCTTAGCTCCCGTATCTCGGTTATTTTTTTATCATAAAACATATTTAAAAATGTTTAAATATATGTACGTATAAAGCACACCGATACACATACAGGTACCCCGCTAGTTATTGTCCAATGGGCCAGCCCCCAAGTAATGCCTTACTAATGACTGTGTGTCGAGATTTTTCCCCCCACTCATAAATATGCATTAATGATGGGCTTTCCGACGGAAAGTGTAATTTAAATTTTAGCCTACGCTTCACCTACTTCAAGTTTAAGTGGAAAATAAGTGAGAAACTAGGTATTCGGTGTTAATTATTTCAATAATAAAAACAACTGTTCAAATATTTATGTACAAAATATAATATTTCAGTTATTTTTAATATTCTTACGGGAAAAGTTAAAATTTGGAAGCAAAATTATTTCGTCGCACCTACAACATTTTAATAGCAAACACTTTGAGCGCCATATTAGTAAAAGATTATTCTTAGGAACTACATTAATGTGTTTTATTATTCTTTGTTGAGGTGGAATATATTTTTCTACACTACCGCTGAATCTTCATTTATTCTTTAGTGAGTTACACTTTTAACGAAAAACTTATTTACATAAGAACTTGTGAATAAATAGAGGAATAACACGAGGAAATGCATAAATTTGTATTTTACTGTTTAAATACACTTACATTTAAAATTTATATTAAATTTTCACTCAAAAAGAAACTTTATAATGTGTTATATTACCTACATTTAATTTCGAACTTATACAATTTTGATTATTGCTTACAGTAAACCACGCCATGAAACGATTGTTTATATAATAAATAACTGGTTATGTAACGTCTACCATGGAAGCCATAGAAAATAATTGCTAGCGTCGAACACAAATCGAATCCTATTACAATCAAGCAGGATGGACCTCGATTCTTGATAAAATCTTTATTGCAACATCGATTCCCAGCTTAGTGTGGACAGCATAAAAAGTTTATTATAACTCCCACATTACTTTTGACCGGAAATGTGCAGAGAAAACTAACCTTTATTTTAATTGCATTAATGTCAAAAATTACTTACAATATATATTCTAGGAGATCTGGTTTTGTATCTGTTGTACGGTGTCACTATTACTTTCTCCTTCATAAAGTTTACCGAGACGTATTTCCACCTAAGTGATATAGTATTAATTACCACACGTGGTGACCTGGTTCGTATAAATAATAACAAATTATTAAGAAAAAAAAAGTCTCGTTATATTTATATAAAATAAAAACATGAGAAAAAGAGAATTTTATAAATGTCTTCAAACAATGGATTGCATATTTTACTGGTAATAAACCTTTTCCTCTACCTTTCAAAACCCAATCTACATAGTCTGTATAGATGCCAAGTAAGGCTTTACTTTCGCGCTGATTTGAAGAGTAAATAAGCTAGTTTAATTACATACATAACCGCCATAAGAGCTTAAGTCTACCGCTGACTTTGTCAACGTCCATAGGTTCAGGAGAGCATTTAACTTTAGGCCGATACCCTTCTGAGTTTTCATGAAATTGGTTAACATAACGTAACAATATACTATCTGTTAAATATTTTGTTTCAATTAAGGTCATCCCCACTTTAACGCGCACATGTAGTATAATCTTATCAATAAATAGTCTTTGAAACTCAAGTTTTCGACTTCGTTAATGCTGCATCTGCTTAGCAAGCTAAAATGGTTCTCTATTCTAAAATAGATTTGCAAGGAACAAAGATACTTTACAAGAGAAGGCTTTACAAGAGACGAACAGAATAAACACTAGAAAATCTTAGCTATATATAGTAGAGAGAGATACTAGATAAACAATTTAAAATATCTAAATTTGAGACTATAAGTATTATACCGTTAGTCCATAGCTGGACTTTTAGCTAGTTTATTTACGAAGTTAAATTATTTCTTCAGGATAATTTATTTTAACATTATCATTAGTCGGATCAATTGTTCTACAATTTACAACAGATATGCTTAATACTACATTGAAAATAATTGAATAGTAAACGAAATAAAATGATAGCGCTGTTTGTAGAGTAATCGTAATAAAAACAAATGACCGCCATAACGATGAAGTGTAAGCTTTAAATGATATTACTGGAATTAATAAAATTGAGCACTTAATTTAATCAACAAATAAAAACTTTATTTTGTAGATTTTACAACCTATAAATTAAGTTCTTGTTGTTTTTCCTATGAGCTGTTGTGTTACATTGAATATATATGTTTTTAATATTGCGCAAGTCTCGTTGCTATTTTATTTTGTTCCTTTTTTTATTTGACACTAACGTTTTACTTTTAATTTTATTTTTTATCAAACCAATTTTAAATAAATAAGTAAGACGTATTCATAACAAAATTAAGGCAACACCAATTTCATTCATACTTACTTAAACAAGCTCATTACCAAATGTGTTTGATGTGGGTTAAAATCGTGTAGTCATATACTTGGCAACAATGACGCGTACGTATCTAAATAAATACTATAAAAGTAAACGTAGGCAATAACAATAAAATTCGCAAATACACCAGACGCTTTGTGTAATCGTTGAATGGTATCGATATACCACGAATCTTTTAGCCTGGATCTATATTAAGCACACATATGTACATTGTACATACATAACTCTCACATAGTCCTCATGTACATGTTTTACATATATATGACATGTACATGTGCAATGAATATGAATATTTTGAACATGGTTTATATCCAGTATGGTAAAATTATGTAATACATAAACATATAAGTATTTCTTGCTTAGAGCATTATTTAATTTCTTCATTAATAAATTGCACCCTTGCAGGGCGCCCGGCTCCGATTGCTTAGTAATAAGTAAATCATAGGGTAAAGTTTTTCAATATTAATTTAAACAAAAGAGTCACATTGATATTCTAATTTTATTCCAAAAAATAAAAATGGCGTTCGTTGCAACGACTCGATTCAGCAATTGGTACCACACGCGATACGTGTTATTTACATTTGAAGTCAGTTCACAAAACAGATCAATCGTGATGAGCAAAACGTTGCAAACAATTAAACATTAATAAAGACTCATTAATTTTAATTTAGTATTTTAGAACAACACAATTTAACAGTGTAGTAATATTATTAAAAACATTCTTAACTCAATTTTATCATTTAAATAATTAAACAAACCGCCAATCCAACTATCACCCTACAAATGGTGTATGTATAAAAGAAACGCAGTCTTAAAGAGACGTCGAGGACACTGAAAGCATATGTAAGTTGGGAATGGTAGACCACGTTTAAACATCTCATTAGCGGAAGTATTTGTGCTGACGGCCTTGAGCATTCTTTTCTTAATTGCACTACTTTTGTAGACTAGAGGGCCGAGTAATGTACTTTAGATTCTAGGAAATACTTCCGAAATATTCCAATAGAGCTAGACCACAGATTTTATACTTTGCAACTTAAGCTTTGAAACTTTTAATTTGCGCTGAATTATTAAAAAAAATATATAAAAATCGAATAATATAATCTTTAATAATATGTTATAATATTGTAGTTGAAATTTGTATCATTAATTAAACTTTAAATGAATAATGCTACCTTTTTAAGTAGAAAATTGCTATCATTTAAAACCAGCATGAGTCATAAAAGTCCCATTGCTCGGCAAAAGCCTATTATCATAAGGAGATGGTTTGGAGTTCCACGTTTCTCCATTGCAGTTTACAATTACATATGTATATATGTATGTGCAAAAATTTTTTCAGTAATAGTTTGAAATTTTAATTTTATAAAAAAAACTGTCGCGGTGTCTACCTTCTATTTAAATTATTTCGTTATTCCCGAATAACAAATATAAATGAGAAGTTTTTCTACTGACACCACATCCCTTAGGGTTTCCCGCAAATGAAATTCGAAGGGTGTTAAGTTCGAGAAACGTGAATGGAATTCGACAGCATCTTTACATTTCCCCCCTGACGATCATGTGATAACACTAACATAAAATACATATAAAATAGGCACTCAACGTTGCTTTTTGACTTGTATTTCTGTTACCGGCGATAGCTACATACATGCTTACGCACGTACATATACAAATAAAAATACAGAAACGAACTCTAACGATCCGAAAACACGGAAATATAGCAATCAGTCTGATGTCAAACTGTACTGTATAGAAAAACAAGTTTATGTAACATTATACAATTTAAAAAGAACACCCAATTTTATGATTCAATGCAGATAAATTAAAATTGAATAGAATTTATTTCGTGATCAACGTGTCATTAGGTATATTTTTTAAAGAAATAACCAACCTTCAACCCCTAACATAATACTACATTAGCATCCTGCGAGCGATACTCGGATTCTTTGTTACCTTTATTGTTTGACATTTCTTTGGGATTCCTATTTTAATTTGTTTTTTTTTTTCTTTCTTTTATTTTGCGGCTTGCCCGTCTGTTTTAATGGCTTTTGTTCAGTCGCACGGTTTATTTTGTAATAAATCGCGTGCTTCTTGATGTTTTCCGGTGCTTACCATTATCAAATGAAATGTCATCAATTTTACAGCTACACCATAGCTTATCTCATAATATAAACAAAGATAATATTATATAGAGATAGATTTTGAATATCATACAAACATTATTACTAGTTGATTAATGATGAACATGTAAATAGCAATAAATGTACAGCGATGTTTTTATTAATATAACTTCATCTTACTTCCAACAACTCCTATTACGTCTGGAGGTCCAAAGTTTACTAATGTCTTGGAAACACATCTCTTGCAGCATGTTGTTGTATCGTTTGCTATATTTGATTAAATTGTGGCAAACCAACTTAAGGAATATTAATTTATATGAATTTCTCTCGCGTTTAAGTAACTAAATGTTATTTATTTACAATTCATTCATTATTATTATCAGAATAATAACAAGCAATATTAATTAATCTCTATTCTCGGAATTTAAATAAAATCTATTTACATAAAAGAATTAGCATGCATTTATGATAACGTTAAAACGGAACCATAAAGTTGTAATTGAAAACAATCTATTAATTAACTAATAAATTTGTAATTTATTAGTGGCTGATTAAATTTAATCGTGTTTACTCGACAGAGGTAGTAAGCGTGACCTTATGGACCTATTAACTGTTTCGTCCTCTATTTCTTCGTCTGCATCAATATATAATACTTTTTACTATGTCATACTTTAGTTTTTATAATATTATAATTATTTATTTTTATAATCGAATATATTTTTGCTACGGGATCATTATTAAAAGAACATCTGATTGGCTTGTTGTATAATTTACTTAGCAACTTGTGTGTGCCCTCGACTAATTCAGGATTACTTTCATCTTTTATTATACGGTATACCGAATCACGTACAATCGCATTTTTGGCATTTTATCTCGGCATTTGACAACAATATTCTGCTAGGTATTGCATATTTGGAAATAATGTATAAATTACAATGTTCTAAAACAGTAGGTAATTTCGATAGTAAAAATATACAGTAACTCGTATTCTTCCTACAAATCCGATAACTACAACTAGGTATACTTGACAATATGACTAAATTGAATTTAGTTTTTGTTTTGGGTACATTGAACTGACAAGTTATTAAGCATCAGCAAAATTAGCTTTATATCGAAGAAAAAATCGTTTGACATTAAATCATTATCGGAAAGTGTTGCGGATTATATTTAATAGCGAATTTAATTCTAACTTGTGCTCATCCTTGGTATGCGTGAAAGCCCATTAACTAAAGCAAATATTGTTTCAGGTGTGCAGTGCCGCGGATGGTCCTTTGTGCCTTTTTCTTTAAAAAAAAACGTTTAATTTGCTGGAGCTCTGCGGTGTGCCACTGTTTTACATATACCACGCTTTCATGCCTCCTCTATGGAGCGTGTGTCTGAATGAGGTATTTTTTAGATTTTTACATTTTGTTATTCTCATGGCGCCTGAATAAAATATTTCGTATTTATTCAATGAATCTACAAAACTAGAATGTTAGTTAGATTTGGGCAAAAGCTCAATTAATATTCCATTCGTTAAAATAATTAAAAATGAAATAATACAATGATTTATTATACAAACGATATTTATGTAAATTATTTGCAATTTATTAACGAAACTATGAATGTTGCGCAATCCTGAATAAATTAGCATAAATCTAACGAACGAAATGAACATTTTCTCAGGCATACGTGTAACTTTTCTCAGAAGATTCAGTGGAACGTCATAGCAAATTAGAGCTGTAACTGGTGTAATTCTGGTATCTTACTGAACCCATCTGTACATGAAAGAAGCTATTTTAAGCAAATTGAAAATGTCTTCTATGAAAGTCGTTAAACTTGAAAAAAGATAAGTTTTTATTTTCCTAACCATTATTTTGACGTCTTAATGGGTAAATGGGTTTTATTTTACAGAATAATATTTTTATGCAGAACACACAGATTACTATATATTGAAAGAAAATTATACATTTAATTATTTTTAACTGATTGATGTTCAGTTTACCTTCATTTAAAATTCGGCGCGAATTTGCATGATTTTAATTTATTGAATATATTTTAACATTTATCATGATAACAATTTTAACGTGAATTTTATGCTACTGTTGTTATGTGATTAGTTCAATATTAGTTTGAAGCCTTCCACTGTAGATATAGGTAGATACATATTCGTGTGCGTTCGTGCTTGTCTTCTGGATTTTGACTCAGGTAACGAACGGCTATTGTCGTTGTTTACTAGTTTCTAACAAAAGAAAAATTATCTATTTCTGTTTACGTACTATAAATATTATTCACCCAGAATAGTATAGAAATATATAATTAAAACTCATTTATAGCTATGCTACAATGTTTAGTAGCTTTTAAATTATGCAGCTTATACATGTGAATTCCTTTGTTTTAGTTCACAACGAAGAGTGAACATTAAAATTTGCGATTAATTTAAATTCTAGGTTCACTAAGCGTATGCAATATGTTACTCTAGAAACTAAACTGTATTATGTGGTACATATATCTTTTAGAGACAATACGCGTTTTTATACCATGCAAATAATTATGATACATCATTGGTGTATTTTTCTGCATACTTCCGCGAATGTTTTATGACATGTCATATTAATATATTATATATATATAATATATTATTCATAACAGTTAAGGTGCAATAGGTAGCGTGTGAAAAAATGGAATCAGTGAATTATATGTATATAAAAAAATACACTGCGTTATTCAGTGGGCGTTAGTTATTGTTTAGTCTAACCTAACACGTTAAAAGCGTTGTTTAATACTAGTAGGTTTGTATGTGTTGACTGAGACATGTATTTAAAAGGAATTATTCCTCGTCCACAGTTAGTCCACAATTATAAATCAATTACGATTTCCTTTCATAAAAGTATACGTAAATATCGTTGTTTTATTTATGTTTTAATTATATGTATCATTGTTAAAGGCATCAGTTCGTTTTCTTATATTTTATACGCTGAAATTTTCCAACAGTTATTTTTTGTACATTAATAGTAGAAATATTACGGTAAGCATATAAATACAGAACCAGAAGTATAAAATGAGATTAGTTACAAAATGTTTGAGTTCAAAATAAATTCTCTCATATATCCGATGCTATAAATAGTATGTAAAAACATTCACCCCAGAGGTTCTCGCTATTTATATTGTCCGTACCTAGGATTAATGCATTGATAGAGAACATACTTCACTTATTTACTTATTTATATAGTAGCAGGGCGTTTATATATTTACAATATTATTTCGATATGATGTTTGTCACTTATCTAAATTTCGAACCAATTTAATATTGTAATTTCAACTGGAGATTGGAACGACAAATCGTTTATAGTACAATTTGTTCATTTAAACATACATTATGTATATTGATGCACATTATAACGCTTAATTTAAATGATTTTGTACGATCACAATCATGCACACACATTATTATAAAAAGTTTGATTGTGATATACTTAACGAGAATATGTACCTACAAAAAGACCTTATCATAAATCACGTGATAAAGGCTCGGTCTTTACAGTTTTATTTCGTGTATAGAGATCACAAAAAAGTAAGCTATTTTCCAAACACAAAAGAAATACACCGAGGGATTCGGGCGAAATTGCATTTTATTAGTGTAGTCTTTCAACGGTGTCATGGCGTCTGTTTAATGGCGCCTCAGGGTATACTAACCACAAAACTACTTGCATTGCATTGCTAATACTAACGTTACAGCAATGGACTTAAGCAGAATTATTTTTTGTGGTGAGCAAGAGTCATTTGAACCACTTCTTTACGTGCGAACTTAAAATTATTGTGTAGATATTAAAATAAATTAATGCTTTTTAAAGACCAATGATCACATAGTATATAAAAATTGAAAAAAAAAATAAACAACAAGGTAGGAGTCTCACATGAGTCGCTAAAAGTCGTTAATAGTCGAGTAGCCAACGTACTAGTTGAGAACAGTTTTCGACTTATTTCGAACGCAGTCGAATATATAAGGGATACATAAAAACTTTGTATGATACATTTGTTAAACTTCAAAATATCTGCCGAAAGCCAACAATAGCATACGAATTAAAATCTAAAAATAAAAACAGACAAGTGCGAACTCGCGCTCTGAGGGGTTACGTACCAATTCATCTTTACAAATTAACAATTAGCAAATTTTGCAAAATTTCATGACACTTGCTAGTCAAGGCGGGTAACCTAAAGGTTTTGATAAGTGAGTTTGCGAGTATCAAAGTATAATAACACAAATCCAAGAAACCAGGAGAGCTTATTCTTTAGTATTTGACATTTATCATAACTTAATCTTTTATCCTGAACACAAATGGAGAGCAGACGTCGTTTAAAGGAATCCACATAAGAATCCGTTTTGGAACGTCTTCAGATGGCAGAAATAGCAAAATTTGGGCTAGTAGTACTAACTACTACTATTTTTCTTAATATACTGTTGTTAGTTCATAGAAACAAATTAGGACCATAGGATTACGCGCAAAAATTTCTAATTGAGTGTTTTTTTTTCAATAAATTTTGTGAATGGCTTATCTTACTCGGTGTTGTTTAATTAAAATTATTAAAAAAATTAAAGAATTATATTGTCAAATAGTTACGTGCAATATGTTCTTCGTTGAACGTTGAGATTTGGCAATAAGAAGACTTAATTAGTTTTTTTGATTCATTGTATACTTTTAACTCTCTATTAATGAAAATCTTTATTATATACCATATCTAGATGCGAAGTAGAAAATTAACTTATAATATATTATGTCTTAGAAACATCAAAGTGCAAAAATAAAAATAATTTAAAGCGGACGCAGTTTTGATGAGCAGCTTGTATGTTTTAGTATTAATTTTTCCAATTTAAAAGTTTGTACACGAGAGGTGAAACTGACTCATGGAATCGACAAACATCATATTATTTTTCAATTAATATAATCTCTTAAACTTTGTTCATTTTAACTATGCGCCGTTTTAAAACTTTTTAAATGGTCGAATAAGACAATCATATAACTTGTGTGGTTGGGTTTATGTTTAAAAATAATTTTGTATTGACATATAATATAATGTTAAAAATATGCTTTACATGAAAATATGTAAAGTATATGTTAAATTCCGTATTAAGACTTCAGAAATAACGATATCTGTTTTTCTTTCTAGTATCGTTGTAAGCCTTGAGTACCTTATTTTGTAATATCAGTTTCACTATAGAGTTCATAAACGTTACCAAAAACGGCAAAATTTGCCGATAAAACCCAAATAGGCACTATTATTTCTAAATAATGTGCAACACGCTGAGTTGCCCGTTTTGGATAGGTTAGGTTAGGTTTAAAACGTATATAATAATAAAAATAACCTAAGACCGTTTTAGTACATTGTATTAAATTTATTTTATTAAAATTAAAAGTGCAATATCCTTATTAATATTATGAATGCGAAAGTGGTTACTAATAAATTGTTTATTTATTTATTTGTTACGCTTTTGAGTCTTAACTTTTGACAAGCACAGAAAAGGACGGAGCTGTGGGAGTATTCTAGTCTTACATATTTTTACTATGAGTGTGAACTTTTTGACTCAATCTACTCGTAGACTTCAGAACCAATTGAGTTGGAAACTCATAGCTCTACTCCATCGTCAAACATCAATACTTAGTTTTCAGTCCCGTGCATTGCATGTCCCAGTTTAGAGGGTTAGTGAATCAATGTACATAACGTAACACAGGTAAAAGGACCAAGACATTTTAATCAAAAATATAATCGTTTAAATAGGCTCCTAACTATTAGTGAATGAGTATATAAACTTCTCTTAGATCAATGTGCTGCCAACATCTAAGATTATGTGTATTAATATATCCCTTGTGCTCATAAATACATCTATTAAATGGGAATACATACATAGTATTGATGTATCACGTTAAATTTATTGATACGAATGGTATTTACATTTGAAATAAGAACCTAGAGAAACTTATATATATTTAAGAATTAAACAAAAACTTATAGTAGGGGAATTTCTTTTGAGAAATATAATAAAACTATATAATTAGAACTCCTTTTAGAGTAGTAGGTACAAAACTTTAAATTAATGTATTTTGCATACTGAGAAAACCTTTTTTTATAAGATAATAATATATTTAGTTATGAGTTCCTTAGTTTGGAAGTACCGGCCATTGTTTCGAAGTTTGTAGATAATTTATGAGCGCATCTGCAAAACTTTTCGTGTCGTACATCAATCATGTATGTCCGGCCGTCGCGGCAGCTGACGACCTTTTGATCGACATTCGATGTATTTCATCGATGGGACATCACTGCATTGGCGATCATAATCTCATTACATTATGTATTTACATGCTCTAATTTTACAGCCCTGCCGCTAGTAGATCTTAATTGAATTTTGAAAAAAAATACAAAACCCTAAGTATAAATTATAGTCTTTAATAAAACGAATGACATTACCTATAATTTAAATTATTCTAAACATTTGATTATATTCACCATCACATATTCATATATAGACGTCTAATTAAACTACCAAGTTACAGCCTGTAACTTGGTAGTTTACTTTTACGTCTCCTGTGTACCCCATACACACACAGCCAGACGCATGACAGCAAGACACTAGGACGCATGCACAAACACGTGTAGGATTCCACACTACGTTTCGCTTATTGCTCAGCACAGCACGAAATTTTAATACAAAGTAAGAATATTTACGCCTGGTTTAGAAATAGATAGATTTAAGCAGAGATTGATGATTTCTTCTTTTATAAAAGAAGGTTAAAACTGAAAATATGGCTTGGGATTAATAGATGAATCAAAATGTCACTGTACACTAACCCTAAATGAAAGGAATAACAACAAGTAAATGACGATGGTAGACTTTGTAGTTCAGTAGAGTTTCTAAATGGTCCTGAAGCTAATCACTAAATTGAACTTGTTTACTCCGTTGTTAACAAATTTAGATATTTTATTAACAACCAAAAAAGTGGGTGGTGTTATAACAAAAAAATAACTCAAGGTAATGTAGGTTCTAAAAAAGCTATTTTGACCTTCCTTAAAGCGTTCTCCACTGACTTCATAACCATCATGTATGAGTATTAAGTGGATGAAACTATTTAAGCGTTTTAATTGCTATAGGTATGTAAATGTTACCGCTCCGGATGCATTGCGAAAATTTTACATTTACAAGATCATTTATGTAATTTTGTATTATAAAGAGTTACTGATAATATAATCGTAATAAAAGGCAATTTTCATCAAATATTTCACCCTGAATATTATTCTGACGAAACTTTACCAATAATGAAGGTATACCCAAGAATGAATATTAATGGTTATATACATACATTGCCAAGTGTATTTTCTGTTTATTTAATAATGAATACTTGTAAAGCTCCAAAAATGGAACTTTACAAGTATTAAGTCATGATTCCTAAGTAAAAATATATTTATCGGATTATGCTCGTAATACTGAAATTTCATTTGTTTTTCTTTAAGCGTTGTATATATTATTTATGTACATCAGATATCAAATAAGTATTAAAGAATTTTCTAAGAATGTGGTCGACACTTTTGGTGTCCCGTGTCAACATAGTTGAAAGACAGAGTCTGTTTTGGTAGGCGCGTTTTTTCTATTAGGTATTTGTATATTGTATTTGTAGTCATAGTAAATAATTAATGAATTTCAAAAACAATTTCTATTAAAAAAATTAACAAATATTTCTTATCGACTTCACTGACAAGTTTTCATAAATGAGAGAGAAATAACTGAATCGTTTCAAAGATGGCACAATTCCCAATAACGGTAACAAATATTGGATTTGAACGTTATTAGGGTATGTTGTCTAACTTATCTTGATAGAATAATAATATTTTCACTGTGGAGTTTGCTTTTCTAGCAGATATTACCCCATTTCCGATAGGTTTCGAGATATTGGAGTTATTAAATTGATGTTCACATTCTGTGTGGTTTTTGTTATGTGTACGTTTAGATTATATCTCCAAGCTAATGATTATTAGTTAGTAATTCGAATTGGGAAACTTACTTACCATTTGCTAACAATAGTTATAATAATATAATTAATATTGGACAACATCACATACATTACTCTGATCCCAATGTAAGTAGCTAAAGCACTTGTGTTATAGAAATCAGAAGTAACGACGGCACCACAAACACCCAGACCCAAGACAACATAACTAAACAAACTAAATAAAACTAATGAACTTTTTCTACATCGACTTGGCCGGGAATCCAACCCGGGACCTCGGAGTGGCGTACCCATGAAAACCGGTGTACACACTACTCGACCACACAGGTCGTCATTCATCGTCAATACTGCTGACGTTGATAAAAGAGACATTAGATATGTGTATATAATTGGCATATCGTGGATTATTTTTTTACTGCCAATAGATCGCCTAATAATAAATGGTCGTCCATAGACAATGGCTCTGTAATGTCTTACAGAGCCTTATCTAAAAAATTTGCAATCCATAAAGTATATCAAAGATGTTATGTTCTCTTATATCAACTAATTCAATTATACTTAAATAGTATTTACAATTAGTTAATATACGCCCGCTATATACATACTAACCGCACGTTCAAACTACACTTCCTTTCAGAACCGAAGCATCTGTTAAAATAGGACAGCTTCGAAATAAATTAACAATCTTAGGATATACAGAATCGATATTTTAAATTAATATTTTATCAACAGTGTTAGACCTGAACCGTGTTGTGGTACCTTAATCCTTAAGACTCTATATACAATTCACAACTAACTCGTTTTTTCATTTTTTATTCAAGGAATCAGCAAACCCCATTAGGAAAATATGATAGACTTGAAACTGCCAATAATTTTAAATTAAATTATAAAATATCTTATCTTCCCCGATTTAACTACTTTTTAAAATGTATTTTTTTTTTGTTATTATTTCAGAACAAAAATATCTCCCGAGTTCTCCCGGTTTTCCCTTTTTCCCATATGCGTAACAAATCAATTCAAACAGATCAAATGCTACATATTACTCATTGACCTACCTCGAAATATACAGCTACCTCGAAATATGAAGAAATGAACTTTATTGGGAGGTTACATATAGTGCCAGTCACTTTAGTCTGCTGTTGTCGAGAGTGAAATTATAAATGTACATAGGTTTATAAATCGTAAATGAGGGTTTGTATACCATGTCTGTTGCTACTGTATATTTCCTTGACTTGTTGATGACACAGCATTTGCGCGAGATCCTAACGCGACTTTATTTAGTGCTGATACAAATACATTCATTTCTATATAAATCATAATAGTATGTACGGACTGACCTCATTGTTATAGATCTGTCCCGTTGGTCTACTGGCTAATATGGTCGGGTCGATAAATAGTTACTGGGTTTTTGTGCCAAAAAATTCACAGGCACAGCCCGGAGTCTGGATGTTTGTACACTCCCGTGCGTCGAAAAGGATGTTAAACCGGTGAACTTAGGTCGTTTCGGATTTTTCATCCCATCGGATTATGAGAATGAGAGGATAAAGAGCACCTGTGTTTACGCTGTAATATGTCATGTAGCTTAGTTGACTGATCTCCCTTGATACTTTCTGCCGCGGCCGAAATCGGTTAACTCGATATTTGTGTTGTATTGATGTATCTACGCGTATGATCTGAAATGGGGTAAAGTCATACCGTTCAACTTACCGACTGATTCGAGAACCATAATAATATTATGCCCCCGAAGTCTTTATTTAATTTTTATGTTTTAGCAAAGACGCTGTACAGATTCTCATTTCTAAACTATCCTAATCTATGTACAAACTTACGAGTACGATTCCTCCATCGCAACCTTCGCCTCGAGACATATACATATACGATAGCCCACAAAGCCTAGAGTCTGTCTAATGTACATGTATAGTGACATCCGTCCAAGTTGTGAAATGATTTTCCTCCTGAGATTTACCCTGAGCGTTATTATGTAGGAAACGCAAAGTGTACAGGTTTCTGAGTGGTCGGCAATGAAGACGCAACTTTCCTTACCCAGCATATACCTATGGCCGACAATAACCACTTTATATGTACCTACTTGGTCCTTAAATCATGTAGTCAATTTGAAATTCGATAGGGTGAAAATCATGTGCACAGGACCTAATAGAATGCAAACATAATCAATTATATATTGGTTAGTACTTCGTCCAAATCCTATCAGTCAACGCTCTGAATTCACTATTAAATATAAAATAAAAAAAGTCTTAGCGAATTGAGAAGTTTCTGAAAATATATGTCACACACATAAAACAGATACTACTTTTTTTAAGTGTTCAGTACGTAAGCAACATTAAACCTTTGTATATTTTATTTTATAGTTAGCTTCATAAAAATAATGTAATAAAACAACATGTTATGTCGAGACATTGAGTCTTACCTAATTTTTATCTTCATAATCTGTCTAAGCACTTAAAGAGCCATTGTTCGATAAACAATAGTAATCTTAGCGCCGCAGTCACTTCAAAGATACACAGCGTCGCCGTAAATCATCTATTTGACGGCCCTGCATTAAACTTTTGTATCGTCTTCTAGAGTGTGGTGACAAATAATACAAACTTATATATATTTTACAGTACATAATATACTCGTAACTAAGTAAGATTTAGGTACATAAAGATCTGAAAATACAAACAAAGTCCCTTGGTCTTGTGGCTCACATCCGCGGATCTTGAATTCCCCGGTTCGATTGCCATCTAGGTTCAATAAAAGGTTTTATTTAATTTTTGTTTGTTCTGTATGAATGTTTTCCTGTCAAGTCATGAAATCTTAGCGTTGCTTGAACTTTATATGTGGAAAGTATGTATTGGGAATATATTCTTACTCTTTGAAAACCACGTAAAGCTCCGCCTGATCTCGCTCCTATCCTGTCTGATTGCTTTCCCATCACAAAATAAGAGTGAGAAAATAGAGAAGCAACATAGGTTTGTGCACAAATATAATATTTATTATACACATATCGCCTGCATAGTTGGCTTGTTTTTGGGATTGGCAGCCTGCCTGCCGTCATTATAATAATAAAGAGGTAAGTTCTGTTTGTTTGTATTTTCTTTATTCACATAAGGACTCATATTAAAAACTAAACTATATAAAAGATACTGAAATGTCTGTTTTATGTATATAGAAATGTTACAGTAACGAACTAAACATTAAAAAAAAGTAGCGAAGTACCGTAGTACCGAAAGAGTACCTAATGGCGGCAAGCATAAGACATTATTTTCTGATCCTAATTGGATCCTAAAGTAAAGAACAACCTTTAATATTTTATTATAAAAAGAAAACAAAATTTTGTCCGTGTTCCGCTTTTGTTAAGTTATTTTACGAACTAATAAACAATGGCCACAACAGTCTTGTCTCTAAAGATTCAAAGAGTCGCCATAAATCAATCCATCTGACTCGTATTACTTTTAAATTGGCTTTTGTAGACGAAGAAAATAATACCAACAATTTTCACTACTTCTTTTAAAAGGCAATGGTAGATTTATCTATGCTATCACATTACAAAAGTAAACAATGACATTTACATTATAAATTAATTGAAACTATTTTAAGTTTATAAGTTAGTCCTGATAAAATAAAATATTTTCAATTCATCTCAGAAATCTCGACCTGCAGAGACAAGAATGATAGTGCATCTTTTGTTTCTTTATAAGAGATAAGGACTGTTATTAACTGAAGCTCTTCTTACGCCATATTGGCAAAATTATAACGTCAGATTCAATTCATGCCAGCAACAGAAATCTAAAACTGGTCGACTTTAGCATCGTATTTTAAATCAAAATTTAAGTTTTAACCTAGTACACGTATATTATTGACGCTTTTTACTAATTAATTATTATATAATACAATTTTGGATACATAAAAGATTTTTCAAATTTCTCAACATATTAAATATTTGGGTCATTTTAACGAAAATATCATAAAAGCTTCTCTTCAGACCGATGAAATATTTAAATAGATCAAGGACTTTTTCAAAATATAAATGTAATGAAGTGAAAATATTATTATTATAAATATTAAAACTTTGAATTAACAGCAAACTTAGTTAATATTTTAATAATCAGATTCATAAGACGTATGAAATTTAAAGTTATTTTCATCTCTCTGTTGAGCAAAAGTATCTTCTCGTGTCAATTTAATAACAGCAGCTGTGATATGTTATACTAAGAGAGGCATTATACTTTCAGATACGATTACTTATACAACAACTTAAATTACAGTGTTAAAGGCTTATTATATGGAAAAGCAATTTTTCGGCAAAAAGGCCACTAGAGTATAAGTGGGTATATTATATAAATAACATGCCAATGCTTATATTATTAACTATATATAATAATCCGATTTGTTTCAGTACCTATAACAGATGGAGATTTAAATCTGGTTAAGAACTGCTGAGTTTTTATGTGCTTAATTTTGTTTAAAATATATAGTAAACAGCTGTGATGGAAAATAGTGTAAGAAAACATCAGATCTTCTGACAGACATATCAACGTCGTTGTCTTCAACGTACATACGTCAACGTTCGTCCATCAACCATTATTGTACTTGCCTAGTAGATAAGCTTTTTTCTTTAGAAACGAAGACGCTATTGAATATTAGCAATACGATATTTTTAATTATTTCAATTTCCTTTGAATTTTGCTTTTTTTTTTTAATTGAGGATTTAAAAATGCTTTAAGTAGCCTACTTGAATAATGTACATTATGATCGACTTTGATCTACTTGGCAAAATTATAGAGTAAGTATTCAAAGATAGTAGCTCTGTAGTACAAGTCGTATCTAAAACTGTGTCCATCAGTCGATAACTTGCTTGAAAAATATTTTGTTACTTTAATGACTACAAAATGTATGCGTACATAATTTTTTTGTCATTTTTGACTTCGTTAATATTGTGGTGATATAACAAAGAAATGAATCGCTCGTACCGATATATCTATTGAATGTATCCACAAAAGTATTGATATAAATGACTTATTTATCCGTTTCGTCTTTCTTGATATTATAACGGTAATTTCCAAACTTACATTTTATTTACCCTAATTAACATATATTTGATGTTGCAAGATATTCCTAAATTAAAATGAAAGCATATGAAATGTTTGCCAAACGCATTGGCCGTGGAACAGTGTTGGTTTAAGCTGGCCAGTTTTCTCCATAATTAGGTCAAACTTCTCTATTAATTATAACACTGAGCAAGATAATCTAATTTTCTCGTACAATTCCCAGGAGTAACCTTTCAGTGCTTACGTATATTAGCAGGTTATTATGATAACTTGAAGATTTTACCTGATAGAGATGTACTGTGTTTCAGAAAGTGCGCTTACCTGAAACGAAAAAAAAAAAATTAAAGAAAATATTACCATGCTAAGAAAATAAAGCTAAAATATAATTAATGAAACAATTTCATAACCATAACTTTGTTATGCCATGATGTTTATAGGGTTGTCTGAAATAAACAATGAAAATTAATTTTTCCGACTTTTACTACTTAATTCAACTCTTAGATGTACTATCGTAGTGTAAGGATAATTTGAAGCAAGGAGAAAAAAAAAAGTTTTGCGTGTAAAAATGTACGAAGAGTTTTTTTTCTGTCAAAATTATTAGAATTTTATGTGTACGTTGTACGTAAGCGAATCTATTGAAACAAAATGTCAAGCAAAATTTTATAGGTATCACTTTTTTATATTTAGTGGAGCGGACTTGCAAATCACCATTGCCCAGATGCTTCAAACAAAAATAACTTGGGAACTAAGAAATTATGACTCTTGTGTATTTTATTAAACTAACTGTTCACAATTCGAACCAGTATACATCACTACTAATGAGCATGCATTGCTGTTTAGTGGTGGAATAACTCATAAGTGGGTGGTACATACCAGACAAGCTTACCAGCCTTGACAAAGGCTTACAATCAAGTAAAATAGTAAATACAACATAATATAGTAATGTGTAGTTTGTGCACACAAATGAATATGATCGAGAAGTTGATAACGGGTGATGAACTATATTTTAAAACATAATTAAATACTGATAGTAATAATTAAACGCGTTGTTCTATGAATTACAATTAAAATGACAATTCTTGTTGATACATATGTCTTGATAAAAAATACTTATATATTCACACAGACTATACTATTCACTAACATTTCTTCCAAACTATTGATAAGTCATTGTTTAAAACAACAAAAATCGAATTGTCATTGACAGCCCTGAATTTGAACATTTGGAAAGCGTAGACTTCCCAGACAGTCTTTGTAAAAGGCTAGTAACCCCCAGATCCCTTATTTATACACTGTCAAAATGATGTAGACACAGAACGAAGACACTCAAACAATTTGAACTTTTTGACGTTCAAATGGAAGGTACGAAACCTTTGCCAGTTTCAACGCTTTGTAGACTTTGATAGATTACAATAAGTTGTAAGTTTTCTCGTGAGGTTTGGTTAGTATAGCAAAAGTCAAATACAATATATAGGATAGAAAATTTTATTCAATCAATCTTAATAGGGTGTGATCATTTTTTTAAATTAATATTCCCAGGCACGTTAATCAGTCCCTATACATGGAATATTAAGACGTTATGCCTTTTTTGTTGCGATAATTACACAGCCTCATTTACCTTTTAAACTAGAATACAACCGTAGTTCCAGGGTAATGATGTTTGGCAGTAGAATACCTAATAAACCTTTAAATTTTTAAAAAAATTTAAATTTAATTTAAAAGAGGTTTATTAGGTATTCTACGTTTTCTATTGTGCGTTTTCGTATAGCGCTTCGTTTTTAATGTTAATTATCATTCTGTCGTTGCTAATTTTATGGATATGCGTAATGGAATATTAAATCTACTTAATTAAATTAAAAAAATGTCTGGCTGTCGTTGAACGTACAGCCTAAGCTGGTAGGTCTAACAGGATTAAATTTCGTACAGGAATTCCTTATGGAACGTACACAGATGAGCACTAAGGAAGTATTTCTTAAAATTAATCTCTCAAGCGGCTTAAAAAGAGAATAAAAGATTGAATGGAATCGTCAATCTTATGTTAGTAATATCAGCATCATCGTCATTATGATCAGCCTGTATTATTCCACTACTGGACGGAGGCCTCCCCCAAGCTCGATCTTCGGCCCTTCTCATCCGAATACTTATATTATTAATTGTAGTAAGAAATTCGGTATTAAGGCTTCTGTTAGTGAGTTAAAGATAGTTAAAGCTCTTTTGAAAATTTATCCCTTAAGAGGATCAGGGGATAAATTATGAAAATGAGTCATTTTTGAAGTTCTAAAAATGGAAATTGGTTAATAGGCATCGCAACCAAAAAACTCTAATACTTAATAATTTTTCTAACAGTCTGACAGACACAAACTTTTAATTTCTTGGATATATAAGAGCAACAAATAAAAGCATTCCTCGTAAATCGACCGCTTGTTAAAACTTTTTACAGACGCCAACTTGTTGCGTGCAGTGTTAGTTTTCACCGGCATATTAAAACTCAGTACAGCAGTTGCAGTAAATGTATATAGCACATTATAATAGGCTTGCGGATTATTATTAACCATTGAGGTTAATTAATGCAGCACAATGCAGCACATATATTTCTAAGCGTTTACACTATACTCTATTGAATCGGTAAAATCTAAAAAAGTTTTTTTTTAAAAGGAGAATGATGATATGTTTTTCTGTTCGAAAATTAATTTCAAGTATCAAGATTGATTGGTCGAACATAATTCAACATTACCGACGCGACTTATGTAATGACAACGTAAGAAAAAAAAAATTAAGGGAATAATCACGATTTTAATTATGTATACCATAATGACTTGAAGTAGTAAAATACTGCATATGTCCTACTGCTGGGCTGATGCCTCCTCTCCTTGAGGAACTTACTCCACCATGCTGCTCCAATGCGAATTCGTAGATACAGCGGCTGATTTTGACCGACACGTATAGATTGATTGCAAGCAGACCTCATCATGGTTTCTTCACCACCGAGCACGAGATGAATTACAAACACAAATTAAGCACATGATATCAAATCCTAGTAAGAACAACTACAGTTCTTACTATTTAAACCAATAATCATCAGTTAAGATTCGTGTGTTGGCCTACCTCGGCCTAAGTAAGCTACACGTGTGCATATTCGAGACAACACAGCCTTATATAAAAATTCAATTACATTAGTCTAAAGGCATTGATGGTAAACGTTTATTCGACCTCGTTATTTTACCTTTGATCCTTTACAAACAAAAAAACATTTTTTACTTATCTAGAGGTAGTTCTTATTCAGGGGATCTGATTTATTTAACTGTTGAATATTTAGTGTTGTTTTAGGCAAATCAAAGAACAGTGAACATCAAGAAGAAAAGATTTTTACGAGTAAAAGATTGTTTTCGATTCAGCGTCGGTCAGGTCTCGGCTAGTATGTGTTGTATGTATACTTCATTATTATTATTTTGTAAAAATAAATTATAATTAAAAAAAGGATATCGCCACTGATACGTTACAAAACAGTAATTGGTATCATAATTCTGAAGAGATAATACAACTGGGCCGGCCCGGAGTGATATGGCCCAGGGTCTCGAACATCTAAGGCGAAGATTGCGGGTTCAAACCCGTGAAAGTACAACTGGAATATCCCGTACTTTATTTTGTTTATAATATATCTCGTGCTCGGCGGCGAAGATATACATCGTAGGAGATTCTAAACTGGACACACATATGAAAGATTTTTCATTTGTGTGTCCACCAACAAGAATTGGAGCAACATTGTAGAATATGCTCTACATGTACCTTCTCTTAAAGACCTTATTCCCGCAACAAGGCATTAGGACTTCCATTATATTAAGTATGTATAATGTACTAACTGCTAATGCTATACACATGTACTAGCCGTTGCTTGCTCCTTTTAAATAATTCAATTTTATTTTTCTTATATTGTCGTTCACGATTTAAAATGACATTTTATGTACTTTTCATGCAAATTTATAAAAGTAGCTTTGCAAAAGTGCTTCAGTCTAACAAGTACAAAGTTTTAAATATGTAAGTTATACTCGTAAGCCACATAATATATAAATATATGACTTTTAACGTCGATTTTATTACACATAATATAAAGCATCTAATTTGGTCTTAATTTGTTTTAAGTATCATTGTTAAGTAGAATCCCATCAAAAGCATAAATGTAAAAGTGAGAGCCAAGTTAAATATTATGATATATACCTTGGTTGTTGTCTTCAACGACAAAAGAAGTGAGATCTAAATTTGTGCCAAGTTAAATAGTCCTTTCTGAAATTTATTTATAACTACATAAAATATCATTTCTTCTTATAACTTGGGGTAATATATTGTTGCCTAAGGTCTGACTTGGCTAGTTCTTATATGTTTATAAACACAAATTGTAGTTTAGAGAACAGCTCAGTATTGCTTAGTTAGTATTAACGTACATTAAGAGCTGCGATGGTCCAGTCACTAGAAAACATGAATCTTAACCAGATATTGCGAGTACATATCCAGACAAGTACCATTGAATATTTGCGTGCTTAATTTGTGTTTATAATTCATTTGTAACAGGCTTAGAACTTACGAAGGCTATAATATAATTTGTATATGAGAACTAGCCAAGTCAGACCTTAGGCAACAATATATTACCCCAAGTTATAAGAAGAAATGATATTTTATGTAGTTATAAATAAATTTCAGAAAGGACTATTTAACTTGGCACAAATTTAGATCTCACTTCTTTTGTCGTTGAAGACAACAACCAAGGTATATATCATAATATTTAACTTGGCTCTCACTTTTACATTTATGTTTTTGATGGGATATCACTACTTTTTGTATATAAATTATTAGTAGGTACTTATTAATAACAAAATTAATACCAAATGGTTTTTGTTAAGCTATTCTATTTTCTTATGTTTACGGGGTATAATTGTTTTTTTTTTGATACGTTCTTATTTTTCTTGTAGGTACCTCTGAAATGTTTAAGTGAATTGCGAATTCAGTGCCAGGATATTTTTTATGCGTTTTCTGTTTATACTTAATTTGCCCAAGTAGGGGTGGTATAATGTGCGCAGACGGTTGTACTCTACAATAGAGCTCTCTCGTGTCTTGATTTGACTTGGACCTAAATTGATAAGATGTACTCCATCTAAGTTTTTAACTCTAGAGAGGCCAACGTAAGCCTGCTCTTTACTTAATATAGAGGAGCCTATGTCGAAAAGAGCACCGTCAAGGCGAAGGCCTTGTGATTTGTGTATAGTAGTAGAATATGCTAAGCAAAAAGAGAATTGTTTCCTTTGAACATATATATACATTACTTAATATCTGTAACTTGGTTTGGCTTCTAGTTCGCAAATTAAATTATGTTTAAATTGAATTGTTATCTTACGTGCGCTATTGCTGTTGTCGACGTCCTCAATGTGCTTTCTCTATTTTTCCATTGGACCCATTCACCAGTCCTTTGCTGACATCAGCATGCTCGCTCGATACTGTTCTTCCAAGCAATAAGGATCCCCGTTTGTAGCGCTAGAGTACAAACTTAAATCATTCCTGTTACGATATACATACTCTACTACAGTCTCACGAAACCTATTTTATTGTTGTATACTAGTATACTCAAACAAAAAATATGCAGTCGAATAGACTAGGCAGCTTCCATCGGCATTGAAATAATTCTTATGAGCGCGGTTGCCACTCGCTCAGACACGTCCGCGTTAAGGTTTAATCGCAACGCTTCTATCCCGCTGCTTCGGCGTCACGTCGCGCGCCGTGTACCGAAATGCCTATTATTATTTTTTTTAAAGTATATATATATATTTTGCACCATTGATGTGCGCTAAATGGTAGTTAATAACGTAATAAATACCAAAGTCGGCTATACTAATAAGTAATAAAACGGAAATATTTAGATTTAAAAAACTTAAGGGTGGTATTCAACTTGTTATATATTCACGTGAAGACCTTAAAATCCACATTAAGACCGGCTGTCATAAGTTTTGATTGCTGGTTCTTACATCATTTTTTTATTACAGTTATTACAGGAACTAAGTATATAAGTGTTCCTATAGACCCAATAAAATGAAAAATTATAATAAAATGATAAAAAATTACCACTTTCAGATTTTTTCCTTTATATTGGCCTAATTATCTACCTGCATGCCAAGTTTCAACTTTCTAGGTCATCTGGAAGTAGGTTATAGTTTTGATCTATAGGTCAGTCAGTGATAAAAATGACGATTTTTAGACGTCAATATCTAAATAACCATTTGATATGCGTTTATGAAATTTGGAACACATATGTATCTCGCGAGTCTCAATATATGAGCTAAATTTGACACATTTATGTCAAATAGTTTTTGAGTTATGAGGAGGTCAAAAGTGGCTCCAAATGGTTCGTGTAATATTACACACGGTGCTGCACGCCAGTTCTGTTACTAAAACTTGGCTGACACGCTACCGCGTGTCTAGATTTAAAAATTATCTATATTCTTAGAAAATAAAAGCATAGTCAAACATATAGGCGACGATGTAATTTTATGAATGTCATTGAACTCTTAAAATAGATACTTCTACTCTGTTCTCTACGTATTTTACAATTAAATCTATCTCAAGTTAAATAGTCACTGCTACTAGGCACTGCTGTTGAAGCAAATTAGGACATAGACGGCGACATTTTAACTAGAGACATTATTCCATTCTAGATAACGGGCCGGAACTCGTAATTTATTCCAACACTTCAACAACTCCATACATATCTTATGTGAATTTCGGCTCTAAGTAACTTTTCTCTGTCGCCGCCAATGTACTTCAAGCTTCAATATACTAAAACTAACAGGGCTGTGTCTATTCATTTAATATTTATTGGACAGATTAATCGTAGAGCTATTTTATCGAAACGAAATATTTGAAAATATTGATAGTCGATATGTGTTTACATCCCTCGGTAACCATTGTGTCTTAGTAATATTAAAATTCGATATTTAGAATGGATGGATGTTTTGTTACTCAATCACACTAGAACGGCTGAATGCATCTGCGTGAAGTTTGGCACACAGATTGATTATAGTCTGGAATAGCACAAAGGGTACTTTTTATCCCGGAAAAATGCACGATGCCTATTGGATAGCATAAAGAGGAAATATTTGTTTGTTTGTAATCGATTTAATCTGAAACTCATCACTATCTATTTTAGTATTTTTGAAGCTAATTTATCCAGGAGTAACAAAGGCTATATTAGTTTAGACATTTAATATTTCAGGCTCAACTAATTGTGAAGTATTTGTGACATAAGCTTCCTAGTAA
Source organism: Vanessa atalanta (assembly GCF_905147765.1). Taxonomy (NCBI): domain Eukaryota; kingdom Metazoa; phylum Arthropoda; class Insecta; order Lepidoptera; family Nymphalidae; genus Vanessa; species Vanessa atalanta. The sequence continues at coordinate 8,329,386 of NC_061871.1, forward strand.
AAAAGGTCTACCGAAATGCTTTGTTCGCGTGACTAAATAGTCCGTTATATGTACATAAATAATATGAAATAATTGGTCTTTAGTTAGTATTTAATAGAGCCAATATTTAAAGCATAATACACCACTTTCTATAACATATGTATAATGGCTATCAAGCTTAACTCGGTTCTATAAATATATGTAACATTTTAAATATAATTGAGACATTTAAATTCTTCTGATACTAAAACATAATAATGATAAATGTATCTTTTTCGAATAGTACAAATGCTCTGAGATATTTTTTTTTATAAGGAAACATAACGAGGTAAGCTTGGTTGTTCGAACGTGACCTCTTTCCGCGTTAAAGTCACAACTAGGACTTTTTTTCAGAACTCATTTTATAGGTGGGATAATAACGATGTCACGTACTCATTCCATGCTGTGCGGTAGCACACACAGAACCTTCTTATAAGCGTTATATGACAGTAAATATGTTTCCTATTACATCTATTAAAAAAAATATTGTCAATTAATCATTTATAGTACGCTCAATCTATGTCGGTGAGATTGAAGTAAGAATCGAAGAGAAATTTGGATATGAAGCAATTTAATTTAGTTTCGGATTTAAAACAATAGTTATAATTGACTATTGTATTATTTAAATAAATAAAATTATATAATGAATGAAAGTAAAATAGGCATTCTTTGGTTAAAAAATATATGTACGATTCTATAATATTTTGATACTTAAGTTTGTCCCATTATATAGTAGTTGCTTGTTAGTGCAATATCACAAAGGCATTCATCTAACGACAAGCGTGTACCTAACCACACGTCGCAATGGCGCTTGACGGATGAGCCGACAAAAACTAACATTATACATTACAAATGGTAATTAAAAGTTATGAAAGAAACTAATAATTACTATCCAGATATAGTAATATGTATAATTATAATAACATGTATATTTTATCTAATATTTTAATAATTTCATCGCTTTGGACAAAGATGGCTTTTTTATTCGTAGAACCTTTAAAGGAATGCAAGTAATCAGTGACCTAATCTAGAAATTCTGGTCATTTTCATGGAATAGCGATATTTCATAAGCCACAATTTCACTTTTCGGTTACTTCTATATTCTGTTGTTGCGTTTTGCAACTTGTATCAGTAAAGTAATGGTCGTGAATGATGGTAAACTCTGCTCTATTAAATTAAGAGAATATTTCTGTTGCTTCGGGAATTGTTCGTGATTATAGCAAAAGATTTGATGGACTAACACTTATTCCCTGATTAGGTGGAAGCCCTATCATGGGACGCTACAATTTCTTCATTGGCTTCGTATTCGTCGCTTATACCAAATTGCAACTTTGTGCCGTTTTCGGTAGAACACATTTGGACTTTGGATTAAAAGTGCAAAAATATTTTTAAAATATATAGCGGGGCGCTATATGTTATGCTTCCACAGGAAACAGTAGGGCCGGTTCATTTTTCGCGCAGAGAATAGGAATTGCAATTCGACGAGGAAATGCTGATAACATTCTTGCTACCGTTCTACGCGGTCATGATTTGTATAGATTTGTATAGTAGCTATTTCAAATTATATTTATATATACATATTTAAATCATCAATAGTGATCAATATTTTGTGAATACATAGAAGAGAAAGTAAAGCAACAGACTGTAAATGTTCCACTTCCATCCTATCTATGCCCTCCACTCCTTAAAGAAGGAGAACTACGGTTTTTCACTTAACACCGAGTGAGAGATGCAACAAAAATATTGGTGATTTCCCAGATTTGATTTGATAAATCTACAATCTTAACTTAATAGTTGGATATAATAATTTGCTGGACCTTAGCTCTACACAAAGCAGTCAAATACATATCGAATTTAAATAAAGCATATCTTTAAAATATATTTATGTACAATATTTATTTCGTGGTCCTATTTATTTTGTTACATGAATGGATTCTGATTTGGAAGGTTCTATAGGTATATAATGTTGTGTTTTTAGCAGGACTTAAAATACAGCGTAACTTTTGATTAACGCAAACCGAAATCCATCCTGAAGTTTGAACATTTCCAATTACAAATGTTCTGTTCGTACGTAGGTTTGTAACATGAGCTACGCAATTCAGAGTTGATTTATAACTTTAAAATATTTAAATTTGTGTAAATATTTATCATATATGTAATACATATGTTTCAAGATTCGTGGACATAAATTATTTAAGCATAATTTATTGTTTCATAGAAGAATCAAAGCAGTTTCGGATTCCAATTTCAGACAGAATCACTGACGTTGTCGTATCTTAAATTAATGAATCATCTCCTACTCGGCACTAAAGGAAAACATTGTAAGAACCATGTTCTGACACACATACATCCATCAAATCACAGTCGAGACTGATGGAAGAAAAACATCTTCACACCTTAACAACTTTGGCATTTGCCCAACTGTGGAAAATACACCGTATTTTCAGTTTGAGTTAATTTATTTTATTTACTAAAAGACACCGCCGCCGAAAAGAAGAAAGACGCCGTAAGAAATATTAACTATTCCTTAAAACACCAATGCGCCACCAACCTTGGGAAGTAAATTGTTAAATCCCTTGTGCCTGTAGGTACACTGGCTTACTCAACTTTCAAACCAGAACCCAATAATACTGAGTATTTCTGTTTGACGTTAAAATATGTTATATAAGTTGATGGTAGCTATCTGGTCGGGCTGGACCAAGCCCTACCATCCAGTAAACAAAATACGAAGAATAATTACAGGAAAAAATATTATTTCTGTATCATAACCGCGTCCCTGTAATATTTTTTTCGATCACGATTACTAGTCTGTCTCAAAGGATGAAATATCTCAAACTACACGTCTGCCAAATTATACGGCGATCAGTCGAAGCGTGAAGCAGCCCGATATAATTATGTCAAAAGAAAACGAACTATTAAGGGCATAGTTGAATACTCTTAAAGAAATCTATTTATAAATAGCCGGAAAATAAATAGAAAAGAGGAGAAGAAACATGTATTGTCGGAAGATTATGACGATGAATACTTGTAAGATAACAATTACGTCGTTTAGAATATAATTTATATTATAGTACTCTATGTACATATAGTATAATGTATAATATGTTTATATAACTGCAAGAAATGGTTGAAGCGCTTAAACATCGTATTTTATTCCACGTCTCTAAACAGCCTTCATTGTGGAACGCGTCACATTTTCTTATATTCATAGCATAATAAAATTCATTGAGCTCACGTATATGTGCGTAAATAAAATACCCGCATAAACACCGAACAATAAACGGTGTGGGCGTAAAAATCTTTATTATCTCAAACGTACATACATACATGTTTATATTTAGCGTAAAACGGAAATCGCACGAATCATTGTTTTCTTCTTACTTTTTACTTATTTTCTTTATTTTTGGAAATTGTAAACAAGAAATTACATTCCGTTCCATTTCATATAATATTATGATAATTTGGCACATTGTGCTATTAATATACTACCTTGTCGGCCTCTCGCGAAACGTCGCGTTTATTCAAAAGATTTTTAGGAAATGTGAAATCTATGACCGAGGTTTTTTAAATCTTTTTTTAATGTCAAATACATTAGTTCATTTAAAATTGGAGTTTGTCGATAGCAATTTACTTTAATTTTGTTTACGTTTTTCATTGTTTTATTATACATCCGTTGTACCGCTCTAACTCGGCCTGTAGCCTTTTTCATCTCTCTCTAATGCGCCACCAACCTTGAGGAACTAAGATGTTACGTCCCTTGTGCCTGTAGTTACACCGGCACACTCAGCCTTCAAACCGGAACACAACAAAACTGAGTACCGCTGTTTGGCGGTAGAATATCTGATGAGTGGGTGGTACCGGCCCAGACGGGCTTGCACAAAGCCCTACCACCAAGTGAATCTACTATTTACAATCCACGGCTGGAGCTCTTCAAAATGAGACCATAACCAATTTTTATCTGGTAACTGGTACCATAATCACTGGGACAAAAATCGATTTACGCTATTAATATATAAGATACTTCGATCAGCAAGCAAAATATAATTATTAATTAATGAGTCAAATTATTACCCAATATTAGATATAGATAATTTAATTACGAACGCGAACAGAAGTAATTAATTCTTGTTCCAAAGAGAAGCCCAGGTGCAGACGAGTGAGTGGTTGTACATGTTTAATAGGTTTGTCTGACGTGTAACGTAGATTGTTGTCCATTATAAAAAAAATATAGCGAGTAAATAAAATGAAAGGAAATGTTTATTTTTTGTTAAACTATAAGTTTCACATCTTAACCGACAGGATTTAGTTGTCTCATTATTTTAATGTCTAACCTTTTATATTATCGATATAAAATATTATAAAGAATAAGAATAGCTATTTATGTGATTTACCAAATGCATTTTGCCTTTATGAACCGTATTGGTAATTGAAAAAACTCAAATTGCATTTATAATTTATATTGGGCGATGAATTTATTAATAATTCCTAAGGTTTACTGATATTCTCATTATAATTACAAGGATAAGGTTACTTGATATCACAGAACATCAATCATCAAACAATTAATAGGTAAACATTGATATCATACAATAAAGGACTTAAACATATCTCACGTGTTGCACGTACAGAATCCAGCCCTGACTAATACTTATATTTATTATAAAAAAAACTTCGAGTTTCTATTACTATTTTAACATACGATACTTCATTATGATACATATGTACGACCTGTGTTCTTGAATGTGATCGTTTTGGTGCGTTTCGGCTGACTGACTAGAAAACAACAAGACACAATTTTATCGTTAGCATCTTAACGACAGAACCTTTTTATTTTGTAAAAACGATTTAAAAATTTGTTATCATTTATTTATATATATCAAACTGATATTAAAAATGCGAAAGTTTAGTTGGATGTCTTTTTAATCTGCATGAAATTTGTCACAGAGATAGATTGTAGCCAGGAATAGCACATAGGTTACTTTTTAGCCCTGGCAGTTAACTTTTTTAACATTACACGCGGGCGAAGCCGCGGTTGGAAACAAGTATGTTATAAAAATAAACGTTCAACGCGCATTCATTTTAAGTAATGTTCTTTTCTAATATACATTTTTGTAGAGGTTTTTCGTACAGCTTTATTAAGGAGAAAGAATAAAATTAATTCAACATAAGGCTCTGCCATTTTTAAAGACTTACAAGGAGATTAGGACAATTCGTTTCGGGATTTTGGTAAAGATTTTCAGGGACTTTAAATTTCGAAGTGAATTTCAAGTCAGTTAGATAGATTTTATAGAAAAGCATATTAAAGAACTGAAAGATAGGTATATAGCGATTTTTTAAAAAAATATATAATTTTTATAGAATTAAAATAGAATTATTAATAATTACAGACACAGATACATGTATTCAACTTGTAACTTCCGTCTTTTTGCATTGGGCTTTTTAAATAAATTCATTTCAAGTTTTGTTATATAAATAAACATTGTCATATACAATTTAGACCAGTAATTTTGGATATAATACAAGATATTTGAATAAACGAATTAAAAATATAAGTGGATCCGTTACGTAAATACATACACATTAATAATTGAGCACAGTAATGCCAAATATATTGCATCATAATGGATCGTTTCGTAATAATTATTTGCTTAAATCTTATTTAAAAAAAAATAGATCCTAGATTAAAGTCCTAATGAGTAAGTCATGCGAAGTTGGAAAATAAAGTTTTAGTGTAAGTATTATATTTAAGCTAAATACAGTACTAAATATGGTTAAATTGATACTACGAGTTTGATTCATATTGATCAATGTTGACAATTTCGATCTTCAGTTATACTATTTGCAGTCGCAGAGATAATAGTTACGGATACTATCGAGTCAATATTATCTCAGTTTCAGATAACTTACTTCGTTATGAGCCAGAGATACGTAAATATATATTCTACTAGCTGTCTTACTACGGGTAGAATAAAACGTTTAATTTCGTACTCTATTGATTACCGCGCCGCACGCCAGTAATCATCTTCAGTAATGATCTTCATATTTCGGGCAATTTACCCAAAATTATAATGGATTGTACACCTAAGCCTTTCTCATGAATTATCATTATGTCCGTTGATGCACGCTGTATGAAAATCAGTTAGATTTTTTATTTTATAGCGTTCACCCCGAAAGATGCAGCACATTGTTAAAAGTATATAGTGATAACGAAGAGTTCCTAATTTAATAAGCTCAATACGGAATATTGTTGAATATATTTAAAATTTAATTTAAGAAAATTTTATCATTTGAAACTGGCTGAGCTATTAATTCACTCTGTCACCGTTTGTTCGTTTCGTTCCAAAAACCGTAGTTTTATACTTAATAGCGGAATCCTCGCCAGATTAATTGCAGCTAACTTTGTTTCAGTGAAAATGCAAAAACTTCAACTTTAACTAAATATTGAACATTTGTGCCCGAACATCTGTGCATTTTAGCTTCTGCGGATGATAAATTAAATAACATAGTCTTGAGAGTTGAAAGATTAATTAAGAATCAAAGCGCCTTAGGCCAGAGATTAATTACCTTGATGCTTGAAATATCATTTTGTATAAAGATAAACCTTAGTAATGGTCTTCGGGTTTCATTAATATTTGATTGAGTCTTTGTTCTTGATTTTTTTTATATCATTTGTGTGTACCATATTTTTATATACCATATTAAGTTTTTTTGCCATTCAAATCTCAGTAGGAGTACGGAATTACGAAGTAGTTAGTGTCCTAGCAAATCCTGGTTAATCCTGCGCCAGTAATATTTCCGTTCGTAAAATTTTCGTTTTCTCATAAGATTATGAGAGGGGATAGATCATGATGTAAATGTGTTAGCGCACAAACATGCACTACATATCCAACGAAGAATTGAATAAGCCGATAATCGGAGTATTATCAATACTAATAACTTTTTAAATTATAGTTTTCAATCTCGAAAGTAGTAGCTACAATAGAGCATTTTTCTCTTTTCAGCATTTCCGTTTGATCTTTGATTTTTCATTTCTTATAAACAAAGATCACTTCAAACAAAGTAGATGCGAACTGCCATCATCTACAGAAACCAAAGAAGTTTTATAAAAAATCAAATCAATTCCAATGTTTCATGAAAGACCTAAAATCGTGACTATTATTCAAGATAGTGTATATTCAAGTGGGCTCTTACAAGCACTTTGAATTGTACTTATAAATATAAAATTAAATGTTAACCAACCACCGGTTCTACCGGCAAAAAACTCTCGTAGTTACTCTCTCTTCACCAACTAAATTTATACATCCTGCGCAAAAATCAACGACTGCCAACTTCATGCTTTTTTTGTAATTTAAATAAATATTATATTGGAGATACTTCAAAGTGGGACATTAGTAATAGCAATTTTCGCTTTTTTGAGATGCATTTGTACTAAATCTATACTTGTTACTTGTAAGAAAAACGCAAATGTATGTCCTCATTATGATGCCCTGAATTAAAATTAATACTAGGCGGTGTCATAATGTAACAACCATGAAACACGTAACTCCCGTATTTTACCCGGATATACTTTTCATCATATTTGTTTGTTTGGTATGACTGAGACCCAGAAATAATAGAATTCCGTTTTATCACGCGTACGTAACTGATTAAAGCTCAAATTATTTTTTTCTTTCTCAACAGAAAAGAGTCATTGTTCATCATGAGACATTCTTTTCTCTTTCATTTTCGTTGCGTTATTTTACTGTCTTGGCATTTTTTAATTACCAGAATCGCAATCAAAGTTTTAGATTATTGATGACAAATGTATTCATATGCAAATACACGTTTTGCATCGAGCTCAACGGTTATTCCTTCATTGACTCGGAATGTTCTCTGTGGAAAGCAGTGATACATTAACGAGAAGTTATTTACTGAACTGTTATTTTACTATGATCGAACAGTACTCATGCTGCCATTTCTTACATACTCGTATGTAACAATCATCGATCATTTCGATTTACATACGAAAATGTGCGGTGAAAATATTCCTCGATTTTTACGAACAGTTTTGAAAAGTTTCGAGATTAAAAACTCGCGACTCTACATATACATTTGTTTGTTTCAATGATAATTTAAATGATATATTTAGGATGTGTCATGAGCGTTTTTTATCCTTGGTAGTGAACGCAGTTTGGCAGTTTATTCTCTTAAATAAAGATTGGATATGAATTTGTTATCCGCTGTTATTTTTATTTATTTATTGACAATAACGTTAGTGTACGAAGGTTAAATTAATGAACTCCCCTAACCTCCTACAAATATTTAGTGAGTATTTATTTAGTAAGACAATGTAACTATTTTTTTTTTAATAGGTAATCTCATTAGGTCGTATATAACGATACAAATATTTAAATTAAAAAAAAACCTGTTCAGTAGTGTATACTGTAATTAATCTTATAACTTTTTTGATAGCACATTTTGGAAATAAAATGTGCTGATTCTATTCGTTATAAACAAAAACTTACAGATAATAATGTGCATATTTTTTTTTATACAAAATTAAATATACAATGAATGAACGAAATTAATTATCTACTTCGCATCCATAGCATTTTTATTTTACTATTTGTTTTCTACAAAGCCTGTTTATTCATGCGTACGCATAATAAAATAACTTATCTTATTCGTTTTTGTTTTACAAACTCTGTGTTCGCATATGCCGCGTTATCCTTTATATAAATTTATAAGAAAAGGAAATTTCACCCGGATTTTCTAATAGATAAGCCGTTATCCGAGGTCTTTTGAGAGGAACTGATAGAGAAAGGATACGTAGAGTAAATAATATAATCTCGAATACCAAACATCTTGATAATAAATATCGATTAACAGATGATTTTCTTACATGAATGTATCATGTATAACGCACCACCAATCATGATAATTGAGACTTATGTACATACGCCGTTTATGACTGTAATTCACTGGCTCACTAAATGTTCAAACCATGGCAGTACTAAATATAGATATTTAGCGGTAGAATTAGTAATGAGTAAGGGGTACCCCTGACAGTATCAGCCCAGACGGAGTTTAACAAAGTTACACCACCAAGTTAAGAAATAATTCGTTATGGTATATCGATCACTTAAGCATCTTCATCTTTATAGAACCATTGTGTAGGTATTTCTTATGACTCTGGTGTAACTCACTTTAGTTTTACTGTATGGAATTTATGGCTTATTTTCAGATATTTATGAAAGCTGGCAAATACTCCCTAACGTATCCTTCGCGTGTCTTTACGGTGAGCAAAGAATCGTATTGAAGTCTTTAAAACATTGCAAAAATACGCAGCGGAATATACGACTGACCTGATTCTTGCCAAATAATAGAAGCTGAACAGTTTTGTTGTGATGTTATACCTAAATACAGAAACGCAAACTAACTTAATTTAATCAGTAATATAACACTTTAATCTACTATCGTAGTCATACAATTGTCAGCAATATACGTATCAGCCAGATATCAGAAAGGAAATAGGAACATTTTAATATTTCAGGATGAGGAAGGTAATCTATCTAATATATGATAATAATAATAATAATATAGATGTTTGTAACAATATCAAAAGCCAGTGAAAACTAGTATAAGATTCAGTCGCGTCGTCACAAGTTGAATTATTAACAGTTTGTATTTTTTTTACTAATTATTTATTTAGCTAACAATGTACTGTTCTTCTTACAATCCCTGTGCTATGCATAATGAAATGAAGTCATAAGTAAACCCAAAGTTTAAAATAGAAATGGGCATGCAGAAGGCAGAAGCGCTCTCCATAGGAAATGGACCTATAGAGACATATATGATTAAATACAAAATATACAAGTTGAAACTGAATGCGTAAAAGCTCAAACTACAAAAGTATGAAAAAAATGAACACGTAACGAAAACAAATACATTTATGAGAATATATGTCTGTTAAATAATTAAACCTTTTATTATAATGATTAATATTTATTATTATTTATTAAAATAATTGATTTCAAGTCGGCGTTTTCAAATAAATATAATGACAATTAATATGATAAGTCCTCAACATAAACATTCTGGCCTAGTACATTATCAGCCGTGTCAAGTTGACTTTGAAATCATTTGAATACGTATTTGGAACATGAACAGGGTTATCTCGTGCTCGTGTTAATGTTTTATTTTTTATGCTATGACCAGATGTATACATACATTAACATAAGCCCTTAGCAAAAAAGAGGTTATCTTGCACGACGCATCTTAGCATGTTTAATTAAGATAGCAACCAAATATTAAGTTTTTCTATTCGTTCAAGACTATTTAAACAATATAAACATGATGAACATATTTTATTATAATCTTTATCTTTGAAATGTGATATAGAGATATAAACGAAATCATTTTAATAATATATATGTTACATTAGTTATCTAACTACATTTCCATCAAGCTTTTACTCTTCAGAAAAGTTAGCAGAGCAGTAAGCAACGTAAACATGAATATACACCTTCGACCCTGTAATAAATATATTAGGGGTAGTAAATACAGCAGCGCGAACAGCAATATAAGTGGACTGCATTTAAGCTAGCTCCATCACACTTTCTAAATACAACTAAAACAAAGAACATCGGTACTAAGTTGTAGAATTACCGGTAAGTGCATCTGTGGACCGTCGTAGGACTAAGCCGGACCATGAGTAAAACTTATTCAGTAATATGAAAACTCCTTACCAAAAGAAGCGTGAACATTTCCTAAAATAAATCGAAAGATTTACTGACTATGTGTTACTAATGATATTCTTGCAGATTCTTCTCCGTAGATTTATTACTTGGTTCGTTAACATTGAAATTTAATCCATTAACATGAAGATTCTAAAGTGTTTATAAGAGATTACTTAAATAAATAATAATTTGTTAATGTATTACTAATAAATACTAAAAAATAATTACAAGATTTCACAAAATATCAATGCACTGACCCCATTTCGTTCTCTTTTCACGAATCCCTCGAACTAAAATTGGCAGTTTTTAAAATGCCTATCTCTGTTTCAAAATGAACCTGTTGTATACGAATATATGAGTTGCTTTCATTTTCGGACAGAAATGTAGTGACAGAATAATTTTTTGCTTTTTGCGGCCTAAATGTTTCAAAAATATTCACAAGTTAAAATATTCAGCAGTTGTGTCAGTTCCATCCTCTCAGGCATATTGACATGTATGATTTTTAGGATTTCGTAGTGATGATACATTTTAATGACTGAGTGGACTTTTGTTTGTTTGCTGACATTTATTTAAACGATTTATGATATACAATCATTTAAGACAACCTTCATCTATTTAAATAAAAACTCTTTATTAACTCGTTTTTATACTCATACATCACCATGTACGAGTATAAAAATACCGTAAGAATTCCTGCTACAAATACAAAACGTATCTACTAAAATTATATTTATTTGTCACTCAATTTATTGAGAGACCAAAGAGAAAACCCATCATAAAAAATTGATCATACCATAGGAAAAAAAAAGCTAACTAGTACAAATCGGAGAATACAAGTATCTCATGTGAAAAAAAAAACACAAACACAACAGAACACAATCAAAATAACATAATATGATGCTCTGACACTCTATAAAAAACGCGTATATTATATAAAAAAACAACGTTATATGGATCATTACTAACTGGACGAAGTTATTTGCCAATGCAATATTTAATTATTCAAAATATGAAAATTTAATTGTTTTTAACTAAAATAGGCAGGGAAAAGTCACAAACCTTTATCATTACAATACCTTGAGATAAAATATTAAAATAACTTTTAGTAGAACATTGCTGTCATTTTTGTAACTTATTGACAAATAGTAATCCTGATTGCGCCAGCAAACAATCGAGGCGTCGACAAACGAACAAACTCAGTTTATATATTAAATTTAAATAAATAAAATATTCACAAGTGTTCAAAGTTGGTAGGTATTAATATAAGCTTATTATTAGCAGCTGTTTTATCAAGCCTATATATGTAGCTTAACTAATGCAAGATTATCTGAATTGAATTTAGGTTAAAAGGTAAAATATTACACCGATACAACGATAAATATTTTTTTCACATTACTATACAAAGTGTAACAGAAGTGTTCCCACTTTTATTAATCTCTATGTATTAATGGTGAGTTACGCTTAAAATATACAAGCAGAACAAAGCGAAAACTTTCAAGCGATTTCATGTAGGCGTCACTTAACCAGCCTTTCAAAGTTGCCATGTAATTAAAACATGCTTATCTTCAAGCTGGCAATTGGCCTGGCTTTTTACGTTCTAATACAAATTTGGAGTGTTGCCAGTCATGGAAGCCTTGCTCATTATGCAAGGTTTAGGACAGAGAATGCGCTGATAATACTAAACTTGCTCTCAGTACGGTTCAAAATGTTGTAATATCGGTGACGATAAATTTGTCCAATGTAGACAAAATACATTTTTAAAACAGTGTGGCCGTCTTTTTCCTAAATTTCTATCAAAAATATCTCATCAAGAAATCATATGATTTTCTTTATTAAAATACCTGCGTATCAGATCCATCAGCTGTGAACTGTTGTTACGCAGTCAAATTCAAAGGTGACCTAATTATTAACATATTTAAAATTAACAATATATATAATATGACAAAATAATTAAATTAATATAAATTATCAAAGTTTTAAAATATACAGTTATAAACAAGTAAAATCTAGACTAGGCGTGGAATAAATTTTTTGCATCTGTCTCATAATTATAATATTCATATACATCTTGAAGAAGCATCAAGTTACCCGCAGTAAGAGCTCATTATCGTCTGCGTCATTCGCAATGGAATAACAAAGTACAGAGATTTGAGAGCTCTCTCAATTTCGGAAAGGACTTCAATATTCATAAGGCAAATAAATCCACAACGAGATGGTCGAAGTAAGAATATAAAGTTATGCACAGATGGCGTACTTACGCATTTTAATTTAACTAAATTAACGTACACATTATTTCATAAATACCTAATTTTAATACAATCTCACATAGTCTTTAAACATCAAATCAAAAATATAGTTACTGAGTATTTAGCTGTATAATTGTCATCAGCACTTCAAATGTGCGCCATTTTTCTGAATGGGTTTAAATTTAGTTGCAAGGTTTGAACTACATATGTACAAAAAGGTAAAGTTTAATAAAAACATATAAAAACAGCAGTTTTGTGAAAAGTTGCAACTCTCAGATAAAGATCTGCTATCTATTACCGTACACGCCACGTACACGAGCTCTTACTCTGACTTTTCTAATTCTCTGCATTTCACAATGTCGTAAAAGCTGAGGTAAATCTAAGCGCGACGAACCTTCGGAATTAAATATTGATGAAAAACAGCCTCGTATTTATCTTTACGGGAGATTGGGTTTGGTTCAATTTGATTTTCTTCTCGTCTTTCACGGGTATTGAACAATTTGCGTTCGATTTTATTTTAAATTAACGGCATATTTGGTTCATTCTGATTTACAAGTAAAGATTTATTTTTTATGTGGTAGGTATGTATAGAAATATAAATATATATTGATGTTACAAGATGTCCTGTGCTTGAGACGATTAACATACGAGTAAAGAAAGCAAATTAAATACATATTGGATTATGTGATTCCCTTTGTTTTAAAGTTTTACGTGTAGTTTAACGTCGAGGGGCGCGCCTTCGTAATCTTCATTTCTATATCTTCATAAAAGATGAATACAATTTGGATACATTTTTATAGCAATAATAATTGTACAAAGTAAAATGTGACTTAATATCAGGAATCAAACCCAAAAGCAATAACTGATATAATAGAAACTGGAATGATAATAATAGACGCTATTATTGAAATACGTAATACGGACATTAATTAATTAGTAATACTCATAATATACAAAATCATGATAAAATCGTTGACAGTTTGACGTCGGCGGTTTTAGTGTTTAATTCATGAAGCTATTGTTATATGTTGTCACTAAAAAATTATTTATATTTATAAGTTATACAATATCCACCAATATATAACTATTCGAAACTGGATAAGTATTTTTAAAATGGACTGGATGACAAAGTCGAGTGTTAAGTAGGGAAAGGATGGCAGGAGGCAATCTTTTAACCATATACGGGTCGATTAGCGATGCGAACTAGGCAAGTCCCCCATGAACGCAAGTTATATGAATATTTCTAATTCCTTAAAAACTAAGACATGATTAGAGTATTATTTCAAATAAATAACTAAATAATTTAACAACAAAATTTAAGTATATTATTACTTGGAAGTGATATAAAATAAAACTATGTTAAGTATAATTCTTAAGTCAAATTCAATAAATAATATGAACTATAGTACATTTACTGGACTGCTTAACATCTCATCCCAATTGGATCGACTACAGTTGGTTATCGTAAAATCAAGAACCATTTTAACCCACTAAATTAAGAAGGATATTGTGCCGAGCTTAGGGTCGGATTCACGTAACATCTGAGGATCCCATTGAAATGAATCGCTTTACACGTAGAGGGGCACTTGTTTGTAGAAGTGATTCGATGTTAGATCTCGTAACGAGGACTCATGTAATTACTGAACTACTCTGTACTTAACGATGACTACGTTCGAAGTCCTGTCTTATTTAATATTCAGTTGTTACAATTTAATATAGTGATTATCAAGACGTTTTACAGAAAACTGTAATTGTTGATTAGTACTTGTTGAATCGTACATTATGACAAAAAACACTAAAGTGCCTTTTTAACACATAAATGCTTTTTGTCATATTGTACAAGTTTCGTAGTACCTAATCGAAGTTAATTGTGTTAAAACACAAAAAAACTTTTTAGTATTTTGTTAGATAAACTTTTACATTATGACAGACTAAATATATAAAAAAAATATTATAATAATACAGATATATGTAATTAAAACATTAAAATGGAACCTTAAAAAAATGTAAATCAATGTGTAATTTGGTTGTTATTTACTTTTAGAGTATTTATATAAAATCTACATGCATACTATATATTTTAAATGTGCATAAACATGGAACGATTCCCATTTAATCCAATACAATAGTCATTGAACAAAATTTGTAGTCATTCGCTGCTCCTAAATATAAACCTAGATGAATAAACAATATTTTATGTATGTATACATTACTAGACTTACCTTTATAATGAATAAGCATTTCCGTGAAAATTAATATTATTAGATATTTAATTAAATGTAATCGATGTTTACATATCGATATTGAAGTGGAATGTATCCACTCAAATTTAGAATCAATTCCAGCATTAATAAAATATCGATATATTATTATTTACTTAAAGCATCGAAAGCCTGATAATGCTAGTGTCATTAATTTAAAATCAATTAATCTATTTTGTCATTTTTATATTAGGTTATTATAAGAGCAGTATTTTCCTGTACTGGTGGGAGGATTTTGTGCAAGCAAGTCTGCGTAGGTACCACCCATTCATCAATTATTCTAACGCCAAATTGCAAATACGTTGCGTTGCCGTGTTTTGTTTTGAAGGAGTGAGTCAGACTGATTACGTACAAAGGATGTAACATCTTAGCTCCCACGGTTAGCGTCGCATTGGTAATGAAAGGAATAATTTTAAACCTGATCCTGTCAATATCTATGGGCGGTGATGATTATTAAATTATTTATTATAAGGTGGTCCGTTTCTTCGTTCCTATTTCAAATTAAAGAAGAAAATATATTGTTGACGGTTAGATACACATATAATCCCATGAAATACATTACTTTACAAATTGTATACCTACCTTTTTATGTTAACGTAGGCGGACGGACAAATAGACCACCTGGTAAGTGGTCACCACAATCCATAGAAATTGGCGCTGTAAATAATTTTAACCATTTCTCACATAACCAATGTACAAACCTTGGGAACGACGATGTTATGACCCTCGTGCCTGTAGTTACACTGGCTCAGTCACCCTTCAAAACCAAGTATCTATTGCTGTTTGGTGGAAGAATATCTGATAATTTGGTGGTACCTACCCGAACATTTCGTACGAAAAGCCCTACTACTTATTTAAGAATACATTCCTAATACATTTACTTATTTAAGTTACAAAACGCACCAAGACCTTGATTATGTATTCTACCAAAACAGAAACGAAAAAGTAACGCTCGTGCTATTTACTTAAAACTTTATTCCATAATATAACAGTTAAGTAACAATAAGAAAAAACTAACGACGCCGACATTAATATCGAAGATTCTTTGAGTCCGTAAATGAATTATAATGTACCGCTATCACAAATTAAGCTGCACTGTCCTTCCTTGATCTAAAATTCCGGCAACTAAATCGTAACGTATCGAATAAACTAGCTCGGGTAATTAGAAGTGCCATGAGTTTAAGTCTTCATTTATATGCATATGTATGTTTATACATGTATATGTAAAAATACGATAGGTACAGTACACAAAAACGTATTGTATATGTAGACGTGAAAAAAAAATCAAATTTCAATTTCTAATCTCAAAATTAGTAATTTTTAATAAATTATTTATTTAAACTATAAAAATTATCTTCTGATATGATTGCAAGTGCCTGTCCCAGGGAGCTATTATATGAATATTATTTAAATTATATATATATATATAAATTCGTTGAAACAATCATAAATAAAGTCTATACGACTTTTTATATAATTTTCATTTGTAATCGGTGTTTTTAAATTGGTCTACTTTTCGTTCTCATATTTCATTCAACATGAAATAACGAGAGAAATAAACAAAAGTTCTGCAAAAAGAATCTTTTATCAAAGAAATAATTATTTAGAACGTAATTAAACTACACACAAATATAATTTATGATCTTCACGAAAATACTATTTATAATGTCGATTATCTAGACGAATAATGAATCAGCCCTTCGGTCACCATATGCCATATTTTTGTCATCACCAGTGAAGACAAAAATATGGCATACTACATTTTTTTCTGATTTTGTTTTTAATTTTAACAGATTATATATCTAATATTATAAATGCGAAAGTGACATTCTTTAATTTTTTCTCCAAGGCTTCAAGATCCTACTCATTTCTCAAAAGATTGCAATGCACCTGCAAGCTTCCCAGCGTTGCAAATGTCAATGGGCGATGGTAGTCATTTAGCATCAGGTGAGCCTACTGCTCATTTTCCACGTGTATTATAAAATAATTTCTCTCTCTTTTACACCTTAACTACGCCACTGATCATCAAGAAATTCCGCATACATTTTATTAGAGTTATATTCTTTATAATGTCATTGATATCAATTCCGATATCGTCTGTTCTGTGGAAAGTAGTATTCATACACTGAAATGGAAAAAGCGTAAACATAGTGACATTATCGCGTGCGACATGACAGTGCTCGCGCATTATGATACAATCAATTTACAATTCTACATTATTTTTTTGCTTTAACGATTATTATGCGGTTTAGTGACATTGGCAGTCACGCTACACTCATTGAGGAGTGGAGAAAGGTTTGCGTCCACTGACTTAGCTAAGATAGCCTTTATGGCTAAACAATATTACACTACGTATTATTGAATTAAAACTAATTATAATTATTAGAAGTTAGTGAGAGGTACCACACTGATGCTAATAAAAACATAATAAATAGAACACATAAATTACAAAACGAAATCATTATCCATTAAAATATTAAATCTGCGATTTAATCTAACAAAACTTATATAACGAATATTATAGCTGTACCAGTGTGTCTCGTGCGTAATGATAATGAGACATCGTATGAAAGTCGGTAATATTACGATAGATGCGTAACTTAACGAACAAGGCAACACATTATTTTCATTAAATTCACATGCATAGCATTACATTACAGTTGTTATGTATAAGTTCATCTTTCATACTCAACTTGACAGAATGTGATATATTGGAACGTTTTTATTTGAAACGTCGTAATATAATGTACAAGAACGACAGCCATTTATAAAAAAAAATATGACATTGGTAGGCGAACTGGCTAATGTCACTAGTCTTGGGAACTAAGTTGTTATCTCACTTGTGCCTCTAGTTGCACAGGCTCACTCATCCTTCACACCGGTACACAACGATTCTAAGTATTGCTGCTTGGCGGTAGAATATCTGATTAGTGGGTGGTACCTACCCGGACGGACTTGCATAAAGCGACAAGTACCGACTTCGTACGCGTGAAGTTCATACAAAGTTACAACTCCCAATTTACTCTTGCAGTTAAAATTTCCAAGAATCCTTCTTAGTGAGTGTTAACGTCGCGAAAGTAACTATGCTAACTTTCAAGTCAATCGCACCTTTAGTTTCTACCCTCTATTTTATTTAGAATTGTGATTTCCGAGTTCCGAGTATTCTATTCCAATGTTTTTAGAATTATTTTTTGATTGTATGCACGTTTTCTCATTGATTCAATAGCTAAATTATAAAGCTGCAGATCCCTCCGAAAATTAGGTTAGAAATTGTCTGAATATGGTACGAAAATAGCAGTGTTACACTTCCATGCCTTAGAAAGTACGTAAGGCCTGCATCAACGTAATGGCCTTATTTGTCATATCAGTAAACTGTCTCATTCAACAATAACAACAAACTTAAAGTAGTTTGTTGTTATAATATATTTGGCATAGTTGGCTTACCCTTGAGATTCGCTGCCGTGGTAGAAAATTGATCAGTTGACTTACAGGCAATTACCAGTAGTGCTGCTTACAAAAAAATAATATATCCTTAATTGGCAAGTAGTAATTACTATTTTTATTTTTTTTTTTTTATTTACTAAAAAAAATCTTGTTCAATTAGGTATATCAATTACTTTTTAACCCCGTGTCATAAAACACAATTTACCTTCGTAGTGTATCTGTGTGATGATGGGTAGGGGGATAAAGCTTTTTAGGTTTTTTTAAGATTTAATAAAAGTCAAAGTCAAAGTCAGAATCTTTATTCAATATAGAAGAATTACACTTACATATTGGTTCAAAAATTAACGCCAGCGAAAAAAAAAACTCAGTCGTACTTTTCTTTTTTTTTATACGAAAGTGTGGTATATCTATGAAATCATTACGTTATTAATATCCTTTAACACATATAGAGTTCGTTATCGATTTTATACTATTTTATAATTGAATCATTTGGAACGTTATTGGGGGTCATGTTGTAAATAGTATAGGTATATTAATTACTACCCAACAAAAGAATTATTACTCTAGACCATTTTTACTTATTCATTGTTAATGTTTTTTATTTTTTTATAATCATATTTTTTTTAACTTATCACTTAAATATAATTTCGTAACTTTTATTTTGTTATAAAGTAGGATAGGATAGGACTGCCATGTCGTATCACGTTATGAACATATGACAAAATACGTATATGATTCCGCATAAACATCGTTTTAATTTGCAATAAATCTAGCGGCAACTCTGACTCGTGTCAGTTCATATACAACCGGTTTATATACGGGTTTTAAGCGCAAAGGTGATATTAGGGAGGATTAAATCCACCTTTGCAAATTTAAATGTCTGTGTTATCATTTATATTCATTTTCAACTATAATATCTTTATTTAAATTAATAAATTCTGAATTAATGAAGAATTTATGTATATATATTTTAAATTAAATGACATATATATAGACAGACATAAAAGAGCGACTTCAATTTTGATGAGATTTAATAAACTGTTGTATTACAAACTATATTAATTACTTAATTATAAACCAAATATTAAGTTCAGAAGATTTACATTAGTGGTGATCTAATGAATTGCATTAGCAACACTTTTAATGACAATTATGCCTAGCCTTACAAGCCCTTATGACTATGTCGTCATACAAGATTAATTTGAAACTTGAAGCTACCATTGGTTCAAAATGTACATAAATAGGAAAACTCACCTATTACTCGTTTCTTATAAATTAATATATATTAAGAATTTATTAAAAACCTATTGACATAAAATTATAATATAAAAAAAAAAAAACATTTTCCCACTAATCATCAGCGCCTGTCAGTCAGGATCAAAACGAAATGGGTTTTATTAGTGTGAGATAATATGAAACTGGTTTATGATGTAGAATAAATAGGTTTGTATTATAAAAGACTTAAATAGCGTATATAATTTGAATTGGTGTGTTAGTCCGGAGTTGAAACTGTGCTTTGTTTAAGAATTACTTGTTTTATCTTCTTTGGGACCATCACGATTTTTCCGAGATAAAAGACACTTAAGCATATTTTATTATGCCGAGTGTCTATACGAAACATTTTGTCGTTGTTCCTTATGATGGAGGAAACGTGTGTGTAAATATTTCAGATGTGTATTATATGTAACGTTATATATTCTACTTCCTGATTTCTGACATAGCTCTGGCACATTTAAAGCATATTATAATAGTAATTTCTCGTGCTGAGTGTTATTTGTAGATGATTTGTATGAAATAAGAAGGGTCTTCAATTATACCGGGAAGGATACCGGGATTTCTGAAACTATTATTGAATATTTATGAAATTAGTCAAGTCAATCCGAACATTATGGGTTAAAACCCGGTACACATAATTGCGTTTACGTGTGTTTAATTTGTAACTATCAAAAAGAAACCAGCATGTAATTCTGCCACATATGTGTCCACCAGCACACACCGGAGCAGCGTGGAATAAGCTTCAAGGCTTCACGTCAAGATAAGAGGAGTCCTTTGAGCGACAGTGGGAAATTTACTGCTACATACCTACTTCATGACATATGAATTTACGTAAATTTGTTTACATACAAATATCAATTAATATAATGTCCGTATCTTGCTGTAGTTACTCTTTATTTGAAACCGCAGTATGTTATAGAACTGAATTAAAAATAATTTGGCAGACTTTAACGGCCTGCCGCCAGCATGACGCCAACACTCGCTTTGGATGATTTGGGAATACTTTTGTGCTTTTGCTACCAAAGGGTTTAGGCGCTAAAGTGTTAGCTGATATCCACGGATTCAAATGGTCACCCATTTTTTTTAAACACAATTTTTAAACTTATTTACGCTAACTTGAAAATATCAGGAACAATATGACAACCTTATAGGACATAAAAACCAGTAAAAATTCTAGCTGATATTTTCTAGCCCTTTAGGTGTTCTGTACCGTTTATTTCACGATCCGCGGAAATATTATAATTATTGCTTATATTATAAAAAAAATATTTACATAATTTACATGTCGAAAAAAGTAATTTTAAGGAATGTAATTAGCAATGCAGCCACATAAGTACTTATTTGTTATACCACTGTTTTGTAAGATTATATAAAATAAATAATAAATATGTATTTTTTAAATTTCTATTGTGTCTATGCCTTTATTACCCGGTGCTTTGCTGAAGATTGAGTTTTAATTTTTTCACGTGCTTATTTTTATTTATTGCGAATAATCTGCATTTAGTGGATTTACTTCTGTTATATAAATATCCACTAGCAAAAATGTTCATTGTATAAGTATCTAAGCCAGTAGAATATTTTGTAACTGTTATTTAGACTATTTTGCATAGTTAAAATAAAGTTTCAATAAACAAATGATTCAATGCAATGGTATATTAGAACTATTAGCGTCGCATTCCATTCCAATATTTTGAATATCAAAGCGATATTGCATTCCGTAGAGCGAACCCGCAAATTACTAGCGGTTGACGGTATTGGGAATTCCGCTTGGTTAACGATTTTATAAGGCATTATGAATAATCTGTTAACCTCACAGCACATCGTAGAATTACGGCAGAGACTTCAAACTTATAATGCGTACCTTTTATAAATTAAAATTATTAATAGGACACAAAACAAGCATATTAAGGATTTAAAAACATATATCTTTAGTCGCATCTGCGTAAAACGATTTTTCTTTTTGACACATGGACAAATAATTTAGATATCGACCATCGTCTAAATTAAAGTAATGCTTAGAATATAGGTACAGTTAACACATTATAGGATATTGCTTAAATTAGCAGTATCGTAAAATTAAATTAGTTAATTATATCACCATTATTTCTTAGAATTTTGCTATATTACGATAATATGTAAATATTATTAACAAGCTTATAGCGTCGACTCTATGGCTTGTAATTGAAATTACAAAATGTGGGATACACCGGCTACGTACCCAGCGGTACACCAAGCTATCGTAATGAAAACTCTTCGTAGTTTAATTAAATGACGTACATATACATCAGCATGCTAGCCTTGTTCCGGCTGACTAAAATATAATTATCCTATCAAAAGCCGTGGGTGTCGTAAGAGCGGACTAGGGTATTATTCTGGTAAATGTACCCATTGAGCCTTAACCACCTGTATATCGGCTAGGAATCAAACCACCAGTAATAGCATTGCCAAGAAGGGTGGAGCTAGCAGCCGACCGTAAAAGCTTGCTAAATCTTGCGTCGAACCCAATGAATAGAATAAAGGTAAGCGAATCATATATGCGGATTTGTGAATTGAGATTTCATTTACATAAAATAATAATTATTATTTTAATAAATCAGTGTTTAATTTGTAATGTAAAAAAAATTTTTTTTAGTCTATCTCATTTACGATATAGTTCTACAGCATATGATTTTAGATCTTTACTTATAGATACGTATATTACTTCAAGATACGTATCAACTGTTTTTATTCTACGGAAATAGTTGTCTGGGCTATTTACAGGCTCGAGATGATTTTCTGGATGTTTCTGGCTGGAATTGTTAAAATTTCATCACAATATAACCTACAGCAATATTATATATTATTTCAGTACATATTCCATGAGCTACATCTACATCGTTGGTTGCCTGGAAGAGATCGCTATATATGTGTTTTCTCTTTGTGGTGTACAATAAAGTATATAATATTAAAAAAATAGATAATTTCCTAGAAACAGTGACAACTATTGCATTACCATGAGTAGTATGTAGTAATAAATTTATAGCAGCCAGTTTCTAACTCAGCAAAGTCAATGCATCTTTCCTAGGGTAAGATCAACGATTACATTATATACAAATTTAAAAATTATATTAATAATCAAAATATATTATTGGACAAAAGTTGACGAATTTAACTTAAGTTTATATTGTTTTTACTGTAATACACAAAAATTTAAACAAATTTTGCATAAATTACAAAGAATTTCAATTCTTAACGAAACGAATTCCTCATGACAAGGTCGTTTTCATATCTTGGCAACTTTACATCTGGAATTAATTTAGTCCTCGTCATTTGATCAGACGGAATTAGTAAGTGGGTCGAAACTAATAAATCCGAGGTTGGGATGACGGGAGCTGGTTGTCAAAACGTCAATTATATCGAAACGGTGAACTGAATCGGCTAACGGGTTTAAGTTATACATTTGGAGGTTTGTGAGATATTTATACAACTGTTTCTAATGCAAATTCTGAAAATGCAGGAGTCAATTTGTTTGATTTATAATATCAGCTTCCCTAAAATACCTGTATTCTTAAAATAAAGAGTGAGTATAACTTTATAGTCTTATTTATTAAGAAGTGTAGTATATCATTTATAGTAATTCAAAACATACAAATTTCTCATACTATTTATATTACCGTCGAGTATGAGATTGGTAAAACACACACTAAACTCAATGTTTATAGGGATTTGATGTTGAACCTTTTGGTACGATTCACATGTCCTATTTATTGGGCCCAGATACAAGGAACCTAAGAGCTTTGCTCCCGAGCCTTCATATATAATATATACAATACAAAATGATGTTGAGTTAGAAAGTGCCTAATAAAAGTTAATCTTAGTATCTATTATATGTGTGATCCCAATCATTTATAATTTAAAAAATTATGTGTACCTATGTGTGAATTCTGTTACATTGCTTCAGTAGTAAGTACATTTTTACTAATGTTAAACATGCGAAAGTAACTCTGTTTGTTACAACTTATACCGCTGAACTGATTTGGATGAAATTTTGTATGGAGATAGTTTGAGTACAGGGGAAGGACAAAGGCTACTTTTTTTAATTAACCCCTCGAGGGGATAAGGTGCGGACGACGGTCTGTGTGCTGTAAGTAAAGTCTATATGCCAACTAAATACTATAACATTTTGCTAAAACTAATTTTTGTCTGTTTCAATCTTGAGCCTACTAGATTTTTTTTCTTATTATTATTATTTAAATACTATCGTCGTTTTATTTAAATAAATTCATTAATTGTGATTAAGTTAATCAGACGCTGTTATTTTTTATAAAACTTGAACCCCATAAAAAATATCAAGCCAATAACTACATTAATTTTCGGCAATATAAATTTATTCATCAAATTAAGAGAATAATTCATTTATCAGAATTCAACGTTTATCGTTGCGAGAATATTACGATATCAATACTTGGTCAGAATTAACTTTGCAAACAATGCTAGCAAATAGTGACATTTTAATAAATAAATTGAATATATAATTTATATTTAACATATTTAATTTTATAGTATATATATGTACTGTGTTAAATTGTAAGCGTAAATGTAAAGCGATTATCGGTATTTAATATGAAAGTTGTACCAGAAACAATTGGCAAAACAAAAATATCGCGCTAAATTAAATTTTAGATACAATTCAATTGTTTTAAGTTTGCTTACCACTTTACTTTATTAATTCAATAGTGTGAAAGTGAACTGCTACGTACCTGAAAAGATATAAAAGTTTATTAATCAAATTATACGGTTGCATGACATTCAGCAAGACTTACACTTAAATAACGAACGTTTGACCCATCATATCTTAGTTACCAACATATAAAATGTTTCATTTTTTAACTTGTGAATAAGTGTTACAAAAAATGAAGTGTTGCGACGCATGCTGCTACTAGCTTGTAATTTATTTTATAGTATTAATTTAAGGTGAGTTATCGCAAACCGAGATCATCGCCGTTTTAACGAAAATTAACCTTAATTTTGCACTCTTCAGAGAGATTTTTCTTTACATTAAAACAAGACAACAAGGTAAGGCCTATTCAATATAGTAGTCAAACAAAATATATAATACATAAAATCTACGAATATTATAAATAATACACATAATTAAGAAGCATAGTTTTATGCTTTTTAATTAACAATATTATCACGTATATAATTCTCTATACGATATAATAATATAATAATCAATCAAATCAATTAAAATTATTCAAGTAGGCTCTTACAAATACTTTTGAAGTATTAATTAACAAGATTAATGAAAATTAAAGTTACTAGTACTATCAATTACGATTTCATTTATCGAATAGAAAATAATATAACGCAGGTAACACTCGGTTTAATCTATCTTGCAAATTATTATTCGTACAATAATTTTAAAAACCCCCATTATAAACCTCCTTCAAATATATTTCATTATATATTTTATGTCATAAAATATATAATGAATATTTATCCTTTATTTATTATTATAGTCATTATATCTACTTTATATATTTTTATAAGCTGTTGGTGTGTGCCAATATTCAATATTTTATTGCCAATAAAAAAAACATTTCAACTGTTAATTACGATCCATATTTGTTCATTCTATAGTTTAGTATTAATGGTGCAAGCAAAACGGCGCAGAGTATCGGTATTGATTATAATATACCTAACGTTATTGATAGTAATAAAATGGAGGACCAATGCAAGCCTGTCTGGTTGGCTACAACAGATATTAAACTCAGGCTCGCGTCAATATGCGCACGGAACGAGCACCGCATGCTCTTTTTAGGAGGCGGCAAATATTCGATATTATATTCTAATTTGGGGTTATAGTTCTAGATTAAAATAGAGCAACTTTTTTGTGTTACAGAACAGGCGGAAACTGTATATGCGAAAATATAACTTTAAAACTTAGAGGCGGAGTTACAAACCAAACCATCAGCATTCTCCAGGAAGGTTTACGCCAACAGACGATCCGAAAGGTACAACAGATTTTCTTGAGACAGAATTTTATAAATATTATATGTTTATAAAAAAGTTTTGCTTGCGATGTACAAACTCGCGGTAGGATTAAGACTGACAAATGATATTGCTGTGATCCAGTATATAGAAATAGTAACCCTTCAATAACAGGGACAAGGCACAGAATACTAAGAACCATAAAGAGTATACAATAACGTTTTATATTGGAAATGTAGAGAACAGTATCAATATCTTATAATATCCGTATTTTGTAATATCAGTCTTTAGATATGTAGAATGTTCGATTTTCTCGTTTCTCTCTGAACATTAAAAATAAGATAGAATATTGATATTAAATCAATTAGAACGTAATTTGATTAAATCATATGCGGTCTACCGCATCGATAAGTAGGACGAATGATCGGGCAGTTAGACAATTATTATTACAATAATTATACAACTAATCAAAATAGCTCGGTTAAGTCAAGGTGATATTGACGATCAGCATTAATTTGTTTTATTTTTATGGTTCTAAGTATGATTTTTCCACAGATGCTTTTTTATATATTTAAAGACAGTGTACGTCAGAGGATTTAAAATTGATGCTTTAATATTTCGGTTAAAAGGAGACATGAAAACAACTAGTAATTAAACTAGTTACGATCTATTTCTTTACAAATTTCTTCCTAAAATTGCCTACGCCACAACAATATTTTTAAAGACTCCATAACCTACTGACAGCAAGCAGCAAAATATAAGAATATTAAGAGTCCAATTAAAATGTGCGACAAATATTACTCTTGGTAATTACTAAAAAAATACACAAAACTTTAAATTTGGAATGTACTAAAAAAATCAGTGATTTTAAAATTCGATTGTGATACAGCTTGGAAACGAAAACATGCGGGTCAAATTATAAAAAAGTCAATCAAAACAATAAAAAGGAAACGTCAAAGGGCACTGGTATCATGTCTGTGGACAAATAAGTGTGTGTTTAATTTAAATAAATAATTCCCCGGATTCTACTTGATATATGCATAGATATAGAAAATCTATTTCAGGAACAATTTATTTTCATGGAGTTTAGAGGTTGAATTAGGGAAACAGTTTTTTTATGTACCTACAAGTTACAATTAAACTCCGACCTAAAGTCAGTAGTAGTATTTAATTGAGGTCAACCAAAACAATTAGGTGCGGGTTGTGTTCCATCAATTAGCCTGTTAGAAGTTGACAAGGACACTGCTATTCGTTACATCTGCCTAGAGATTACATGGATCGGCTTTCAATTTAACTAATAAAACTAACAAGATTATTATAATTTACTGAATAGGTAGAGGAAATTCTGAGAGAACCTAATTGGTTAGGTTAATGTTCTCCTTCCCATTTCCATTCCCCCCCCCCCTAACATGAGATAGTCCAATAAAAAATTAACTCTGTCTTGGTTACCGAAATTTGAAAGGCAAAATCATCATCCAATTGTTCCACTCGTTTTAGCTCTTAAAACATAAATATATAAAATTTTACCTAAAAATTACCGACTTCAAATTGATATGGGACTAAACGGAAAGTATACCCTCCCGAATAAACAAATATTTTTCCGAATCGGTTCATAAATGATGGAGTGGAGAACAAATAAAAAACAAAAACAGACAACCGAATTGAATACCACCTTCTAAATTTAGCCTGTAATGCGATTACATGTGCAGCTTCGTATTTATATATTTTTAAGACTTCCCTTACAATCATTCACATTTCATCCCTCTTCAAATATTCCAAAGCTTTTTAAAACAATGTGTGGATAATACGTTCTAAATTTTAAGTTTTGTATATTGTTTAAGTAATCACCAATAGGAAAATTGGTCGCACATTTGAATTTTGAACAGATAAGACTTTTAAACAAAGTAAATGATGACATTGGTTTATATCCTTGTGGAACGCCTATTTTTTCGAATATGCCATCGCTGCGTTTTGTTCTTAGGGATTTATTATTCTTCTATTCATTTACATGAAACATAAATGTTCTCGTATGACTTTCCATTCTTAATATTAGAGTTCACCGTTGTTTTTTATTTCCAAATTAACTAAATACATTTTGCTAGAATAAGTATTCTTGCCGGTTCTTCTCGGTAGAATCTACATTCCGAACCGGTGGTAGCTTTACTTTAAATAGTTTGTTAAATGACGATTAAAAAATCTTGTAAAAGCATACTTGAATAAAGTATATTTTGATTTTTATTGATTTTGAGTGGACACTTTTTAGATATTGTAAACTTAATGAGTCATGGACGCAAGATCTTAAAAAACAAAATGTGGATATCATTCACTTATTATTTCAAAACTTACAATATTAACGTGTACTGTGTCTCAAACAGTTTTATGTGGGGAATCAATAAATCTATTGCCGTAATGCAATTATGGGTCACGGCGTAACTGCTGTTAGCGGAGCTTAACCCCCGCTTAACTCGATTAACACTGTCGCAATGTTTGTTCAATGTGAATCACATATTGATAGAACATTTTTTACGTTGAATAGGACTGTTTGAAATCAATCTCAAATCGTGACAAATGTCAGATAATTATTCACAGCCAACAATGAGCCGGCTTCGATAGAGTACGGAGAATAACATTGGACGAATAACAGAAAGTACTTTTAGTTAATTAGAAAATATCCCATGCTTAGTACATATATGTGAAAATTACTTGGGCAGGCTTTGTGCTACTGCTGCTAGACATAAGGAACATCTCAGTATGGTCATTCTTATAATCGTCATGCCAGTGTCTATGCTTGAAGATGACTCACTATCAGATGGCTTACCTTTAAATACCGTATATTCGCTCTCCTTAAATTTAATTCCCATAATAATTTTAAAAATACAGATTCAAAATGTCACTTACGTTAAAATTAAAAAAAAAACTAAATCTAAGTAGCAATTTGAAAACCATACCACTCAAATAATATGAAGATCCCTATTTTCATATTCGTAAATACTAGCTAATGTGATTAAAATAAAATAAGTAGCAACGGATTGTAAATTGAATCGAATTCATTTGAAGTATTTTCAGCACAGTGGAATGATCGGTTGAAATCGTTGTAATGCCATTATTGATATTCAATTATATGGTTTCCGTCAACATTTATTGAACTACATATTATCTTATTATTATTGGTAACAAACAAACACCTAATATGTTATTTATTGATGTTTGAGTATATCGAGTCTGGCATTAATGGTTTGGCGATTAACACGGGGTAATTACAAGGACAATGGAAATAGCCCTATAAACCAAGACATGCGCATTAGCAATATAAGAACTAACCACCATCAGCTGTAAGTATATTACTACGAGTCTCATTGTAGACTGGTCACATACACTTTCGGCTTTCTTTAAAGAAAACATAAATTTTAACGTAATCCTATAATCCTATAACCTATCGTTCTCAACAAATTTACATTTTAAATTTTGGTTACAATAAGCTATTAAGTTTTTTATCAGTTTCATAGTTTTCGAGAATAGTCTAAGAGAAATAAACATAATATGTAGAAAGTCCAAGCAGTTACACAGCAAAACGCTGCCAAAAGATTTTTGAAATTTTATATGATATGACAGAGGTCTATGAAAACCAAGATTTTATTAAATAAATTAGTCTACCATTTTTTTTTTCACAAAAATGGGAAATAAAACGATAAATTTACTTATTGATAATAATCTGTTATTAATACATTATAAATAAATAACATTGGTTTTAAGAACGTTCTTTATGTATTTAAATCTCCCTCAGATAGGATTGTCTGAAAGAAATGTCCGATTAATACATATATTAAATTTAATATTAATTTTATTAGTTGTAAATTATAGATTTTTATACATGTTATATTATGATATTTGTCAACATTTTTTGATTAAAGAAAGAAATTAAATTGAGAGAGATTGATGTGTGAGTGTATTTCCGTTTCGATAGCTGGAGGATTTTCTGTAGTCAAAATAAATAATTACACTGTTTTATGATGCTTTCAGCGATTTTCTTTCTTTTGGGTGGTTCGTTTGGCTTAGGTTTAGGTTTAGTGTGATTTAGAAAGTTTTCGAAACGTGCAAATTCATTTATTTTCCTTAATGATTATGGTCAAATTCCGACACAGGTTAGTGAGAAACTCATTCATTTAATTATATTTCACTGATACTCTTTGGCATCATGAATTCTCCGAAAGTCTCTGTTTAACTCAAGAAATGAGTGTATCTATACTTTGAAGGCATCCCGAGCTTCTCAGGTACAGATATGTAATCAATTTATATTTAACAATCACTCAATTCCTTGTAAATAAATTATGATGTAAAAGTTTTGTATTGTATTCATCGACTATAGTCGTATATAAGCGATATAAATTATTAAAGTTCGTATATGTCTCGATTTTTTTTTCGTGGCGATAATAGTGCCGCTACGAGCGAGCGCTTCGCGTTACAGGTGCGCAATAAATAAAAACACGCTCTTGTCAATTTAATACACGGGCTCGTCAAAACATACCAAATAAGTGCAAAGGTCAGGGTTACTTCTGCTATTCATGTCCTGGTTCCGACTCTAGGTCACCTCCATGGAACCAATTTCTTGTGTTGTCATAATATAATACATTTGCTTGCAAGGTTTTAAATAGATAAAACATCCTTTAAAAAAATCTGAATAAGCTCTCAAGATCTATAAATGTCACTAGAAAGATTTGAATATTTTAAAATAGAACTCATTTCAATTACTTTTCAAAGTAAAGTTGATGAACGTATAGTTATATGTATATATTAGTAGCCTAAATACCTTAGATACTTGATGAAATTTCTGTTTTCTTATAGAGTAGCGACCTTTATCGTCCAAAATATAGCTTTTTTCAATACTTTATTAATTTTGAAGCCTTAAATTGGCTCTTTTCTAGGCCACCTGAATTATATGAGAAAATTCCTTAATCCGGAAAATTCAATATGGCGTATCCAATACACTGACCGGGTGCAGACTGGTTTACGTGATACCAATACAAGAATATAAGAAAAACTATAACTGTAAATAAAAATAAAATTATTTTTGGTAATGTTTAACTAAAAGTCAATTAAAAAAAAACATCTTTGGACTGTATCATGTATGTGCATGGCATGACAATTTAAAAAAGTTCGTAACTTACTTATTTGAATAAAGTGTATTTTATTATTATTATTACTACTTAATAGTAGGTACATAATTAAAAAAAAAAAAAAAAAAACAAAATAAAATAAAAGTATACCGACTTTTAACTTTGAAAAGTAATTAAAATGTCAATTGCATGTACAAACTCAGAAAGTTAATAAAATTTAATCAACGCTGTAATTTCTCAAACCACAAAGTGAAATGCAACGGCATTCTCTTAGTTTCAAACAAATTAATTTCCAGTCGCGATTCTATCATATTTAAAGCGGAAATACACGAGAACAGTGAAAACTATAACCGAAGACAAACTGTTAAATACATTACTATCACGCATAAATGTAATTCTTTTTGTACACGTCAATAGCTACACGATTTTTTTTTTGTTTTATACTTGTTTTCGTTTATTATAAAAACAATCGCTGTCATGTAACTTTTACTTATTTAAATATACGATTTTAACACCGTACACGCAACGTAAACATAAAAACTAGCCACCTTCTATCGGCTTAATATAACAATAAAAATGAAATCAAATATATATTTTTAATAACTAGCTGAATTCGACTTCGCGCGGCTAAAATTAAATAAAACATCCCTACAAACATACTTTAAGTGCTCTCGCCAGAAATTCACTTATGCATTAAATTTTAAACTGGACTTAATAGAATTTAAAATGTTTTAATATGATCGATTCATATTTCAACAATCTCTAAGCAACACAAAGCGTTAGTGGTCACAGAGACAGGATAAGCTGCATATGAGATGTTCTAACCACAAAGGAAATGCATAACAGTAGAACAAGACAATTAATTCTGCCAGATATATCGCGTGGTTATCGCACTGTTCGGAAGCATTACCATCTGATAATGTACTTGTATCAGACTTAGTATCTTTATTTCTTATTTAAAACAAATTTAAAATAATATAATACAATAAATGATTTATATAAACTGCTTTCGCCCGTGACTACAGCCGCGTGTGATTTCAGCTAGGTGACCGTATTGAAGCCAAACTTCGTTACGTTAAGTTTAATAATATTTTTTTATTTATTCACAGGCGATTTAACAGTTACTTATTTATTGTTTTGCGTTAATCTAATAATGTAAATACCTTTTGCAGGGTTTCATATAAACTCTGCATGGTATATCTAAATATATTCAAAGAAGCTAGCCAACTGCGCAGGACGTACATATATAGAGCACAAGTGTATGCGCAAACCCGAATCACCTTTATCACATAATTCGATGCGAAGGCAACCCGACACTACGGGAGTGATAAGTCGCCTGCCAAAAAAAAATTAACCACTTTCTCTTAGCGCGATCTAAAGTTCGAACCTAGGACTTCTAAATCTGAAGGTTTATAAGGACACTTGATCAACGTAGGGTGTGTCAGTATATTAATTATAAACATTATACAAACTTCGTCTTAAATATATAATTATTCAAACCTATAATTAAAAATAATATAATAACTAAGTATAAAACCCAAAAGATACATTGTAAATTTTAAATTTAAATAAGCTTCGAAATTACAACTCAACATCAACCACTCCAATGTACATAAACACAAGCACCTCGTACTAAACATGCTATTCAGAGTCTTGTGGTTAGTGTAATAAGAGATAATGTTTCGTGAATATTTCTGTTACTTTAAATGTAAGCCACACCTTAGATTGGATCGATAGGTGAGCGTGACTTCAAGCAATATTTGTATCGATGTATATTTGTATCATTCGGAAGGAATGTGTATTTTCAATACGTACAAGGGTCCGTGAAAACATGACTTTAGACACGAAGGCAGAGCATTTTTTTGAATCTAGCTAGGATTGTCTGGAAATATCGATAGTTTGTCATACTTGTTAAATATATGTTCCTTCCAATTTAATCAAGCATAATTTTCGTACACAAAAGCAAAAACATAAATACTTATTCAAATATTTGAGATGAAACCTTAAATTTAAGACATATATGTTTTAATTTACAATATGAACGCGATGTGTTGACAAACGACTTTAAATATGTTTTCGGGGTATTTTAGACGGGGCATGCTAAACAATTTCCATGGATGGTTAGGTAACTTAACGAGTTCGGTATAATATACCCTTATGACATTTAATAACTTTTTAAATTAAAATATAATAAACTTAAAGACGTAAGACATAACGGTATTTAATCAACTTCAATTTGTTACTCATACATTTCTTTCGCTAAATTATTTAAGACAAGATGAAAACCCGGCTTCGATACTGTAAAATAAATAAAACTAAACAAATATGGTTTATCATTTACTTTTTATATAACATATAACTTTTTCAGTAACATTGATCTATAATTTATTTTTGGTATGTTTTCATTGAGTCTACCGTGCCTCTGCACAAAATTCTTATTTGGAACACTTTCTGAACGCACCCGTAAATGTAAAACATGGCCGCCCGTTGAACTGTCATGTCATTGATTTTTTTAATATTTTATATATCTCGAGTTATACGAATTTTGAGGATATATATTGTCGACACATTTTACCACTTTGGAAGTATCTCTCGCGCAAACTATTCAGCTAAGAAAAAAACGATATTAGAAACCTCTATACCCTTTTTACCAAACAGACAGACATGACCAATCTATAAGGGTTCCGTTATTTGCCAATCGACTACGGAACCCTAAAAAGGATATATCCTGTATTTTTTATTAGAACTCTTTATTTCGGTATATGACCATACTCCTAAAAGATCCTTGTTATTGTCACAGTATATAGAATATAGTTATGTTATTGTCACAGTATATAGGGTTATAGCTTTAAAACTAATATATTTTATTGCGATGTGATATTCTATATCACATCGCAATAAAATATATTAGTTTTAAAGCTATAACCCTCAGTATTATAATTCTGTTTATTTTTAATTTATCCTTCCAATCTACAAATAGTATACGTACACGTATAATTAATTACTGCTTATTAATGAGCGCTTTACATGTAGGGACATCATGGTGTTTGTCTGACTTTACTGATTGGATTATCTGTGCTGGCAATGGTAATAAATTGTACCATCACGAATCAAGTCACGTTTGACAAGCTATTGCTGATGTCGTATTTAGGCCGTATGAACTATATATAATCCATTTTAATGTTAGTTACTCGTGAAATAATAATGATTAAATGTTATTTATTTATACAAAACCCTATCTTGCACTGATACTGTTACAATAACAACTTTATAAAAGGCGAGATTATAATTTAGCTTATTGGAACAAGAACTATTTATTAATATACTTTATTGAGATTAATTTACATGTATATAATATAATCAAATAGATTACAATATATACGTACGAATGGTGTATATTTGAATGCTTATAAAAAACAAGATAATTTTTCTCTTATTTTATTTATATTTTTAGGTGGGAGGGCTTTCTGTAAGACATACCCAGACGGGATATATACCACTCACTACATATATATATATATATTAACGCTAAACAGTAGTACTCAGTATTTTTGTATTCCGGTTTGAAGGATGAGTGAGCCAGTGTGACAGACACAAGGATAAGGTTTAATATAATTTAAAAAAAAAATCAGCTATTTCTATGTTTTATCCTGTCACCTTCGTTTTGTGTACTTTTTATAAGTATATTAAGTCGGATTAGATCAGGATCAGGGTAAAATTGGAATAATGCTTGCTGTATTTTTTTATTATAATTGAATGTTATAAATTTTAATGCAGTTCTATGGTAGTTTTTCTTAATAGTCCTATTGGTTCGAAATTTCTTAAAGGTAGTTTAAATAGCTTTATTTTTATATAGTTTTACAATCACATTTGGTACAATGATAGTGTAGCAAAATTTATATGACACATTCAGGAGTAGCTTCGGGTTAAATATAACATAAGACATTTATTAGTTTTGAATAAGGGATATAATTTCAATCGATATATATGATATAAATAATATGCTTATGAACCAATAGAACATGTTCCATAAAAATAAATAATATTTCTCTCCGTACACAAATTGTAATTTTATAGTTTCTAACACTTTTTTTAACGTTTCAACAGATTTCAGCTAAAGATATTATAAAAGTATTTACTGTTCTTAATATATTTTAGGTATTGTTCTGGCGATTTATTTCTATAAACATAAGACGACGTCGAATAAATATATTTTGATAAATTATGTTAAGAATATTTTTTATGATTCCAAGTTCATACAGCTCTTCGTATTTCTATAGACTTGTAATAAGAATAAGACTAAGTTCACTGGAACGAAACAAATTGGCTATATAGGTATATATTATGGTCGAAGCATATCGTATCGCATTGTAATTGTAAAAATCTATCAAACGAATGAATGAAAAACTATGAAGAAGTCGAATATGATATCGTACACATAAGATTGGATAAAGATCTTGCCTGAAATATTTACTTATTGTGTTTAAAATATTTCTAGAACGTGAATAATAACAAGAGAGTTGCGGGTTTATGTCCGGTCCCCTGAGGGATAATTTACTTAATTTGTGCTTATAATACATTTCGCCAAGCACGATTCGGTGAAGGAATCGTTTGGATCATGACTCGAATGTAAGCCACGTGTGTATTTACCTCTGGAGTATTAAGATTGATTAAGCACCGTTAAAAAAATCTTCTACTTCTCTTTAAGAAATGAGGAGACCGTTGCTTAGGAGAGTTACATACATTTACAGATTTTTTCTTAATATTGTTCTATGATTATATTTCTACTAAACAATATTTTTGAAGATTTTAATCAATTCAATCATTAAATATGTTTTTTGTAAATTCTAAATGAAATACTTTATGTTAATATACTTACTCGTACTGTAAGCGTCATAATGTGAAAATGAAATATTATACATGAGTAGATCTTATAAGCGCACTTATCAAATGTAACACGATGATGAATGACAACTAAGCTAGTAGGTTGACAGAGTTGTTAAAGATATTTCTTCAATTTTATTTATAACCAGAACAACTACCTAGATAATGAAAAATGTTACATTTAAATTAGTTTGCATACGAAGATATCGCCGAAAATATAAAGATAATAAAATATAATTACCTATGTATATATTTGTATAATTCTATCTATAAATAATTTAATCTATATAATTAAGAAACTTCTTTTTTGAAGTTGATTAAAAAGTCGGTCTCTTACAATACGATTAGCATTGCATAAAATTAATCATAGTTTTTATATGTTCCTCCATAAATCATATAATACCTCCGAAAAAACCGGTTTCTACGGCAATTTATAATTATTGTAATTTCAAAATATATTTTTCACATCAGTTAACATTTTGCCACGAGGTCATTCGCTTACTGGGAAGTACGTTGTTTGATAAGAAAACTCATTGCGATTTTAAATTTTAAAGGATTAATTAATGTATTTTTTTTTACATTAATAATTTCCCACACTTCACACACGAAGAGAAATCAAGCGCAGGCTTAACGGCTGTTGTTGCTTTTAGCGTCTAGGTAATGTAAACAAGGCCAACTTCAGCTCCAGGCTTCTGTCAATTTCTTGACAAAAAAAAAACAATATTTTTTTATGAACTTCGGATCTGGAACAAAGCCTAGAATACTATCCCGAATAAATTAGAACGTAACGAAATTAATGAAAAAAACTTTACTGATATAATTTACCGAACGCCCTATGCGTTTTTTTGTTTATTATACAATGTAGATAACGATTTAAAACGACCATCAATTTATAAAACTTCGTATTCGTAATATATAAATGATTAACAAAGATGATGAAAGTACTTATTTATTAGTCTCGTCTTACTTATCTTAAGGAAAACCCAAGTAATTTAATTCATATTGTCTGTATTGTGTTTTTTGTCCATATCGTTAATTAGTTTTTCCTTAATCGTAGTAACAAAATTTGTAACTATATTACATGTTTATAACGCAGAGCAAAAAATATGTCAATATGTCAAAACCACATTCTTATGATAACCCTAGGCTATCGTACTCCATAACGAGATATCTCAATAGCACATTAAATTGGTGAAAATGTTGTTGACAGTTTTTAACTGCTATTTCGTTCGCATCACAATATAATTATATAATAGTAGTTGTCGCTCGTGGTTTTGCTCTCGTTTTAGTGTTTAATCGTCAGGTATTAGCCATAAAAGTCTATGTCCTTCCTTGCAGTTCAAGAGACAATACCTAAGCTTGCTTCATGCCAAGTTTCTCAAATTCGGTTCAATGATTCGGCCGTGAAAGAGTGACAGATATAGAGACAGACAGACAGAAGGAGTTACTTTCGCATTTATAATATTAGTATTGACGTAAGAAATAAATTATTCATTAATTCAGCTATATTTTACTGTTGGCTATTTACCAGCCGGAATAAATGAGGAATGCTTGTGAGAAGAACGAAAAGCCAAATCTTTTTCGTATGTATTACAATAAATAATTTCCCATAGATGGGGTTCACGTTAAGAGCATGGCCCAGTGGTTAAAACACGTGCATCTTAACCGATGATTTCGGGTTCAAGCCCAGGCAGACACCACTGAATTTTCATGTGCTTAATTTGTGTTTATAATTCAAAACATCGTGAGGAAACCTGCATGTGTCAAA
Organism: Vanessa atalanta; assembly: GCF_905147765.1. Lineage (NCBI taxonomy): Eukaryota > Metazoa > Arthropoda > Insecta > Lepidoptera > Nymphalidae > Vanessa > Vanessa atalanta. The sequence continues at coordinate 8,367,087 of NC_061871.1, forward strand.
TTTCGACAAAATTCTGCCACATGTGTATTCCACCAACTCGCATTGCAGAGCAGCGTGGTGGAATATGCTCCAAACCTTCTCCTCTAGGGAAGAGGAGGAATTAGCCCCGCAGTGGGACAGAAGTTTACATGCTGTTTATGTATGTTATGTTTTTTTTTTTTATGTATGGGGTTCACGGACCTGTAAAATAGATGTTTAATATTTTAAGATGCGATACGAATAAATATCGTGATCCAATCAATACAAAAATTCTATATTTTATAAAGGACATAAGTAAATTGTTTTTGATATCAACAAACATAAACAAACTTTTCGTATTGAGGGACAATTGATAAAGTTAACGATTTATATTTGCAGCAGATAAATAATAACGGTCAAGTTCTTTAATAATTACTTTTATATAAATATTAACATTAACAATACATGAATTGAAATTTGAATGTGGGTTTTAAAATCAAACATAAGCATAAGAATTATCTTCAATTCGTTCCTAAATAAATTGCGTGGATAAAAAAAATTTATCACACTATTCAAACGTGCCCCATGAAAAACAGACAAAAATGTGCGTTTCCACGTACGCTTGGCATTGAGCCTAACCCCTCGTTACGTTATAAGCGATTTTAGGTTTTAACACACAAGAAATAGAAACGATTTTTCTTATTCACAATACACTCGCTCACTGGCTAGTATTGAGTTCGACATGAAATTATGACATTCGATTTTGAACTGTATTTTTAAACGTTACAGTTCATAATCCTTTATTAATTTACTTTAGATTCCTTGCTACGAGGTGGCTCAGTTGGCTGGTACTTTTATTTTCCCTTTTGGAAAGCTTATCAAGTGCGCGCCACGTTGTTCGTATTTTTTTCCTAATGAAATACATATAAGTATAGTTTTAATTATTAATGTAACTTTATTAAGTGCAAAGTATACAATATTTATCAATATAATATTATAAAAGTTAGCAAATTCGGATCACATGATGTTTAGAAAATAATCATGTAATAAAATTAAGTATCTGATGAGACTAACTTCTAGGTTATTAATAGGTACCGAAGATACCTTTAAAAAACTACATAAAAAAAAAAAAATTGATTATCGCGTCAAATCTACATACTCGAAGATGAAATACTACTAGACTATACATTTAACACTAAGTAATTTTCATTTTATAGAGAACATTTTTTTATCTATCTATATTTTTTTTCTATCGAACATTCCAACAATAATTGAATATTATGAAAGCAATAATAGCAAAGAGGTGTTAAATAGCTTGAGTGAATTCAAAATTTCATTGCTTTCGGCTAAGCCCGGCCGACAGGGAATCGCAATTAAAAGACAAATGAATTGCCCTTAATCGAATGATCGGCGAATTGTTCGATATTACGGCAAATTATTCGATATTATTGAGATGAGCGTTATCGATTCCCGCCCATTGGGAATGCTCTAATGGATTTCAACTCAAGATGGAATTTATTGGATTTACGAAAATAAAGTTATATTTGGAATTTCTGAAACAACAATTTAGTCTATTTTTTAATACTTATTTCATTTTGATAATTTTAAAATCGATATATTTACAAATATATATATATATATATATATAATATAATTTATATACGCAACGCATTGCAAACTTTTTGAGATTTTGATAAGACTTAATTCCACTCGATCGTGGTCTCGATAGATCTTGTTAATTATAAAATCAAAAGGTATTGTTGTACTGTGTAGGTTGATTTAGAAGTTATTTTATATTTAGAAAAATCAATACTTTAATCTTCTACTTATTTATTAGGAAACAAAATCCTCGGACAATACTTTTATTCTGTTTTAAAAACGTTTGATATATATATGTAGATACTAAAAAAAAATATAGTTAGTTTAGTTATAGAGATATTTATTTTATAGCAACATTAGGCAAGCAGTTATTTCTACGTTGAATCGGGTCCCAAGATAGGGCAGAGGCAGAAAATCGGTGCCATTTGTCTTCCCAGACACTGTCAATATTTTAAAATATTTTCTCAACTGTCTATACTAATAACATTGGAAGGAGTAACGGAATACACTGTATTAAAATTTATATATATATATATATATATACCAAAGATTATAAGTTCAATAAAATATAAATATAAACAATATAATCTTGTATAGAATATTGTGCCTCATGTAATTATTGCGGTACTAAGCATGGCATATAAGTAGACACGCCTCTTGTGACTAATTAAACTGGTTTAAATAAATCTTGTTCTAAAAATTATAAAACGCAGTACTTTTGAGGCTGGTAACTGTTAGGTGGGTAGTTTAATTAACTTTAGCCAAATTTGAACTGCATATGTACTAATGTACTATATCTCGCAGCGAATAGCGCAAATTAAAGGCAGCACATTCATGTGGATCGGGAGTGCTCGCAAAAGATAAAAGTCTTAGACTGAGCCATTTGTCATTCCCCTGTTAAATCTCGTTAAACCTTCTTCACTTAATTGGGTAGGGCGTGATGGAAAAAGAGCTTTCTTATCACGTAAAAAATAACACTTATTAAATCACTAATAAATCTTACCCGATTTATATAAAAACAAAATAAAATTACCGCTAGACTTGAATTTATTGCGTATTTGGTTTCTTAATAATAATGATAATTTATAAACATATATTGAATAATTACTAAGATATAAAAATAAATAATGTAAATAAGTTTATGATATTTAAATAGATCACGATAGACGTCGGAACAAGTCACGATCAAATTCTTACTCACGAAAAGGCGATCTGAGATCCTATTAGATTTCAGATCGTCTTTTCGTCTTGAAAACTTATAAATGTATACTTTCGAGATACTTATAGTCTATTCTAATCGAAGGAAAAAGGGTATATTTAACTTTGAATTGAATAGGAAATCGAGTTTAAACAAGTTAAAGTGAAAACGTTGATTAATTTATTGATATTCAGTAACAAACGACATTTGTTAAACGCATAGATTTTGTTTTCTACACGCAGACGTTAACTCTGTAGAAAAGTCACTTTATTTATGATTTAGGTAGGCGGACGAGCAAATGGATCACTTGATGGTTTGCTGTCAACACACATAAACACTAGCGCTGTAATAAATATTAACCATTCCTTACATCGCCAATGTGCCACCAACCTTGGGAACTAATATGTTATGTCCCTCGTGCCTGTAGTTACACTGGCTCTCATCTTTCAAACAAAACAACACTGAGTACTGCTGTTTGGCGGTAGAATATATAATTAGTTGGTGGTACCTACCCAGGCGAGCTAGCACAAAGCCCTACCAAAAAGTAAAATTCTTTCATTATTCCTTTTTGCTAAGTTTCGAATTTTATTTTATTTTAAATTACATAATAATACATATTATAACGATTTCACCAGTTAAATTTTATCGGATATTTATTTTATTTGTGATGATTTAAGGAAAAAAGATGGCGTGGATATTGCTATCGAAAGCAAAATTAAAGCGCATTCATCCAGCTAAGTGCAATTGTGGTATATTATAAATAAATATTACTTAAGAATTTTGACTATATAATTTAGCAAAAATAATATGAAACATGTATAAATATTTGTTATCTTTATTCCTCTTGCCATTGGAATGGACTATCCGTAGAACTTTTAATCACTACGGAATACGGGGCTATGGCATAACGCGTGCGACAATAATTATTATCGAAGCGGTTTCGAACTTTACCTATTAAATTCATCAGTCAATTGTTAGACAATGTGAGACTACCATCATTATTATATACTATAATTGCTAACATAATAAACTTTAATTTACATACAGAGATAGATTAAACAACGCTTGATAAAGGTGTGAAACAATTCTATTGTAAATCAAGTTGTACACAATTTACAAAAGATGAGCTTAGAATGGAGTTTACAATAGGACTTTATGAGTAGGATAGTAATAGATATGTCGTACTGCGAGGTTGAGACCTCTTAACCTGAAACACATGAAACTAGTTATTCATTGAACCCACGTTCTTTGGATAAAAATCATTAGTGCCATATCAGTATTATGAGTAGGAAAACTTTGAATGATGTAAATCAGTTTATAAAACTGTATTGATTTAAAATGACTTTTAAAAACATACATATGTTTTAAAAAATCATTTATTTAAAACAAATATGTCAGTTAATAACCAGTATATAAAGTGTAATATCGTATACAAAATACCTTTTCTTTTTTTGAAATAATATTCTGTCTTGAGGTATCAATAGATTTATACAAAAAGTTTCTATAATTCTGTCTACCAGATAGCTGCTAGTAGCAGTCGTTTAAGTGATTCCTATTGAGATACCTGATGTATTTTAACGTGGCACACGTGAACACATACATATACTTATATATCATAATCCACCAAACTTAATTACAGCTAATAGAATTATAGTTAATTCGATAAATTAGTCTCCTACAGTTTTGTAGGGTGTTTAATTTTTAGGTTCTTAATATTAAATATTTTCATACAAACTTGTGATTACAGACGACAAATCATAACTTCAGCGCAATAAGACCGATAATTTTAAAACACGAGTCTTGAAGTTAATTGATAAAGTTCGTTGCCTCAACTCTTTTCTTAATTTAGAATCAAATACAAATAGGGTTGGTGGACAGGCGGTTTGAGCCCGTATTTGTGTAAAGCAAGCATCAAAACTTCACTGTTGAACCCGCGTGTTGTCTTGCAAAAGCAACATTTGAATGAAATATACAAACCATTGCTTAACTTTCCTTATATTTGTTTCTTGATGCTTTCTTACATTCTCCCTAATATGGAAACGTAACGAAATCCAGAAAGTATTGCGGTATCCCTTTATATCGGTTTTTGTGAATGTTTGACAGTTACAAAAACTGTAGCAATTTTTTATTCCGGCTGATTTTGACGCTTTTAATATCTTAATGATGCAATAATGGGTAAGCCATTATTTTATTATTATTTATTATTATTATTATTTACTCGTAAATGAATGAAGTCCTAGTGTTAAAATGTGGTAATTATTTTTTTCGTTCCAAAATACTATGGTATCAACTAGGTATCCCTAACAGCATCCCTTCCCTTCCATTTTGCAGATCATTGTTAACTCGTATAGGTGATTCAAATCTCGTAGATGAATATTGAACCAGTTCCTCCTGACCGATTCGGCCGCAATTTTGTACATTTTATGAGCTGGCAATACTGTTTTTAATTATACTATGATAATGGCCTCTGTGACATTGTACTGTTTCTTTATAATATACATAAATTAAAGTTGACAGAAAAAACACTATTTGTAATAATGTAAACAAAGCATTATGAACGCTACAGAATGAGTTTACAACACATAATTTAGTTTTAAACTGTGAAGGAACTGCAAGTTTTGTATTTACAAGTTAATGTAAAAAAAAGAGCTAATGCTAGACAATATTAAGTAGAATAACTTTAACTTCGAAGCTACCGTAGAAACCTCCTATTCTCCAGATATATTAAGCGAATTTTAAGATATTCAGACAACGAAATAAGAATATTTTGGTTATTTTCATAATAACATCCAATCTTACTGTGTGGAGATAGCGCCTCGAGCATAAAATTGTATTCATTCTTTAAAAATTGGCTATTCGGGCAATTAGTGATAATGACGATAAAATGACTCGTTGAGGGATGTTTTCACAAGATTTTAATCATAGCATTCGTAACAAAATATATCCAAAACAAAAACGATTAAATACATAGAAACTATTAAAAACATTGTATAAATACGAGATGTTATGAAAAAATGGTAACACCAAGTTTTGGACTTCTTATATAAATCAGTCTGGTTAAATATTTTATTGTAATGAAACCTCGCAGAAATGTCATATACATATAACTCAATAAATTTCAAGTGGCTATAAACAAATAAAAAAAATAATAATAAATTAAGCATATTATTTTGTTCAATTATTGTATAATAAGCTTATTTTTTTTATTCTGGCTTTTATTTGTGACGAGAGGGCACAGATTATTTCGCCAATGTCACGTGCGATGGAAAAGACACGATGGAGATTGAACTGTACGGATTATAAGCTTGACTTTTTGGCAAAATCTACATTCCATAGAGGTGGGTAGCTTTAAATTTAATTTATATTTTATAATGACGATTTGAAATGCTTATAAAAAGTCTAACTGAATAAAGTAATTCATTAATGTTATGTTGTGGAGTAGTAAACATTTTAAATTTAAATCTTTTATATTTAACTTAAGCCGATATCCAATCCATTGCCCAACTTGATTAAGCCAATACCAGGTAAGATTAATCAGCAAGTTAGTGATATGCACATACGATGATAACATGAAGCGACAATTTAACAGCTCCCGAGGGTAACGGATGACTATAGAGAATTAGTTCAAAATTACTTAATCAAATCTAACCATTATATAAATATATTAATTATACTCAAGTTTTCCAAATTAATGACCTGGAAATATAAATGCGGCAAAATTTTATAAGCTATTTATGTCAATATCATAAGGATATTTGTTATTAGCAAAATCAAAGCAAAACTTAATTCAATATATAAAGTTTGAATGGATATCTCCGACCCAAAAAGTACCGGCGAAACGATACAAGATAAGTCTGTTTGCGGATAAGCCAAGCTGAAAAAATAGAACGTAACACAGATGCCACAGCTTAAAATATAAATAATATTGTTAAAGTCAGGTATGTAAAATGTGTCAAAATTACCATTTGTTTTAAAAAATATACTTATTTGAGAACTTTAATTTATTTTATTATATCAACCAGCTGAAAGATATAATTATGACTGAAGTTTCTTAACTTTTCATAAATCCTTGTAGGATTTTATGTCATAAAAGCAAATGGGCCACCCGATGGTAAGCGGTCACCACCGCCCATAGAAATTAGCGCTGTAAGAAATATGAACCATGCCTTACATCGCCACCAACCTAGGGAACTAAAATTTCATGTCCCTTATGCATGTAGTTACACTGGCTCATTCACCCTTTAAACCGGAACCCAACAATACTGGGTACTGCTGTTTGGCGGTCGAATATTTGAAACACGTGTTTAACTGACAAGTAGTTGACCGTATTAAATCGCACGACTTAACGTTTTTAAATTTGAGATTCTCTTTTTCTACTTACAGGACCATTTCGAAACATTTAAACAGATTTAGAATTTCCAAAATAAATAGCAACAGATAGTGAGGACAAAAACGAGATTTATGTCATAGTATTTCAGTTATTGTCTCCTAGAGTAACAAAGCCAGGGGGAGTAATGACACCCTATTACAGGGGTTTGAACCCTCTAAAGGTTTAACAATCCTCATGCCTTGCTTGCCCTTCGTTAAACTTTAATGAAATTGTTTGAGTTTGTGTATTATTTAATTACATATAATACATATATACACCGTTTGATATTCTTGGTTATACCTGATTAGTCATTTTCGTTAACATATTCTGTATCTGTATTTTATGGTTCATTATTGTACATCAGAACCAGAATTATAAATAATGAAACTCATCGGCAATTCAATTTCATATATAAGCAAAATTAATAATTTCTGTAAAACAGGAACCTGAAAAAAAGCGACTTATATTATAAAGCATCTTTGAGCCCGTTTAAGAAAAACACTAAGACCTTTTGTGACGAAACTCACATCAAAAACTGACTGATATTTTTTCTTGTATTACGAGTATAATAAGCAGAACATACCTTTTTCATACGAACCACTGATTGTATTGTATTGAGGTTTTCTAAATACAATACAATCAAGGAAACATTTATTATATTTAAAGTTTACTTCTTCAGAAAACTATAACATTAAATAAAGAGTAACTCATAATTCTTTAAAAATACGATTTTGAACCTTATTGCGTATTAAAACTTGAATAAGTTTAATTAAATTTAACGTAGATGGATTCGACGTAGCAAATTAATGAGGAAATCATGAATTAACGACTGTCATGTCGTCCGCTTAGTTGATTAAGTGTGAATGACCTGTTAATATGAGAAATCCAATAATCGCTACATACCTACACAAATTTATCGATTACATTCACTCATGTGTGCTACTGTTCCAAGACAAAGGTACAACTTTGATCTTTGGAACCACATAATCTAATTTATCCTTTGATCATTCTCATTTGATTATAATTGTAGTGTATTAGAATTTATTAGGGTTATTATCTAATAATAGTAGTTAACCGTTTTAGTAAATTAGTTTAAATTAAAAATGTGATTACTCTGAAACAATTTTTGTGTGTGGATGAAAAAAGGCACAAGTGCCCTTTACTTAAGAATCACTACAACATGATTTTACTTTTTCTTTTAATTTTAGTAAATGTTTTTGAAATTATCTTCTGTTTATCTATCTATTATATTAAATGCTATGCTGTTTTATTTGGTGAAATTAGATGATTTTCAAACTGTCGCCAACTCAGAAACTGCAAGCTGCGTATGCGAAAACGTACTATAAGACATTAATTCACTTTAACTGCAATAAATTTGAAAATCATTTTTGTAGACCGTATTAACGACAATTTCTTACAGCAGCGCCACGCTGTTCAATATACTTTGTATTCGGTAATTATACAAAGTATTAGGTGATCGAGTTAAAAAATTGCGTGACTAAGTTACGGTAAGTGTAGACATTTAACAGCATTAAAAAAATAACACGAATCTATCGCGCGTTAAGCACGAATTAGTGAAATATGTAATTTAAAAAAAAATACGTAAAAATTCGCGAAAGTGACCGTTCCACGCAATTACGTCCAGAGCTTCATAACATATATATGTTTATGTTTCTTGCTGTTACAACCGCGTACAATTACCGTATATCGCTGCCAAGCTCGGGATCTGAATACTCATGTCTTTAGTAATTACACTGGCTCACTCGTCCTTTGTAACGGTAAATAGGGATATGAAGCGTTGCCCTTTGGATGTAAAGAAGCCACTCAGATGAGTAGACAGTTCTTATGCAAATTACTTTTCACTTACTATTCAATAGATAAACTGAACACGCTTTATAAAATATTCGGTAAAATGAATGCTTTATTACGTTTGTTTTATTTTTATGTCGATGCGAATTAAAAAAAAAAATTAAATTATTCCGCATATACGGATTATTGATAGTCATTCGACATTAATTTCTACTGACATTAGTTATTTTAATACGTGCAGCTATTTCTTATAATATTGTTATACATTGTTACTATTTATTTATTTAAATGCTTTATTGCCCAACATATGAATAAACATAAGAAAAACAAAAAAAAATTAACAAATGTTGAGCAAAGGCGGCCTTATCGCTTATAGCGATCTTTCACAGACAATGGTGATACAAGTTTAAGCAAGAAAACAGGTAAGTGCAGATATGAGAGAGGAGATAATAACTAATTTAATTTTTAATACATTTTTTAAATAATCAAGTATAAAAATCTGTCATGTATATTATAAAATGTATATTATTAAACACGAGGGTAGGCTCAATTTTTAGTCAACACCAGAGTGAACGAAGTTTCTCTTTGAAAAGTGATTCCCAAAACTGGTTTTCTAATTTAACTTGCCTCGAATATTCGTTTATAAAAGGTAAAACTTAACCACTTTAAACTTTAGTATTGCCGGACTAATGTAGGCTCGAACAACAAAAAAGGTTTAGTCGACCTCATAGTTTTCTGATCAAAAGAAAATGTACCTATTATTACAGTTCGTAACAGGTTTAGATAACATTGAATTAGAAAAAAAAAATGTTAAAAGAGTCTTACATACTTTTATAAAGACAAAGGTGTAAATAGAATACCTGGTGGTAATGTAAGTGGTCATATTCGTTCTTAAATATTAGCACTTCCAAAATCCATAATATATTTCTGGTAGCTGTATTTACACTATCTCACTCTGCCTTCGAACTGCTTTCCACAAAGCCGTACCACAGTATGGTTACCATACCAGGAGATATATTACTTCTAAAATGTTAATGAAGTTATGCATTTTTGTTAGTTTTATGTATAATAATGTTAATATGGAGTTCATTGTTATTATATTATTATAATACTTATGTTTTTAGATCATAAGTAATGAAGATGAAAATTTGTTGGTGAATGTATCTTGGAAAGAAAATTAAATTATGATATCGACTCGAAACCTCAATCGCCACTTAATTGTATAATTTATTTGAACGAGATGAATTATAAATACACACGCAAGAAAACTCAGTATTGCTTAGGATCTGAAATAGCGTTGATCGTTCGAACCGAGAGCCGACTGAGAGCGGCTCTTCATGACATTTAAGGGTATTTGGTACTTTGAGCAGTCCGAATTGTAACAGAACTTGGATCCTTTTTCCATTCATGAATAGTATATCTTTTAAATATAAATGTTACAGGCTAATTCCAACATTTTTTTTCCTGTAACGTATTAAATTATTCTATTAGCGCAATTAGTATTTTATTTTTAGACAGATTTTGCTTTTCTAACGCTCTTCGGACCATTCGAGGTAAATACATCAAGATAAAAAAGAAGATGCAATCAATAAAGATTTCATTTAAATAAAACCTTCAAGCAATAAAAAAAAACCTTGAAAGTGCTTATAAAATAATATCTATCAATATCAATTGACCAATGCACCTATAAGTGAAAACATATATAAAACCTACTTATAAAAAAATAAACCAATAAAAAAATCAATATTGATAAAATTAGATTAATGTCTCGTAAAAATCAATACGATATCCTCCTACCTACATATAACGTTTTAAAAACAAAAATGCAAAGATAACTCTGCCGAGAAGCTCTGGTGTATTTTCTCACACGCTTTTTTACCCGTGAACGCATTTTCTCTATCGAAAGGGTCAGACGAAATCGGTATATTTTTTACCTAAGTGTGAGCGAGACGCCACCCGTGCCACCCACCATCGATTAGCCGTAGATAGGGTGTTAGAAGTCGAATATACGATCCAGTTTTTTGCTGCAAGACGTTCTCTTAATTATTGCAATATTGTTGTATTATTTTATATCTCTTTGTCAAATACGATATTATATAAATGTTATCACTATTTTTTTTGTAATTGCAATTGGTAATTCATATTTTAGCTCACATTTAATAAAAAGTGATTAGAAAATTTTGAAAATACATTGATGTATTTACCTTGAATGGTACGAAGAGCGTTATAAAAACAAAATCAGCCTAAAAATAAAATACTAATTGCTCTAATAGAATAATTTAATACGTTACAGGAAAAAAATTGCTTAACATTTGTTAATTTTTTTTTTAACTTTCACATACATACATGGAGACATAAAAGTAGACTACTGAGATTTTATATTTAATCCTATTCAGGATAAAGATTTATACTCTAAACTCTGACTTTATGTATGTCTGACTTGTTAGTCACTGTTCACACATTTATGAGACATCAATGATTAATGCAATTTCACACGATATGACATAAAGTAACTTCAATGAAGGAAATTAAATTAAGTTTTTAGAAACGTCCGTAACCTCCAGCCGTATGTTTTCACGACTCCCATTGTGTGTGGGTCCTATGTTTTATCGTCAGTCTTATGAGGAAAGAAAAGTGATTAATCGACACTTTGTCGTTTCCCTTCATTCAGCCATTTTATACGTAAGACTACTTCATACAACGTGTATCGTTTTATGGATATAGCTTGTATTTTTTTTTTGTTTTAATAGGTGTAACTTGTTTCTGTCAAAAAAAATCAGTAGAAGCCCGAGTTAGAAATCAGATATAGTATACCTGGGCCTCGTAAAGCACGTAAATAAGTTGTTGCCGGGTGTGATCTCTGTCTGGCCTTCTTAGATTGCCTTCCTGTCAGAGAACAGAAAGTGCAACTTTGTTTGCGCACCATACTCTACTTTGAGACTGGCTGCTGAAAATATCGTCATCGAATTCACATTATTTTTAAATATCCCCTTACCAGGTGTAAACTTTGTAAAAAAAGATTAATTAATTGAACTTTACTACACGCATTAAATTTTAAAGTCGTACTTGTAGGTACCATAATATACTTTAATAAACCACGTTACCTGTAAAAACTTAATAATCCTTGATTATCATTACTTGAAAGAGCTTACCTGAAAAAAAAAAACAAATTAAATAATTATTACAAATATATAAAGCTTAAAAAAAGCAACCATAATTTATTGTAAAATATTTTTCATCGATTTATAAAATCGGTTCGGAAATCGGAGAATCATCAATCTATGAACTAGTTTCACAGATTGGTGTTTTTCATTACACTCATCAGAGTAAGAAGCCAATATTTGGCATTTTATAGATTTACTATTCACTGCTACACGCAACTTAAGCGAATGAGCATTTGTCAGATTTTCATCCAACACATGCAATTTTTTCTCACGAAGATTTTGTTCACCGCTATCAAAAGATGATGAGTAAGAAAACCCAAATATAGCACTCGAAACATCAGAGTTAGATGACGAATTTGTATTCATATGTGTCGTGCTCTCTCGGCTCTTACTTATTTGATAATTTTTGAAAATGATATGAATAAGTTCATAACGAATTATGTTGATTTCTTGTTCTCAACTAGAGAAAACATGCTTCGTGTTTTATTGCATAAAATAACATCTCAATTTAAAGTTTATTAAGAATTATGTTGAAAAAAGCAAAACAACGTTAGACGCATAAAATAAATTGGACCGTATAATGTATGAAAAGACGTAGGTTTTCATTTATATATTATTCACGGGGAAGCGAGTGATCTAGTAACCTAATTTAATATTAATCATCTTCCCACGTTGCCGACTTTTTATTTACAATACGATTTAATGCTTTCATTTCCTTTTAACCCGAGAGGTAAAAAAGCAAATGTTGTCTTTTTGGGATCTATAATTTCAGGTGTAAACGTGTTTGATTTTTTTATTGAAATATCTGTAATTTCATTGTATCGATGTGGGGCTACTAAATTTTGATATTGGTACAATTTTACAAATGATTAGTCAACCTTTCAACAATAATGAAGATAAAATTTGAATGTATAATTTTTAAAGTAAATCATAATTTTTCGACATGTTTTATTAAGAGCACTGGCAAATAGGCTACCTTATGGTAAGTAATACAAATATTTTATATATAGTTTTGTTACTGATTACATGAAATACCAATGCGGACTTTTAAGCGAGTCTTTTCAAGACCTACAGTTTTCTACTACATTTTTTTGATGCAAGTATGTACGAAGCAGTTTTTTTTGGATATAACGCCATAATAGTTCAAATATTTTATACAGAATATTTACAAATTATATATATATATATATATATATATATATAATTTGTAAAATTAATAATATAATAACGGTTATTTGGGGCTTCACGTCCGTTGAATTACCTTGTCCTTTGCTTCTGGTAGGGTTATCTCAATGTTACATAGCCTATTAACAATGGATAGTCCAGTGGATTTAAAATTTAGATCGTAACCGAAATTAACTGGTTCAAATTGATTGAATATCTTATTTCTTGTGAAAAAATTACCTAGTTCAAACATCGTAAGTCAGCGTGATGAAAAGCTTTGTACGTATGAGAGAAGGTTGACAAATTTAATAGCTATGGTACTTAACGATGACTAATTAGCTCATTACCACTTATTTCGGGACTTCATGATACTATAAAAACAATCCCTGATCAAATTTTATGTCTGACGACCCATGAACATCACCATGTCGAGATACGTACGACACGGGACAAGTTTCGTGACGAAATTTTCGATTGGATTATTGCCGGAGTCCAAACAAGAGTCGATGCCATCGATAAAAAAAAGAAATGCCGCCAAATACATTAAATGTGAAAAAATCGGCATCCAATGTAATGGCGAAAGAATTTTGATAAAAAAATACCTACCTAACAACAATGAACGGAATATATTATATAAATTTATTGAAACAGGCTGTTGTGCAGAAACGCCGTAGGAAGTTAACTCCTAAAGAGGCTACTTTTTACTAAGCAATGCACCCGTTCATATGTACGTCCGCACGTTGCAAAGCAGGTTTTGAAACATATGGAATTTTCAGATATTTACCACAAACCGTTATGATCTACCACCACCTAGCTACTTCTTCCATTTTTGAAAAATGATTTTCGGGGCCAGGAATTTTCATTATAAAGTATATTTTTTGAGTGGTTTAAAGATACTATATGCCTGACGTGAAAAGAGTATTTCACTCGAGAGCAATATTGAAAAATAAAAAAAAAATTTAAGGAAAATATTAATCGTAATTGCTGTCAATGAAATTTTTATGTCAAAAACGTGAAGCTATGCTCACATATATATAATATATGAAGTTTACTCGTAAATTGAGGCCAAACAGATGTCAATCTACACATATGTATATAACACACACGCCACCAAATACCCAATACAAAGGATGGAAAATTTCAAAGCCACGTTGAAAAAATATTCGTAGCCAAAACTAAAAACTTTTTGACTTGTTTCTTTGTTTTGTGATGTTTGAAATTATTTTCTATAAAAATAATAAACAGGTCAACAATTACAAGTATTTCCCAAATATTACATTTATTTCTGTACTCGTGCGTAGACGCAATAAATCTCAGTCTACAGTCGCATTAACCGGTCCACAGTCGTGCACGTACGGCGCCGTGTCCGTCACGTCACTTGACAAATTGGTAGTAGCTACCAAGTTCACAGCGTTTACTGATCACGGAAGTAATGTTATTGAAGGGAATCGTTCTAATTTCATAGCGTCTATTAAAAACGATCTTTTGTTATTTATATTGAAAATAATTAAACATATGAGTATACGAAATTTTGTTGAAATTACTAACTGATGATTTATGTATGTGATATCTGAATTATTTCCTACTAAGTTTTCTTTAAATCAATCAGCAAATTGATTAAATAATACAGTAATAGCATTTACCTAAATGTAATCGTAACAATGTTTTATTGTGATTTATCGTTAGTGTAAATACCGCAGTCAAATCATACTCAAATCTATGAAAACGATTGCATGTACATTGAAGGATTGGTCGGTCAGTTCACACTAAATTTCCATTATATAACTAGTACGACGTTGACAAATTATTATTATTCGCTTACGCGCACTTATTAGTTATTAGAACGCTTAATTGCACACTAAATAATGAAATTTAGTAACTCAGCTACAAATTATAAACTAATAAACAATCTATACATATATACTTAACTATTTTATATGCAATTTCGTCCCACAAGTCACATATTTTATCGCCAAACAGCAGTACTTTGTAATGTTGTGTTCCGGTTTAAAGGGTGTGTGTGAATAATTACACACACAAGAAGCAACAAACATATAACATCTGAGTTTTCAATGTTGGCGACGTTTTGCGGTGGTGTTGTTTAATATTCAGTTAAAAAAAAATTACAATGACTTTAAAATTGATGTGCTTTTAAAAATATGAACGTGTTGGTTTATCAGCCACATATTTTCACAAATATGCGTCCACTTTGTATTTGATGAGGTCGGCCATTATTAAATTTTTGATTGAGCGTAACAATGAGGATTGTGAAATCATGCAATATTTACAATACGATTCATGAGGGTGAGTATGCAGCTCGAAAATTAATTGTACGCCAATTCAATGTACGTGTATAATTAAATTTGTTAGTTTGAAATAAAAATACCAGAACCATTTAATAAAACTGCACTAAAGTCATTTAAGTATAATATAATGTATAAATATAAAAACTAATGTTAAAATATTGATGCAAACCTTAAAAAAAGAATTCTTATACAATAATCTTTATCCTGGAGACGTACTACACAATAAATATACTGTTAGTAGTTTCACAGCATATTCTAATCCTATCCTCGTCATTTTAAATGTCCAAAAGAATTAAGTATGGAAGTTTTTCCATCGAAATAAACATCTGAAGCTGCATACTTTGTTAACGAAAACTTTATTTGTTCGTAAATACCGAAAAAGTGGCCTGAATTCTGATAACGGTAATTTATAACAGCGCGATAAGTAATTAAATCTCCGCACAGAAAAGTGCGCGTCACGCTCCTAATTATGCACCAGATACAGTAACAAGTCTTGAGCGGTCGCGGTTTAAATATTTTTAATTATCTTTTCTTTGTTATGTCCAAAGGAACATAATAGTATTGACTACCTCAGCATAAATAAGTAATTTGTGGTAAGGGAAGAACTGGCATTAGATATTGACACTGGTTTGTAATAATTAGTAAAATAACCCTTCGAACACAGTTTTTTTTTTTTTATCATACAATTTCATTATTCTTAAACAGTTTTACTCGTGACTGCACCAAGGTATCAAAACTTACATGTTTGGTCGAAATTTCATTTAATAATTTGTTTTATATACATACATACATATAAAAATAAATGCATTAACATCAAACAAATATTAACTTCTTATTTTCTTATAATCGGTGTCCGTATTCATATATTCCACTTAGCATTGCAGAACAGTTGTACACCATAGTGAACCTTTTTTTTAAATTCATATAAAACATTTTGTAATTTAATATACTGTAAATATTCAATAAAAAAGTAAACGCTTACACACGATACATTAAGTCGCAATAATGTCCGAAGTGACAAATTGTAGCTTGATGAATTGTTTAAAGATGAAAAAAACAATGTTAAGTTAGTTCTGAATAAGTGTCTGCTTAAATGCACTGCATGTAATATGTACTATTTAGTAAACATTAGACAAGTGACGGTAAATGTTATCGGTATGAGAAATATACATGAATTAAGGTTTCATAAGTACTTTTATACTTAAGATTTAGAGTATATTTTAGTAATAATGAAAATTCCAATTGTATCTAATTAGATAACTAATTTTGGCGGGAAATCTCGAAAAAACCTTTGTTCCTACACCCATATTAAAGCTTATGAAAATAATTATTACAAATATTTATAAAATAAGTAAGTACCTCAGTACGTTAAACGCCAAAAAATAAAAATGAAACTGGTTTAAAATAACGACCGCCATATTATAACCTTGGCGCCTTTATAAATAAAGGTCGAGGAAAATTAAAAATTAGGTTTTTAAATATACCGGTTTTTTATTTTTTGTTTTATAGCAAACATACGGCGAGTGAACGATCAAGTGGTCACCTATAGACACGCTACATTAAGGATGATGATGAGCTGTTAGCCTCATTGGCTTGTTCCTAATAATAGAAATAAAAACGTGTTAAAACTTATGAGTTGTTTATTGCTGAGGCAATTAGTAAAAGCAGATTGCTTCAATGTCGTCAAACTACTTGCCTGTAAGTATTTTATCTATCATCACTCAATGACACAGTTACATAATATTGAGTCAGTTCCACATCTACGATTTCCTTTTAAGTGAATGCATTGTATTCTTTTAACAATGAAGCGCGATGATGCACTTTAGTCCTTATATAGTTATGGTTTTTAAATACCAGTTTTACCCACGATGGAACAATTAGTTTATTATAATATAGGTAACATTTATATATTAAACCAACTTTGATGACACTTATATTTTTTTTGCCATTGAATTACATACAATTAAGAACTGTCTTTCGTGACAATTGATAAATATAATATGATATAATTATAGCTTTAATATTAAGGGTAATAAAGGTTACGTGAATATATAACAAACACTATTTTTTTTAAAGATATATATTCAAAATTCATTCTTTTAGTGTAATAGCAGCTTCACGAAACCCGTACAATATAAAACATTTAGGCGCACTCCTGTGAATTGTACTCCATATTTGTAGTTTGTAGATACGCCATTGTACGTCTCGAAGCTTTTGCAACTACTGTAAACGTACAACAACTCTTTTGTGCACAATATCAAGGAGATGAAATTATGTGCCTACAAAGAAATCCTTGTTTTCATTTGCTTAATGCAGTAATAGATTTTGTCTGTTTCATTACTTATACAAGGATGTGATAAAAAATAATAATATACTGTATAGACTTGTATATTGTATTCACAGAGTTCCTCTTCCAAGGTGCACCATTTGCCCAAATTCCCCGCCTTTCGTTTTTTTCTTGCTATGACTACTATATATTTCTTCCCATTGGAAGCCATATCTTAAATAATAATCTTTTTACATCCTAAACAAAATAACCCCTCGTTAAAAATAAAATTTAATCCGAACGTTTCCGAAACAGAATTTATCGAAGAACCTAAATCGGTTAGGTATAAAATATTCAATCGCACGGAAATGAAGCTGAAAGGATTACGTAATAAGTTTAACTGCAATATCTGCTCGATCGGAACTAAGTCTGCAATATTAATCAGTGTTAGAACCGCATTGAACTTGTCTTACGTACACCTTTTCCAACGATTCTTGATCCAAGGTCGATCGGTCAGCGTTATTTGTAGCAGAAGAGTTCTAGATAATAATAGCTTTTATAAGATTTTTTTTTTCTCATATCGTTCTACTTAATTAAAAAGTTCTTGGTTATTCAATTAAAATTTAAATTCAAGATGCTACTTGTTAGTTGTTTGCCGTTTATAAAAACAAGCTGTCGAGTTTCTATCCGTTTAATATATTCTAGAATAATAACAGCCAAGTGTAAAAATGTTGAAACTTCTTGATTTTAAATTTAATAAAATTTAGATTTAAAACTAGAATAGTTTGCAAATAAATTATACATCTTTCAAAAAGAAACATCCGCTGTTTTTACGATACAGATACGATTTCGTTTGAAACGGAAATTGTAGTCTGCAATGTTAATAAGATCCGGTTAGACGGGATCGATTCGGAACACGAAAAACATTTTCTCAAGCCGATGTTATTAATTTCTTTACTGGGAAAGTTTATGAATACGGAAAATGTAATTCGATGTAATATACAATTAACTGCGAGCCCTTTATAAAAAAAAATGTACCATATTTTGCTTAAAACAAAAAGTAACAGAAAAAAGACATATTCAATTGATTTCAACCTGTTATAATCTACCTAATGAGATTGTAACGCATAGGATATACTGGATTGAACTTTGCACAGTTTTTCCATGGAACGTAGGTGAGTACTGAGAAAGGATTTTTTAAAATTCATCTCCTAACAAGGTTAAAATATTGTTTGTAGAAATTCGTAATTTCTGATGTTATAAAGGGAAATCGGTATTTAGACTTCTGCCAATAAGTTAAAGAGAATTATAAAAACGTTTTTGAAAATTCATTACCTACCCAAGAACGTGAAATTGGGGTTGAAATCTTGTAAAGAGTTTACCATTATTAATTTTACAAATATTACTATCAGTACCATCAGTATCACTACTATTTTACGGGTATGTTTATAATTAAAAGACTGTTGTTTTCAAAAACTCCTTACCTAAGACGATGAAAGTTTCCTTGGAATTTGGTCATTTTTGATTTCAGAAATATAAAACTCGGCATTTATGTGCAATTGATAAAATCGTTCTAGCGCTTCTATTGTATTAAAATTAATCCCTAAAAAAGTGGGGATTAAAATTGTACAGAAGTTCGACATTTTATTATATTTTTAAAAATTGTCTGTTCTTACAGCGTATTTTAAAATTATTACCGCATAGGCAGAAATTGGGGATAAGAGTTCGAAAATTAATTAATGCGTGTACCATTACTCATGCAGTCAAGATCTTTAGAACAGATTATGAAGTTCGGATGAAAACTATTAAACTTATGCATTGTAAAATTATTATTTGATTTACTATTTTGTCCTTTTATACGAACTTCTTTTTGGTTAAGCATTTCAAAGCATTTTAATTTTTTGTATCGATTTCTGTAATTTAATTACGGGATGGATCTCAAATCTGGACTTAAAGTGTAGTATTAAAAACCGTGAAAACATATAGATGATCCATTGCAGACAACTTTTATTAGCAGGGTTATACAGATAGTGGATTGTAACTGAGGTAAAATGAAACTGTCATAATATTAAGAAATTGAATCTTGAAAATAAAAGAATATTCGTGGGTAAGATTTATATAGACATCCGAGTTGTCTACACTTCATGTCTATCTCAAATGACTAATTTACACGAACCAAGCTTTCTTTTCAAAATAATGAAAAATAAAATATAAGACATAAGATAAGATTCATGTCTTATAATGGTTATTCAAAACAGATTTACATTATAAATTTTATAAAAACATGCATATTAGGAATAACGTGAATAGTTTGTACATATTTTGAACCATAAATGTATTAATGTATTCATTATGCATTAGGACGGTACAAGTGGATAAAAAACAAGAAATTATACTGATTTAATTGTTTTAAAAAGTATGTAGGTATAAGAGAAAATCATATTCTGTGTCGTATTCGATCTCTTCGCAACCGGTAACGATTACCATGTAAATAATCCTTTAATTAAAAGTATTTTTTATTATTATAATAAAATATTGAAAACTACAACCATAGATAATTATATACCTATCTCTAGGTATAAAATATTACCTCTACTATTTTATCAAATAAGTATGGATTAAATGTATATATATGTATAACCATTCCTTCGCAATAGTTGTCTGAATTATTAACAGACCTGAGGGACATTTTAGTTAGGGACGTGATTTGAATACTGATTTCTAAACTTTGAACTATCAGTGCCTGATTGAATTTCCAATCACAGGTAAGCAAAGATATTTTAACATAAACAAGGTTTTCCTTTCAGAATTACAAATGTTGTAAGGAAATACGGTTGTCAGATAAGGTCCAAGGAAGAGGAATTGTAGATTAATGAGACATGGGGAGGGAGAAATTTTAGATGTGACATATGCATGTAAGGCAAGTTCTGATAAATAAGTTTTTACTATAATGCCAAATTGTTTTCTGTGTTTTATTTGTGCGATAAAAAAAGAATTCAATAACAGTATTGGTTTACTAATAGTAGTATCAAAAACAAAATGTCATAAGATGCAAAACTCCAAATATTAATCGTATCTACTTTATTCAGTGTCTTATAGGCACTTTTGAATAGTCATTAAGATTCAGACACGTTTATTATAAGTGAAGCTATTTTACTCACCCGTGATAGAGCTTAGCTTATGAAGATCTTCACGCCGGTAGAAGGGTTTTGCGTAGACTCATCTGACTGAGTACTACCCACTTATCTGTTATATCCCCCCGAATACAAATACTATATATATATTGCTGTATTCAGGTTTGAACAGTAAGTCAGTCAGATTAATGCATAAAGTACTTAATCATAGATGCCATGGCTTGTGGTATATTGATCATGGAATTTATATTTTGTACTTTTTCCAATATCATTATCTATGGGAAAATCAAAAACCATTAGGTTCCTAAACTTAATATGACATAGTATTCATATCTCATTCTAGAAACAAATTTATTAAGAAAACGCAGAATTTAGACGAACTTATTGGGTAAATATCTTCGAAAAAAAAACCGTATAAGTTAGCCACTTACAAATATATTTATGGTGCTACATCAATCTTTAAAGCTTTTTAATCTATAACCGAACTTTATAAGCTATAACCTCAAATCTCAATAAATTAAACAGAATATTATTGCAGACCGGACGAATAATATTAAACCAATTATAATACAGATTATTTTATGACATGATTTTATAAAACATGCAAAATTTACAACGCAATTATAAAGTTACTTAATATGTACATTAACTTTCGACTTCAGAATACATAATAAAGTGAATTACGAGTTCGTAGAACTGGGATATGATATATGTACATAGATAATCAATTATGAGCAAATGCTTAATGATCATTCAAAATTACTTTCGCTCTATAGGTACGGTCAATGTTCTCGTAAATTTTGTTGCAT
Organism: Vanessa atalanta; assembly: GCF_905147765.1. Classification (NCBI taxonomy): domain Eukaryota; kingdom Metazoa; phylum Arthropoda; class Insecta; order Lepidoptera; family Nymphalidae; genus Vanessa; species Vanessa atalanta. The sequence goes on from NC_061871.1 coordinate 8,388,863, forward strand.
TATTATTTTGAAATAGAATTAAAGAAATTATCAAGTAATGGGTAATTTTTAAGCAACTATTAGATTTTAACCATAGTATAGGTTCTAATCATTCGGCCAGAATAGGCGTAATATGCTGAGTTGAGGGACATTTACGGCATTTAATTTTATATGACAGCAAACTACCACAAAATATTAAGAAGTCGACAATGTACACATTAAGTAAAACACGCACACATGCGCGTGACACAAGCGCACATACATCAACACAAACGCATTTATGGGCATTCGAGTCGATATCAAAATTTGCGTAAGAAATTTGACCTAAGAAGTATTTAATACTATTTATTTATATTTAATTCTACTACTAAAAATTATTTAATACATTGTAGACAATTTTTTATATGAAATCAGTCAGTTCAATCACTCAGATTTTTTTTTCTTCACATGTCTAATTTTTTTTAAATTAATATTTAAAAGCTAATGCTTTAGATCTTGGACTTTTATTTTTAATTCAGGTTACATAAATTTGTCTATGAGTAACCACTCGTATCATAATTTACATCTTATATACAATTAGATACGTGATAAGAGAATGAAGTAAATATATTTTAAATATTATATACACAATATACCAATCACATTTACATAACCTACCATTGTTTACAAACTAATTTAATTTGTATTAAGTAAAAAATAACTATATAATTAGTGGATATTCTAAAACATTATCATTATCGTGTAATCCAGGTTCTCAATAATTATAATATTTTTTGGTAACAACGCTTTCAGCAGCAGCAGCTTTAAGCATTATGCAGTTAAAGGACTAGATCTCAATGCTTCGTCGTCGCCGACGAAGTTGTGTTTTCGACGGATCCGCTCCTTAATGATATAAACCGTCTTTCAAAATATTGAAAATATTGTGAACACTTACGATTAATTTAATCCCATCAAAAACATAAATGTAAAAATGAGAGCCAAGTTAAATATTATGCTATTTACCTTGGTTGTTGTCTTCAACGACAAAAGAAGTGAGATCTAAATTTGTGCCAAGTTAAATAGTCCTTTCTGAAATTTATTTATAACTACATAAAATATCATTTCTTCTTATAACTTGGGGTAATATATTGTTGCCTAGGGTCTGACTTGGCTAGTTCTTATATGTTTATAAACACAAATTGTAGTTTGTGTTTAGAATAACAATTTATAACTCAGAACATCTAAGAAGAATGCAGGACAGCTCAGTATTGCTTAGTTAGTATTAACGTACATGAAGAGCTGCGATGATCCAGTCACTAGAAAACATGAATCTTAACCAGATATTGCGAGTTCATATCCAGACAAGTACCATTGAGTATTTGCGTGCTTAATTTGTGTTTATAATTCATTTGTAACAGGCTTAGAACTTACGAAAGCTATAATATAATTCGTATATGAGAACTAGCCAAGTCAGACCTTAGGAAACAATATATTACCCCAAGTTATAAGAAGAAATGATATTTTATGTAGTTATAAATAAATTTCAGAAAGGGCTATTTAACTTGGCACAAATTTAGATCTCACTTCTTTTGTCGTTGAAGACAACAACCAAGGTAAATAGCATAATATTTAACTTGGCTCTCATTTTTACATTTATGTTTTTGATGGGATATCACTACTTTTTGTATATAAATTATTAGTAGGTACTTATTAATAACAAAATTAATACCAAATGGTTTTTGTTAAACTATTCTATTTTCTTATGTTTACGGGGTATAATTGTCTTTTTTTTTATACTTTCTTATTTTTCTTGTAGGTACCTCTGAAATGTTCGAGTGAATTGCCCATTCAGTGTCCGGATATTTTTACGCGTTTTCTGTTTATACTTAATTTGCCCAAGTAGAGGTGGTATAACGTGCGCAGACGGTTGTACTCTACAATAGAGCTCTCTTGTGTCTTGATTTGACTTGGACCTAAATTGATAAGATGTATTCCATCTAAGTTTTTAACTCTAGAGAGGCCGACGTAAGCCTGCTCTTTACTTAATATAGAGGAGCCTACGTCGAAAAGAGCACCGTCAAGGCGAAGGCCTTGTGATTTGTGTATAGTAGTAGAATATGCTAAGCAAATAGAGAATTGTTTCCTTTGAACATATATGGACATTACTTAATATCTGTAACTTGGTTTTGACTTCTAGTTCGCAAATTAAATTATGTTTAAATTGAATTGTTATTTTACGTGCGCTATTGCTGTTGTCGACGTCCCCAATGTACTTCCTCTATTTTTCCATTGGACCCATTCACCAGTCCTTTGCTGACATCAGCATGCTTGATCGATACTGTTCTTCCAAGCAATAAGGATCCCCGTTTGTAGCGCTAGATTACAACTTAAATCATTTCTGTTACGATATACATACTCTACTAGTCTCACGAAACCTATTTTGTTGTTGTATACTAGTATACTCAAACAAAAAATATGCAGTCGAATAGACGAGGCAGCTTCCATCGGATGGCATTGAAATAATTCTTATGAGCGCGGTTGCCACTCGCTCAGACACGTCCGCTTTAAGGTTTAATCGCAACGCTCCTATCCCGCTGCTCCGGCGTCACGTCACGCGACGTGTACCGAAATGCCTATTATTATTATTTTTTTAAGTATTATTATTTGCAGCCATTGATGTGCGCTAAATGCTAGTTAATAACATAATAAATACCAAAGTCGGCTATACTAATAAGTAATAAAACGGAAATATTTGGATTTAAAAAACTTAAGAGTGGTATTCAACTTGTTATATATTCACGTGAAGACCTTAAAATCCACATTAAGACCGGCTGTCATAAGTTTTGATTGCTGGTTCTTACATCATTTTTTTATTACAGTTATTACAGGAACTAAGTATATAAGTGTTTCTATAGACCCAATAAAATGAAAAATTATAATAAAATGATAAAAAATTACCAGTTTCAGATTTTTTCCTATATATTGGCCTAATTATCTACCTGCATGCCAAATTTGAACTTTCTAGGTCACCTGGAAGTAGGTTATAGTTTTGATCTATAGGTCAGTCAGTGATAAAAATGACGATTTTTAGACGTTAATATCTAAATAACCATTTGAGATGCGTTTATGAAATTTGGAACACATATGTATCTCGCGAGTTTCAATATATGAGCCAAATTTGACACATTTATGTCAAATAGTTTTTGAGTTATGAGGAGGTCAAAAGTGGCTCCAAATGGTTCGTGTAATATTACACACGGTGCTGCTCGCCAGTTCTGTTACTAGAACTTGGCTGACACGCTACCGCGTGTCTAGATAATAAAACACCCTAAAATAAGTTACGAATGTCACACCCTAATTGCTTCGAAATATGGTGGATATTATAGCATATAAGTACTTTATTATGAAGGTATAGTCATGGTGTAGTTTCGGTATACTTTGAAACCGAAATCAAATCTGTTTGGCTGCTGTAAGTCGCGTAGCGTGAGCGGTAAATTCCTAGGCACGTTGCTCGGATGTTCCTGTCGAGATGTTCGAGACGCAGTAGCCAAATGATCCGACCGTACTTCCGCGCATAATAAACCAATCAAAAAGCGCAATTTGAAGAATATTGATGCTCATTAAGCATTCGGTCTGCCAGTATCACGACACAAATTTTACGGCTTGTTTTATTTTACTTTGTTAAAAGATTAAGAAGAAATCCGATATCAAAATAGCCCAAATACTAATTTATAAGGATTTGTATAGAATGTTTGAAACTCTAAATATAATATAGAATAAGACAATACACTATAATTATAGCTCAAATATACTAATCGAGTTAGTCATTTGTCAGTTAGTTGTCTAACTTTTCTAGCCGCGTATGCAACGGAGCTGAGTCTGCAGTTAAGAAATGACAAATGATTTCACATAACTTCGAACCAAAGGAACTCTTAAAAGTTTCGTGGTATGAGAAACTCCTAAAAAAATTTGCTTAAAATTTTACATAGGCTGAATGATTTCGGTTCGAATAATATAATTATTGTATTAACTGTCATTTATAGTCATACTGCATGTTTTCAGCAATATTTCTATCACTGGTATTGTATTCTGTGCGTTTAAGATGTACAGAATTCAATATCACTGGTCATGATAGGTGACTACTTACCATCATGTAGCCCATTTGTCCATCGAACAGTTGTGTATTAAATAAGATATATATACAGATTAATCAAAAACTGTTTTAGTGCATACTATATAACTGAGCTCAGAAATCAAACGTTTGTTTATCTTTACTCCTACCATTGGATAGATTATAGACAACTTATACATTTCTATGTAACAATACATAAATATAATATAATTAAATTCAGAGAATAGCTTCGCATGACACCGTGCCCTGAGGGTTGCGTACTTAATAATACACTTTAGACAATTATTTTTTATTTAATATCCATTATAATGTGTGTAGAAAGTGTGGGCAGCTCGTAGCTTTTAACCAGCAAATAATCAAAGACGCTTCTTTAGATCTAATGTATTGGTTTTTAGTTTAGAAAAAATGAACATACATATATTTATAGCTGAAATACTTTTGGTGTCGCCATAGCCAGGCAAAAATAATATTAATATTGAAGCGGACGAGAAATTAATTAGCTGAAATTAACTTTAGCTGAAGCTATGTACGGTGTTATATACATATGTACCTACATATAATATCATATACGGTTTCGGAATACTGCTTAATTAGCTCAGCTCTTAAAATATTGTCAAATGATTCTCTTCAAGAAAAATATTGTAAGTTGTAACAAGTTAATTAATTAAACGGACAAATAACAAATTTTATAAAATACAAAATTCATAGTCATTACCTACACGTAGAAGTCTTGTTTTTCGGATTGCAATATTATGAATTAAATTAATTGGTTGAAAAAGTATTACCAACCCAATATTTTCCATATTAAATAGTATTTCAGTAAATCTGAAGTATTTGAGTATCGGCTCCATAGTCATCTCAAGTAAGCTAGTCTTCTAAGGGAGATTTTAAATCAATAAGATTATAGATAGCTATTAGGTATATACAAAGTGGAACATATTGTTGAAATTCCATAAAGGGTAGTTAAGATCTACGTCTGATAATGAAAATATATGCGTTTGATAACTAACTATAATTTTGCCTAATTAAAGTATATCGAAACTTTTGAACTTATTTCCAAGATATTATGTATTTTGAATGTTCTGATTTATTATAATAAAATATTTTTAATTATTGATTATGTATATATTAGCAAAATGCAAGTTATTGACATCATGATTTGTACATAATACATTTTTGATAGAATGGTATTAATAAATTCTAATTGTTTCGAAAAAAATATATTAAAGTAATTAAACATTATTATTTCTTGTTTTATTTTTTATCTCAATAAGCGTAAAGCCGACAATAACTGTATATGCAGTGCAGTACTACTGAACTGTTATATACTTTAATACCTTAATAACTTAATAGTTATTAAGGCTAATCTAATAATGATAATTAGTACTTAGATATAATAAGAAAAAGTATGCTATTATGTAAATAAGTGCTAAAAAAACATTACTCATAAAACAATTATAAGGAAATCATAAAGGTATTAAATATTAATGTTCACGCGTGACAATTTACTCTGATCAATACGAATACATCTCACATACAATAGATGTCTTTAAATATTAATGAATAGTTACATCATACAGCCTTGAAAACACGGAGCAAACTTTACGGTAATTACCTATGCATTTACAATATACGTATACAAAGTTATACCAGCAATTGCATACTATGTGTTATCTTATGAGTATTGATTTAAGCTGGCTTCTGTCGCTACAACTTCTAAACATAATCAAATAATGCTATATTCGAAGAATGCTGCACTCAATCATTTAAAAGGTGACATAATATAATTCACGAGATCTAGAGGTTGCGTTTGATATTAGTCAATATTTACTTGTTATCTAGTGTACAGTATGTTAGAGATAAAGTTCCAAGTGTATGCAAAGTTAGCTCTACTCAGACTGACTCTTTAGTAAAGTCAACTCAGCCAAACTAAGCGCTAATTAAGGCGTGTTGAGTGTTGAATTTGTTGTTTTTCGAGATTATTTATGTATATAAGACAACCTTACAAAAACTCAATGGCGAAGTCACGTGGCAAATATTGGATTAAAATCCAATGTACTTTACGAAAATCAAGAAGAATTGATGTTAAGTCTTAATGTTTGGAGTTATTTATTATGTGTTTATTAAAATATCAGGTATATATTGAATAAAATCTTGAGATTTTATTGTGTATCGTAAGCACAGCTTATTTATAAACGATTTTCACAAATGATAAATGCAAGGTCGATTGCGCCAGCTACGACAACCCAACAAAAACTTTTAAATAATTAATAAGAGTTAACTTTTAACAGTGTTTGCAATAAAAAAATGTAAATCTAACTAACCTTTTATGTTAGTAAATTTTTTCTAACACAGCTTTTGCACATCTCGCATTAAATTATATAAAAAAACCGCCATTTATCTCAATGTTCGATAAAAATCTTTGTTTGACTGGACTGTATGATAAAATCGGACATGTTTTTATTACATTGTTAAAATCTCAGTATTCATCACATAGAAATCGTCCGCATAATGTGCTTCGTATACTGTATATTATATGATTAGAATAATTTGAAACTGTTTGCCATGTTTGCGCAATCGTATGCATAATTAATACCCATATATTGTATTTAATGTATACACTGGCTGTGCAGCAAAATAACATCACCTAAATCATCATCCCACTGCTGGGCTGAAGTATTCTCTCCTCTTAAGGAATTAAAGCTTGGAACTTATTTTACTACGCCGCAAAATTGCTGCGCAGTAAAAAAGTTGCTGGTTACATGTGGGAGAAAAAAATAAATCTTCCAATTTCTTTACAATTTTTACCTTAACAGTCGACCACTTGATAAATCATAAGCAAAGTACATGACAATTTAGTGGTACTATCCAGGACTCGTATCCTCCGGTTAAAATTGAAGAATTCTAACGATTGGGCCATCTTTGCTATTGTTGTATATAATTACGACTGATTATCGCAGCGCGAACGAACAGAAGAGATGTGTATTGCTCATAGATACAAGTAAATATAATTTGAATTTTGACATATATGACGGTGTTTCGGTCTGCGAGAGTTCAACTTCAAGGTCGGATGTACCACTGGTTCTAAACACACACACATTAGATATATAGATACACACATAGATATTATAAGATTATTGTTACTGATAATCGTCAACGTTAATAGGACCATATCATTCATCCATAGATACGGAGATCAGTTCGCAGATCCCCAACATAAAAACGAGCAACACTGGCAGGTTCTAGACTTTGAGCTCTCAGTAAAATTATTCTTAAAAATAATAAATATCCTTTTCTTTTTGGATATTCAAGCACGAAACGAAAAGGAAGTCACCGCCACACAAGCGTAGGTATGAATAATTATTAATTAATTATGTCGTAATTTTGATTGCTCGTAGCTAAGTGATTTTCAAAGCTTTTCCATCTTATCTACAACAACTTACGTATCTGAGCTCTAGTATCTAGGCAGTTAATAAATTATTATATATAATATAATATAGTTATATTTGATAATACAAATCTTTCACTTTGCTTTTCATAGAATTTTAATATAGTTTTTTTTTTTTTATTATTCGATGGCTAACATGATTTGTATTTGCAATTAAAAAATATATTAAGTGATACAATATTCAAAAACAAAATATCAATTTTTGTGAAGCATTTTTCATATTACATTTTCCTCACTTTAATAGAATGAGTATATCAAAGATCAGTAGGTTAAACCATTGTATTGCCCTCGACAGATACAGCTCTTGTTAGTAGGATATCCGATATTCGTGACAGCAATTTTTGGGTACGCCTAACTAATAAAGCTGACCTATGAGACCAATATTATCGAATAATAGATTGATTTTGTTATTTATTATAAATATAAATGAAGGATCATAAACAATATAAATTTATTTAACAAAGTTAAATAAATTTATATTTATAAGTCTTTATGTCTCTAACAATAATTTAATTTGCACAATAATTATCTATGAGATGTAAATGAAGATCTTCTAATTGTGTCAGACAATTTTAAAGTTTAGACACCAAGTCTGCCAGTGACATTTCATAAAGCGAAATCTTAGCAATATACAAATTCACGAACGTCGACATGGATATGGTTAACATACAATGTAATTCGCGTATTTTACAAACATTCACAATTTCAGCTGCACGACGTACTGACGTTAACGCGACGTAAAGTAGTAAGAATACCTGTATTCGGAAACCACAACGACAGGTATAAAATGCTTTAAAATAAAATTTGGATTCGCCGCCTTTTATCTGTCAGTTTTGTGGTATATATCTATTATAATTTAGATAATACTCATACTATTGATGATAATTAGTACACAATGAGTTTGGCTACTAGGAAAAAGTCTGCTCTTCGGTCTTTTAAAATATATATGCTTTCTAGTCTAGTACGGGTTATATTTTGATTGTTAACATATTAATAGATCATATGATTCATTATTCACGTTTTCATATAGTTCAACATATCAATTTCAACATATTAAAAGATCAGGAATAAATATTAAGCTTATATTCACCTTATTTGTATCAATCTAACAAGATAATTACTAATTAAAGTTTGCTACTAAAATAGTTGTCATAAAATATAGAATGTTGACCTATACGAACTATAGAGGCACGATGCACGAACACAAGATGTCAGCGGAGACGTGCCTGGAGATGGCGTTCAAAATAGAATTAAGTTTTGTTTGAGTTACAAACTTACGAATAGAACGCACGGCTAAGAAACTCCGCTGCATTCTATCCTTTCGAATAAAACAGTTCTTAGAAAAAAGAATTTATTCTATTTGTATGTTTTGCAATTCAATTTACTTTTATTTTAATTATTGAATTTGATGTTAAACATGGACCTGAAACTTTTTTGTAGCATTGATTGAAAGGATTGGTTTTATATGTGCTAGAAAAAAACAGAAAATATTTGATCCAGTAGAGCTATTCGAATAGTTGACTTTTTATTCATACTATATTTTATATGGTACCTTAATTCTATTTTGTTTTAAATTTCACAACGTGCTAAACAAAGTTTAAGAATACAAGTTTTAATTCAATTTGTCTACATCTTGCAATTCTAAGCGACGGAGTGTTTAATAAAATCTCGCGTTGAAACAATTTACGAGTTCAATTACACATCTTAGGTCCAATTACACTGAAATCAAGAAGTCCTTGTAAATAAAACGCTCATTCTACCGAGAAGACGGATGCGTCTAGTTAAGCGTTATAGAACTGACGCAGAGAACAACTTTGGAATCCTGTGTCCATTGGGCTTTGACGATTTTTTACATAAACTTGAATAAGACATACATAAGGCAATTATGTATAAGTCCCAACTGTGTATTTTAATTTTTCTTTATGATTTCATTCATAATTATTGTGACACTAAGTGGATTGATCGCTGACCTATTTTAATTATGCTATTTTTCCAACAGAGGTTATAAGTATCTTCAATACATATTTAAAAAAAAATCCCGTAGCGTGGAACGTTTATGAATATATTTAATATAATTTCAATTTGAGAATATATAAATGTAAAACAAATGGTATTTTTAACGAACTATTTAAAAATTCATTCTGAATGATTTATTACGTCAAAACTAACGGATCATATAATGGGCATAATCACTAAATGGATTGAAGCAATTTGCATCGACACAACAAATTGGACCAGTGTACCGCGTAGACATGTCAACTGTTCCGTGATCCACATTCTCCATATACGGTCAATTTAGCTAAATGCAAGACATACTTCATTACTGAGAAAAAACTATTTTAAATAAATATGATTATTGATTTATGGTGCTTAAAATTAATATTAATTCTGTTTTTTTCTAAATCTAAAGAGCTAAGCAACATCGCCCAGCCATCTCCCAGTGAAAGAAGCTAACATCATAAATAGTATCAAACATTTTAAACCGAGTACTGAGTACCATGTAAATATAGCTTGATTTTTAGTTGTCGAAGCGGTGGAATTTAAATTGAAAGTAGGTGGATCAATGAAGGTTGGTCGAGAAATACTTCATTTGATGAATCATGATTAAGTACAAAGATATCCTTCGCAAGTTATGATCATAAATTAAGAATGAGCGAAATTCTATCGAGATTGACTTTTGGGTAGGTGGTTTATTTTAGAATTGCGAGTGTCTGTGGGATTTATGAGGGAAGGAACTGATGGATGATGTATGAGAGATAACTCATAGACAATTCTATGTTTTAATATCAAACTATGTAATATTTAAAAAATATCGTCGATGAACATGTAGACGTTTTCAGGAAGATTTTTTAAAACAGGCGTAACAAAGAACAAAACAAAACTAATCAAAGAATATTGTACTTTGTAAACAATTTTGTTGACAAATGGACATAAGTAAAATCCTTTAGTTGCGTACTTACAGCTGGTGACCAGATGTCATACAACCCAAGTTATTGTTATGATTTATTGTTAAGCGATCTTAGTTTACTTGTTATATTAGAAATGGTATTTGTATAACATCTGTGAAAGTAAATGTTAAACCTTTCTACGTTTAATATACACTGATTGAACTTGTGCATTCATGTATGCACAAGTTCATTATTTTTGTGTACTTATAATTATAAATGAAATTCCATATTTATTTTATTTTCAAAGTAAATAAAGATATAAATACGATTAAATGGAAAGCTTCTAGCCGGTCAGTATTCTCAAAATGCACAATTGTGAGACTAGATCATATATTTACATTCCGTTCACTACACTCTTACATGGCTAAAACCTTTACAAAGCTTTCGGACTACGTTCCCGGGACGTCCTTGAGAATTTGAAACTCAAAGAAACGTTTCAAGCTTCAAAGGCAAACATTTGGATTGTCCTACAAACGGGTATCTGTAAGATATAAGAATGTTATAAATTAAAGCTTTAAATAATATTTAGAGATTCAAGATTTATAAGATTTACAATTGTGAAAAACTATTTTGAGTTTTTTTCATCGTATACCAATTATTAGATAAATCAATGATAGACCTTTTGTTACAAGGTATGGGTAGGGGGTTCTAAAAATAAAGTTAATTGTTTAAAGCTTTGTGGAAATTAATTATAGCAAGAACTAGACATTTGAAATTTTATTCGCTGAAAAACTTTCAATTTGTTCCATTAATTACTACAAGAGAGAAGAGAGTTTACTTCGAAAAAGAACCGAAATTTTCTGTTTAAATAAGATATATTTTACAAAAACTTTCAATCTCAGCAAAGATTTTGAGAAAAATATTTATTTTCCATCAGCGCGTACAAATATTTGAGATAGTTCTGTTTTGTGTTGTTTTCAACTCCGTCCAATTAGCACTTGGGATGTAGTTAACTAGTTTAATTAGTTCATAAACTTGCTTCGGTCAGTGCAATGATTTCGTTCTCAATGTAAATTGATATACAATTACTTCTTGTTCTTGCGTAAAAGCAATTACTCTTGGCTCCGATACCTTAATTATTTTTATATATAACTATAATATTTAAAGCGTGGAAATGAGTTAGTGTCTACGTTTCTTTGTTACATTTTTTCGTCTAAACGTTATCACGTTAGGTGCACAGAAAATTACATACAATTTACACACCTTAAACATGTTAATCGAACAGCAATTATGTTTTGGAATGGAGTTTCTTTGAAATTCTAACTCAGGATAATATGAATTGACTAAAATTAATCAACTCTTGCTTTAAACAAACACACAACTTTGTAGCTGTTTACACATTATCAAATTTCAATGTTACTTTTTTAATACAATTCAATTAAAACAATATACTAAAACAACTAGATGGAATGGATTGATTAGCAATCACAATAATCTTAAACAACAATACAATACAACAATCAATACCTACCTAAATAGGTAACTAGTTAAATTTATGTAGAATTAGTATGGTACAGTGTCAACAAATAGTCTTGATGTTAGGAATTTCGTTATTCATCATCACCAACAACGTCAAGGGTAAATAGGTTTGTTTATAAAGTGTAAAGGAACCAGGGCAGATTACGTTACAACTTGTGAAAGAGATAAGCAATCAAACATATTCCCCAGATTACGACTATATTCTGATACGATAAGAACGTAAAAGTATTATTATATTGCTTATGACAATGTCATCTGGATAATCTGTGGAGACTGTAATTCAATTCAAATGATAAGAGTTAATATATTGATGTATTCTTACAGGTACTAATTCTTGTTAAAAGCGTAAACTAAAACTTAATTTAGAATAGATTGGATCGGTCGGCCTATTTCACACGGTGTCCCTCAGGCCAAAAGTAGCCCGGGGTTAGGTAGGAAGTTGACAACTGAGAAAAAATTCTTTTACAAAACCAAGGCAAAGGACTAATGCAAAAGTTGCAATATCTAAGTGTTATTGTTGAAAAGTTTATTAGCCCTGCCTGAAAAAGGGCATAAAATTAATTATGCAGGTATCGTTAATTTCATTATGTAAACATATTTCGACTATTATTTATAGATCATCATTGTTTCGTTGTTTTTGCATAAGCCGATTGTGGCATTATTTTAATTAATATTACTAACTTATGTCAAAATAATTTATGATTTACTATTTGAAACTGAATAATATTTAATTAACACTCGATAATGACAATATGAAATACCATTTCACAAAAAGGTAAATTTATGTATCGATTGATTATATTTAGCTCAATTAAATTGTCAGATTACTTAAAAAAATTGTTTGACTTGACAATGTTTTTTTATCTGCAACTGAGAGCTGGTACTCACGAAGTCCGGAACCGCGTTGTGAGCCAATGCACACTTTTATTTTCATTGAATTTTCATTCCTTTTGTCTTATGTTCGTTTCGACAAATTGTGTTATTGCTTTAGAACTTTTCTCACTGAAAATTATCTTCTCAGATAATTAGTTCCATGTCGTATTTTTTTTTGGGTATCTTAAAGTAAAGTATTGTCAATATTGTTAAAAAGCCTAATTAGGTTTTTTATTTTTAAATTGAAAACCCTGTTCTTAACCATATTGTTGAAATATGTTATGTATTGTTTATATATTTAGAAGTTACTATATAACTTTGCGTTTTAAACTTTATAATATGTAGACTGATGGATACATAAAATCGAGGTCTATTGTGTTGATGCCTGTCAGCACTCACCAGACAAAGTTGCGTTAAAACCCATCCAGTTGTTTTAATATCGAAGACAATACCTATTTGTTTTATTCGTTTTCATTTATTATTCTTTACTTGCTTTTGTTATTTTTATCTGATAGTTATGTTCATCCGAATTACAGAGATCTATGACAATGAAACGAAGTGTTCGAGACGGGGCTACTTACTTGAATGAAAACGTCTCCCTACAGAAAAAAATTGCAATATCAAGATATATATATGTCACAGGCATATTTGTCGCAAGCAACTAACTTAATTAGCCATTCATTTAACAGCCTAGCCTTTTTAACAAGCCGTTCAATCAGCGTTCGGAATGACATAGTCAACACATCTTCCCTTTACAGAATAGGGTAATTTATTTTAGACTCACTTGAATCATAGACATACTAAAAATGCAAAATGTTTAATTTATAACAAAACCAATTTAAATAGTTTTATTACAAGAGAGCCTACAGCACAATTCTTCACAAGCTCTTTCTGATATATAGCTAAAAGACATTACAACGGCAGATTTAGTAAAATGGTGAGGCTGCTAATTAAAAGCCTAATTAAACTAGATGGCTGCGATAAATTCCTTCAATTATAAATGTAAACTGAAACTCTGTCTGTTACCTCTTAAACCGTTGAACTGATTTAGATAAAATTTGGCATGTTGATAGTTTGAGTTCCATCGGAGCGGCGATGAAGGTTTGCACTAAAGCCGTGCTTGCTTGAAAGCCTAACAGACAGACGGGCAGTCAGAGTTACTTTCGTATTTATAAAATGAATTTAGATTAAAGACTTTTGGGAAGTGGGTGGCCTTTAACCAGACGGTCTTACACATGGACCAACATGTTACTAGATTAAATCCTGCGAATCAAATTAATATTATGATAACATTTTTATTCTACTCGATCGAATGGAGCGTCGATCAATATTATAATCATATTTTGCTGTGTTAAATTGTTGTACTTGTTAATGTGTGCTTTGAGTATTGTAGTTTACTTTTATATTTACAAAATTAAATTAAAACAAAAAATGCCTTACACTTTTTAGCTGGAATGACTATCATACTTATATTGTATGGAGTTATAATTAACGCTTTTGCAAATCTATAACGTACACGAAAACATTCTAAAATATTCATAGGTCTCCTTTAAAAACGTCAGCAATATATATATATTATTTTAAATTAGAAGAAAAATGATACGCAGTCAGTGTTTTCCGTTAATGTAGGTAACTTTTCATTTTTACTTTTGCAATTAGACCGGTCCAGTTTAAAGTGGTTACATTTTTTTTTAATGCTAAAGTTTTGATAATAAGGTGAGGAGCGAAAGCTATGATTTATTGATACGATCAAGAAAATACACTGTTACTCGACAATCACTGTATTAATATTGGTTTCAAATTTAAAAATTATTTAAAATTCAAAATAAAATTTAATTTTAATAGTAAGATATCGGGATGGTTAGTTAGTAAAGTAATAAAGAAGTCGGCTACGTTCACGCGCCCTTAAACTAAACAAAAATAGAAGGAGATGGAACATCGCGGCATGGTCGTATACACAGCTGCGTTTCTTGACTGACGGGTATCTATTACTCACACGCTTTCACCCCAACGTGGGCGATCTGGTCGACACTACGCCATGGTCATTCTCATTCATGATACAAGCAAACCTGTTTACTCACGCCAACATTACAAACATCGTAACGCCTTAAAAATAAACACGAATCGATGGTAAGGGGCCCTGATAACGATTGTTTACCTGACGATTACTGCTCGTTCAAGGTAACGATAAAATAATGGACGCACCGCTCCGATGCGCCCAAGTGCAGGTAACTATAGTCGCTACCATCACAGTCATACAGAAGGATTTAGATTGATGAACCGAAAGAAATTACACTCGTAAAATCGTGTTGACATTGAAAGTTACGCAAGAACTCACATGAGTTCTGTACTTTCGGAACTAGACACCGATGACAATACCGGTCTGTCCCGTCTACTGTCTAACAAAAAGCCGGAATGCCGCGCTTAAAGAGGGTCCCCCTTACCTCTGTCGCTCGAACATATCCTGCGAGGGCTACACAAGACAGCCATAGGAATATGCTCAACTGCATCACAATAACTTTAAAAAGCCCGGTTTTATGAACAGGGTTACACCACACAAATTATCACAGCACAAAACAATTTGCTGTTATGTTATTACACTAGCACCATACACACGGTCACAACAACGAGAGAAGCGACATGCGTCGTCGATTTGAGTTTGTAGTAAACTGAGTGGCGCTTGGCGCTCGCTTCACTACGTCGTCGGAATGAAGTCGTTCTCCGCTAGAAAGCGAATCGTTGCTAACTTCATAGATGTGGATTTTTGCTTTCGGTCGTCGCCCGATGTTTGATGAAGCTTTGTTGCAGTTCGGCTTCGCGACACGCACTGCAGCTTATTATATTTAGGTATTCTTAGTACTAAACGATTTTTTTTCCTTATTACCTAGATGAATAATCATTTAACTAAACAATGCAGAACAAAGTACTTAACGTATAGTCCAAATTTTTTGCGAAACCTACAAAAATAAAGCTGGCAGCAAAATTGTCTAAAATAATAATTGTTCAGTCATTTGATTTTGATTTATTATAACATGTTTTATTCTGTATTTATATACAATTTAGGTATACATACCCATAAAAGGTAGTGATGTAACACTGCATTCGGTTCTTAAATCATTCTTAACTGATTTTAGTTTGTACTTACACATTTAACAGCGACATCTAAGATGCGGTTACTTCAACTACCACTAGTCTGGATCAGTGCCTTAGATGGCGCTGTCATACATCTAATGTAAATTCATAGAAATTATCAACGATAAAATAATATAAAGAGGTGTTCAGTTATCTTTCAATATCAGGTAAAAAAAAAACAATTATAATGCCTGTAAAATATATTTGATGTCTAAGACCTAAATAAAATAAAAGCAAAAATTGACATCTTAAAGTTATTGTTCACATCTTATATTTTAATAGTAGTTTTTTAAAGTAACACAACGTAGGTAATCTACAGGACTATTTGGAGCTGCAATGAAAAATTGAGTAAAAAAACTATTTGTTATTAATTTCAGCCATTTGTTCCTTGTGACGTCTGATAGCATCTTCATGACGTTTGATCTGCTCTTGATGGAAAGAAATTTCCTTGTCTAAATGACCTTTAATGTTGGCCAGTTGTTCTTTTTGCTGTAAATATAAATTTTTAATTAATTACTATGATTACACAATTAAGTTAACATTTAGGTTACTATCTACTTTTTGATATTGATTGAATAACAACATTGAAAATAGGACAAAATCTACTTCAAAACAATATTTCTTTCTTTGCTACCCAACTACAAATATAATATTTAGTTTCAATTAAAGTAAATTTGCCTTTTTGTAGAAGAATTCATCTTCTCTGGCTGCTTCCATCTTGCCAAAAGCACCACCAGCTTCACGAATGGCACCACCACCGCCACCACCCTTTCCAGCTCCAGATCCTGGCTCCCCGGAATACATTCTAAAATAATGTAATTTGAATTAAAGAAAAAGAGTTCCAAAATGTTTCACTTTTCCCAAATATTGTGTTTATTCTAACAAATTAGAGTAAAACTAACTGACACAAAAAACATTATTATTGTCTTTGTAATACACCTAACATAAAACAAAATATGGTTTTAAGATTCATATTATACAAATAAAAATAATCATTTTATTTCCTTTAAGCATATAAAATATAGCCTATTCCAATCACAAGAGGACTAAAGCCAAATAAACAAAATTTGAGATCTAATTTACGCTATGCGCATTTGTCGAGAGCTTGAATAATCATTATAATATACACTATGGATTTTGAACTATTATGAAAGGTTGTATAATATGAAGTTTGGAAGTAAAATTAAAGTGGATATAGCTAATACGGTGGATTAGTGTTGTATTATAAATAAAGATATATTTATTAATCAAGAACTGTTCGAAGCACAATACCAAATCACTGAGCTATTAGCAAATTCTTTTGAATATATAAATCTAGTTTATTTTTATTTTTTCCTCCATTATAATAAGCTACATGTAGGCAATACGTTTTAAAATAAATAAAATAAAAAATCAAAATGTACATTACAGAGTCACGGCAGGTATGATGAAATAATGACAAAGCTTTTCTTATTATAGAATGACTGTGTCATATTGATTGAAGATGGTGAAAATGACATTGAAAATTTCGTTACATATATAGAAACAGGTCTAACTAAAAAAAGCGTGTTAAAAATATATACCATTTCCGTGACCACATAGTTAACCAGTCTTGTAAGCAGAGATAATAATGTGAAATGAAAAAATAAAAATGATCACTTAATTTTTTTGTTGTTATTACGTTAGGTAAATTTATTTAATTACTATATTAAACAAATAAACGATTGTGGAACATTTAAGACAATAATTTAATTTTTATCAACTTTTTGGGTTAAGATTGCGTAATCTAACACCGGTACAAAATATCTCACCTAATATTGTAAACCGCACGCAATAAGGGCGTTCTGGTTCTTGCAATATAACTCATGGCTTTTTAAAATAATAATCTACAGTAACTAAAAATATAATTAAATTTAAGATATTTGCCAAATCCCTTCAATATTAAATTGTTTCAAAATGTCATGAAGAGTCATAGAGTTAATTATTATTAAAAATAAAATTGTCTATGGTCAGCAATAACATAATCTAAAAAACATTTAGCAAATTTGTTATGGTATATAATAATTAAAAAAAAAATTAGTATGGTTATTGAATAATTTGAAGTGCTATTATTTATTATTTAATTAATGTATATATGTGAGGTGGGTTAATACAACCTGTTTTGGACACGCTACTAAGAGATGGCGTTGTAGCGGTTATTAGTTGTATAGATATACAATAGGTGGCAGTTGTTATATTCGATATTAATAACATATATTTTCAAAGATACTTATTTAATGTTTTAACCACTGTTCGCGGATATATATCATGATATATATCACGATATATATCAATTGATTTTTTCCTATCTTCTGAACAACACTCATAGATCTATGCTTAAGGCCTGACTCTGAATGAATACTTTTTATGATTAGTCATTTACAAATTAATATTAAAATAAAATTAGTTGATTTATCTCACAAACAAATGAAGATATATAATAAAAGGTACTTGGTTTTTGTGTTCATATAAAAATTATTTCTCAAATAGATAGACACTAATTCCTTTGTTACTTTTTTTTAATAAAAAATGTCGTATTTCGACACTTGTATTATTTTACAAATACCTTTCACATTTTTAAGTGTTTACAGAATAAAATTGGCTTCGTTTTCTTAGCCTGGATATATATCGGATATATATATATATATATATGAAAAAATCGGATTTTTGATATTTATTATAAAAATCGTTTTTTTTTAACCATGGTTTTAACTAAGTCAAACTATACCTAATAATACTGACTGATTATAATATTATACCATAAATAAAAAAGTATAGAGTTAATTACTTTTACAAAACAATAATAATAAATTGAAATACAACCTGAATAATTAGTAAGTATAAACAAAGTAAATAAAATAAATAATAGTTGAGCTTTTTAAATTGAAAAATACTTACGCCATTTCTTGTTTCTTTATCCAAAGGATATGCTTAAGTTTTTGTTCAGCTATAATCTTATTTAACTCCGCTGTTTCTCTCATGGCTCTTACTACCTGCCTCTCTTCTCTTAGAGATTCCATCTTTATTTCCTTTTCTGTACTTGAATACCTTGGAACGACACAATTTATTTATTTAAAAATACGAGAAATAAATAAATTTTTGTACATTTTAATTAATAGGTATGTGAAATAAAATTTTATGAGTTATTACAAAACTGAATACTTTAAAAATTCTTGAAGGTCCTTGTGGAATGGTAATGTGTTTAGAATGTCTTCTAAAAACGAAATTTTAGTCATATCGAATGTCGACTTTTTTTTATTTATATTATCGCGCATATCTTCGTAATTTTCGGCATCATTGACTTCTGCATGTTCTGAAATGGAGGACCCTGAAGATTCTAGAATTGTCGTATCATTCAGTTTTTCAAGTGGATTTTCACGGAGCGTGTTGATACCACTACAACTTGGCTGGCCAATATCCCTGTCATGAAAAACATTATAGTTGTTTATTATTAAACATATTTATGTTATAAGGAAGTAATTTCGATTTATTTTTCTTAATCGTCATGCAGTATTGAGCAACGTGTACTCGATTATCATTTAAATGTTTGTAACATTAAGTTTTACTTACTCATCGATATTTTCGCTCTTAATTTCAATGTCAGTATTAATAATTGGTTCATTTTCATTTTTAAGAATGTCGTCTTTTATCAAATCTAATATATGGCACACTTCTAAAGACTGTCTAGTATATTTCTGAACCGCCGCACCATTAAGAGTTATTTCTTCACGAGCTATACGTTTCATGTTCTGCCATTGCGTCTTGACTTTCTTAATTGAAAATCCAGAAAATTTTGTGCCAAATTTTTCAGTGAGTTGTCTCAGTATTTCATTCCACACAACATCTTTCTCTTCAGAATGATTAGGACCGTTATTGCTCTTCGTAACGACCACTTTCTTGTGTTCCTTTATTAACTCAAGTAGATATTGTTTCTCATCGAGCGACCAATTTGGCGTTCTCGATCGCCTGTTCGTTATTTTACCCATAGTGCGCGATGCTTCGTTTGGGTCGTGCTTAATTTTTTGCAACGTTTTATTACAAACGATGCATTCGACATCCAATATTATCGGTTTCCACATTTAAAAACAAAATGCAACGAAAATAATTGAATAACGTTGACAAGCGGACAGTACCGTTAATTGCGTGTCGACTGTTTAAAAACTTATTTTGGAATGAGGTTCCCATTGTGTAGAGAAAATTTGAGCAAAATAAATGAATGAAATTATTTTCTATAGGGCAATGGATTAATAATATCTTTTTTTTTAAAACTATTTCGTTATTGCCCTTGCACATAAATACTATACTAAATAATACTTTTTTAATTTATAGTTTTACATTTAATTTAGTTTAGCCTTGATCTTATTTATTAACAGCGTAAGCCGAATTTGTCCCAGTGATTACGAGACGATAGTTGTACATAATAAATCAGTTATCATCATTCATATCATTTCGAAGAGCTCCAGACATACATAGATGTGCAGAAAATTATAGAAGAATCATGATTGCAATTTACTAAATTGTTAGAATTTAACAAATAATTAATTTTAGAGAGGTACTGGCCGGATAGAGAGCGGTACTAGGGCTGTATAAGAAAAAAATTTAAAAACGTAAACAAAATTAAAGTAAATTCCTATCGACAAACTTCAATTATAACTGAAGTAATGTAGGAATACTATTTGACATTAAAAAATTCTATAAAAAGGTTTCATCATTTTGGCGCCAAATTTGTGAATGACTTGCAGTTTACAATGAAATAAAATCGACACAAAACCTGTGTTAAGTTTCGAAATTCCTAAAAAATATTTTGAATAAAATCGAAGTTTCGCGGGAAACCTACTAGTATTAAATATTTATATCAAACATAAATACAATTTATCGAAATTAGAATAATTATAGGTAATCATAATCAGTGATAAGAATGTGAATTAAATTATAACAGAATTTTGAAATTGACAGAGAAAAGTTAAGGATACTGCATACGATGCAGTGGCGTAGCTATCATAGAGTGAGGACGTGTGGTAGGGATATCCCTATCTATAATACATAACTATAAGTACATATATATGTACTTATAGTTATGAAACAATTTTAAATCTTTTTCTTAAATTAGATATTTTCATCCTGTACTAACGAATGTATTTTTGCATGATTAATAAATATTTCACTTTGAATTCATTGATTGATCAGCTATTTTTAAATAAGCAAAACCAACAGTTATTTTTATTATTAACTTCGCACGAGTAGATAAATGGTCTACCTAAAACATTTATATTAACGTACTTATAAATGTGAACTTTTTGTGTTTCCTTTGCCTGCTGACGTAGAATACCTCACTAAAGTTTTATCATAATCAAATTAATAGTTTAGGAACGCATAACATATACATAACAGGACAAACATTCATTTATATTTATTAAGAAGAGCTAACCTAATGTAGAATGTTTATAGTAGTGTCGACGTGTGTTGCGTTTATCTCTTGAAGTAATCAAGTGATTTTCATAGTGAGGTATGTAGATAGGTATCATTAATCGACTCAAAGCTTGCGTAGCCGTGGATCGTTCACGACTACTTTCATCTACAGTTTCATACGATCGAACGAGCTTCATAGTTATTATTTTATTATCGTTTTATTAGGTAATGGTTAATTTTTGGGTATTCTTGTTTATAATATGATGAGTGTAAAGTCGCTAATCATTTCTCCATACTTAGTACGTTGTGATACTTAAATATCAGGTCTAAGATCTTTTTTCAATTAATTTTATTGTCCTTCATTTTTCAAAAGAATGTTACAGTTCATTGTGGAATTATACCAATCAATAAGAGTCCTAGCTCTTATTGAAGTATTTTGTGCTAATAGTTATGGTTCTAATTTTGTTATTGCCTCTGAACCTCGAATCTTAATTAAATAATCAATATTCTTATAAAGTGTTTATAAAAATTAAATGGTATATATATCGTATATATGTCGTATAGCGAACCACACGTGATAAACTTCGATGTCGACGTTTTAAATGTGGTTTCCAAGTCATTTTAATGTCGAAAATTATTCATATTATTAATCATGATCAACTTAAATGAGATTTTGATAGGTAAAAATACTTTTTGTGTTTATTTTTTATTTTTAGCATCAAATATAATGTATTTAGTTTTTGCTGTGTATCTGTGATGGGTAGGTTAGATTAAAACCAAAGATTAAAAAAATTAAAATTGATTTGACCATCCTTTGAGGTTGTTTTTAATGTACTTCCGTAATAAAACGGGCCGTATCTGCGTGTAATGAATTTTCGCCTTACAAATTTGCAATACATATAAATAAGGAAGAGTAATGGACCTAATATTAATCCTTGTGGAAAACCGTATGTAATTTATTCAGATCTCTTTGCGTCTTTCCAATCTCAAGTCCCTGGGATCGATTATTAAGTAGCATTTGAACATTGTAAATCCAGCGCCTGAGATTCCAATTTTTTCTTTAGTTTGTTTTTGAACTGAAACTTTCTATTATATTGTAAGCGATAGAGGAAGAATAGGAGTAAATACAAAAAACTGTCAACTATCGAAATTACTTCATATTTTTAACCTATAACACTGATATTAGGAAGATGAGCAAATGGATTTCCTGACGTAGTAATCGTGCTATTTCAAAGCTTAATACTGCGTGGCCCAATAAACGCCTATAGGTATCATAAAAAATACTTAGCTATAGTGTCTAGTGTACTGTCCCACAAACTGTTAATAGACATTGCATCAATGTGCCGCCAACTGTGATTACTAGCTTGATGCATTCTTGGTTCACATAAGGTCACTTAAGTAACTTCAAGTCGAAACAAAGTCATTGTCGTTTATCTTTATCGCTTGTGTGACGTCGTCATTAAATTTTTCTTCTGTGACAATGTGATAGTTCAATGTTAACAAACTTTGAGGTTATAATCTGTATAATTTATGCATTTTCTTAAAATATGTATGTGTCTTCAAAATATTGATCGTTTTGTTCTTATTTATCATAATCTCTAATTTTAAGAGTATTATAACCAGTTTAAAAAAATATTTGCAATGCAAAAGACAAATTAATTATGTAGGAAGTCTATTTGATTCTGTTAATTAGATTAATATTTAAATGATAGAATCTTTCATTCCGATATATGAAGAGTTTATTCTGAACAAACGGCTTTGTTCTGGGCGTATTATTATATATTAGTATTAGAATTCTAATATTCTTTTATCTAATAGATAAATTTGAAGACAAAATAAATGGATATAATTCGATAACATAACAATGGTTACTTTTTAAAGTTGCAACGCTTGTATCAAAATATTAATAAAAATAAAGCACTTTGTACTTAGTACAGTAATTTTATAAATTGATATAAGTTTTTCATTACAGTGTGTTTTTAGTTCATTGTTAACATTATTAACATATATTTTTGTATTCGATGTTCTTTTTTGTATTTATTTAAAAAATAATGTAATAAAATAAAATTTAAAAAGCCGAGATGAGGAGAGATAAGCCCAGTAGTTAGAATGCGCGTGCATCTTAACCGATGATTGCGGGTTCAAACTCGCTGGCAAGCAACACTTAATTTTCATGTGATTAATTTGTGTTTATAATTCATCTCGTGCTCGGCTGCGAAGGCACGATGTTTTCGCGTATCCTATTTCAACGAAATTCTGCCACCAACCCTCGTTGGAGCAGCGTGGTGGAATATGCTCTAAACATTCTCCTTAAAGGGAGAGGAGGCCTTAGCCCAGCAGTGGGATATTGACAGGCTGTTACTGTATTAATGTTTGTATCATTGACTTAGTTTATCCTAATTTCTCTACATTCAGAATACTTAAACAAATTTTCGGTCGAATATACCACTCGTTAAGATTTTTATTGCTAACCGTCCCGGCTTCACAAGGGTACAATAAGGGTTTACAAAGGGTCTATACCTAAATCTTTCAAATTGAAGAATAAACTTATAAAGTTCAGGGAAGTTTAAATTCACACTTTACTATAAAATGCATGTATTATGCATATAAACCTTCTTCTTGATTTACTATGTTTTTTCATGAAAACTAGTACAAAGTACCTCAATTTAATATGTAAAATGAGTTGATTAGTTTAAAAGGCCTAAAAGAACAGACGGCGGGAAGCGACTTTGTTTTATACTATGTAGAGATTATAGCCTACAGTTGCAACAACCCTGTAGGACTAAAAACCGATCCTTAATATTTTCGTGTAAAGATTATTATTATAATAGATTACGTGATGTAAGATGAAGTATTTAATTGCGATTAATTAATTATTATATTCGTATTAATACGACCTTTTTAAAGCTGATTTATTCTATTTTTTTTTAACAAAAAATATTAGAATGCCACATGATAATCCAGATCAACTTGTTTTTGTTGACTAAGACAACTTTCGTCAAGCCATCTTCCGGTCTTATCGTCACAATTTGATTACCATCTGAAAGCCCCGACCCATTAGGATTAATCTTACAAACCCGAGAATTTTATTAACATTAATTCTCTCAGCACTTACGTTACCTCTAAATCGTTATGTCAAATCAAACATATAATTCTATAACTACTATATAAAATGGGTAATGAGTACCGGATAAAAATACTAACTACTAAATTGTAGCATAAAAATACAAATTTATTTGTATTTATATATATTTTATTGAAACTACTTTTGTTGAAATGAAGTGAAAAAATATATAGATTTTTCTAAATTATTTTTGTATAAATATCCAATTGATTGCACAATCCATGTTGTAAATCTTTTAATGGTAATGTCCAATTATTGCAACATCGCAACTACTTCGAATAACGTAGGAGTAACGTCAAAAACTTTGAGCATAATTTTTAGATGCATAATTGTTATCGTGCATACACTCGGTCATTCGAATATCATACTGAAAATGATAAAAAATAAAAAAATGTACTTTAAAAAGGCATAATCACCTTTTAATGGGACCAAAAAATTGTATTGAAAATTTAATTTGAATTTGGAGTTACAAGTCAGTCGTATGTAGAGGCTCGTTGGTGACGGGTGCCGCTGCGTTGAACCATACAACAATAGCTTGAACTTTTATGAAACTCTTGACATAAAATAAATAATAAAAGTGCTGAACATTTGTATTGTGGTATAATTTTCATGTGACTTTTTCATAAATATTTAACTATAATAATTTATAATATTTTTATATGGTAATTTTTCCGGCCTGCTAGCTAGTGCATGTGAAACAAATATACCGGTTCTCTATAGGTGAGTGTGTTTTCATTCATTTTTACGATAAAAGACGACAGATTTTTTAATACTAATACAAAATACACGTTTTGATATCATGCGTAAAACAGTTCGACGTATTAACTAATTAGAATAAATAAAAAATAAAAAATATATATTCTCCGTTATAGACTATAATATTTTGTTAAGCGCTTAAAATTAGTTTCACTTTCAAAATTAATAATAAGGCATAGATGCGAGCTATAGTACTTGGTTAAATTTCTATCCCACGCTATATACCAGTATAATTTAGTTTAGTAAGAAACATACAGCTTAGAGCAACCTTCATATTTAAATGTCATGATAACTATTAATTTATAAATAATATTACAAATAACTAATTTTATATTCTCAGTAATAATAATAAATATTTTTTTGTAATTAGTATTTTACTTATACTATGCCTTCCAAATTATGGTGTTTCGGTAAATAAACTTTACTTTACTACTGTTAATAAGGAACTTTAAGAAATAATTTAAATCAACATTTTTTTTTTCGTACTGGCGATTTTAAAATATACATTTTTTGTAAAAAATAATTTAGAAGAAAATCATGGTAAAACTGTTAAAAACAATATTTAAACTAAATAAGAATTGTAATAACTGAATGTTTTTTTCCATCTACACCTAATTATATTCTAAATCTAAGCTAGACTCAAATAATGTAGCGTCAAATTTGGTTGTCAAGCCTATAATCATTACGATTAATTTATAATTAATGTTTGGTAATTAGATATCTATTAAAAAATATATCTAATGGGCCGACAAAAGATGGATGATTTCGTAACCGCCATAACTTATTATGAAACTATAAAAAATATCATGATCTAACGAGAAGTTTATATAACGTTATTATATTCCAATTTTAATAATAAAATATGTACTAGAAAATTACAATATAAATATACCTATTTAATTATTTAATCTCTGAATGAAAACGTGATTTCACACCCTAAGACTTCTGTTTCTACACGTGACTTTTAGCATTAGATATTGAAGTAATACCTTTAGCATTGAATGTCTAAACTAATATGAAAAACTGAATATGATTGACTCCATGTCCGCATGTGTCGCTACTAGCTACCAATATTCAATTGTCCAATCCAATAAGACATCATATAGTCGGCACTTTATTGCGTACGACGCCAGGCGACATTTCCCACTGCCCGGAAACGTTTAGATACTTTCGGCTTTTTAATAAATGGTCACGACGTAGCGTAGCTGTTTCGAGAAGATTCGTTTTATTTCTGTCGGTTAGTGAGTGTTTAATTGGAATTTATTACGGTAAAATGGAAATTTACCATTACAAAATTTCTACCTTTCTATGCTTCACTTAAAAAAATATATTAAAGAGAAGTATAATTTTTTTTGTCGTTAACGTTCTTTACCTCAGGAAGCCTAAAAACGTTATATTATTATTATTATTTTAACTAGAAGTAGAGCGAATACAACAGTCATATAATTTATTTTTGATCAGTAATATTTTTCTCCGATCCATATACAAACTTGGTCTGGGTGGAAATAACCAATCAATTATTCTTTAATTAGGCAGCCAACCAATTATAGACTTTATGTTAATATTTAAGCCCCATGGTGACGTATTGAACAGTCTTTGGATTAGTAGTCGAATGGATTACCTTCTAATTTTTAATTTAAAAAAAAAAACAAGTTGTTATATATAAGATTCAAGAGAGTTTCCTAACACGTATCAAGAGATAAATTATCACTATGATATACTTGTATGCCTCATTTTTAGTGTAAAAAATGTAATAGCTTATATTTTTCAATGAAATATTTTAGTATTGTGCAACATTAGATAATAAAATAAATTCATGATGTAGTCAAAGCCATAATTAATTAAACGTCATAATTTTGATGCGTTCTACGATATCAATAACCTTCATGGAATAGTGACTCGTGTCTTGTTAGCAATATGTATGAAAATTCTTTATTGAAATTTAAATAGTAAATTCCGTGGTCAATGGACATTGATACTTGTAGAAACTTTACCGCTGAGTGAAAATCTGCCTTACCGCAAGTTTGTAAGGCTTGTAAATATTACTTGTCATATTTTGCTCGACTATTTTCACCCCTAGATGTAATTACAGAACATGTGTTGTGAGTTATAACTTCTTTATCGCTACTATGGGTTTTAGAGTTCTGTAGGCTGAAACAAAATCATGTTGTAATATTTTTATATTATAAATAATGACCATTTTTTGAACTTTTAAGAAAGCAAGGTAGATATAAATGTCTCCAATATTTATATTTTTTTTATTTATTTATTTAATTTAAATTTTTAATGGTATTATGTATTTTAGTTTTGGCTGGAATGTGTTATAAGTTAAAGGAATATAATATAATATATAATCGTTAAAAAACTTTATGATAATAGTAGCTATTCTGTAAAGTTATTGCTTGACTCCTTGATGACATATTAATTATTGATATATAAACGATATAACATTATAACAATATTAATAATCCGTTGAAAGTTGACCTAAATTATCCTTGCGAATCATTTTAAGATATTGGTCCTAATTGTAAGACAACGTAACTCAATTTAGAGAAAACGCTTAATATTCCTAAGATATTTAAATATATATAGCAGATTTACATTATGTTTGTATATTTTTTACTAGACATAAAAATGTGCAGTTAGAGAAAAAAAAATCAAAAAGACCCTTTTCTGGTATCTGGATATCTACAGATTTTAATAATAGTGTTATCGTGATGTTAATCTTCCGGGTAAATGTAGCTTTGGCAGTGTATGCTTTGAAAGTGCGCGGACCAAGAAAATAATCTTTAACACCTATAGCATAGTAATCTAAATGACAAAAAAGGGAACTGAAACTTTAAACTGTCACAATATAAAAGTTTCATACCAATCGGATTAGTAGCCTATTTTTGGTTTAATACGAAATGTAAAAATACGAAAAATGACACAAGAATTATGCAAAATATACATACTTTCTTAAATATAGGTTTGATAGATATATAAATTGAATTTAGAAAAGAAACCTAAAGTTATCGATTGACGAGTCTAGTCATTGGTAACTCTACGCGAGGTCGTTGACGTGTTGACAGCTTAGTGTTTGTTACAAAACGTTGTTTTTTTTAGGGTTCTGTGACATGGATAGTGAAATAGATAGGTATGTGTCTAAATGTTAGTTTTTTTAATTATCATATGAGCGAAATCGGACATCAGACAGCACGAGGTAGTTTTTAATTAATAGAAGTACGGGTATCTACTATAAAAATCTTGTAAGGTATTTGATCAACTCAAACACACTTACTAATATATACATATGTACTAATAATCGAATAATAATCGTATTAATAATTTAGGGATCCGATATTTAATTTGTTTAAAAGTTCAGCAAAGGCAGACATTTTGACAATATTCGAATTTCTTATTCAACTAAGGTCATTTATAGTCTTAAAAGAGTGACAATGTTTTATGAAAATAATTCGAGACAAAGAGGATGCAATATGAATAATTGGGATATTTGTTAAGATACGTCTGTGTTAGTTCTGTTATGTTCCGTAGTACATAAAATGTAGATTATTTTATTTCTATCTTGAATTCATACAGATTTATATACAGGAAGCGCCCTTCATCACAAGAGACAAACCGATTCCGAATCAGATTTGGTTGTTGTTTTGTGTGTTCATGTCCCATTTTCCGAGTTTTTTAATCTTTCCGTTCTGATGTCAATGAATCAATAACGTAAAAAGTAACCTTTATTATTTAATAAAATAATAATAATTATCTTTTACAAATAACCATATTTTTTACGTTTAATATGTAAAGTATGTCCATTAAAATTGTTAAATGTAATTCAATTTTAAAAAGTAAGAAAATAATTTTTTTGTACATTTGTTACATTTAATAAAAAAATAATAAACAAAATAACAGAGGCATTGAATTTTATATTTTTTAAAAAGGAATTGAAAGTAATTAAGTTCATAATAAAAGGAGGTTATTGTAGCAAGTAATACGAAAACTTGAAATTGAATTACGTTCAAGTACATTTCTTGTAAGGTCCGACGTGTAGATAAAAACATTTATTTATTCGGGTACACCATGTTAAATATTTTACAAACATTTTAGGTTACACTACAGACTTAAATGAATCCCATTTTATAGGATTTTTGTGAAGAAAAAAAAACTATTTAATTATGAAATCAAAACATGAAACTGACAATTCTTGCCTAAGGTTAATATGTTTAACGTGTTATAATGTTCTGTCAACTAATCCCGTCATGTTATTGGCCGCTCATATTATCTACCTCTCTTTTCTGAAAACTAAGTATTAGCGTCTGCAGGATTTTATTATAGAAATTATATTTTATTGGACAAAATCATATTGCAACAATGTACAATATCAAGAATGCTTTGTGGTTAGTCGACTACCGGTCATGACTACATGAAAAAAAATATCTAGCAAATGATCTCAATTGACACGTCTATAGGCCGGATAACCATTGAGCAGATGGTAACCACATAAGATTACATTGAATATTTCAAATCTAACTATGTATGACGCTACTCAATCTCGTAACCTTTATATTTTTTGACTTTATACGAGTAAAATTCATTGATTCTAGACAAACGATTTTATAAGTATCTGATTTTTATGTCAATAAAAACTGTGACTATATAGGTATACGATACTTTTATAAATTAGGTATAGGTGATCTATATAAGTATATATGTATTACAAAACTTATTTATGTAAATAAAATAAATGTTTTGGCGTTTCGGCAATAATTATTAACTAACAATTTAATAAATATAATAGTTCTTCATTTTTATATAATAACCATTATATGAGTTTAAGGTTACGTTTAATGATAGTACAATTTATAATTTTTACTTCCAATCAATATACTTTCCTACGTCATATATACAAAATTGTATTTTATTTTTAACATCCGATCAGACTTTTTGTAGTAGAGAAAACTTAATTTCAATTTTATAGGTGGCAGCCCTAGTCAACGGTTGTGTGGGTTCAAGCTACTTTTACTTTACTTATAAATATTGATTTGTAAATCCATACTGCGTTTCTTTTTTGAATGTCAATTCAATGATAACAAAAAAATAATCTCGTTTAACAAAACATACGCTAAGCAGCGTTTGTAAATAAGGCCGCTATGTACGATATAACAACTTGTTAGTCAATATAAAAAAGTGTGATTCTTACGATAGTCGTACATGATGTGTAACATCCCTAACATCTGTAATCTTACCTTGATAATAAGAATGTTTAAAATTGTATGCTCTCGGAAAATGTTTTGGTATCTGTGAAAGTCAGATAAAAATATGCGCGCTTCCCCGTCATTCTGTTACGCACTTCCGTTCTTTTACGACAAAATAAATACAACTCTCTTTTCATAAAATAAATACAATAATATTATTTATGTTAATTTTGTTCCGCAGTGCAAATGACGTAAAATCAAAATGAAGGATCTCGGCCTTAAAATCCCTACACGTAATGTCCTCACGGGCGCCGTCGTTAACTGGGAGGATGACGAGATGGCGGGCCTCGGTGACACGCCTGAGAATCTCACGCTATCATGGAAAGACCTATCAGTGTACAGGAAGAAAAAAATCCAAACAAGTATATGGAGATCAGCGATATATGAAGAAGTCAAAGTACTACATGGAGGTAAGACTTACTATTCTTTAATTTTTCTAATAATTTTTAAGGGTTGGCAAGCGGTTGGCACGATAAATAGTTTCACAACTGATTTAATTTTTGTGTTTGATAATAAACGTTAAATATTTTTTAGAGTAAGCAGTCTCGTGATTTAAGATTAAAAAAATCGGACATTCTATTTCTTTTCATTTAAAATATATTATATTCATATATACGTCTTCAAGTAAAATTATTTATCAATTATATTAATACATATATTTTGAACAACTTTAAAAAAACCTTAATCATCTTTTACGAAACGCACACTAATAAAAGAAGAAAATGACATATTAAACGATCGATGGTAATAAGAAATTATTTAATAATTTTTAAATGTGTATATTAATACTTAAATGTATATTTAATCGGTCTAATTATGATCGTACTAGAATTAAGAATAGTTAAAGCTCGGTAGTAAGAGTTATATATTTGTCAATATTAGTCCAAAATGATTCTATTAATTCATTGTTATCTACGTCAGTTTAAATACAATTTAAAAGCATATTATAGTCTATATCACGACTCGTTCTCTTTAGGATTGATAAAATAAATATCATGGATATATTAAGAATGAATTCAATATAGTTATTAAGGAATAATTACAAAAATAATATATAAATTAAAACCTACGTACTAAAAATCTTATTTTTTCTGTCACAAGACTTAGGACATAAAAAAAAAGAAAATACTAGACAAACGACATATTCTAATTTTTTAATCGCCTTTAAACGTATTATTGTTTTGTTGGTCTACGTTTGTACATCAAACGTAGACCAACAAAACTATTTTTTTTTAACTATAACCATTATAATAAATTAATACCCACATGAATTCTGTATTTCTGTTGTATCTTAAACATAAATAGCAGTGTGACTAAGATATTAAAATCCAATTAAATAAGTGGAACTTAATAATTTACCAAATCAGAAATGAGAATTCAAATGTTAAGTTACCTCGGAATTAAGTAGACTGTCGTTTTGTAACATGTAATGATTATAAAGTCGAGAGAGACCAATGAGATGAGTTTAATTATAAGTAATATGTATTTTATCGTTTGTCAATGAGATTCCTACGTTTTACTTAATCGCTTCAAGTTATGCCAAGGCTGTTAGCACATAGAACAAAAGTTGAGTTCACGTGTAATAATATCGAAAATAATAATAATAATACCTCTTAGCTATACTTTTTTTGCAATAAATTATCGATATAAATGTTTGTTTATATCGATAATCAAGCGCATCTCTTACAAATGTTTGGTAGATGAATTGTATATCGAATAGTCGAGCGATTCTTTACTATAATGGGGTTTATATTATCGTTGGTTATATTATTAATGTAACTTAAACTTTGAAACCTATGTCATCGTCATTATATATTTTATATATATATATATATGTACATACTGCTCAATGACTCAATTAGTAATTGTCCTATAGAAGATGATATACTATAGTAAAATTAAAAAATATATCAATTTAAAGACTTACTTACGCACGTACTAGCTGATTATCTGACGAATTGTATTAGAAAAAACAATCGACTGTTAAAAATGTTAGCTAAAATGAATCTTTGCTGAGTAAAATTTTAAACTTACCTACTAACATACAACGCACAGTCTAAACCGATGGCTCAAAAGAAAAGATTTTTGAAAATAAATATCCTAATGGGCTTAAATGGAAAATGTAAGTTAGTATGGAAATTCGTCATTGTTGTGTTTTAGATATACGGTTATCGGTTTTAATGACTCTTTTGATATGTAAAAGAGAATTGTTTCAGTATTTTTGGGAATTATCATCATCGCTTAAGAGAATTGAGGTTGAAATTATGTAGTTCGTATTTTTTTAAATTCCATATCGAAAAATAGATCTATAGACAACCCGGATTTAAGTCGATTTCTGTATAATGTTTCTGATAGCATATTGTATCAGGTTCACGGCTAGTAATTTAATAAGCGTTTTATTGGTCGAATCATATTCGTAATAAAAACTTTTTTGTTGAGCTGCATTTTAAGTTTATTTTAAAAACGATTTCAAATACAAAAATACTAAGGTGCAAGCACAAGTGGGTTTTAAATGAGGTGAACAGAAACTACTTAAGATAATTATTATTGCCTTCTCAGCACTATACTTCTAGCGTGGAGACATAATTGCGAACTGGTTTCAAAGGAATTATATGGCGTATATGCGACACTTCACTATCATTATAGATCGGGTAGTTAATAATATAATTATTGACTTTAAAATATACCGTATTTACGTATAAATATAATAAAGATATTGATTTAATATCAGACTATGAAATTAATTGCCCGTCGTGAATTTTTGTTCCCATTATTTGTCTCCAAATTAAAATCTATTTCAGCCATCCTTTGGGAAATTGTTGTATTCTAAATTGTATCAACATCTGTATTATTTTAAATATTGTGTTACTACTAAAGTAAGTAAGTAAGTAATACTGCATTCCCTCGTGAGTTGAGTTGATGCTTTTTTCAAGCAGTAATTTATCCAAAATTATTTAAGTCACAAAATAAATTAATTAAATTAAATCTATAAGGGGTGCGAAGTATTCCAACACGCTACTCCTGTGCTCTGCGTATACATGGAGTATAATTGATGACCTTAAAGTTTTGTTCGCCGTCAAGCACAAGATAACTTTAAAAGACAAATGAAGTATATAAAAATTCCGAGTTCATTGTTCGGATTTGTTCCCACGGCCTTCAGTTAAGATCCAGGTGCTTTAGCCACTGGGCTATCTCGACTCTTATGTATATTTAATGCTAATGATTTGTTCCTTATTTCCAGTAAGCGGAATCGTCTCGTCCGGCAATTTGGTGGCTTTAATGGGTTCAAGGTGAGCGCTTGAGATTCATAATTAACAAAGATTAAATAAAATAATAAATATCAAAAATTGAAAATTTATTTTAGAGTTTTTATAAGGTCGAAGAGATACATTAATGGCCTGATAAATGTGCAGTTTATATATTACTATTTTCATATAAATTGCACTATTTACATTAGGGAAATTCGATAAAACTACAGCCTTTATCATTGACCACAATTTGTCTATCTACACAAGTATAACTATATAAAATAATTTAAACTACATCATTTGGCTTTAAAGGTTTGGATCCTTTGGCCTTTTTTCTTTTTTGATAGAACAAATGTTGCCTAACCAAAAAAAAGAACCAACGATGATAAAGCCCTGACAAAAAACGTCGAATGCATAATTAAAGTGTAGGACCGCCATATTCTATTCATACTGATAAATTGTCTGCCCGACCTAATGTAGACTGGATCTTACGACACTCAACACAATTAATCTGATCTTACGTCAACATAATTAAACTGTCTATCCAGTTCATCTACTTAAACGTATTGCAGAACAAAGGTATCCTATTTTATACCAGAATAATTAATACCTTGATCAAAATAAATTATCCGCTAAGTAAGTATATTACCGATCAAGGCTTAGTCTGTTGTTTGAGATTATTTTTGATTGTTCCCTTTAAACCATCTGACATAACGTCCGTCTAGCTCAATTGAATGCATCTTTAACTTAACTTAACCCAATTATGATGTTTGTAAAATGAAGCATGAATGAATGAAGTATGACGCGTATTCATTTACAATAATTATTTCATAAAGGACACATGCTTCTCTTTGTTTGTATGAAATATAAATATGTACGTGATGCTCAGAGCCGCATTATCCATTAGGAAGTGTAGAGAACTGCCTTGGGGCTAATGATATAGTTGAAGGCAGATTTGATCCCATTTTGATTTGATTAGTTATGAAATACCTTCGTTATATGTTAAAAACTTAATAATTAATAAAATTCCGTTGTGGTAGAAAAAAATAATATTTTAGGAAGATAGAAAATGGTAAAGAGCGTCTAGAGACGTATTAAGAGACGTGATTAATCGGGTTCGGGTAAACCTCACCATTTTATTGTAAATTACGAAATAACCATGAATTTAATAAATTGTATAAAATTATGATTTAATTAAACTTTTGACCTTAATGAACTTAGATAAACAAAATACCAGTCAAAACAGTTATGTATGTCATATGCTTAAACGTACTTAGAATTCACAAAATAAGTCCAAGTCAAAATAATAATGCTAATACGATAAAAAGTGTGTAACTATATATTTATTTTTCCCAATTTTTAAAAATATCTTCCCTTTATAAAAAAAAATATTATAACATGGGCAGAAAGAGTAAATATATGAAACTTGTTTACGAATTCGAAAGTGAAACATCAAAAATTTACTCGAACATACAAATAAGTAATGCTGGCTTTCATTAATAATAGTAATTATTATAATTATTGTGTAAAAATCAAAAGTTGCATTACGTGTTCACTGACGAGTTTCGAGTTTTTTTAACTTAGCTTTAACAGGACTCTTTAAACTAGGGTTGGGCCGAATATTGTTATTAAACCTATTTAATTGGGAAAAATTACCCAATGTACTTCGAATAAAGAGATAACACCATATCTTGCAATCATAGCATACCGGTTTAGGTTATATATATTTCATAAGCAATTTTGCGTCGTGAAAACATCGTGATATGTTGTATTTTTTTATTATTTTATATTCATAAGTATACAATTATTAAAAAAATATTACATAGGTACACAGACACTTGTAATTTTGCAATTGTTAAAATCATTCAAAATATTCACCTCGGCTACATTTATACCGAATATTCCAATGTATTCGATCAACGTCGTGTTCAGTTCAGCCCTTGAGAATACCTTAATATATAAGAATGTATAAAATAGTATTTTAAACCTTATCCGTGTTTTAGTTTTATTGTGAACTTTAAAAAAACTCTTCTATTCATCAGTGGGGCCGGCAAGACCACTTTACTCGCGGCCATCAGCCGTCGAGATAAGAGCGCGATGTCGGGTTACCTGATGTTGAATGGGCGTCTCGCTGGGGCCGAACTCATCGCCCGCATATCTGGCTTCGTACCGCAAGAGGATTTGTCTATCGACGATTTGTCCGTTGCTGAACACATGGAGTTCATGGTGAGTGACCTTTCCGATATGTCGAATAAAGAACTGTTTGTTTTTAT
Organism: Vanessa atalanta; assembly: GCF_905147765.1. Classification (NCBI taxonomy): domain Eukaryota; kingdom Metazoa; phylum Arthropoda; class Insecta; order Lepidoptera; family Nymphalidae; genus Vanessa; species Vanessa atalanta. The sequence continues at coordinate 8,424,907 of NC_061871.1, forward strand.
TTCTATTGAAAAATATTTTGTATGTAAGATTTCTTTGAGGCCTTTTTATTAAGTTTTACGATTAATCTTGGGTTTATCTACAAAGAACTCACTTATTTGCTTGGTGTCTTATTAATTTTGTTTTTTATGATATCAATTATACGCTGTTTGAATTATAAAATATAATAAACTAATATTCTAAAAAGGTGTCAAAGTTTTTGATTTTTTTTAATTACTACTATTCCGATGGATATGTAACTTTCATGTTATAATAATAAGGTGACAAAATATGTATTAAGTATTAACTTTTTAAATGTAACACAGTATTCTTTATCCAAATAAGTAATATTACATTGATTCGAATCGTTGTAGTTGATTTAAAAAATGAACGAGTTTTTATATGGTTTTACTTTTTAATGCGTATCCGTAGATATCTTCGTCGATTGTGGGCCGATTTCGATGTTGTTTTTTTATGGTTTCCTCCATCCCATAAGAATCGGAAACCTTATCGGATCGTTATTGTCTTTTTGACCATCACAGCCTATTCTCCACTTAACAAAAATTGTTGACATATGGTACTAAAATATAGTTTGGTGACACAATCACGAAAGTATAGTATAAATAAATTCTGATTTTGGTGGTTGATGTACAGGCTTAATACAGACATAATAGTATCATGTGGTATTTGTTATATTTATCATATATATCATGACACTCGTTATGACATATTCAAATATTAGAATATGAGCATTTTTTTTAAATTAATGTCAATTTTTTTTGTAAAAGTACACTTTATATTATTATTATTTAGTACTTTATTTAGTCTTGAAATACCGAAGTGAAACAAAAAGTATTCGTAAAGTCAATATGACTACAAAATATTATAACACTTCAGGAAGAAACTTCTGGTGGGATATGATAGTCCACTGATTACCTACCACTGTAGTTATAAAGTCAAGTGTATAAATATTTGTATTTTATAGATCTTTTTTAGAAATAAAATATTAAACACCGAACAAATCATTTTTCCTATTTCATTTTGGCCTTGCAACTTTTAAGTTGATTTATCAAATAATTTAATCAAACTCGAAATTAGTATAACTTAAAATATAAAAGAAACCGTTGAAATAAAAAACCGTTGAAATAAAATTTAATATTTAGACTATATAGACTAAAATTATTTAGACCAATAATTTTAGAGAAAAATAATACAAGATTTTTAAATAAAAGTATTAAATAGATGAGATACGACCGCGATTTAATTGTATCAAATTAATATTAATAACATAACATTATTTAATAAACCTAATAATTTAATATTTCAAACGCGAAGGGGCAAGCAGATAGGGGTACTACTTACTGCTACTTGAATTTTGTTAATCTATAAATAATATACGTTCATGCGAAATTACTACAAAAGCCCTAATGGTTATCCTATTATTAAAAAGTAATTATTGTGCCCACATCATTTCGTTCCTATAGTTGAACGGAATCTTGAAAAACTCGTCGAGTGAGTATTTATGACATAGAATAGGGATTCTTTGACATAAAAACTCACCTGATTACATCCTTATTCAAGATCCCTTTTTGTAATTACTGAAGTCATAAATAATTACCTGTGCTCATTTAACATTCAGCAAAGTGTACGCATAATGAGTTGGCTAATAAAGACAGTAATAAACAGAGTCGTCCTTGAAAATCTAGGAACTAAATAAAATTACAGCAAGCAACATAATTGCAGTCTAGAAATAGTTTCAAGTTGTTACAAGTATTCATTTCAACCGGTTTTCGAGTTGTCGCTTGTTTGTTTTCAAAAGTATAATGAAAACGGAAAGTTATTTATATTAACATAATGAATAAAAATCCTCAGATATGAATCCGTTATGCCGTTAGCCGTAGTTGTTTTTACAATTAGGTGCTTCTGAATCGTGTAGCATTATTAAATGAAATATGAAACATCATTAAACCTAAATATAGCGGTTTGTTAAATATTATCGTAAGAAAAACAGTTACCCGTAGGTTTTGAATATTGTTTGAATGAAAGAAACTGTCATTTGGTTACATAAAAATAATAATCAATGTAGAGTATAAGTAGAAAGTATTCATCAGTATACTATTAATATAAATATAAATAATCATGAGAAAACGTGAAACACAAACCTTTGACCGCAAAATGTACGTATTTAATACCGTTATAAGTATATAATAATATAATAATTTAGCAATATTTTTTTAAAATAACCTTTTGCATTTAAATTTCTTGTTCTTGTTAAAAAAAAGGGACTATCTTAGAAATTTTTCGATGTTATGTCGCTGGATTAAACAATTAATAAATTGTTATAAATGTACTCGTGGGTACAATAATAAAAATAGGAGCGTAAAGATTTTTTTAATATAGTAAAAAAAATTAATTAGAATTTAAATGATCTGGAAATCAAATAATTTTTGGGGAGGTTAAACCAGACCCGATCAGTGTTTTGGAGCTTATCATTTACCTTAATTAAATGTATTGGTGCATGACATACTAATAAATTAAATAAAAAACAACATTCAAATATATTTTTTGATCTTGCTCAATTAAAAATTAAAAGCTTAATAATATTTAAATGGACTTTTCGAAATTAAACTTCAAGACTTTAAAGAAAAATATATAAATTTTTAATGGAATTCTCACCGAGATAAAAATTAAATACATTTTCCAAAAAAAAACGTGGGTAACCCAAAAAAGTCGATTTTCAATCGATTTTTTTTATCCTCTTTTTTCGATTAAAACACAATCTGACTTACTTGTTTATTATCGAAGATATATCTTATATATCGAACTTTTATTTTATAGTACCTCATCAGTTTCAGATTCTGTACTGAAACTATAAACTATGTCCGCATTTGCTATAACTTTATCTATATGTTGCATAATGTTATTAATTAATAATAGAAGTCAAAAGAATATTATGAACAGTTATTTGAACCTTCGTATTCTCCTAGTACCAGTAATTATTACTATTTTTGGGATGTAGATAGTCTGTAAAGATTTACCAATTAGGATCATAGCATACATAAAAAACTGTTCTCGACGCCTTAAAAGGTGAATTCTAATGACTGAACCCGTCTAATTTTTTTTTCAATGGGCGTGAACTTTTTTTACTTGTTTTTATTTAACTTAACCTGTTAATATGAATGGGTGATAACTCGTTTAAATTTTGGAAACAGTTTCTCACGACGGATTGAGTGATATAATGCTTTATAATATAATACAGCACTGCATACAGATTTGTTGCAGGTAATACTGCAGTACTATTTAGTATACTATATTTTTTTCTTTTTGTCCATGGATCGAATAAAAAATTACTCTTAAAAAGGTTTGTGTGTTTAATTATTTTTATTTGTTGAACCATTTCGGACAGCAGACTGGTGTGACGGCTGCGATAGATGTGTATTCTCGACATGATTTTTAATGTTATACAAATCTTACAGCAACTTAAATGTGATAGAAGTACCTAGGTCACACATTTAAATTTTAGTGTAATTTATAAAATTACGAATATATTTGCAATGATTATTAGAATTCGACACATACAAATTGACTCAACTATAATCTCTTATAGTATAATTTTATAATATTCACAGATATGGTAAATAACGTGAATAGCTAAAAATACACCGAATTTTCAACCAATCAGGGCGATATAGAATATCCTATCAGACATACTAAGCCAAGTGAAGGGCCGTACTAAATCACTGATCTAATTTGCAAAGAGTTAATAGTAATTATTATTAACGAGGGTACTATTATATAAGTTTTGTTGATAGGAATCTACAATGCGTACCGTGCGTGATCGAACGGCCCGTGTGATTATATGTATTTATATATTTTAAATATAAAAAAAATATATGTCTCTGTTATTTATCAATTGAAGGTACAGATACGGTACTTTACATATTTTGGACGTATACAAATCGATCTTATACACTATATTTTCTTGTGTGTTTTGTGTCTTCGAAAAGTTCGAGCACAGCTAAATTCTTTCCAACATATATTGACATAGCTATATACCTAAAAAATTACAACATTTAACGTATATGTTTTTAAGGTAATGGTTTAGCATCGTAATAATGTTATATTATAGGTAGGTTTTACGATGTTCAACCGTCTCTATGATACAGTCTATCCTTAAACTATAATCATAATGTAAATATTTCATATCAATCGGATATTTTTTACCCTAAATCTAAAAATAAATAAACATAAAAACAAAAATCTAATAATAGTACGATGATCGACGGCTTATATTCCAAAGGTAATTAAACTAATGAACCATAGAGCTTTGAAATATCAAATGTGATGTAACGTTTGGTGGTTTTTTTACTCAATGGTTCGATTAAGATAATTATATGATCATCTTGACAGATTGCCTCGTTGATTTAATGGTTAGATATAAGGCTGGAAACCCCGAGAGGTTAGGTTCAAAACGCAGGTCGGAACGATAAAGTTATTGGGTTTGTTTTTGTCAAAGTATTCATGGAGCAACTCGGAAGTTAGCAAGTGTACACAATAACGTGACTCGAAAAGCATGTAAATCCCTTGGCACTGCACCTGAATTCTCTCTGATGTCGGTTTTGCTGACCCTTGAAAGTGTACTTGTGTTTGCGGACACACTCATTTGCTATAATATACCAAGCGTAGTTGCCTGGTCTCTTTTGAGATTGACCTTCGTAGCCGAAATCGGTCGGGTGGACATAATCATGATTATCTTCGTTTCAATAATCTAGTATTTGGTTAAGTAATATTTTTATTTATAGAAATATTCAAATGGACTCGATATCCGTAATATAATAACGAACGGTGACATTTTTAATATCGTAAAAGATAGATTATATAGATAATGTATATTAATAAGTTTTATATTACTTACGTGTCCCTGACTTGGTCTAAAAAAAGACTGATTTACGCCTCCCTCCACGTGTAAAAGTGTTAGTATTTTTTGTTTTAATTAGTGATTACCTGATAAATTTATTAAGCAGAATATGTACTTAATGCTAGCTACAAACTATTTCAACGTAATAAAAATATTTCTGCATCATAAAAATCATAAAAATAGATTAATTTCCATAATACATTTTACACTTTCAATTATTTTATACAACAAACAAAACAAACGCTGATTATTTTTTTATAATTTCAGTTCAAAATATGAAAAATAATACCAATCATATAAAAGAAAAAATGATCCTGTATTAAACCTATTAAGGCATTATTTTATAAATATATATTTATTTTTAACTACAAGCCTAAATCTTATTGTTTCAATTCGAATTATGACAGATCTCTATTAAAAATTTCAACATTTATTATCACTAGGTATAAAACAATAAAACCTCATCTTTGTCTGATTACCTTTAATTTCAATTCCAATTTATCGCTTCAGTGGTTGCGGCTAGCTGTAGCTGTAGGTACATAGAAAATGATAATTAATTGAATCAGAGCTAAATAATTATCTTAAGAATATATGAAATATGAATTAGGTATTTTAATTCACGCAAAAAGTTAAAACTCTAAGTTTGAATGATAAAATATTAAAAATTAAAGGAAAAACAACTTACTCGACATTACAATCGCGTAAAAAATAATCATGAAAATCATATGCAAAAATATATTGTACATTTACGATACGAAACACTAATTCCGTAGTTCTGGTTGTCACTTGTAACGACTACGTGGTAATTGCATTACGACACAAAGTTTTAAAAATACCAACGTTATATTTTCAAAGTCCAAACGGTGAACCGAGCGTGATTACTGTCGCTTCTCAATTTGTTTTTGATAATGTTATGTATGTACGCAAAAACATAAATGATTTTCCCAGAAATTGCGACGTACATTCTATTAACACTAGGAACAAGAATAAACTTGTTACTCCAAGTACCCGATTACACAGGGTTAGTAACTCTTTTTTGGGGCAATGTATACGTTTTTACAACAGGATCCCAGAAAACGTTCAAAATTATTCAATTATAAAATTCAAAAGAGTCGTTAAAGAGCGTTTGTGTGCTAAAGGATATTACAACACTAATGACTTTTTAGTTGACTGCACACCTTGGGAATGAAATGATCGCCTCCAGGCTGTTTCAAACAACTAATATATACTTATCATTGTACCTTCATGGAAAATGGTTAAAAAAAATGAAAAAAAATATATCCCGCTGAGTTTCTTTCGCCGGTTCTTCTCAGGTCCGAGGTGCTAAATTCCGAACCGGTGGTAGATTTTTGACAATCAATAAGCAAGTGCAAACACTTCTATATTGAATAAAGATTTTTGACTTTTGACTTTTGACTTTTTTGATTCAGGACTAGTTTGTTTAATACAAATTTCAGTACAACAATTTATTTATTTTTATATTATTAAGAACGCATGCACTGAAAATAAAATTGATATCTAATAATATAATACAGCAATCTTGTATTAATGAAAGTAAGTTTGAATTAAAAACCCTTAAACGTTAATGAAATTCAAATTATTATTAGCAAATGTCACAGAGATCATTTTATTACTTAATGGAAAAACACGTAACATTATTAGACGAATATCACATTCCCACGAGTTTTAAAATTAAATATTAATGATTTAAAACGTGTAGAATCTGTTCAGATTAGGAGAGGATTAAACGAGTTTATTTGCATAATAAATCTGTTTGATTTTAATTTATTTCGTTGACAGATCGATAGTTTTAGAACTAAAGCCACAAAAGTATATCCGTAAAAATAAATTACAATAAAATAAAAGAAAACGACCTCAAAAAGATTATCATATGTACCTATATGGATCTCATTATAAGATATTGGCAAATTGAACTAAATTTAAATAAAACAGTCACGAACAGTTTCAAGATATGCCTATCTTCCTTTTAATACAAAAATAATTATCGATATCGGTTGACTTAGTACAAAGAATTGCTCGCCAATATTCCAAAATTAGTAATTATCTCATGGTTTTATGGGATCAACAAGATACTTGTATATACTGTCAAGATTCATGCAATAGAACAGCATTCGTATTAACTATTTTAACTAATTGAAAACCTTCCCTTTTTTATTGTCGGTCATAAATACTCATACATACATACTCTAAAAAGACTTCTTAGAAAAATAAATAAGACAAACATAAAAGTTATTTTAAGTGAGGTCATTAATAATAACACCTTAAGATTCGTATAACATTTTAAAATTTATAAATAGATATCAAATTTATCTTATAATAGGTACTATTAAGCTCAAATATGTAAATTTTATTCTAATCAATTTAGATTATCGATTTATAAAACGTTACAATACGCAAATATTACAAGATTTGCGACTGGTTTTTTTTTTAATATCTGTTGGATTAACGGGGACCAATTCTACTAACAAAATGCCAATTTATCGCAATCGAATTAATATTAGGCCGGCTGAACATAGTTCAATTCAACCCCAAAAAGACACAAGTTTGCTAAAAACAACCGCTAAAAATTACCATTCGTCGTATCTCCACGTTTTGGAAACATTCCCATTGCTGCCACAACTAGAATACTCGGCGTTGATGTTTTAAACCACGTTCAGTTCCGAACGGAACTGAACGAGGAACTTTTATTGGAAGATAAAGTCAAATTAGCATCAAAAAAGCTTAGTGTGCTCAACAAGGCAAGATGGTACTTCACGTTGGCCTATCACCTAAAACTACACAAGGCGCTAATTCGGCTTCACATGGGGTAATGCTCTCACCTTTGTATTGCAGGTGTACAAGGGCACTTTCCCACAGATGAGCCTCCTGCAAGTTTTTTCACCTGTAAAAAAAATTGAATCGGCACTTATTCTCAGCAGTTTTATTATTGTTTATTTCAATTATATACTATGGACTTATTACAACTACAATTTAACAATTAAGTTCGGTTTTGACGATATGCTATATGGCAACATCGCATTGGTTTGGTTCTGATCCAACGGTCGATCTGATGTATGATGTATGATGTGATCTGATTAACGTATGTTAATCGTTATATGCTAATAGAATTGCCCCCAGTACCTTTATAATTTTAGCATTCCCCGTATGTTTTTTTATATAAAATATTACCATACTGAACATTTAATAAAGAAATAATTTTCTATATTATTATTTTTTATCTTTATTCTCCTACATACCTGACACAATTTAATGTTACTTACATGAAACTAAATAGGAACGAGTCCTAATGAAAAATGTTAAGACGAAAACGTCTTAGGTATACGCAAATAGATAACATAAAAAATGCAATGGTATTTAAGTCTGTTACTTGTTGGTACCCTGATTAAATAAAAATCCATCCTTAATAAGACTAACCAAGTTTTCCTTTCTAGCCTAACTAACCTAACTTTGACTATCCCAATTAAACACGACCACAGAGAGATCAAGCGCAGGACTCACATTGCGTGACATAGTGACATTAAGTGGTTTCCGAGACACGGAAGTGTATCATATCACATAAAATATACAATTAATATGTACAGAACCTGTTCATCGTGATGCTAGAACATAAAATAGATAACTATATATAAATCGGATTTAAGCATATTAACTAAATGCGAATAAACGAAAAAAACTGCCTTTTTTAATATTATAAAATCGTATAAAAATAAAACATTGTCATAAAATAAATTTTAAAGAATCGTTATTTTTATCTTTGCATTGACGATTTTTTTTGTCTTTGATATATTTAATGGTCCCTTGAATGGTATTACATTATGTCTATGCATCAGTTCACCAAGGCATAAAATAATAATGTGTATTTTTAAAAGTGTACCTATAATATTAATAACAAAAACAAATCTAATACTTTTTTAATTCAAACAGGCTCGTCTCATGATGGACAAGCGTTCCACAGCATCCGTGCGGACAAGGCGTATCCAACAATTGCTTGGTGATTTAGGGGTCATGGCATGCACGAGTACAAAATTGAAAGCGTTGTCCGGGGGAGAAAGGAAACGCGTTGCATTGGCTGTTCAGGTAAGTTTTACGATTCTCAGCTTTTTTCAAAATTGTTATTAAAGTAAATTTTATGAAATATCCATAATATTTTCTGTATAATTTATTCTTCATAATAATTGATCGACCTGTAAGTGTCGAACTCTATCGGAGAAGCGTAGTGCAGAATATTAAATAAATCCTTTACATAGTTCAATCTCATGATCAAGATTATGGTTACGCAAAAAGTTGCGCGCTGGACAAGCGGTCTGCGCGAGTGTACGCGCTACTTGTTTGACATACCTATAAAAAATAAACAGTCAACGCCACACGACGTAGTCACAAAAGCTGCGCGCTTTCTCGAGTAGCGTAAAGCGATGTTCTGCGCTTTGCTTTGCAATATTTGTGTGCCAGCTATTATAACTTGAAACTAGAAAGAATGTACTCAATTGTTTTAGTTATTTATTTAATTTTTCCTTAACCTTAATATTTCTTCCTTAATAGCTCCTAAACGACCCGCCCATATTGTTCTGTGATGAGCCCACGACTGGTTTAGACAGTTCAGCAGCAAGCGCTGTTGTCTCTCGTCTTAGAAGACTAGCAATTGGAGGAAAGCTGGTCATATGTTCCGTACATCAGCCCGCTTCAGGGGTTTTCGAGTTGTTCCACCAGGTTGTGCTATTGGCAAATGGACGAATAGCCTTCCATGGTAGTATTGACCAAGCGGATCAGTTCTTTGCCTCGTAAGTAATACTAAATAAATATAGTAAATGTTTTGAGTACCTAACTAACTAACTTTGATCTTGATTTTTATCTCTACGTGTTGAGTGTTTTTTATTCGTTTCGCTCCGTTAATAATCTACTAACTCAGTTCTTATTATGAAGTAATGGTGAGCAGGTCAATTACGTCTGTTATTAATTGTTTAGTGTCAGTAATTATAATATTACTCTATTTTTATAAAAAGGCAGGAAATTTTATTTTAGAATATAAATAATTTTGAATTAAAATGCAAACGTATAAAACCATAAAATAGTACATAAAGATGTAAAGTGTAATTAAAAATGGAATTATTAATATTATTTACGTAAAGTATATCTTATCATTGATCAGACAAGTCGTAGAGCCCATTAGATTAAAAATGTCTTACTAAAGCAAATTGGACATTCATTTATTTTATTCATTGATTATACGTAGACATACTCGGTGATGCGTAATATATCATATTATAAACATAATTGTTGATACAATCTGTTGATACAGATTAACTTTTAAAAAAAAAATTATATAATGTATGTGACAATTTTTTTTCAGAAATACTAAGTATATTAATATAAGGGGCCATTCATTTATTACGTAAGAATCTAAAGGAAAAAATGATTACACGTTTGGTTTATTTTAATGTTTATGTTTCAAAGAATCAATTGTTTGAAATATTTATTCGTAATTTCAAACCTCGACAATCGAAACTTTTTTCAAATAACTTAAAATAACTTTGTGCATTGTTTTAATCTTACGTAAGAACTATCGAGACTCCCACCGACTTTTAAGAAAACATAAAACATGGTAAATCCCCTTCCCCTCCCCCACTAAATCTTCTTACGTAATAAATGAATGGCCCCTAAGTGATCGTTCCCTTACATCAGTTTATAGTAACATCGCTTAGCCTTACATTATTTTGGTCATTACTTAATAATAGTTTAATTATCGTTAAATATACTACTCATTAATCGATATCAATAGCCTGCGGCTGCTTGCGTTATTTACATATTATTATAATTCTATGATCGTTTTCCTTTCCTATGGCCGAACTGATAGACCATTCGAATAATCAATGATAGGTTGCCTTAATATACATAAATACCATAGTCGAAAGAAATAAACTATTTACTTGAACTGTTACTGGCTACAGCTAATAAAGTTTCGTTCGTTTCCTTTAATAAAATAAAATAATTGATTTATAGTATTAATCAATAAATATTGTTAATTTTAAAGACAGCAGTAGCTTAATAATCAGCGTTCATAAATTACTCTTAATTGAAATATATTATGATAATATATAGAAATTAAATAGAAATTAGATAAATAAATTCCTACTAATGAAAAAAATCAAGATGACGAATTGTGAAGGTGCGGTAATCAATTAAAACATTTATATAATATGTCCTACATAATATATATAATGAATTTATTACAATAATGATTTTTGAATTTATTTATTTTAACCCAGGCAAGCACCACTGAACTTTCATGTGCTTAATTTGTGTTTATAATTCATCTCGTGCTCGGCGGTGAAGGAAAACATCGTGAGGAAACCTGCATGTGTCTAATTTCAACGAAATTCTGCCACATGTGTATTCCACCAACCCGCATTGGAGCAGCGTGGTGGAATATGCTCCAAACCTTCTCCTCAAAGGGAGAGGAGGCCTTTAGCCCAGCAGTGGGAAAATTAAGAGGCTGCTAATGCTTAATGCTAATGCTAAATAGTAATTGGAACGATAGGTTATATCTAGAATACAGATAGACATTTCGTGTAGGTTAAGGCGTTTTATGCCCAATGTACATGCTAGTTGCAGCTACAAATATAATTTTTTATTAATCATAAATACCTTTTCGAAGCAACTTGCCGTCCAGTGCCGCACGATAAATTTTTAAGTTATTCCAACATTTTCTATATTTGTTTGTTCTAAGTACATAAACTTAATGGTTCCTTTTATATTTCTTATACTTTTCTAAATGTAGTCTTCGATCACACTTCTTATTTTACCTTGCATGACCTAGAAAGAATGAGAGAAATAATAATTAAAATACGTACTATACTATTTACGTATTATTTATATAAAAAAACAAATAAGGAAAACAGCAAACACGTGCTTCTGCCCTCTTGTCAGGTTTCGGTAACACGTTAAAGGTGTAAAATAACGTGTTTGGAATATTTCCGATTATGACAAGTAAATATTTACTAAAACATTTTAAGTAAAGCGTAAATTTTTAGTCAAGTGTGTAGATACTTTAGATATATAAATATACAATGTTGTTCTACGAACGGAAACGATCACACGGCCCTCATTTGGGACAGGATTAAAATTAATTAGTGTTATTAATAAAATTGGTCAGTATCTTATAAATTTTCTCTTGTAGCATGAATTACAAATGTCCAGTGGGTTTCAATGCAGCTGAATATTACGTTACCTTACTCGGGATCGAGATTGATAAGGAAATGGAGAGTCGCGAGAGAATACGTCGCATATGCAATGAATATCAAAGATCAGACATAGCATCCGACATTGAAAACCGAGTTGGCGATGTCAAGGACGAAATAGAATATTTTAGCGGGACAGTGGACGAAAAGGTAAGCCTTATTCTGATAATCTTGTTTCGTAAATCCTTACAGTAACATAAGCCCATTTAAAAATTGTTGATAAAGAACAAAAATCGTCTAAGAACGTTTTACTTAAAACTAATAAGATTGTGCACTATAATGTATCTATGTTTAGTTGGCTGGTCTCCTTTGAGATTAGACATTAAGCTTCAAAATACTAAGTAAATATAAACAACACACCACACAACAATGCTTAGTATTGTTGTTCCGATTTTAAAATGTGCCAGTATAAGCACAGGTAGAATAAATTCATTTACACGCGCCTCTGACCAACACTAAAACGCTGTAAACAATAATATACATCGTTTAAATACTATATTCCAATGATTATTTTTGATATTACATAAAGTAGAAATATTCTAATAATACACTTCTACAAAATCTAGTATTTAACTCCTTAAAAAAATGAAAATAGAAGAAATTCTTCAAAGTTTTATTTAAATTAGAACTAAAAAAATGTAAATACACTTGTAATATATATCTAAAAAGAAATAATCTTATCGCATAACATAAAAGTATATCAACTTGTTAAAATAAGGTGTTCTTGGGTTAATCTCCATGTGTCAATCATATTTTATTATCTGTCGGAACGAAAAAGTACAAAATGAAAGTTGATATGACCATGTATGTACATGCAAGTAACTTTTTCTTCAACATCTTGTAGTAGCGCATGGTCGAAGGTAGCGGTGCCGATGCAAATGCGGATTTAATAGCCACGGAACTTTTTTTTTAAACAGGTACAAAACAAAATTAAGAAAGCATAATATAGTTAGCTTAACAAATGTAGATAATTAATAAAACATCAAGCCTTTTTAATAGACACCTGTAAAAACAAATTCTCCGAAAAACTTACCTAGATACGATCGAGAAGTGTTAGAAAATGATAGACATTAATAATTACAACAATTAAAGTGTTCAAATATCAAAATAGGGTAGCAGGGTACCATTCTGCGTTGGTGTCTAAGTTTTAAAAACTGATCTACAAGGTTAGCTCTTTCAGAATAGCACTTCGGATTACAGTGACAATGTTTTGTACAATATAATATAATAACAATTAAATTTGAGTAATTTTACTAATTCATTTGTTTTTTTTTTCTAGAATGTATACTTCGAGCGATACCTAACTCTGTAAGTATATAAAATGTGTTTACGAAAAAACTATTTATTAACAATATTTCAAAAACATTTAAATAAAATTTGACATTGTTTCAGAGTCAAGGTGAACTATTTTGTCCAATTCTATTGGTTAATGTGGAGAAATATACTGTCAATAAAACATAATAAATCTATATGGATAGCGGAATTTTTTCTACTTATGGTAAGAATTACAAGATTTATGAAGTAGATTTTATCTGAGTTTAAATTTATTAATGAATTAATTTATATTTGTTCCACCAGTTTGTCGGTCTCATCATTTCCGTGCCATATATGGGCCACTTCAAGGAATTAGATCAGCGTGACATACAAAACGCTGAAGGTCTTTTATACCTTATGATCACGGAGACAATCTTTCTTTTCATCTATGCAGTTTTCATTACATTTCCAAGCGAAGTGCCTATTCTCCTTCGAGAAACTGCAAGTGGCTTGTACGCGCCTTTACCATATTATCTCTCGAAAGTGATATTTTGGGTATGTATTGTGACTTATATTTTGCAATTAACGACTCAGCGCAAAATTGTTTATATTTAATTCACTTGAAACAAACATTTTCATTTGTTTTCTAATTTTGTAAAATCATAAGATTTCAGAATCCAAATGTATTCAATTGTATATTATGTTTAGCTTTAGAATAATCGAAAATACTTCGGGATATATTGAAAGATATTCTCAATTGAGCATAAATTTTGTATTGTGAAAGTGTTAATTAAACTAAAATTTAAAAAGCGAAATTTAGAAATTATATCTGTTATATTCATTGAAAATTCATATGCGAAAATTTATTTCAAATGAGTATACAATAATAACCCACAATAAGCAATAATGTGCTACTCTTTATTTATTGATTGAATCATAAGGATTGGATTGATGGATTGTGTAATTTTCCATAAACACTAGTAAACTCCTCAAGTTTGGGGTCACTTGGTTGTTTTAGTGAGTCATATGTATATACTGGCTAAAACTTGTTTCTTAGTTTTATAAACTATAATTAAAATTATTTTTAGATACCGAGAGCCGTTATCGAGCCGATTTTATTCGTATCGCTCGTATTCACGATAGCTGGACTTCAAGGGGGCTTCATGAACTGGCTCGGAATCTGCTTCGTATGCGTCCTCTGCGCCAACTACGCGAATGCATACGGTATTTATTAATCCCTAATAATATCAACTCTCTCTCTTTAAAATCTCTACAATAATATTGATATTTATATCGTTATTGCTATCAATAAAAAAAAAGTTTTCGTTTATCAGAATCGCATTAATTTAATTACTTTAATGAACATCTTTATTACATAACTTTATCTCCGAATATCTCGTAAACTGTAAAATCTTATCTTTTTTAAATCAGTTAACACTTTTTTTATTGCATTTCGATTATTTTATTAAGTCAGTGTCCGACGTTTATTTATATTATACATTGATACAAAAAATTAATAATGATAAAATACTTCTTCAATTTAGCCTTCACGCTTTATCACCGACATCGATGTTAGCCAATGGAAAAATCGTCTCTACATTAATTTTTTTGTTTTTTTGCTTTTTAGGTTCATTCTTGTCGTCTGTTTTCGACAAAATGGAAACCGCAGCACTTGTGTCCGTACCGTTTGATCTTATCGGTACAATGTTCTCTGGTATTTACTTGAATCTGGGAAGTGCATCTCCATACATTTCATGGCTGAAGTATGTATCCGGTTTCTACTATGGGGTAGAGTCTATATCAATAATTCAATGGGACTCTATTGAATCTATTACCTGCGTTAATATCAAAGGAATGCCGTGTATTAAAACTGGTCCGGATGTGTTGAGGAGATTCGGTTTCGCGGAAGAGAATTTCTGGAGGAACTGCATATGCTTATTAATTATGTACTGTGTGGCCCATCTGATTGCGTTTATCATGGTTATAAAGAGGAGTAGAGGTACTCCAGTTTATTAGGACTTTTTAAACTTTTTAGACCATATTCTTCGTTGTGTTCACTGTTACATCGTTTGAATGTTTTTCGAGTGCCTGATTATATTATTGTACTCGTATTACTCTTTCGAGATATGCTGACACATAAATTTTCAATTGAAATTGGTTATTTCAATTGGAATCTGCTAAAATTTACACAAAGCTACCAAAGTTTAGTAAGCGTTGTGTATCTTATGTGGATGACAGACATACAAACACATTACCTTTAATTGACAGACAAACTTCAAATCAATTTTGTAATTGTACTCTTCGCACTTTTCGTTTATATTCCTTACACTTTTGTTGGTTTTGTAAATGTTATTATTTCTAAAAACACGAGACCTCATCTGTGGACGACATCGCATAACGGAATTGAGCTCAGCTAGCATGTGTCGATGAGGTCGAGCCGAGTAGCAACGTGAACATTAAAGCCGTCGTATCGTCTACGACCCACTATGCAATATGGAAGATGTTGTGTTAAAGATGTTATCTAAGCTAGTAAATCTTTTACATTTTAAAATAAGTATAAGTTGGTGCTGATTCTGAGATACACAATTTCTAAATTAAACTAATTTAAAAGTACTAAAACTGTTGCTAAATCAATAAATGTTGCCAAATATATTAATTGAATCAAAGATGGAGAGCTACAAGATCAAAATTCCAAGAGAAGGACTTTTTTTGGAACCGTAAATGTATGTTACGTAAGATCGGAAGTGATGTCATATTTTTGCATACATGCATCAAAACTTAACAATTAAAAAAGCGGTGCCATATTATAGGTCTGTGATAGTATTATTTACACGAAATTTACCATGAATCTTGTCCACAGCAATCTATTGAACGATTAGTCTTGTTAGATTAGTTTAATCTAGAGATTTTGTACGTAATAATCAGTACAAATGTCGAATAAATGGAAAAATGATACGAATGATTGAATTTTTTATTTAAGTAAAGAATCCTTTGTAGTAAATTGTGTGTTTCAATTACCTGATTCTCTCCTTTCTTTTCAACTGAAATCTATGACTAAAGACAGAATCTCTTTTTAAAAATAGATTAAATCAGTATTATAAAAATATTGACCAAGATTCAACTCAGTATTCCCGAATTCTAGGTTGAAATTTATTGAGCCACATAAGTATAAAATATTTAACATATATCCAATGGTAAGCAGTAAATATAATATATATGTAAGGTATCTGTTAGGTTAGATTATAAAGTATTATATTTACTCGTCTATCTGTAAAAATGAAAAAAACATACATTTCTGAAAGATTTTTGCCCACCTCCCATCAAGCAGCCATATAAAAATTATAATTCTAATATTTTGTGTCACTAACAGTCGCTGCGCATGCAGTTTTGATACACTGACAAGAACTACACATTAAAAAACTAACGAAATTTTACATTTTTAGATCGTACTTCAATGTTCATTTTGTTTATTAACTGTAATACCTGGTATCTTGTACCTGAGCTAAAAACTCTTCACCTGCTTCCGGGCAAGCACAACTAAGATTATTAATTATCTATTTTAAAATTGATTTTTAATAATAAATAGCAATACATTTTATTTAACAATGTAACAACCTCGTTATAAATAATATTTATTGCTCTTTACACCTGTAAAGAGATTTTAATAATCAGATAATATCTTATCTTTTTAACTCAATGATTTCTTACGTACATATTCGTATTGTATACAAACATTGATCAATTAAATTTAATCTCGAATATATTACTCGTTATTAAGATTAGATTTTTTTTTATAGAACGATAGCAGAAACGATAAACTTTTTCCATTTTTAATCAGATCTCGGTTAAGCATCGTTGACCTAATTAGTTATATTGATGATCTGCTGAATCATAATTCGGTATTCTCGTTCCCCCCATCGGATATGTGAATATCTCGTTGATTCGACGATCCCTAATCATTACGAAGATATTTTTATAGATAACATTTTCAATAGCTGAATTTATAACTTGCTACTTTTTTCATGTGTGATATTTTTATACATGTAATATACTCCTTGCCTACTACTGTTTATTGGTGCAGTGGCTAGTCTTTAAAGCTGGATGCAAATCATGAGTTATCGGATTAAAATCGGTGATCGGCGCAATTAAATTACTTCGACTTTTCTATAAAATAATATTGTGTCGCCCTGGCTTAGAAAATGTTACTTCGAAGAGTACCTCAGAACGCTTGTAAAGCCGTCAGTCATAAGCCTGATTTCTATCCAGTAGGCTTGAACACCTATCCTGTCGGGCTATGAGAGAGACAATGTAAATAGTGTATATTTTGAGAAATGTAATTATTTCTATAATTGACTAGAATTTGAAATTGACCTGCTGCGGCCGAAATGCAATCGAGAGGACGTTTTATAATGTTTATATAACCTAATTTACATAAGAAGCAATTTAAGATTAACGCTACAATGCATTAGTTTCATTGTTACCGTCAAGTTTATTACTGATAACGATATTCCTGTAATTATTAAAAAATAACACTTTAAATTTTAGTCAAAAAGTACGGAATTTATAAATTATGACAATCGTTCCCACATTTTAATTTATTATTATAATATATTTTATATCATTTATGTTTAGAATAATAATATAATTAGAACAATTAGGGAGATGAAGATAATGTTTTATACTTACCTACTTATTATTCATCATATGTTTTTATAATGTTGTAGAGGTGTCTACATATTCCGTCACCGATGAGACGGAGAGGGTACCGCTGGTTTTTTAGCGCGTATTCCGGTGTGCCGCTAACATCTTGGGTACCGGCGAGTCCCACATACCCCCCCACTTCCACGTTGGGGAAACGCGTAACGCGTTTTTCCAGCGAAAAAATAAAAGGTGTCTACATATTCAACTGTAAATATTAACCATATGCTTTTCCATTGTTTACAAGTAATATATTTATATATAATACAAGTTGTGATAAAATTACTTAAATAAGAAATTTAGTAAGCGAATTAGAACTGCTAGCATTCTTGTCATCAGCATACACGCGGTTATGGTTTGTCCAGTAATTCTTTTTAATTTGGTTATATTAATTTCTTAATACATTTTACTCTTTGTATCCTAATATTTTACTTATTAAGAAATAATATTCTAAAAACCATACTTTAATAAAAAACTGTTTGGAATTTTGTTAAGGCATTGTGCAAGGGCGTTTTTTATTAACGGTAAGTCACTGATACTAAGACGTTTTACATCTCATACCGGTTATTACGTAATGCTGCTGAAGATGTCAGACACTTTATGGTTATTTAATTCAATTCCCACAGACAAGAGCAGAAATTCGTTTATATTTTCCAGTAATCCACTGAAACCTGTTCTTCTTGTGTTAAATATTCATCACTTTATAGGATTAAAAGCTACAAGAATTTGATATAAATTATGTAAATATTTTATAGATGTCATAGATATATCGTCAAGGACGTATATAAATAAAATAGACTATTTAAAAAAAATATTTCATTAATATTTATTGTCAAAGGTTTTATTTGATACCTGAAAATTTTCTATTATCCCGCAAACTAAAATGAACTAACCACAATTAAACATTTTACTTTTGGTCTCTTCAAAAACTCTATGTTTAAAAGATTACAAAATCTTATGTTTATTCCACCACAATGTAGATTTACTCACGGTGTTTTTCTGTTCACCAAGCAGTAAATATATATCACATATATCTCGGTAGATCTGCGCCAACGATCTTGTGTTAAGAGGCACGGGTGGCATCCACTGGACCATCGCGCGGATCAACATGTAAGCGGTAAGAAAATTGAAGATAGGGGTTAATTTTTTTCTTTGTTATTCGGGCCGATCTGTTTTAATAACAGATACCTTTTCTGAGAATGATAATTTACAATTGTGCAATTAAAAATCCCAGAATTATAACCAAGCAGGTGTCTCATAAATAAATTTAGCAGTTAAGTAATTTGAAGATCTCCTGATATTGTCATACAAAAGTTTTAATCTTGATATATTACAAAATGACCCTGATTTATGTATTTACTACTTATTGCTGGTGTATTATAATTTTAAAACATAATTTAAGCTTAACATTTATATACTTCTGAAATTCTTTAAAAAGCATTGTGAGACGTTAATTATATACAATTTAATTTAGAATTATGTAAATACTTAAAGAAAATGTATAAATAAAAACTGTTTAAAAGATTATATATATTTGATAAGAATATATCTATGATAATGAAGATTTACTCAGCGTGTAGTCGTTGGATTATTCGTTAAATTAACATATTATTTAAATGTCAGTATATTAGGTCATGGTCCGCTACGACTGGTGGTGATGGTGTCGTTAATACTTCGACTTGTCACTTCTATACTCACATAATTACAAGTTAGCTTGATCTTTTTGACTGATCTAAATTTTTCTGATCGACATAACTTTGCAATGACGAACATATTATTAATTAATAACCTTAATGTAATGATTTTAAATATTAAAAAAAATACATATAACACAAAAGTCCCTAAAGTTCAAGCACTCCGAAAATTTTAAGACTATTCCTTGAAAGTAAAATTTAAATAGAAACACTGAAAAAATAATAGACGCAACGCCACGCAACGCAACGCAATTGTACAATGTTACATCGATCGGACGGATGGGACACGAATAACAGGCAGTAAATATCGATTACAAAAAAACATTATTAAAGATCATTGTTAAGTTATTGATACGAACGGCGGTCCTTTAGGGTCTCTTTGGCTAGTGGTTGGGGTTCTCTTTAGCTGGTATAACTCTTTTTAGAAAAATAAGGTAAAAGAAATATTGAATTCTAATTTGAATTTTGAAATAATTTATGTCAAATGCAAAAAAATATTTATAACATAATACACCCTCGCCACCTCGTCACAGTTACAAGTATTTTAAAAAGTTATTTTTTGGACTACTAGATATTTTCTGTTTCCCATCACTAGCCCATCTGTCAAAAAGATCAATCTAACTTGTACAGGGTATATAACTTAATCATTACAGATAATTTTAACATAATCTATGAATTTTTAAGTTAATTCTCTATGTATTTAATTTGAGAAAAAGCTACTGAATTTATTGTCGGATTTGTTCGGTAGAATCTAGATTCCATTAAATCAATTTTTATCTTTACAGTCCAAAGTCGTGTAAGATGAAGATTCAAAAGTTCTTATAAAAATCTTTTTGAATAAAGAATATATTTATTTTAGTTAATGGTACAGATTATTTCTTGGTAGTAGGGCTTTGTGCAAGTCTGGGTAGGTACCACCCACTCATCAGATATTCTACCGCCAAATAACAATACACTGTATTGTTGTGTTCCGGTTAGAAGGGTGAGTGAGACAGTGTAATCACAGGCACAAGGGACTTAACATCTTAGTTCCCGAGGTTGGTGGCGCATAGGTGATGTAAGGAATGGTTAATATTTCTTACAGCGCCTTTGTCTATTGGCGGTGGTGACCACTTACCATCAGGTGGCCCATATGCTCGTCCGCCAACCAATGCCATAAAAAATATATATATTTACAGGCCATGTAACGCCTAATTCAATAGAGTATTCAATTTCGATAATATATCGAAAACTATAAAACAGTGATGTAAATTTCAAGATAAGCTTAAGATACAACTGTAAACACTCAGACATTTCACTCATCTGAAATCAAATGCCCAGCCAGTATACTATTATTGATACTCCTGGTTAAGCTGACAAATTAAAAATAAGCGAAACTCATAAATTATATTGTTTTTTTTTTTCAAATATATTTATTTGAACTATGTACATATTATTTACACTTGATTTCATTTTAATAATGTTTGTAATAATTTACTTTTTATATCGTGTTATTTCTGTTAATGTGTTTTTTATACTATGACGTCATCATAAGCAGCTGCTTCACTAAAAGTTGACTATCAAAGACTGTATAGAGCTTATAGACCGCGTTTTGTATTATGTTTTTAAATACAGCAAAAAAAAAAACATAAATTTCAAAAACTAATTTATTTGATTAAACTAACACTATCTGGTTTGTGGTGGGTTTTAGAATTTCAGCGCAATCGATTGGGTGATCGCGTGTTAAATGTAGTTGCAATGAACCACACATGCAGACATGTCAAGTAATTTAAAAAACTGTTGCATGTTAAGTTACGAAATAACTCTTATTTAATCTCTACTAAAACGAATACCGTATGGAAAAATTTAACTCAACTGGTTGGGTGGAAGAGTTTAAGCAAACATTTGCAAGATTAAACCCACACATATACATTATGTTAAAAATAATATATAAATTACAAATGGAATCATCATATCAATTATAAACTAATTAAAATCACGTTTTAGTTTACTTATTTTTACAAAATATATTTAGTTACCTACTTTTTGTTAGACCGATGTATAATTGTAGGTACATCTCACTCATGTCAATTTACTAATATTAACATAAAATTATATTTATTATAAACTCTTGTGAATAATTAAGATGTACTTGTATTTACTAATGATCCCGACTTCCGGCAGGCAAAATTACGGTTGTAACACAAAAGTTACACTTTTTAATGATATTTATTTCGAAATGTGATATATTTTAAACATCGAAATGTTCAATGTGACTCATCTATACTGACGCACATTTTTCTGGGCCTTGTGTAGATTGAGTAGTACATTAATTAAGTAAGCTATGATTTAGTAGGCGTTAGAGCCATCATTTGACGACTTGCTTACAACACAATAAAATCTATCTACATATATTAAATTAAGAGTAATAGCCTTATTATAGTAGAAACCACATCCAAATTCATTGTTACTTAAAATTAATAATCGAAATAACCGATAGACAGGAAAAGACTTTGTTTTATATTATTTATAGAGAAAATTTCCATTCTATTCAATTCAACGATGTTATAAGATATACCGATTAAATTTTAAGATTAAAGATAAGTCAGTCGACATCTATGAATATTTATAAGTCTCAAATTTTATCGTGATTTGATTTTGGATAAGAATTAAGACAAATCATTGTTGAAATTATTTTAATCGTACGCTCTTGATCACTTTTCAAGACCAGGTAAGTCAGCAGAATCCCCACCATACTTCACTCTTGAGAGATTGACACTTCGTGGTAACAATTGCGAACTCATTAAAATATTATAGATTAAGAACAAAACAATATTATTTACTTCCCGAACGTAACTATAGAGTAGGAGTAGTTCCAATACATACACACGTACAGAAAAAATATATATAAATTTATACGAGAAGTAGAGAAAACATATTGTAACACCTGTTTATTATGTTATATGTTTATTCAATTTTACCTTCCTTCGGCAATTTGTTCGCTTCTGTACTAAAATTCCTTAAACACTTTTAGCTTAATAAATGAAAATATCATGTTAATAAAACTTTGATTAATAAGGCCTATTACATAAACGATTTTATAGATGATAAAAAGTGAGTATATATTCGTCGATTTTCATATGGGATAACCAATATTTCCATTATTATTGTATTTAGTAAACTAGTCCGAACTAATTGTCGGAAGAGTCCGGTGGCAGCTTTGAATTCAATGTCAAATGAGGATTCAAAAGAGAGTAAGAGCCTACTTGAATAAAGTCTATTGTGATTTGATTTGACACGTCTTAATCCTATATTCATATTCAAAATCGTTTACACCAAATTTATCCTATTAGATATTCATTTATTTTGTATTTATTTTATAACATTATATGAACAATTATTGACTAATGTGCTTACATTTGTAATTATAATAATTTTTAATATTATAATTTAGAATATTAATTTTTAATTAATTCGCATCAATAATAATTTAAATTTCTACTGGTATCGAACGTAAATTTTGTTAATTGACTTATTTCCTAACCTAAGATTTTATTATCTGTGGAAAAAAGAATAAGTAATTAAGTGACCTTTAAAAAAAGTTTTGATTGGAAAAAATGAAAATGGCTTGTGTTTTATACGGTTAGAAATATAAATCATAAGTTGATGAAGTAAGGGTGAATTATGCCTTTTTTATTATTAATTAAAGTAATCAAACTATTGAAAGGAGTTTCTTTACACTAAGAAATACGTATCGTATCCTAGTGTTGTGATGTAAGGTTAGATGTACAGAGTATATAATAATGTATTATTAATCGACATAAAAATAGCGTTATTCATTCTACTGTTTTTAAATTAATGTATTATTAATTATACGTATGGCATTGAAAAACAAATATAGAAATTGAAATGTGTGATTATATATTATTGCATGTAATTTTGTTTAAAATAGAAGTAATAAATTAACATACATTAATTATATAAAAATCAGCAAGGAGGTTTTAAAGGTAAAATAAATAAATAAATCAATAAGCATATCCTTTATTTTCTTCTCTTTTTAATCCGTAAAATCCCAAGAGGCTCCATATTATTGTAACAAATAACAATCCAGTACTATCTTCAAGTATGAAGTTACTCGAGTATCCGTTTTCCAATAAAACTGCCTCTCCGTTGTTTAGACATATAGATGTTGTATTAGAAGAACATTCTAGAACAAAGAGAAAAATGTATGTGGTTGCTATTTGGTCAAATATTGGTGACAAACTTATAAAACAATACAACGGACTGTTGGGATAATTAATTCGTTTCCGTTGAATACCCAAATAATATTATAAATAGCATTGTAAGTTTTTCATTTATTTATTTGATTTTTGCGTCTTAACTCCTCGATCGTCATAATATTTTGCATACTTGAAAACTGCTATATTAATATCAAGTCTGAACCCCTGTCCCTCACCCCTCGCACGCGATAGACCCGCAGACGGAAGTTAGTCTAATATAAGTTTAAATAAAATACCACAGAAATTATTAACTTTGCCAATTAATAAATTTAATGATGTGGAAAACATTAATAAAAAAGATTATACGGGTAATAAAAAAGTGTGGAGTTAGTTTACGTTGAATCTCAGACAGGATACATAAATTTAATTGTATTTTATTAACATATCTGTATTATTGAATCAGTGGAAAATAGTTACTGAATTTTTCGATGGTTCTCATTTCATATAAATAAACTCTGTATAAAGTATACTTTGATTTGATTCCATGCTAAGTACGCCGACGATCGCCTTGAGACAATTCAATAAATAAATAATTAAAATATAATATTATTGTAAGCATAAAATTTTCATTAAAGAACTTCACTGAATTTCTTACGTCGGTAACCTCAGGTCTAACGCTCATTAATTCAAATATATGAGGTGTTTTTTGACCTTAGAGATCAGGGATATCATTTTATAAATGTAGTCAGTTGTGTGGTTAACCGTTATTAATACGTTTAGTATGTAGCCATTTTTGCCAGTCCACAGAAAATATATTTCTATTGGAAAGAGCCGGTTAAAATAATTAAAATAACTTTAAATTATTTTATCAATTACACAGTACGTATCATCCTTACCAATTAAAAAGAACCTTTCACTTTGACGTTTTGAAAACACTAGGCCAGTTCGATTTCGTAAACCAGTAAAGGATTATTTGTTTTCAACTTTTACAAAAACGTTACCGTGTTACGTTCAAAATGAACTCAATTGTAACCGGTTTAACCGATAAATGTACAAACGAATTATTAATTCAGTTTAATGGAGAAAATTACGAGTTCATTACAAGTCGAACGGTTGACTCGATATGAGTGGATAAAATACTTATTTAATTAAAAATGCAAAGAAGTTTTTATTAAAAAAAATGTTTATGTTTGCTAAATATTGTTATTGATTTGCTGATGTGATATTTCATTCATTATAAAGTACTAAACGGAAAGCGGCCAGCACTGTTTTCATGATTTTGTGCAGTGGATAAAACATCTTGAAGTAACTTACACGTGTCAGACGTAATATGCCTGTTATCCTAAACCTAAAGACCTTTACCCAGGATTAAGACCTTTACTGAGTATTAGTTAATATTACTCTAAAGGTTAGAGAAAACAAATGACGATATATTTCAATTAAAAAGTAATCTAAAAAGTTTTTATTCCACATCAACTTTTTTCATAATTTTATGAATAACCAAGATTACTTTCAAATGTAGTAGTATTAAACAGAAAATTCTTCAAATAATTAATAAAGTTCAAGTAATATATTTGACTTCCGGTTACATAGGCCGCTTTCGTTCTGTCAAAATTAAATTTGTTATTGCAGTTACGGTCTTGTAACCCAGTGTAAATTTCAATATTAAGAACATTTACTCTAATTCTGAATTACTTATCTTATTTAAACGGGTGAGTAACCTTTTCACCCTAATATCTATTAACCTTTAAATAATCATAATTTTAAAATAAAAAAAATTGTCTTACCAATCGAATCAATCTGACGCCAGTACACATTGCTGAGGGCATCCAATCCGTAATAGAAGTGCGAGAAGAACTTTAGCGGGTAGAGCCAAATTGGGAGGGAGGATATCCGTAGAAAGGCACCAGACATGAGGAAGAGAGGGAGGTCTGCACAGGGCATCACGTCACCCATCATACCCGTAGAAATGAAAAGGGCTCCCATGCCAAGACCTGATAATAAAAATTAATATAGAATAAAACACTCTTACGGTATATACATATATATGTATTATGTATATCCAAAATTATTTTAAGCCTGGTATCCATTCGTAATAATAGAGCTCCGAGTACGAGATACAAACAATGCGGTGCAATTTTAAACTTTTACTTATTATTACAATATACAATAAAGTTTTGTTAATTGGATTTTTATTAATTCGAACAAATATATAAAAAAAACATTAGGTAAATAAAAACGGACAACAATACCACACAGAAAAATAATATATACGCCTCTTCTATATCCTGTTTAATCCTAAATATAGCTGGCATATAAAACTTATCGACATTTTTAAGTTCATAAATATTTATTAATAAAAAGCTATTTTATTAATCCATATCTAAATATAGCCTGTTTTCAAGTGCCTAATATAATATTGTAGCCAATTCACATGTATAAATATGACAAATTTAATACAATTTATTTGTTTTAAAATTAATACTGATGGCAACAACTCCTTCAGTTTCATATATCAAACGTTGTTTGTTCGTAATAAATAATTGCTAATCTTTATATTATGAAAAAGATTACCATAGTGACGTTAGTTTATCTGGTTTTATTTATAAATTAATCGTAGGTAGGTGTATTAATTTATATATAGAACCTAAATGCCAAACCGATTTTGATGAGATATATTGTACCGATTTATATTGTGTAGAAAAATAATATGTTTGTGGACAAAATTAGTACGTTTGATTATTTGTGGCTTCGATTGTACATTTCAGTGTTGTCAATGATAATAATAATGAATTATTATTTCAAATAAATAAAATAAATGTAATAATTAAGAAAAAAATATTCGTTATAAAACCTACAGACTCTTTGTTGTTGATGTTGCTCAGTATGTTCATTTCCATTAAATGATTCTAGACTCTTTAATGAGATTATTAATAAACCATATTGCTGTTGTCCTTACCGTAGGCAGTAGAAGCGACGGCCATCGCGATTAGAGAAATTGTAAATTTCACCGCAGTCAGTAAATGGTTCGGCAGATCCACTGCTAATGTCGCTATGGTGACGTACACGATCGGCCATATTACACATCGAGGTACCTTTACAAAAAATATTATATTATAATAAAAGTAAAAATTCATAGAGAACCTATTTTCTATTTCTACATTATTTTCGTAGTTCACAAAAGGGAAGACACGTACTTGACTATACCTAATTTACATTTAACCCACACAGTACTTCGTTGGAGCATTGAAGTTAGCCGTGGTCTCGCGTTCAGTTCCCTGAGTCAAAATTCTACTAATAAATAATCACTTTATCTCAATTGAAATGAAACGGTATTGTTGCTATTCAGCCGTTTTCCTGTTCTACTAACACAACGATCCAGTTACTATTCGGTCGTAGTTTGATCGGAATATAATCGAGATCGTGAACCGATACAAATAAGTAGAATTTGCCCTCAGTTAAGATTAAACTGAGTTTTATTTTTGGGAGGAATATTCGAAGTTGGATTGGAATTGAATCGGGAATTTATAATAACCATTATTTGTTAGTAGAATTTCCCAACTCACTAACATAGAAGTGGGCGGAATTTAAAAGTGACGTAACATTTTTGAGAAGATGAGCCCACGATAATGATTCTGATTCGATATATTGGGTGTTCTGTCTACAAACACATTAAAGTTTTTTTTTAAATATATATTCTTTGATGATATTGGCCTTTGATTAATTAACAGTATGTTATTTTATGATATAGACTAATTGCTTATTAGAATAACTTCTTTTTTTACCATAGAATTAAATTGTATTATAAGTGCGATGTGAAACTATAGCTAGCGGATGTTCATAGTTAAGGCCAAGGATTCAATTGATTTCAAACACAAAGAAAAAAATAACATGGAAATGTCAATCAAAATGTGACAAGACATTGTAGAACTTAAAGTTATTCGAAATTCTTGTATTTAATATAATTATGTTACAATTTATCAATTACTTAATGTAGAGTTATATTAAGTCCTTACATATAAAATTGGCGTTTTGTACGGGAGGAATATAGTCATTGTTTTTCGTAAAATATATTTTATTAATCAAAGGACCCTTGTTATCTATGCTTTTGTACTTTTGCCATCTCATAGGTAGTTCATGGATCCCTTTACTAAAAAAACCATGGGGTCAATAATCAATACACTTTTTGAAGGCGGTTAGGACTGCCGCATCGGAGTTGAATTTTTTTCCTTCTCAGAAGTTGTCCAAATTCCGGAAAAATGGTAATCTGTTGGAACAAGGTCCGGGGATCCGTAGGGTGGATGTCGCAAACTTTCCAATTGTAGCTCATATAACTTAGTAGTTGTTTATTGTGCAGTGTGTGGTCTTGCGTTGTCGTGAAGCAGTAGTGGCCTAGAGCGATTGACCAATCTCAGTTGCTTAGCAGCTAGTTCTTCCTTCATGGTTTGCAGTTGCTGACAATAGATATCTGCCGTTATCGTTTGGCTAGATTTTCGAAAGCTGCAGTGAACGACACCGGCGCTAGTCCACGTAAGTGGGTTAATACAGTTTATCACTTACCCCGAAGCCTGCAGTTATCTCTGAAGTGATTTGCGATGGATCCCACATGCTTCCACAATAGCCTTTAATTCTTCATTTTGCACTTTAGTCTCCACGGGGTTGGTTCTAGATGTCGAAATTTCTAGCGCCGTACTCATTATTAATCCTTCGAGCTGTTTCTGCAGCACTGGTGTCACGGTAGAACTCGTATTCGTAAATATACCGATATTTCATGTTTTCCATTGTGCGGTAATAAGCGACGCCAAAGAAAAAAATAATGAGGAATAAAAAGAAGTCTATTTTCAAAACTCAAATGTACCAGATAAGGATTTTATAAATTTGAGTTTGGAATTCTTAGCCAAAGAGGAGATATTTCAGAGCAAAGTGGTAATTACGACAAAACGCAAAATTCGTATGTAAGGACCTAATAATATAAAATTTTAACACAAAATCGCCGATTTCAATTTTTTCTTTAAATTTATATGAGACCAAACGGGAAGTACACAGAAAAACTCTTAAAGTCGGTCAATAACCAAATTTTGGGTAAATAAAAATGTCTAATAATAGATTACTTAGATAGATTAATTTATCGAATGCAATAACAACATTAAAAATTTTCAATTATGAATTTAAAATTTAACTTTTGTGTGCTGAAGGACGACTGTTAGATGATAGCAATTGCATACCTTTTAAATGAAACGTTCCCTTTCATACTATTTCTAATAAAAATATCATGTTATTGACCTTCTTGCAAAATAACGTAACACATAATTGTTATACATGAGATACGAAAAAACGTTCTTAGGGCCTCTCGTCGGTTCCACTCACATCTGACGTATTTCTTTCCGAACCAATAGAATTTTAACAATCAATGAAAGAATATAGCTAGCTAAATCTTCTATACTGAATACAGATTTTTGTTTTCACTTAGAAATATCATCAACACTATTCCAGGTGGACGCAGTGTTTCCCCAAATCTTTTCACATGAACTATCTTCTTAATTTCTCATAATATTACCATTTAAATTAATTAAGTTAATTAATATGTAATATCTAGTATGCTATCAACGTTATTCCTATGAATATATTAATCGGGACGGGATGCGATCAATTGACATTGATTAATCACCAATCAAACCACAAATTATATATAATGCATATAATTAATGACTTTATGTAAGCCCGCTGAGTTAGATGAGTAGGAGTCACCCACTCATTACTTGTAAAGACCCATACTTCGTATTAGTCGGTTTGAAGGCTGATTAAGTCGGTAATTTAGATTCCGAAGTAAGCAGCGCTTTGAGAAATGACAAAGTTACAGTCTGTATACAGAGTTGAAGATATTACCTCATGTTGTATTAAGAGTAAATGGGATTAAATGTTCCCTGACCGATGTCAGAGACCAAATGCGGAGCACAGAATATTCACTGTACGCAAGCTTACAATTAATCATAATTAATCATTTACAACCGGAAAGAGTTCAGGCGCAGGACCAACGTCGTGATGTACCCGAGGTGCAAGAGTGCCTATTTCCAAACATCAAGAAAATACTGTTGATATCTCGACCAAGCTAGATAACTTTTTAATGGCACGATTTGAGTTTTATTCCAACTGATCAACAGGACAGTCAAAATAATATTAAGTAAGAAAAATCAACAGCTGTACATAAATTTATCGTAAAATTTCCAAAAATAGTATAATTTTTTTTAAAAGTATTTAATCCATCAAAATTGATTTTCATTCTTTCAGGAAAACTATGTTGTTACATTAAAAAATAAAAAATGAAAAGTTATACAAAAGTAATTAAATAACAATCTTTACCACATTCTACGCGTCGATCACTTAGATATTTTGATTTAAGAACATACAAATAAGAAAAGATGCTATTAACGAAATCAAGACTAGAAAAACGAAATGAGTTTTTGCCTATTTGAAACAGATATTTTATGATTCCATGCACTATATAATAGTTTTTGCATAAAAATCTCAAATTATCAAGTTTACTCGAGTTTTACGTTCTACGCAATAAATAATTATACTAAGATAAACATTTCTGCAGAAAAATCTGTTTTAAAATTAAACTGCCTACAATAAGAGCAGCCTGAGAAGAGTACAAGCATATTCGCCATGCTAGGCAATTAGCAATTAGTCATCATCCTCCTGCCCTTATCCCAATTTTACTTGGGGTCGGCGCAGCATGTCTTCTTCTTCCATACTTCTCTGTCAGACGTCATCTCACAAGTAACATTCTTTCTAACCATATCGTCTTTCACACAATCCATCCATCGTTTCTTGGGTCGTCCCCTACCTCTATATCCATCCACATCCATACTCAAAACCTTTCTCACAACATGGTCCTCATTCCTCCGCATAACATGCCCATACCAAGACAGCCGGTTTCCAGATAGCTTCTCGGTTACCGGTGCCACTTTCAAACTTCCTCTTATGTACTCATTCCTTACTCTATCCATTCGCGTAATACCACACATTGCTCTCAGCATTCTCATCTCCGCCACATGCAATTGTCTTTCAGTCATCCCTTTTATAGCCCAACACTCTGATCCATATAGAATAGCAGGTCTGATCATGGTCTTATAGATCTTCCCCTTAAGTCTAAGGGGAATACGGGGGTCACAAATTGTTCCCGTAACCTGCCGCCATTTCATCCACCCTGTGTTAATCCTGAGCTTTACCGTTCGATCTATTTCGCCATCGCCTTGAATGAGTGAACCGAGATACCGGAAGTCGGAGCAGACTGGAAGGGCTACGCCATCAAGCGCTATGGCTTCAGGACCGGAGAGACCGCCGAAATCGCAGAACATGTATTCAGTCTTCGTTCTACTGATTTTCAAGCCAACATTCTCCAGTTTCTGTTGCCAATCTTCCAATCTATTCTGGATCTCAGGTCCATCTTCACCAACCAGTACAATGTCGTCGGCAAAAAGCATGCACCAGGGTGCCTCCTCCTTTATGTTCGCCGTTAGAGCGTCCATAATCAGCAGGAAGAGGTAAGGACTTAGAGCCGACCCTTGGTGCAACCCTACAGCCACACTGAATTGGTCAGTGTTGCCGGCAGACGATCGGACGTAGGTACAGGATCCCCTGTACATAGCACGGACTAACTCCACATACTTCCCAGGCAAACCTTTCTCTTTCAATGCCCACCATAACACTTCACGAGGCACCCTATCATAGGCTTTCTCGAGATCAATGAATACCATGTGCAGGTTCTTGTGAGCACGTCTGTACTTCTCGCACAATTGGCGGAGTGCAAAAATAGCGTCCATTGTCCCTCGACCTGACATAAACCCAAACTGATTTTGGGCAATTTCACTCTCTTCTCGCAATCTTCTCTCTATTACCTTCTCCCATATTTTCATAGTATGTGACATGAGCTTTATCCCTCTATAGTTGTTGCAATCCTGTATATCCCCTTTATTTTTGAAGATGGGCACTAGCGAACTACTGCACCATTCTTGAGGGATGGTTTCTTCATGCAACAACTTATTGAAGAATAAAGTCAACCACATACATCCGTCAGTCTTTAACACCTTCCATACTTCAACTGGTATGTCATCTGGACCCAAAGCCTTCCCATTTTTCATACTTTTGACTGCTGTCATTATCTCATCCATGCTTATTTCTCTTACTAATCCCTTATTTACTTGTGCCTCTTGGAGAATACCATTCCAGTCATTCTCTTCATTCATAAGCTTTTCAAAATAAATCTTCCATCGCTCTTTTATTTCCTCATCTCTACATAACACCTTACCAGCCTCATCTTTCATGCATTTGATATGTGTTATATCTCTCGATCGTCTTTCTCTCTCTTTCGTAATTCGGTAGAGTTCCTTCTGGCCTCTAGGGCTGTCCAGTGAGTTGTACAACTTTTCTTGTGCCTTAGCTCTGGCCACTGCTACCGCCTTCTTTGCTCTCCTCTTAAATTCCTTGTAAACTTCCTTTTTTTCATCTTTTAAACTTGTATTCACATTTTTTACAACCTGCCATTCTTTAAATGCCACTTTCTTCTCTCTCAGTATATTTTGCACTTCC
This sequence comes from Vanessa atalanta, assembly GCF_905147765.1. Lineage (NCBI taxonomy): Eukaryota > Metazoa > Arthropoda > Insecta > Lepidoptera > Nymphalidae > Vanessa > Vanessa atalanta. The sequence goes on from NC_061871.1 coordinate 8,457,495, forward strand.
AAATTCCACCACCATGTATCCCTATCTATCAGACCTTTTCCTTTCGACTCTCCAAACACATCCTTTGCGACCTTCCTTATGTGCCTGGCCATCTCATTCCAACAATCATCTACCAATTTCTCTTCCATCTCATTCATTTCTATAATTTTCTCCACTATATGGTTCCTAAATCTACTAGCACATTCATCATTCTCTAACATACGCCATCTTGTCTTTGGAGGGGGCCGTATTTGGCTGTTTCTGGGGGAGACACTTAATTTAACATCCATCACCACAAGCCTATGTTGGGCGACTAATGCTTCGCCTGGCAGCACTTTACAGTTTTTGACACAGCATAGACTCCTCCGCCTCACTAGGAAGTAGTCTATCTGTGTCGCGTGGTGGCCACTCTTGTAGGTTATTAGGTGTTCCTCTTTTTTCTTAAACCACGTGTTTGTTATAGCCAGGTCGAAGGCACAGGCAGCTTGTAAAAGTGTCTCACCGTCAGCGTTCCGGTTTCCCAATCCCCACCCACCATGCACTCTCTCCTATCCATCATTCTCTCTTCCTACATGGCCATTAAAATCACCACCCACGTAGACTTCCTCGCTATCCTGTATATTCATCAGCAGGCAATCAAAGTCCTCCCAAAACTTTTCTTTCACGCTCTCCTCACAGCCTGATTGCGGCGCATACACACTTACTAGATTCAGTGTCATGCCGTCCACAATCAGTTTAATCGCTATCAGTCTATCATTCGCTCTTTTTATATCCACCACACATTCTTTTAACCTACTATCTAAAACTATACCCACACCATTTCTCTTGCCATCACTTCCACAATAAAATAATTTATATCCTTCTCCGATTTCCCTAGCCCTTGCACCCTTCCACTTTGTCTCTTGCAGGCACGCTGCATTTATCCGTCGCCTTTTTAAAACATCTGCTAGCTCTCTTCCTCTTCCAGACATCGTTCCTACATTCCAACTTGCACACCTCAATTTTAACTCTCTCACACTTCGAGCTCGCTTCTTACGTCGCACCCGCTCGTTCCGGTGCGACAACCCTTGTCCATTTCCCACAGGAGCCGGGTGCTGCCCCTGCGCGTCGCCTGTGGGGTACGCCCTAGCCCTATCACTCGAATGGTTTTTAGTATCCATGCTGCTAAGGGTTTTGGCTTAAGATTTTATGGTCGGCCGCCTGCCTGACACCAACCCTCCTTGGGAATGCTGTCGTGGTGGTTTACCCGCCACCGTGCGGGTAGCCCTAAGTGCAGGTGATATGCAGTGGGCCTTGAAATAAATTAATTTCACAATTTATATTGTTCATAATAAACGAATGCATTTTTGTTTTTACTGCCATCGCATGACATCATACCAAACGTCGGGAAAAATTCAAAAGTTTTAAGTTTTCATTACTTACCAAACTTAAAAATCTGCTAACATAGAAGCTGGACGCCTTGTAGATGCCCACTTCCCTTTTAAACAAAGTAAGATCGCTCTCAAAAGCGTACAAAGCGCAATACGAGACGCTAAATGAGACCTCAGAACAGATTAACCAGAGAAATCCTCTAAAATCTTGAACCCCTTTCTGTGTTGTCCCAGATATACCAATATAACATGTGTTTATAATAAGTGATGATATTATCTGAAAATAAAATTAGAATATTATTTACAATTACAATACTGTACACCTACAAAGATGTTACAATCAGATTAAAATATATGTGTGGGCGTGCACAAACACATGAGTAATGCGAAAACGTAGTAAAATGTAATATAATATAATAATACAATAAAACGATTTATATTCAAATAGAACGACCATTTTTGTAATTATCATAATATATATGATCGAATCTTTGAGCGCAATTGTTACATTAATAAACAGGTTACGAAATACATATCTAACAGTACCAGTCTATATTTAGTTTATGAATATGTAATTAACATAATTAACGTTTAATAAGTTTGTACACCACATTTTTTCATGTGTAATTAACAGTGATCATTTTTAAAATATTCGAAAACGGATGTTTACAAAAAAGTATATTTTATTGACTTTATAATATTTAATATAAATATATAATTGTGACGCGATCACATTTTTTTTCTTTTTCTTTAATGTATTTTATTTTTGAGCATTATTCTAGTGTAGTCTATTCCAATCACAAATTAACAACTTTGTCATTGAATTGACATTATATCATCGGTCGAGATCATTGCGTTTTGAATATCGGTAAAGATTTATGAGAACTTTAGAAGTAAATTAAAGTAAAATAATAAAACTAAAATATGAGTAGTTAATCATAATAAATAAATATATATTAATCAAGAACTGCAGTGCATAATAAAGTGGAGCTGTCAGCAAGTCACATAGGTTATGTAAATCTATGATTTACTAATCTGTGATCTACTCCTTCTTATATTGAAATTAAATATATCAGATTAACATATTTTTTTAATATTATCCTTTAAGTCTTATTCTTTATGACAACCAATTACATATCTGACAGCTGACGTCAATGGTGTTTTTATTGCGATTTAAATAATTTAATAATCTAATAATAATTCCGACATATACATGACACATAGTCTGCTAATGAATGTCGCTAAACTTGGTCAGACCCTTAATTTTGTTACTATTTGCCAAACGTTTTTAAGATTTCAAGGCTAAAACTAAAAATTGTGTAAGCTTGTTAACAAGTTTAAATGATTTAATTTGAAATCGTTATATTTAATGTTTTTGTGGTTAATCTATGATAAGAATTACGATTCAAGGAAAAGTATATTAAAGTTAATTAATCATGTATTTAATTAAAAAAATACTTAACATTAATTATTATTAATTCATTGAAGCTTATATTCTGCAGCATAATATGTACATGAAAGGCCCTTGTGCACAATTGAAGGAGATATTATTTTTTAATTTTGAATTTTGGTTTCTGATATCTGATATAGCCCAATAAAAGAACGTACTTAAATTTCTAATTGACATTAAAATAAAATAAGATTAAATTAAATAATACTCACTGTATTTAGGAAAAGCTGAAAAAAATAGTTCTTAATATTATTCTTGAAGGCGAGTGACGATCGCCATAATAAGAGCTGCACTTGTCTGAACCAGTTCCTTTGAGTGCTGTGGAATTAGAGGTGTAAAAAATTTATTACAATTAAGGACAGTTTCTTTTTGATTATACTTGGTAAGATTAAACTTTTAAATTATATCTAGTGGTGACTCTGCGCCATCCCAACCAAATTCTTCGAACAGCTTACTCCCCTAAGTTGACCCAGCTAGGTATTTCCACGGGGTACACGTCAGTCACCTCCTCGTGGTGTACTCTGGGCAACGGGACCGGCTTGAGCTTGCTCGTCGGCCACGCCTAAGACTGGCGGGAAGGATGCCGCGGGGCTGCTCCTGGTACGTCACTGATCGGCGTCAGGGCGGACCATGTGAGTGGCCTCGGAAGGAGTGGGAGGGCTCGCTACTCGAGGATCCCAGGTGTTTTACAGCGGCGGTCAACGGCGGAGCCTACCATCTTATCCGCCGCAGGGCGTCAGTGCCTCCAGTGGCGGACTCGGGGGAGTTCGCCACATTCCCACGTGGAGGATGCGGGGGAAGGCGCGCACTAGGCGTGCTTTCCATGAATATTCAGCTGCCTTACGGCGGCTGCCGCTGGTGGGGCCGCGGTTGCATGCCCTTGGCGAACCCGTCGCCTCACGATTCGGCCACACCAAACCATTTCCTCCTCGTTAAACAAAAAAAAAAGGTAGGTACTTCCACTGGGACTTCGATCGGTTTCTGGTCAAGTGAATACCGAAACCGATAAGCCGGAAAGAGCGAGTCTTTTCGGAACTTCCGAAAAACTACGCAGCATTGCGGTAAGTTGTTCCAGTGACGCGGCAACAAAGAAGGTGTGTTACTTCGTTTACATTCCATATTCAGTCCAAACGAGTGTCTTGAAAACGTCTTCAAACGCATTGGTGAACAGTTTCGGATTTCAGATATAGCTACCCCCTGTCGCATCCCTCTCCGCAGTTGGATCGCTTTCATCTTACAGTTCTGTATTTGGATAGTCATTGTAGCTGCGTTCAGGCATCTCAGCAAATAGATATATCTCCAATCGATATGGCATGTCTGCATTACCTCCAGCACTACCCAAGTTTCGATAGTATCGAAGGTTTTCTCGTTATCCACAAAGACCACACACAGCGGTTGTAACAACTCTTGGGAACAGCTTAAGTACTAAGGGATTCTTATTTAAAGATTGGATAAATTTCAAATTCATCACATTCATAAAATACCGATGTAGTACATTTTTTCGATTGTATTAAATAACTTCAAACCTTTAAGGTTTCATAATTCTAAAAATTCTAAAAGGTCATAATAAAACATAAAATAGCTATAATTTGTACAAGAACAGTATTGCGCAACATTGCGTAACATTGTGCAACTCACGAGTTAACGGCTCATACTTAACTATTACAAAAACAAAGTTGAAAACCTATTAGCTATGAGTAATTACAGTTAAGGTACGACGACATTCTATCACTAGCGACAAAAAACATATAAATCAAATAAACAAATGACTTTTTCATGTTCATCGACCTCTAACTTTTTTGTAGGCCTTTAGAATTTTGAAACAAACATAATCGGATTACGACCGGCTTATATGTAGATGAGCCGACGGAACATTTCTTACAAAAAACGTACTCTTTAAGCTAGGCGTTTATCAATTTTACAGTCAATCGTCACGACTGTTAATATTATACTTATACGCAAATAAATTATCTACATAAAACATTGTTCATTTCATCAGCTTTAGCGAAATAAAAAAAAGGTAATTCAACAAAAATAATTAAATATTAACATCAATTCAGTGAAAAAGTATTTTAAAATGCAATACCTATATGTAAATCGATAAACTATAGCATACAAAAAAGATAAAGATGCCCGATATTTTAAATGTAAACTGAAATTATTTCCCTCCAAACTACATAAATAATTTAGTCAATAGTTTCGAAGTAACATATCAATTCTTCACTGGACAACTGGATTTATTTGTTTTTATTTTTTTATTTAGTAAGTAATCATAGACCGACTGATTACTATATAAAATGATTATTATTGTATATGTCCTATAAATATAATTTTTAAAATACTTTAAAATTAGACGAAATAATTAGTGCTTGATATAATTTATAAGCCAATACCCATGTTAAAAACAAATTGCCATAACTATTTACTAGGGTACTAAGTCGTAACGACACGATATAAACGGGCTTACCCGTGCAAGTCTTGCTGCGTCGCTACGGAACCAGTTTCATCTTCATCCGGCACACAGTTATTTTCCAGGCCATAGTTTTTATTACCCAAGTCCATGGATACGGCCTTGATATAAAATTCCGCTGGATTGTAGTTCTGTGGGCAGCGTAGGTTGAGCCTGTGATGATTTTAAAAACACATATGTACACACATTGGTACTAAAACCTTTAAAAGTATCAAGAACACATTTTTTACAAAGTGGGTGGACAAATGGGCTACTTTACGGTAAGTGGTCACTATCACCATTATATCGGTAATGCGCAGCCAACTTTAGGAATTAAATGTAGTAACGTGGGCTTAAACATCTTTCGAACCGTATAACAACAATACTAAGTATTTCTATTTGGCGGTAGAATAACGCATTCCGGCTTCCCCCCGCGTATGGGGTATGTGGGGCTAATGTGGGCCTAAGGGTACCCTCTGCGTCTCTTCGGCGGGTGCCACGGGATCGCTTTCATTTGGCGGTAGAGTCTGAGACGAGTGAATAATCTACCCAGACAGGCTTGCAGAAAGTCCTACCACTCTACAAATATTTTAATGATATTGACCATAATTATTTAATTATAATGTACATGAGCGATGGCGAAGCGTACTGAAATAAGATGCAAAGTTTCTTTGCAAGAGTACTTTGCCACTAGTGTGTCATTTAAGGGCTGTTACAATAAATTTTACTGTAATGAGTCAGAGAAAAAAATATGTTTTAAGCTGACAAACTCTAAAAAACTATATGTGTGTTTAAGGTTTAATTAATAATAAACGTGTAATTAGCCATACAACGAAACTTTATTTCTATACAACTGCTATAGCTGCTACCATTTATCAGTATCATATTGCCATGTTAGGCTTATAACGATCGTGTTCAGAAAAATATTTAAGTGTCCGGTCGGTCCGACCTTTATAAAGATTATTGTCAGTAATGCCGAATGCAACAAATGTCAACAAATGCTATGTATATGTGTATATTTTAGTGTCTGGTAGCCCTACACTTGACGTTGAGTTCAGCCTTTTGTTGTGAAACATCTATTGGTGCACTGTTATGCCGTTGTGTGCCTCTCCCCCACGAGCGGTGGGGGAGAGGCACACAACGGCATAACAGTGCACACGCATTTTTCTACTGCAATTATACCTTTGCATATGCGTATCGCTTAATACGCGTATACTGCACTAATTGTTCATCCCCACTTTGTAAGGGGCAAAATTCATACAATGTTCCCCCTTCCACTAAATTAGATTTAAAATATTGTTTAAAATACAAATTATCTAATAAACGAAAGGTTTTGTTCAGAGAATTTATGCTTCAAATAAGGATATACGACACGTACGATATTTCATTATATAAGTAATAGTAGCATGCCAAAAATACGCACCTCTCAAATGTTTTTTTACAATCCTCTTGTGTTCCATGGAACAGCAATTTCCCTTCGGCCATCAATGATATGGAATTGAAATCCTTAAACAGATCTGATGAAGGTTGGTGTACTGAACAGATCACTATCTTTCCACTCATTGACAATGCCTTTAGGACTCCTACCACGAGAGCCGCGTTATAACTGTCAAGGCCTGTCGTTGGTTCATCGCATATTAAGATTTGAGGATTTGATAAGAGCTAAAACATTTATTGAAAAGGGTATTAGTAAAACAGGCGTTTCTTATAAAAAGCTATCTAAACCTTTTAACGGTATTGATTGCAAAATGACCAACTTAACAAGACTATAAGAGCTAGTGCACCTCCACACTCCGCCCAAATCAATATATAGTTTTGTATTTTCGTACATATTCAAATACTCTGTAATATCATAGTAGATCCTAGATAAGAGGACCTCTAGTTTGCTATACAGCACACTAGTTTGATAGATTATAAGAAAGAAAAAAAAACGAATAAAAACGTTAATTTTTGTTCAACTTGAACCTAACTCCAAACTTATGTCTGTTTTTATTTGGTTGAACACAGATTAAAACACACAGACGTCGTCTAGCGGACAGGCTAATGTGCCATCTGATGGTAAGTGATCTGCACTTGGGAATTTAAGTGATATGTCCCTTGAGCCTGTAATATATATACACACCCATTCGACCTTCAAACCAGAGCACAACGATAATTAGTATTGGGTTTTGGCGATAATATAAGTGATCTGTGTATGCGATAGTACCTACATTTGAATCCATTAAAGCTTTAGCACCAAGTAACCTCTACGTCGTCTTGTTTTTTTTAACGAATACCGGATAAATAATATGTATTACTAACGAATAATTAAGACATGACTTGTTAATTTTTCGTCCCGACAATTTTTTTTTAAGCCGGTTAAGTAATTTCAAAACACCATTTTCTTACCGAGGTAGCTAAGGATAACAGTCTTCGTTCACCGCCTGATAGCGAACTTATTGGCGAATGTTTTAACGTCTCTAGCTTAAATTCGTGGATGAGTGATTTTAGCATTTCTTTGTTGGATGGTTTACTAACACTGCCCAATTTCATTTCTGTCTGAAACATAATTAAATAGTATTGTTTCTAATTTTAAATATAAAACGGCACGCGAGCGCTCACAGTACAGCCTATTTTTATCATATTAAGCCACAATTCTAAAACATCCAAGGTTGGTGACAATCTCAGTAGCCTGGGACGCTTGATCTCAAGGCGAAGCATGCCGAGCCAATGGGACGTGATGAATATATGCATAGTTGCGTTTTTACACTCGAGGCATAAGGCTTATGGAATTGAGTGATAAATTGATTTATCTAATATATGAGTACATCGCTAGCCGGACCTTCATCTACATAAATTTAAATCTAACTTATATATAATACACTGCCATGTCTTAGTCTATCGCACATCGTAAAGCATAATTATCATGTGTCTTCTTATGATTCATAAAACATTTAGATACCTTTCTTTTAAAATAATAGAGTAGATATTAATTTAAAAAATGATGTATGGTTCTATTGATATCTTTTAATAAATATTATAATCAAGCTTAATATATTTAATACAAGTGATTAGTCATATTTTTATATTTACTACATATCCTAAAACTGGTTACAAAAGCGTGAAGGATTCTTTACCATAAAGGCAATTTTAGTAATATATATTATTACTCTACATTATGCAAACTGCAACTATATTATGCAAACTAACCATAAATATCAAGTGTTCCTCAACGCTAAGACTGTCCATGAAAACATCGAACTGCGGTACAATATCCACCAACCCCTGTGCATCTTTAATGTTTTTACCATTCACTTTAATTGTACCGCTATATGGAAGGGTACATTTTCCAGCCATTGACATAAGAAATGTTGTTTTGCCTGCACCACTGAAAAAGTAACGCATACATAAATTATTAAAAAAAATAGAATCGAAGCCATTGAAATCTGAAAGAGTTAATAAGAAGGCTCCAAGAGAGTTACTCAATTTGGGCTTTTTAACGACTGATCGCACGTCAATCAAAATTGATAAAATTTCTAAAAATTAATTTTATGATGCAAAGATTGAAATTTATTTGATTGACGTTGACACATGACGGATATTTTATTAGCCTCTTAAAAACTGACCGTTAATGTAATAATAAGATTAATATAATATCTTTACCTCGGTCCGATTACCGCAACGAACTCTCCTGTTTTCATACAAACTGAAACTTTAAACGACATATTAGTCAATTGTTGTTTTTACAAGGTAACCCTTAAGGTTTTTTATTGTATTCACCGTTATCTAAAACAACTACTGAGGGATTGGAAGATTTTCGTCGCCACCATGATTTCTCCTCTGGTGTCCATACTTTTAAATTTTTCACTTTAATTACGACATCATTCTTGGAATACGTCTTTATCGACTGGAAAATAAAAAAATAAAATGGTAAAAATCTTAAAAAAAAAAAAAACTATTCACTTCTTTCAGGCGAAAGTTCTTAACAATTAAACAAAAGATTGATTTATGAATTTCACTAAATCTATGTTCCACAAATAATATAACATATGTTTGTTCTATAATAAATATATATGCCAAGTCAAATATATATAGTCCAAATTATTTATTCTATACGAAAACACATTTTATTACAAATATAATTTGATTTTAATAGCTTGCCAAAAGTATTTAGTGCGTAATTATCTGTGAATTAAAGTTAACATTATTAACATTTCATTTACAAATTATATTAGATTTAAGCGTACTGTGGATAGAGTATATTATTGAAATAAAACTGGGTCAATAAAAACGGGTCAGCCTGCCCGTGACCACGAACACTGCAAAGTGCTCGAAACGTCGGGATGTTAAAATAATTAATATACGCGATTAAATCCGTTAAAAACTAGTTTTATTTCAATGTGTAATAATCGCGAAAATCTAAGACAACAGAGTATATTATTTCTAAAAAAAAATGATACACACTACATTTAAACGCATGTAACCACGTAATCACATATTATTAAAGTTAACTACTTTTGTTATATGATGCACGAACTATAATATTAAAAAGCGATATGTCATAATACAGGTATGGTATGTCGAAGAGTATTTAAGTTTTTTTTTAATAATCGTTATCTGACAAAGTTGATATTAAACAATTTTACTGCTCCATTATGGTTCTTATTTGTTATTAATTTAAGACAATATTGGCTTGGAATATAAATCTACGCATTTTTCTACTGCAATTATTTATTTCGTGTCAAAATTGTAGGTTGTTTGTTATTAAGTTGCTGTCGGAATAGGTGATTTATCTCTAAGCAGTAACGTCGAAAATGTGACCTTACTTCTTCGTCAATTTTTTGTGGATAGAGTGATGATTTAATGCTGTCTATCAATCACGAAGATGTATTAATTATTACCTAATAATAAAAAAAATAATTAAACAAACACTGTTAGTTAAATAATTTTCAAGCAGATATGAAATTAATATAAAAACAAATTACTATCGTAACGCACAACACTCCACTGCATTAAATCTATTTTAATACGAAATGAAGTTTAACCCGTTTAGTCAGAACTTCGGATCTCTAATGTTGAACATGTTTATTATGATGACATCCTACTGATCGATTTTGGTTTCAGCAAATCCAACTTTGTAAGACATTTTATAGAACACAAGTGTGCGTACAACCACAGTCGCATTTTCGCAATTCCGCGGCACGGCAATATAAATACTTCGAGCTGCCACTGAAAAATTCTTGGCCCATAACTTTTTTCGGGGTCGACTCGGGTTTCGAACTCAGGTGTTCGGGGATCTGCATCCTTATAAACTAGGCACTAGACCAATGAAAGCAGTTAATGTTGATTATACTATTATTATCAAAGAACAAATATATATATTAATATACTTGTTAATATACTACTAATACACTATATCTTATCAAAGATTTACATAATTATACAAATATTATATTTTCTGAGAATAAAATGAGAGTATAATATTCATTATACGAAACACAAAACAACATAACGACCATGTTTTTAATAATATCAGAAGCATATTACATATCTATACCGTGACAATTAGTTTTCTTTCAGCTTTTTTGGCATTGCTTCTACTTTTAATTTTTTCTGTTCTAAAACTAGTGTCTGTATTCCGTGTTATATCTTTACACAGTACATACATAGTATAAACATACATAGAATTAAAAAAAATCGCTTCTCGCCATCTGTATTCTTATGGATTATGTACATTCATGCCTATAATAGTAGTACACAGTGCAATCGCTTCTCAGATAACTTAAAAGTCGCATTCAAGTGTGTAATTTCTTGTTGGTCGTTGTATTATAATACAAATATAAATTAACTATTTCAGTCACAAAAAGAAATCATCATCTAGATTCTAGATGATAACAATTACACGTTATGTTACGGAAACAATTATTATTGTCACATAACCGTGTTTTTTTTTCTCATCATATCACTTAATATCTCTCCTGATTCAGAGATATTAAGTGATCTGCGGAACTAGAAGCATTTTTGCATTTTAAATATATCGTATAATGTTTGTACTCAATTTGGTAATATTTTTAAGTGATTTGTCCAATAACTAGAGCAATGGGACTTTTTCGAATATTTGCTCTTAGCAACTGTACTTCTTTTATTTTATTTTTTTTTCATATGAAAAAAAGAAATTAATAATAAAAGCCTGAAAGATTTGAAGGACTTGGGTTATTCATAATTCTATCGTAATATAATTAGTTCGGGTATTACTTAATAAGTCTATTTTTATGCCTCAAATCTATTTAAATCTGTACCGAGTAACTCAGTAATACTAGACAAAAGCCGGGTAGTACACCGCTTTTCTCTTGCACATTATGAATACGTTACATTAACAAAACCCGTGATTGCGACGAGCCTATTAATGATGAACTTCGTAGTATTCCTGAAGCCCGTAAACATCAGTGAATCCGGATTAAATTATCAAAAATAATTTTTCAAAAAATTCTATTCCGAATTTAATTTATAAAGTAAGTACTGCCTCAGGGCGGCAAATGAAAAGCTTCTCATGCGAACATAATCAACTAATCCTGTTCGCTGAATAAAACCGGAGCCTTTTAAAGGCTATTATTTAATATTTTTATAGTATTTTTGAGGCTAACTGTACCTCGAGATGAAGCACACGAGTTTATCATTTCAAACGTTTGTTATTTATTTGTATGTAAACAAAAGGACCATGACACCTGATAACACAGCTTACATTGCACGTATTATTACGAATGTAACCTACTGATTCATAAATATTTATTTACGTAATTATTAAACTTCTCTTAACATTTTTTTAACAAACTAGATTTGTCATTGAGTTTAAAAAAAAAAAAATCATTAGGCGTACAAGTGATATAATTAGGACTATTATAATATTGCCAAGGCATTATGTTTAAAAATATTTACAAAATGATACATTATGTAGCGTAGTAAGTTTTGTTTGTTAAAAAAACAGTCGTAATAATGTCTATTGATCTGAGCACCATCATGAAAATCATTAAACGGAATTAAAAGTCAATAACACGACTGCATCATACAAATCACACGACAAATTAAACGAGTTTTCATAAAACTATAATTGGATGCCAATTTCGTTTTCTACATCAATATGTTACAAAGTATGTCGATAAAAAATAATATATAATAAGTACATACCATTTTATCCATTGTCATTTGTCGACATCAAAACGTTTTCTTAATTAACAACACAAAACTGTTCTAGAACACAAATCTTATTAAATGTGAAAGCATTCTGACTACAGCGACATATCAAATAAACACTGTTTGTAGGAGATAAAATGAGATAAAAACTCATCTCTGACTTGTATGCAAACATAAAATACTTTTGAGTCCCCTACATTGCGTTGTATTCACTCAAATTTAAATATATATTTCTAAATAGGATCTTAATTTTAGACAACGTTACATAGAGATTAGAAATTAATTGACGCAAGTATTACTAGTGATTTTGTAAGGTATTTTGTTACTGTAATTTGGTAATGAGGAAATAATCATAATTCATAATAGATTTTTAATTTTTTATTCATATGGTGAGTTAAAGTATAAGGAATCTCATAATTGTCCTAGAATTTGGAAGAATAACTTTGACTCCATAAAAGTGACAATAATTCCGTAAAAAAAAAAAACTTATATTGACATATGGAATTTTTCAGTATTTATTAGTAGTTGTGGACGCAATATTGATAGATTGAAACCTTTATTCTCTTAATTATATAGAAAATTACTATTAAGATATCTAAAAAACCAATCATATATAATGAAATCTCTTAGAAGTGTTAACGCTGCTACTGATCTCATTCTCAAAATTCCTTTCATTAGAAACTCTAAAAATAAATATATACTAAAAATCAGGTGTCATGATCATTAGATCATGAGTGTCACGGAATAGTAAGAGTACTGTACACTAAAATATATCCTATGCTATATAACTAACCAGTTAACAGAATAGTTATTTTTTAATCTTACTAAACTAGACTTCCATCTTTGTTTAATGTATTTTTAATCTCTGTTAATCATCTCGTCTGTAATGACAGTCACAGCGTCGATACACGTCGGCATTCTCCATCTATGTAATCTTTATACTCATTACCTACTTTTGAGATTACAATAATATATACTTTTTTAGAATAAACGAGTCTTGTATTCAAAATGTGATTATATTAATCATTGAACAAATGTCTTAATGATTAGCTGAAAACGTTTCTTATCATATTTGAGTCCGTTGTTAGTTTATTAATGAGTTATTGGGTCAAAAACTCATAATTATATTTGAAAATATAAGATTACTTGTTAAAACTATATCTTGTTTGAGATAATGGAGGATTTTTTTTTGTTACAATAAAAATATACTTAAAAAAAAAGAACAAATCTTATATACTTTGTTTTTTTAATGAGTCGAGATAATTTTTTTTTATAAAGCGTCTTCTGCTCGGTGGTCGCTTTTGGTGGTAGTCTTATGGCCATTCTTATTAGTCATTCCTTCCAGACAACGCAATCGAAATGAGACAATACATTATAAGCTTTAGTAAACTTGAGTCAAGCGTAGGAATAGTTTCAATTTTTTTTAGTGATGTTTCGAGTAAAAGTTATATTGGAATTGCCCAACAAAAATTCCTTTTCATATCTTGGACATACACATATGGGAATATGTTAATAAGATTATTTGATAATACAATTATGTATGTCCTTTAACGTTTGAATAATACAGTAACATTCTTAGCATTATGATCAGATAAATGTTAAAAAAGCGGTCGCCGCGTTCGTGGAAGCCAGTTCGTTACTACCTATTTTTAAATAGATTTCATTGAAATAAGTCCATATAGAACTATGACATTATAAAATATATTATTTATTGTATGTTTAGGATTTATTATAAATGATTACAATTAGTTTCTACGGATCAGAAATTAGACAAATTATAATATAATTGATATAATTGCAATAATGGTAATGACAATGAGAAACACATTTTATTATGAAATATAACTACTATTATATAAAGTGTTTTACATATTTAATGTAGTCGCATTTAGCATGCAGTAGTGAATAATTTAATTTAATTTAATATTAAAAAAAGAAGAAGAATTTAAATTATTTAAAACTATTAGTTACAACCCAAAAATAGTTCTAACTCCGAATTTATCTTAACATAAATAAATCACCAAATCAAAAATATTGAAGTAACTACTCACTCAGTTAATCTTATAAAACACAACGAACACTTAACAAATTAGAAGTCGCACCAATATCGCCGTTACTGTCCGCGCCAAAAAAGAAAAATAATGGCGGCTTAATTTGTTTTGCGCGCTTTTGTGTTTTTTTATTTAACTGTTCTAGCCAGTTACCTATATGGATAAAGAAATCTCCTAAATATCTTATATCATTCCAGTAATATTTTATTTTTTTAATATAGCTTGCAGTTCCATTTACGCCCAAATAGAAGACAAAGCGACAGTTAAAAAAATGAGTAATTCTGAAAGTTAAAAGTTAAGATCATTTTTTCAGACAATAAAGAAATGCTATGGTAGCCGACGTAGAACTCGAACCACAGTCAGGGATACACAAAGGTTTCTTTAAAATAGTATTCAATTCAAATCAAATCAAATTAAATTAAAATCATTTATTCAACATTGAAACATTATACTTACTTGATTGTCAAGATTTAGATAATTTATAAAAATACTTATTATTACATATCAAAAACACTTTCGTCTTCGTTTTCACAGATTTTGGCAAAGCATTTGATACTTTTCGTCACAATGCGTTATAAGATAAGATACATTTAGACTTTTAAAATTGATTAGACGATATCAAGTCAAAATTGATTTTGAAATGGTCTTGTGATTAGATACAAAGAAGCTAATAATTCGAACAAAATATATAACACTATGAAAGTATGTATCTTGTGTACTTAAAACGAAATCAAACGCCATTATAATCTCAAAACATTTTATTTTAAAATAAACTCACACGCTCTCATACAATAAGTAATACTTATTACAATAAAATAACTCGAATATTATACACTATTGTCTAGAATTTTTATATAATTATATATAACTTTAGCCGAAAATGGCACTTAAGGAGTTCATTATAAACTTTACAATAACTTAATGTACTCTACCTTAGTAGGCACGATAAAGAAATTCGATGTAAAGAGGCACTTTATTTCGTATCTGTTGTTTACGATATGTAAAAACAAGATAAAGTATTAAGTGAAAACTATTTGACAATTGAAATACGCAAAGATATTATAAAAGGAAGTAATGACCATACACAAAAAGAAACTTCTCGTGTGTTTTAAGAATCCGCACCAATTTCTAATAATATTTTTTATTAAAATAACAACCTGACAAAACTACACGACTTCTGTTTATACAATAGCTTGCTTTTACAACCGCGAAACGCATTTCACAATAAATATATACCATAAATTCGACGATTATATGACCTTAAATATACGTAAATTTAATAAATTAAGGCCACAATTGAACACGACAACTTTTTAACTACTAAGGTACTGACTCAGTATCGCGTCCGGTCATTTTTTTTAATAGATAATAAAATTTGATTTTGACAAAATGACTGTTTTCATTATGAGCAAAATTTTTAAAACAAATTAACTTTAAAACGTTCTAATTTCAAAATAACGTTTCAAAAACTAAGAAAATAATCGTAAATTTATTTTTATGTAATTAATTTACAATCAAGTATTTTTAGCAATTGGCAAAAACAAGTTAATTTATATATTGTTGACTCATCAACAGAAATATGTTTATCGATTGAGTGTCGTCATGTAAATATATATAACATAACAACTAATAAATCACTATAAACACAATTTAATATGACCACGAGTGTGAGCCGAGTGACCACATTTCTTGCCCGTGGTCGGTCAGCAAGAGCAAGATTTGCTTGAACTTGTGTCGCGATTATTTTCTCCGTTTGCGATCTTGTGGTCGAGGGCGAATCCATCGCCGTCTTTATCGCTGCTTTGAAGCAGTTTGTCGTTTAGAAGAATCTGGAAAAAAATATTGTTGTTATTATCATTTGGTCTAATAAATAAACTAAATAATCCTGTGGATATGGTCATATTTATAAGAACACTTTAGCGATATTGCGTCTAACAAAACTTTGTAGATTCCATAATTTATTGTGTATTATGTTAATTGGAATGCAATAAATATGAATAAATAAATAAACAATAACTTTTATTGAACTAGTAACTTTTGTTACGTTGTTTTTTTTTATTCGTATTTTCTTATAAACTACCAATTATATGAATATGGAACGATTATATTTAGGTTATAGTAGATCCAGACAGCTATACAGTAAGTTTTTACGGCGCATTGTATTTATTAGATATAAGTTTAGTTTACTTTGTCAACACAATAAGAGAGAGAGTTTTACCGGTGGATGTAAACAAAATGCATACAAAAATATCGCGACAATTCATAATACCGAATATAACATTTGAAATAGTATATTACAAGATCCGCGAATACGCGTACGTACGTACGGACAGGGCCGGTTTATCCATTAATCAGTGTAGGCCACTCTCTAGGTAGGTAAGCCAAATATTTTTCTTACTTGAATAGCATATATTCTTAATTATGAATAAAATTGCAGTGTGGTAGAACTTTTTTAAAAAGGATAAACATGCTCCGAAAAGTAGGTACACTGCCTAGGGGCCCGACATCGTCAATCCGGCTCTGAGTAGAGATACATACTCAATCGTAATAGATACTCAATCTAAAACCGTATTTGCTTATATCACATTATTTAAATTAAAAGAGCTTAAGTCTCACAGGTACCTTATTATTACCCACGAGAAGTCGAGACAGTAAGTCAAAACTACACACAAAGCAATTTAACATTTATTGCCATAGAGGCTTAAAAATAAAAGATACGGCATTAAGAAATGACGAAACAATATCATAAACGTTTACATAGAAATATAATGAGCTTAAAATATTTGTAGGAATTATTTGTCGCCGGCGTGCGAGACGACACCGCAATCCTAATGCATTCGGAAACATTAAAATAGTTTCGACCGTGTTATCTCAACCAATCAGTTTGTCATTTAAACTACGGATCGCTTTCAATTTAAACAGATCCTATCGTATTTTATTGGATACGTGATATGTAAAAAATGACCACCCCGAAAAACTCCCATAAAACCCCACTATCGGTTGATATTAAATTTAAATTTTTCGAACTCTTAAATAGTTACCTATAAAAATTAATTATGTCCTTATTAAATGTAGCATCCATTTCTCGTATTATGTTATTGTTTATTATACAACATTATGTCGATAAACTATTAAATGTATACAAAATGCGATTATAAAATTATAACAAGCATTTATAATGACATGGTAACACAACATTGTATAATACTATTAATGACGCTATTAATTTAAAGATTTCACAACATCGTCGGAACCACATTCCAAAGTAACACAAGATTATGTAGGTATATACAAATATATATATATATACACATAATTCATTGTTTTAAAATTATTTGACACGTATTGCTTATTATAAAGCTTGCGAAGGCGTCATTATTACGATGTGATTTATTTAAAAAATTAGGTATTTTGAAGGAATGAAGAAGGACAAAATATCATAGTGTACTTACGTATTAATAATTTAAAAAAACTATAATATGATATTTCTCATAATATATGTAACACATAAATAATTTAATATCCAAATATTTATATTAAATTATTTATAATAAACATTCAGCAGTGATTCTAAACAAAGTATTATCGCGTTAGTTACGACAATATTAAGTGGAAAGTCAATTTTATCGTGGGATGTAACCATCCTTAACATTATGTATTTTCTAGAAGCAACGAAACCAGTTTAATTATTTAACCATCGGACCAAAATAAAAGACGAGTCTCAACCTCTCATGTGACTTTTACGCAAGATACGATTACTAGAATGCTTATAAATTATCTTTATTAAGGAATTGTTAGATAACTATTCGTGATACAATAGAAACGTCTACGTAGTATACATTTAAAATGCTATTTTCACGGAATGTAACTTTTTAAAAAGTTCGCGGTAAAGAGTAAAACAAAACACATATGCCTTTATATATTAATTTATTTTATTGTTTTTAATTATGCACAAACGTTTAATTATTATCTTTATTGTCGCCTTTTTTGGATTTTTTTTTAATCATCTGGATTTAAATCCAAAATACTGACCTAGATATTCGAAATTCGAAAGTAACTTCCATGAACATGACAGCGAATATATTCATATTCTCAGTCTGATATATAAATAATAAATAACGAAGATATTATCAAACTGGGTTATTAAAGGATTAAACGGTACTTAACATTTAAAAAAAAAAATAACATTATGAAATAATAATGAGCTATATATACTTATAAGGTATGTAGATAAAATAAAATACGGTTTTTTTTTTTAATAATCTTCCTACATGATTATACTTCTCTTTTTTTTAAATACGACTTAACGGCACTGTAACACTTAACACACACGTAGTGCGATAATTTGAAAACCACTATAGTATAATATAATACCGTAAAATTTTTAATATTTAATATTAATTAATATTAAATATTAATAATAAAAAAAAATTACATACAATACCCTGTTTTTTAGCGCACTATAGTTACATAAAATATATATTAAAATATTAAAAAGTTAAAAAAATATTTCTTCTTTTGAATAAAACAATACCATTTATGAATATATCGTATATCCGTTAAGTTAATTTATTTGTTGATTTCTTAAATATTGTCATTCAAACATAAATCGTTGTCCCAAAAGATACCGGTTGTACCGCTCCATTTTAACATCTTTCTTAGTAACGATGGATTGAGCCTCCAATTTAAAAATAATAAATTAAATAAACCCTACTAAAAAGTAACTTAACTGCTTTATTTATTAAAAAAAACTGTTTATATATTTTAACTCTAAAATAATATAATAAGATGATTATTATTGTAAGCGACGTAATATTGCTAAAGTAAGTATAATTCACACAGAAATATTTTAAATAATGTCAAACTTTGTCATATGAATAATGAAGTATTTCATACCAGTATGACCTATATCCTAAAAATAGCCTTTCTTGATTAGGTGACGATCTTAAGACGATGAGGAAAGACATAATAAATATCTCACCTTATTAACTAATGAACGAGCCGCATCCTCAATGTTGATGTTCTCCTTAGCGGAGGTCTCGAACCAGCCTGCGAATCCTTTCTCCCGGCAATACTCATCCATTTTCGCTGGTGAATTCACTATACCTTCTTTTTGCTGATCACACTGTAGGATAAAACAACACCACATACATTTTTATTTGATCGCCAAACATATACTAGTCTTAGTTGTAACAAAAAAGCATATTTGGTAAATATGGTATTTCTTGACGCCAAGTTATAATAATTTATTGAAGCGTTCTGCATAAATTCATTATTTATTCTTAGAAATCAATACCGTTAATAAACTGGCATGCACTTTTTAATGTGGTAAGTATGTAAATTAGAATAAATCCGAACAGCATAAAAGTAACGGATTTTTTAAGGGTAAGAATATTATTACCGGTTTATAAAATGTTGTCTGAACCTTATAGAGACATTAAAAAAGGAAGATACTAAATGTTATATCTTGCAAATGTCACCCAATATGGACCAATATTTGGCTTACAAGATAACTTACACATGTACTGTTAAAATGTATTTAAAACGTTATTTATTTCCTTGGAAACTATAAATAGATATATTATATTCACCTTGTTAGCCAACAGTATACACGGTATAGGCGACCCGTCAGGCAACTGCACTTTGGTGTCCAAGTCGTTCTTCCACTTGACCACTGCGTCGAATGTGGCGACGCGGGATACATCGAACACTATGAACGCTCCCACAGCCTCCTTGTAGTATACGCGTGTCATGTTCCCAAAACGCTCTTGACCTATAATTAAATTTATTATTGTTACTTCTTGTATGTATCTTTTATTTATCCCTAAAAGGAAAACGCCTCTGCTATTTCGAGTAATGAATACGATCTGTGGATCAATCTCTACGAAAACATTTTAGAACTCGACGACAATTCGTAAAATACCTTTAAATCATCTATTGATATGTGATATACATCAAAAATAAAATTGATAAGAGTAAATGATGCAGCAAATTACTTACATACATACACTAAAGAGGAACCATTATTAGTAATGACATAAACATCAGCAAATAAATTATCATTAGAATCATAAAAATCCAAGAAAACATTAAACCCATGTCATCCATGTTAACTTTTTTTATATTCAAAATGTCAAATGTTTTAATTTTAATTTTGTCTAGTTGAATTTTATTACTTTTAAAAATTACATTAAAACTATTTTAAGCTAAGCTATAATTATATAATAAAATATTAATGCATGCAAATAAATCGTAAAAAAAAGTATAAAATTTGTAGCAGAATATAAGAGAAGTAACTATTCTTTAAAAGCCTTGCCAACTTCCAAAATAATACATAGAAAATATTGTTTCTATATATGTTATGTATGTATATCAGCTTATATACTTATGTTTCAGCCCAGAATAATTTCATCAATGTATTGACATTAGTAATAAGAAGCACAGGAGATTTTGGTCAGTTATAGAAAAGTGTATACTGGGACTGATTTAATGAAAAAAAAAATCTTTCAGGGATATACTTATTTCGGATTGAAGAATAATCTTACAATTTCAGTGGATTTTATAGAAAACAAGAAACCGAATAATTATAGTATGAGAATCTCAATCGGTAAAATATCACGATGAAGGTTTATTTCTATACCCTAAAAGCATTATGACGGTTTTAATTTATGGAGATGATCTGAGATAGGCATAAAGCTGAAGTGGCAGCAGGCCGGCACA
The DNA here is from genome assembly GCF_905147765.1 of Vanessa atalanta. Taxonomy (NCBI): domain Eukaryota; kingdom Metazoa; phylum Arthropoda; class Insecta; order Lepidoptera; family Nymphalidae; genus Vanessa; species Vanessa atalanta. The sequence goes on from NC_061871.1 coordinate 8,478,684, forward strand.
TCTTTAGCAAAACTAATAACCCATGACCCTTGACAAATTCTTGATTGGAAGCTAAAGATGTGCTTTACAAACGTGAGAGAATATTTTCAGTCTTGATAAGAAAATAAGAACGATATTGATAGGCGTGCCGTTGTCAAGCAGTCGACATAGACTGATGATGATAATTAGAATGAAATGTAGAGCAATCATTACATATAAGTTAACAACAATTAACAATATATTTTCCAAAATTACCTTTCATAGTACAGGACAGATAAATTTATTAAAAGATGTTTTTTTATTAAAACATACCTGCAATGTCCCATAATTGTAGACGTATAACGGTGTTCGCGTCCCAATTGAGAACTTTAAGTGCGAAGTCGACTCCAATCGTCGCTCGATAGTGCTGGCTGAAGAACTGGTGCACGTATCTCTTAATGATAGAAGTCTTCCCCGTACCAAGTTCTCCGATCACGAGGATTTTGTATAAATGTTCTCGCCTCTCACCACCCCCAGATGCAGACTAAAACAAACAATAAAAGTCAGACAAAGAGTTCACGATTAGATTTAAGCAAGTGCAGGATTTGGCGAAGCATTTTGTGGCTAAAACTCTCGAAGTATTTTAAACAATTATTACATTTGTGAATATGTATGATGTTTATAATGATGTCCTTCTGACTGAATCTGCCCATAGTGGCCTTTCTCAGAGGAAGTTAGCTGATTGTGCAAGAGATAGTGCATTGAAACATATACACGAACTCTCTTTGCCCTCACAGTCATAATCTGATGGAACGGCAATCCGACTACGACTTTACTTGCTTTCCAAGTTATCCGTAGTTTGAAAATTATATTATAATGTCCCCTTTCGAACAACATTCGAACTTCAGGTTGCCATCGAGAATTCCTTGACCAACGAACTCGATACCTTTTCTAAGAAACCGACCCACGTTTTGAACGTAAGAGCATTGAGATCAAACACATATACAGGCAGTTATCATTTTAATAAACTACGTTTGTAACTGTCAAATGTTCTCTTAACGGTGTATTTACTGTGAAATAGTGCAATATAGTTTTCAATAATTTCTCAGATTATTTTATTTTATATAAAAATATATTAATGAGAAAAGCGGTCATTTTAACCGACCTAGTATGAAAATTATACTGAAGAAGCCATAGTAGCTCGTCGTTAACGCGGTGGGAAGAATTACTGAGTAAATCACATAATACTTTTTCCTTATAATTTTTTTATTATATTAAATATAAATAGTTTTACACTTTATTTAAGTTGTTGAGACAATTATAAAACTTATTACCATCTCAAATGAGTTAAAATGTATTTTATAAGACTCCTTTTAGCAAAAAAATCGCTTTTCGGGGCAGGAAATTTAAGCATATTGAACGTTGATTGAAATATTACAAAGAATTATTAATAATTAAAGAAGCCGCAGATAAAGAATAAAGTAGGTACGACAAAAAGACGCCTTGATGAAGACTTGCCGAACGTCAATGACTTCAATTATATCAACCAAACAATAACATCTGTGTTGATAGTTTCGATTATTCTCAGCATTATTTTCGGATCCTGGCCTTACTCCATTTAGTTTGAGACAGAGTTCTGGTGATATTAAAGAGCTTAGCATTTATAGTTTTTCCCTTTGTACCCATTGGTTGAGACGAGGAGACTCTTTTCAACTTTACCCGAAACCACGAGGGCAAGGTCAAATTATTATTAATATTTTATATAAATATAAAAGTAGATATTTACAAGGGGTACTTTGAAATATCTTATAAAGCATTTTTATATTTTATAAAGCAAAATTGACAAGTGTATGTCTAATTGTTGGTAAAAATAAAATATTGTATGTATAAATAATGCTGTCCACTTAAATAACTCTTATGTAAATAAATAAAATGTTAATTTTCAATGTTTACGTATTAATAATGAAGTGCATTAATGCATTAAATGGCATTTAGAATGAATTGATGTAAACCAATAGAAATACCTGGAATAAATAAAACATAAGTCATTACCGTTTTAATTTATATGTACATATATTAGTTAAATATTAAATGACTATTTTTACAATAAAAACGATAAATATTATATAACGTAACGTAGACGAAGGGGCAAATTCCTTCCACAAAATCCAACGTAGTAAAATAAAAAAGTAACAATTAATTGTTACAGTGTAACAAAAAAAAAACACAAAATAAAACTAAAATATTTTGAATATGTATCATTTCGAAGTAAAATTAAGAAAACTGTTAACAAGAAACGATTATAATAAGGTTTCATAATCCGTAAAGTATATACTTACTTAGTTTAAAATTAAAGCAAGGACTGAAAAACAATCTACCCACGATTTTAAGCTTAGCTAAAGCTTGTTTTGTCATTTAATATTTGTATGCAATTTAAAGTTAGGTATATGCTTTTTAGTTGTGTCTTCTGACTTCTGAGCAGTAAGAACATTAGTCAAGTTTTATTGAGCTCTTTGTTGGATTAGTGGCTAGCTTATTAGTCCACTGTTTTCGAACTCCCCAGGAGTTCTTAAATGGGTTCTGACAAGATAAAACATTTCTGCCCTTCTTTTTTTTTCTTTAAATTCTCAGCAGCGTACGGAACTTTCGTCGTTAGCAATATTTATTTGTTAGTTAGACAGTAAATAGTAGGTAGGTTAGGTAGTATAGGCAGACTAACATAAATAGTTAGAGGGATTGTAAACTGTACGAAAATTGAGAATTCAATATACCGACGCAAAAATATGAAAAGCAATAACTGCCCTTCACAATTTTGCTACATTGTTACTATTATAAAATAAAACACTTAGCCCAATGAAATACTATTAGAAAATAATACATATTAAATACTACTAATATAGAATAGTAGGTAGTTCACTTCTATTATAACTAAATATAGTACTTCTTTCCTAGAATTTCGCTGACTTTGATGTCGTCCGGACTAAACAAGTAGGTATAAAGATCGACCTCGAATGGTTAATTCCGCAGTTATCGTTAATTCATGTCAATTAACTTATGAACAGACATAATAGAAATGGATTCAAACCTACTCCGTGCGTTACCATAAATAAATTAACAAGAATATTTTATGACAGGCGTACTCCTACTAATTCTACTCATACGAAAATATTTTTCTTATGGTATATATAGAGATAGTGAATGCCGAATCGGTAATGTTAAAATTGATAAAAACATTAATATACATCATATTTTAGCACTTAACAAACTAGCTAGTTTTATTTTACTACTAAACTATATTGTAGGTATTATTCAATACTGATAATTGTAAATAAACTTAAAAACACATCTCTTATTTTCGAACCTCAATGTCTTTTTTTTTAAAAGTTTTTGCAGAATGCACGTAGGCTCTACAAAATAAAGCCAAAGTTTGTAACAAATCAATTAGAAAAAAATATTGTAATGGACCGAAATAACTCGCAAATCTTATCCGAAGATCGTTGTCTAATCTGCAAGCACCATTGAGTTTTACGACTTAATTTGTATTTCTAACTCATCTTATGCTTACTGTGAATGAAACATCGTGAGGAAATATTTATATATATATATATATATATATATACATATATGTATGTATAATGCATCCTTTAACCGGTTTTTAGATGTTATCATTAACCACGATCAAACACGATTGTCACATCACGATGGTTTAATGAGCAAATATTGCAAGAATGATATATGCAATGGAGATCTTTAATAAATTTCAATTACCGTTAATCATTTTAATACTTAAGTTGGATTAAGATTAGACATTAACAGATATTCAGAAACACTAAGTCGAATATTATTAATAATTGTATAATCGGATAAGAATATTACAAAGTTATTTGTTATTAATTACAAGTAAAGTATAACATTCTTAAATTTTTAAATTTAGTCGTAAATTCGCTAACAAACACAATTAGTTTTTTATTCTATTTGTAGGCTAAAAAGCTTTTAAGTATTATTAATTAACAATGACGTTTTAAATTTTAATGTTAATACGTGAAGCAGTAACTTTGTACTTCTTTTTACCAAAAAGACGCGTTGTATGAAATTTTCCACTTTTAAAGTTTATGGAGTGCAGAAAGCTAATATTTTTCTAAAATATGCATAAGAAATACATTAAAAAATAAATTATTAAAGAAAAACATAACACATACTACGATACGTTTAACACACACCTATACGTTTATCTACATAATATTTAATGTGAAACATTCATACATACGTATATATTGCCAATGACAACACCCGCCATGTCAAAGATGAAATTTTTTATTTTTTATTTTAGTTGTGACGAGGTATCGTCCAGTTGAGCCTCATTTTCATCTTTGACACTTGACTTTCTACGTATCATTCAAATCAACGCATCTAATATTTTAGTAACAATGAGTTACGACCAATGGGCGACTACTAATTTAAGTAAATTTATGAATGGAAATGTTTTATGAAATTAGTACTTGACCTATCGTACTTTAAACGTGATTAAACTATTTCTACGAAGAGAATTATCGGCTATTACAATGTACAAACAACAAATATAATTATAAACCTATACATAATAATAATACTTAACTAGTTCTTGTTAAGGTAAACTAAGACAACAATATTTAACAAGTTTTATAAGAGAAACAGTTCTAAAATTAGCCCATGTTAAGTTAAGGTATTTATGATATTAATGTTTATATCAAGTATATACGTTTTTCACATTAAATTAAGCAATTTTTATTATTTTAGATAATTAGTAAAATATTCCGGTTCAACGTTACAGGCGGTATTACCGATAAGACGGTCTTTGTACATTTTTCCTAGCTTTAATTATAACTGTTTTTTTATAAACAAACCGTATATTATTTATTTTAAACATAGATAAGTTAACATAATATTCAAACGTAACATATTCTTCTTCTTTGTTCTTTATTGAAATTGACAAAACTGCACCATGTATTTTACAGATAATATGTAAAATGAATCAAATATCTTCTCGTTAAAAACTCGCCTTATTATTTGACTAAAATGGGAGTAACGGTTACAATAAATCTATAAATTAAATTAATAATTGATCTAAATCAAGCTCAAATCATTATGAAATCTTTATAAATCATTACGCAGCGTGAAACTCATCACACTTTGATGGCATTTACGGAAAGATTTATTAAAATATCAGCAAAATAAATAATATTCTCGACATAAAATCGAAGATAAATTATACAATTAGTAGGTACGTGTCGTATTTATATGAATGTGATTTTGTTACAAGTTCTACGATACGAAGTAGGTACCTTACGGTTTTTGCTATATAGAATTATAATCGACATATAATTATTTAGAATAAATTGCGGATCACAAAACTCTTTAAAATCAACTAGATATTTATTAAACTTACACTTTTGATCTGCTTGGGTGACATCTTCATTTATATTATCACGAAACACTAGAAGTAAAAAGACTAGCGTCTATGGAAGATTCTCGACAACAAAACAAAACATTGCATTCCGTCGCCTTCTTATACCAGACACTGTTTTTCTTACTTTTAACTTTATTTTCTTTTATTTTTTAATACTTGTCACGTGGTCTTTAATTACTAGACTATTGCGTACTGGTTGAATCCATGACATTAAATTAGCTTAGTTTTAAAATATATTACCAAACTATTTGCCGTAATATTTAAATTACTAAATTTTCACTCTTAACGATGTTTGTGATTGCTTAATATTTTTAATAAACTCTTTTTTTATTTTAATTTGTGATTAATTAATTTTATAAACACGACACGTCACAGCCGATTTACGATATTGAAATATTACGTTAGTCCAATGACCGGCTATTTATCGTTGGAGTGGCGCTGCCTTATCGGCCACCAGATAACAGTTGTGTAGGTAAGTACTCACAGATGTCATTTGCACTGTACGCGACAGTCAACTAAGTGTCACAAGACTTGGACGCCGTTTATATAGATAGTAGGCATCTACCTGACGTTAAAAAAAGCTTAAAAGAACTTTTTGAAAACAGTTTAACGATGCCTTATACCTGACTTTGACGCAATCCATTTTTTTATTAAATTTCACTTCACACCGCAGCTCTTCTTCCCAAATCTATTGACAGTACAATCTATTTTCGACAAATTCACTTTGAACTAAATATTATGTACTATAAAGCAATGGAATCTGATATTTCGACAAATACACATTTTGATAAAAGTCGTATGGAATATTGTCATTGTCAGGATATCATTGGCATTATAAATCATTATATTTATCCTAAATAAATTTCATACATGAACAAAACATTGACTTGAATTTGCGATCAGCCTATCTGACGTCAGATCTTCTTTGGAATGTCTTTCCTTTTGGGTTGGTTCCCCGCCACCATTCGGGTCGGGTGGTCGAGGTGCTTACGTGCCCGACTGATTGCGCGCTTATCAAAAAATCCCTTAGTCGGCTCTTACGACACCGACCTTTTTAGATGATATGGCTCATACCAAAAAAATATAGTACCCTAGTTAAAATATTAAAAGGGATTTCCGAATTACAAATCAATTACATCAAAATGACGATTATCATGCGTGACAAAGATAATAAACAAAGATAATTATTAAAAACACAACGGTTTATTAAAAAAGTAACATTTACAGGATATGAGACTGCATATGAGACTGCTATAACAAGTAATACGGGTTTTGGTATGTGTAGCTTGGATCCTTTTTATTGAATCGATTTTGAAACAGTTTTAACAGTTATAACTTACTTGGGAAAAAAATCTTTCAAACAAGTTAAATAATATAAGCAGTAATTCTTTCATGTACCGTGTTTTGGACCTCGTTTGATCCTATATTTATAATGTGTATGTATGACTTTCGAAAATGTTCATTAACGAATTACGTTTATTATAATTATAAAATTTACTATTTCAAGAAATTAAGTTTAAAACATGATGAGCGGTGAAGATTTAAACAAAGCGTCAGTGAAGCTCAATCAACGAATTGCAATTGATATATGCAAAAAATTTACGTGGAGTGACGACGACATTGATAGATAAAATTCAAGTTTATAACATATCGCCTGTCTATACACATCAAGCGGTACCGTTATACACACTCGGGTAAATATATTTAAAAAAAATTACTTTAAAGTCGCAACAATGTTAGATAAAATTCAAATATAGAATGTATCGCCTGTCTACTCACACATAATCACATAACATTGGATTGTTTTTATTAAGCCCAGTAAGATTTTATAGAGATTATACGATAATATTGTATCTGCTTGAAAAGAAGTATAATAATGAAGAATAATTATTCAATAAATATCAATATTATTGTTATTTATATAACTGTTTATTAATGCTCATCTAACGTATTGTTCTAGAATTCTTAGAATGATTTTAAAGAAACGTTCTGCATCGAATAAAATAAATTACTTTCGAGTAAAGAGATTTAAAAAACATTCAGTGTCAATACATTCTGTAAATTCGCATTTTTATAAAATATTTTCTACTAGGACTATATTGGCGTTGTGATTTATTTTTTTAAATCACCGTTAAAATTTATTTTATATTTCGTTATTAATATATAATCATTTAATATATTTTTTCAAAGAATAGCCAATATAAATATGTACTTTTAGTACTTATGTACTTAACATTATCCATATATCTTTACACTTGTCTTCACATAATATTTTTTCTTAATGGTGTCTTTATTAAACTAAAGGACTAACAAAGTCTATGTCTACGTTAGTCTTAGCATATAAAAGATAATAGAATTTCGTCCAGTAATACCTTAAAATCTAACCTTAACTTTTACTTTATTTCGACGAAATGCGAAAAAAAAAAAGACAAAAAAACATTTACAAATGTTCGACGAATAGTAAAACGTCATCAGTTAAGTGTTAACACATTTTTATTACAAATGTTTTTTTTTTTACTAAACACTAAGACTCATTAAGACTCATTTAAGAAAGAATTTCATATGACATTGCATTTAAATTATAATTACATCAAAATTTTGATCGTTTATGGTTAATTCTTAATATCCTTATTATGAATTAAAATTAAATATTAGTACGTAATTTTAGTAGCTTGGGTATTTAAAAACTGACCAATAATTCCTTGAACTACTTAAAAACTATTGTCTAATATAGAGAATGGCGGTTATTGATATCGGGAGGTTTATTGCATAACCATTATTAGTTAGAACATTCGAAACCGCGACGAGGTAAACTTATATGGGGTGTCTAATTACGTATACGCATTAGCATTTACCACAATTTTAGGATTAAAGCGCCGAGCAGCGGCTGTTTGTTATTATCAAAATATGTATAAAGATTTCAGATTTTAAAAGCTGCGCTATAAAGTTAAGAAAGCATGAAAATATGTATATGTACGTATATATACGTAATAATGTCGCTGTAATTAAAATTATTATCAAAATCAATATATTAAATTTGAAATTATAACGGTACAATATATACAGCTTTAATTGAGGCGTTTACACGTATTGATATTAATTAGTACTTACAGAATAACTAGACCAAAACGACCTGACATACTTGAATGTGTTTACCGAGTTATCTAATATTTTAAATGTGTACAATGTATTGTTTTTAATGAAAATTCTAGTATTTTATGTAGAACGTTTTTTATGTAGAACAATTTCATGTCGATTTTGAATGCGACACAATAATCTCTATCTAGGAGTTAAACATATGTATATAACTATAAATAATATAACTATATACATATCTATACTTTATAGTAATTCTGACATATATTATCAATAAGGAATTGTTACTGCAAGACCCACGAATTCTGTTTTAAATATTAATAGCAATATAAGTAAAGTCAGTAGTCACTTATCAACAATTAAAAAATTTATGAAAGTATGTAGCAATCCTTATTTTGTGTCGTATTATTTTTTTCGAAGTTTGCTCATCTATCTGTTATTAAACACAAATACTCACGAAAATTTGGACTAAAAATTTACGGTTAGGATTGTTATATTTTACATTATATTTCAAACTTTCAACAAAGAAAAGACAGAGCAGAACTATAGATCATTTTTTTGTAAGATTTCGGGACAAAAATCGGGACAGGGGAAACGAAATAAAAAATTATAAAAAGGAATCAATTGTTCACGAAGCTTGAATATTCGTTGATACATTTGACTAACAAATATAAATTAGATACATGGAAGCACATTAAATAATAATAATATTAATTCCAACCATAATATCCTTGAAACTGTTTGTAGTTAAAACGCGTTATTTATATTGTTAAATACTAGTATTTAAACGATTATGTTCTTAATTTTGATTATATAGAGGTATATTATTCATAAATAATGAACGAGTCCAGTATTTTTGGAAAACAGATGATAATGAATGTTAGCTTCCTCTTTATTAGAATATCTGAATAAAATTTAAATTAAATTCAAATTTTAAGAAAAACAGGTAGAACAGGTTCGAAATAACCATAACCAACATACAATGAATAAATCGTTATTCGGTAGTTTATGGTCAAATTTATATTCGCCTTAGGTTTGCCTAATTTCTGACGAAATATTTAAATAGAATTGTCGTCTAATAGTTATTTATTGAGTGGTAATTAAATTGAGCATCACCTTTAATTCACGTTATAAGACATTTCACAGACTATTATTAATTTTTGAAATTCCACCTGGGAAAAGTCAGACGATTAGTCATGCATTAAATGTAAATAATTCTATTAATAAGATTTCAATATCTATGAATCTTTAATTATTTTTTTTTAAATACGCCTGTGTTTGAATACATTTAGAATCAAAAACACTTGCAATAAATATTTACTTAAAACCTTTCAGTATATCTGCGTCATATTGAAAAATGTACCGAGAAATATAATATTTTACGACGTATAGATAACTCGCATAAATAAAATATTTGCACAAGTGTGCCAAGATGCGGTCGAATGCAAAGCACACGGGCAGGCAAGCTTGACGTGTACTCACGAAGGGCATCGTGGCGCGTCCTCCGCTGTAAACTATCGTGAAATGTAACGTACTGGAATCAACAGGGACGTCTCTGCGCTGAAGCCGCAACACTCGCACACCGTCAGGTAGCACTCGTCACCGTTCTCCTCGAAGGTCATGGCGCGCGCGCATCGCACGGGCAGCTTTTGCCCACTGACGGCTATCGCGGCGCACAAGCGCCCACACTCCGCTAACACTCACCGGTGGTACGTCGTCATTGTCAGCTTTGTTTTCCGGCTCGATGAGGTCTCCGTAAGCCGGCATCGTGTCCGCTGCGTCCGTCGTAGTCGTGTCCGCACACCCCTCCTCTTCCGTTTCGTTGTTGTCGCTCGAATGCGGCGGCGCGGGCGAATGCGCAGCCATAGCGAGTCGCTGCCGGGCCAGTAAAACCGCCGCCTCCAGTGTCCCCACCTCACCCCCTCCTTCCTCAACCTCATCCTCGTCATCGTCACGATCCTCTGACAAGGCAACTGACGCCTGCGCGACGAATGCAATGCGTCGCTTTAGAGCATCACCCGGACTCGGTTCTTCTACAGGTTTCGCGATTTCAGTTTTACGGCGTCGTTTCCACGCCTCCTTTGTAAAGGCACGCATCGCTACTGGATGTTCTACCGCTATAGGTATGAAAGGCGGTTCTGGTGATGCAGACGGCTCTGGCAACGTGGAATCTAATTTAGATTCTGTTGTGTTGGTGGATTGTTGTTCTTGCTTTTCGGACTCAACAGTCGTGTCAGGTTCTGGCTTTGGTAAAACTTGATCTTGATCCAAAGGGTTAACTTGAACTTCATGTTGATCACCTTGTTCGGGTTCCGGTCCAGGATCGTCAGACAGCGAAGGGGTCGTGGAACTTTCTCCTCGCCGTTTTCCAATACTTCCCATACGCTTAAGCAATCCAGTGGACTTCTTTTTTTCAACGATCGGCGAACTGTCAGTGCTCCGCGAAGCGTCCGCCGACTCCGCGCGTAGTTTCTTATTTTTCTTGCGCATAGTGCGTTCGTCTCGCGCGATCTCACCGTCCGATACTGAGGATTTACTCGAACCGGTGCGCTTGAGCGACGCGATGTGGAAGGGCGCGCCGGAGCGGAACGGCGAGCGGAGCGTTTGTAGCGTTCGCTTCAAGCGGGAAGGTTGGGGGCCGGGGATGGGGGCGGCTAGAAGCGGGGGCTCGTCGTCCCGCATGGTGGTGTGTCGAGAGCGGCGCGCGGACTGCCGGGCTCGTTCGCCGCCCGCCTGCACACGCAGCGACCTTGCTCCTGATCAGCACGCGTGAACCGAGGATAAACTTTTGACAAGGTCCTCTGACTAACACCAATCCGATAAGGGTGGTATATAGTATAATACACTAAACTGTGACGAATTTAGCTTAATGTGATTAAACTTATTGGATGATGACACCGCAATATTGAGCATTATCACGTGATTAAAGTTTGTTTAGCCACAATTTACAATGTTAAATTTGTACTGCATTTTAAAATATTGAAATGAAGAGCTCTTAACACTGTAAAATCATGTTTGTATTTAACTACGGTAATAGATCTACTGATATTATAACGACCAACGGATAAGTAAACGTAACAGGATTATGAGTTCCTCGATATAATTGCAAGAATTTCCTTTCTTTGTAAATGTCTACATTGTGTTGTACTTATACTTTACTATTGTATTTACTAGATATTTGCATAAATCGTTAAAAGAACGACTTATTACGAGTTATAAAAATAAATATTGCATTAATCGACTTTTGTTTTAACTGTTTATTTATTTACATACAGTAAATAACATTTTGTGGTATAGTTTAAATGCAAACGTTTTTAAAACAAGTTATTTTTTTAATTTAAATTAATGGACCGAACTATTACAAAGATAACCTTACATTATAATATGTTTCGCAAATTATATTTTATTCGCTATAATTTTGAATGAATACATATAATTATAAATGTTTGGTTTAAAAGCGAGTATTTGCTAGGTGAATCGTACTTAGTCTGAAGTCTCTTAGCCCATAACTTTCATAAATACACAGGCTATCTCTCAACGTCTCAAATCAGACGGGTAGTGCGTAATATGAGATAAACTCAAGCATAAAAAAATCCACTTTTATAATATAAGTATGGATGATAATGTAATCGTGCATAATTATGTTACATGGAAAAATACAAAATATGTAAGTAGATAATTTAATATCTTATAAATATATATATTAATTATCATGTGTCCAAGGACCCATAAATTGAAACACGTGCCTAATTTACGTTTAAATTAAAAAAATACCACATAACTTAAAAATATACCATTGATACGTCTTGTTTACTTATATATATATTTTAAATGAAACAAACTGGTTTAATCTTGTTACAACACATACTTTGAATTATATGAGATAGATGTATTTACATATTTTAATAAAGTTCAAATAAAGTTTTAAAATTATATGAAATTAATATATTTTCCGTCATTATACAATTGATGAAAAATATAAATAACTATGCAGATAAACACTAGCCGCTAGATTTTTTTGCAGATAAACACTAGCCGCGTATAAAATCTGTTGAGCCCGTGATGATATTTCATGTGTGTGTACATATTATATGTTACTGAGAAATCAATTATTTAATATTTTAAGTGTGTGTCTGCGAAGTCACATTTACATATGTACTAGTTTACGTATGAGTAGTTTTAATTTTTGTGTTAAAACGTCAAAACAATATAAATATTATTCTACACGATTTCCTAAAATCCATTTGGTTTAAATACGTTCCACTCATGAGAAACTAAATATTGATCTATTTATAAATGTCAAAATATATCACTGTCGGTCTTCCTCATTGCCTGTTGACCCTATGATTATAAGTTGATGAACCACGTACCATAACAAGTTGCATTTGTACGGAATCCGTCAACGGAAGAGAAGCCCTATAACTAGGACTGGAGTTTTGATATCGACCAACACAAATTCACTTTAAGCAAATAATTATGAACTTTATAATAAGAAAATAAGATTTATAGTTCTTCGTTTAACATTAATTCATATAAGATTTTTATTTTCTAGCTCTCATAAGAATTTTTGTTTTAATTGAGCACTTTGTTTTGCTATGAATTATTTTAAACGGTAATTTGTGCAACAGCTATCTTTTTTCAGTATTAATTGTAAGACATATATACATATGTTTATAATGTACACATATTTGCGAGTGTGTATTATTTTAAATATTAAATATAATAGACAATAGCATTAAACTATTTTACATAGTCTATTATTAAAATTTTTATTTTTTATTCTAAGATTACCAAATCGTTAAGAAAGTTTATTAATGAGATTTTATTTAACAAAATATTAAATTCTACAATGATATTGATATGCAACGCATAGTTGTAACATAATTGGACCTTTATAACAACAATTATAACTCAATGCAAAATGTTTAGTTACTAAAACGAAATAAAATCATTGAGAAGATGAAATTTTGTTTTCAAGGTTTACAGGTTTTATATCTAGTCTATAATATAATACAATTATAATGATAAAACTGTACGTCCACTTATACTAGTATAAAAGATAATTTTGTCAAACAAACACTCTGTAGGCTTGGCCTGAAATAAACGTTTTATTGTTTTATTATTATTCTATATCTTTTGTTATGTTTATTTCCGCTTTTTATCAAGATTTGATTACAAAATTGATTATATGAAACATATACTAGTCTTTTTTTTTAGCAATTCTATTATTTACAATTATTCGATATGAAAAGGATAAATAGCCAGGAGGCGATCGTTTCATTCTCATTCAGTGTAATTGTACCTAATAATAGCCTTTTGCAAACAAGCGTTCTTTAACATTTTTGTTAAATTTGGCAACAGAAGCATTTTGATCGCTTACTGGGATCCTGTTTTAGAGCCCATTGCCATACAAGAGTTGCTGATATAGCTGTCGAGTAACAGGAGTAACAAGTTTGTGTTTGATCCTTGTACCAATCTTATGAGTATCAAGACCACCTCTCACCAATTTACTACCCCCAAACATCAATACTTCGTATTGTAGTGTTTCAGTTTGAAGGCAGAATGAGCTATTAGCATTATTTTAATTCACATTGACTGATTTACACTTAAATGATTCTAATGAAATAAACTATACGCAAAATGGCTAAGAAAGATTCAACAAAATTTGATCTTGCGCAATATTATGTAATATTTTCAATAATCATATTCAAGTGAAGTCATTAAAATTATAATATATTTAAATATATATACATATAACATAGGTTTGTATATTGAAAGAATTAATTATTCGTTTTCATTCATGTGTATAATTTGAAATGAGATACATTTGTTTTTATTAGATATTTTCGACTCATGTAGTGCGTATGTATATACATGTATAAATGTGTTTAAAGTGTGTTCAAAATCGAGGACATACATTTAATTTCAGTTTAAATTTGAAATCAACAGTTAATTAACCAAAAATTTAAAGTGTACTCTTTTTCTTTAACCACTTAAATTTTTTAGCTAGATTTATCAAATTCTAGTGTTTTTTGTTTATTTATTCGATGGTTGATGAATCTAATGTATTGTAACAAACCAAATCGAAAACCAATCAAAATCAAATAAGGCGCAATAAAACAAGTTTTACACGAATAATGGTCGTGACTAAAGCTCTATTAATGTCTTATCGTGTGAGAACTATGAATCATTACGAAGCGTCTTTGTAAAAATAATTCAGATTATTATTATTATAAAACAAACATGAATGGCAAAAGATAAACTCAACTAAAACTTTTAATCCATATTAAAATTTAGAAGTTTATGTCCAAAATGTTCAAACAAATCAGTTTTTGTTTTTCAATGCTAGAGGTGGCACAGGAGGAGAAAGTCCATCTGATGATAAGTGGTCACCGTTACCCATGGACACCTGCATCGTTAGGGGGTTGCTGATGCTGACGCCGGCCCAGAAGGCATCTGTATACCCTATGTTTGAAAAGTCCCATACAACAGTACAATGGGACCACGGAAGATGATCATAGAATCAAGTGATCTATTTTCAACCAAATATCAGGTTTAGGTAAGTTTATTTTTAAAATTAAGTTAACAATTAACAGTAACTTTTACTTTCAGACTTTGCTGAAACTTCTATACAAGATAAATATATTAGGTAGGTGGTAGTACTGGACGATTACTCATAATTTTTCTTGGACCAAAATTATATTGTAACGTAGGTTTATTGCTCTCAATGGCATGTTATAATGGGAACATTACCATGATGGGTATTTCATTGTAGTACAGGAAGCATCAATGAGCGTATTAGAATCGTTTATCGTCTAACACGACTAGTTAACTATTTATAGAAGTAGGACCTTTATAACGTAAGGAGTTAGTAACGCAAAGCAACAATTAGTAAATTATTAAACATTTTGAACTAAGTCTAATATGTA
Source organism: Vanessa atalanta (assembly GCF_905147765.1). Taxonomy (NCBI): domain Eukaryota; kingdom Metazoa; phylum Arthropoda; class Insecta; order Lepidoptera; family Nymphalidae; genus Vanessa; species Vanessa atalanta. Next base: position 8,494,113 of record NC_061871.1, read on the forward strand.
GTTCAATCCACAGTCATCATATTATTCTGCGTAATAAATATAAAGCCAAAGAAGATTATTCCATCCATTACTAATTCTATCGTCCATATTTCTAAGTAAATTACTCAATTACTTACACTGAAACGGCCATTAGTTTGAGCTTCAAAAGCATCCTCAGCCATCATAACGAAACCTTTCAATTGACGCGCACAAATTAGGCAAATAATTATCAGTAATTTAATTTGTATTTCGAATGACGTATTGTGATAATAAACATTACAATTCACTTGGAGCTAAAGTATATTAAGGAAATGACTTCCCATATTGTTTTTCATTTATAATCATCTAAGAAAACTGAGCACAGTTACTATTTATCTTACATACAAATCCTAAACATTTCACTTTAAAATTAAAACTGACATTAATAGGAGTCACTCTAGAAGATCGTGGATAACTGTCGATACGACGAGTATTTATTTTATCGGATAAACCTTATCAAAGTTATCGATAAGAGCTACGCAAACTTCGTTTACATTACATTACATATTGGTTGAATCATTCATTAGTCCGTATCAATATTCAAAATGTATAAAGAAAAATTATATGTTGTCTATTTCTCCAAATCAAGGTCAATCTAGTATTTTAATTTACCGAATATTGAAATAATGTACACGTGCCTCAAAATTCTGTATAAATGGTAATTCTGAGTGTCTTTTAGTTTGTTTAGCATATTCAACAAATTACAATTTAGCATATTTTAAAATAGTTTTTGTTGTCTCTCGGCCAATACTAAGTGGTTAAGTGTAGATTCCAATGAAATTGAAAATTTAAAACTAGTTCTTTGACTTAAATTAAAGAAGCACAAGCGAAAATGAATGCGGAAATATTCGGAAACATCATTCAAACATCATCAGACAGAAGTCTTATTTAAAAATCATCCTCAAATATTTTGTATTTCTTGCCTACCGGTTCAAGTCGATAGAATCAAGTTCCGAACCGGAGTGCTTAAATATTCAAAACGATGTAATAGTTTATTTGAATAAAATTCATTTATATTTAGATTTTCGAAATATAACAGCGAATAAAATAATGTATTTACGCACCTGCGAATATCGCTTCCCATTCTTATTGGCTGGCATAGTACTGTACTTTCGCCTATTTCTTGATTCAACTAATTTTTCCTGTTGCAGTAATTGCTCATGAACAGTATTCTTATTTAACTGTTTTATCATTATATAAAATATAATTTAAAAGCACATTATTGAAACTTCTTTTTTAGACAAAATTAATTCGTAATTTGATTAAAAACCTTTCGAATAAGTCACAAAATGGCGCCAGAACAGAAGCGTTTGTCCGAAACAATTGACAGGACGCAATTATTGTTATCTAGAGGCACAGTGAAGTAGACATTATTTGCCCCCTTGTGAGATAAGGTCTAAGAATAAATGTTTATACATACATATAAAGAAATTAATTTCAATCATTCATCGAACTTCGAATCATATCATCGTATTCTCAGTTTATACAAATGATAATCATATTATTTTTTTTTATTGAAAATACGAAGGCAACTTTGTTTACGTGGGTAACGTGATCAATGTACTCACTAATTTTTTTGTTCGAGATCGTAATTAGATTTTTACAATAATAGCTTCTATTTTTAGGTTAGGTAAGTAGTTACTTTTTTATAATATATATGCGAACGGTCACATGGACCACCTGATGGTAAGTGGTCACCACCGTCCATAGAGATTAGCGCTTTAAGATATATCTATTAACATAACCAATCCGTCACCAACCTTGAGAGCTATGTCCCCTGTACCTGTAGTTACAATAGTTCACTTGTCCTTTGAACCGGAACACAAGAATACTAAGTATTGCTATTTGTTGGTAAAATACCTGATGAGAGGGTGGTACCTGCCCAGAAAGGCTCGCATAAAGCGCTAAAAAATAGAAATTGCTTTGATTTTTTTTATTAATACAAAATCTACGTAGAAATAGAAGTTGCCTGACTCCAGCTGCATTTTACTATTGAGTCACACTCCTCGTGCTTCGGAAAGCGCGTAAAGACATTCAGCCACTGATTGAAGTCCGAGCCGAGACGAGTCGCTAGAATTAAATAAAATGCTTATAACGCCTTACCTAGTTTCAATAAAGCCAATTTATTATGTGCAAATTGTATTGTAAATAATTTATAAAACAATCTATGAATCTACTAGTTTTGTTTGTGATCAACCGTTTCATTAGACCCGTAGGCTGTGACGTCTCATTTTAATTGATGAATTGATCAGAGAGCATTGCAAATACTGTCATTGTAGTGTTTTTTAAAATGTAAAATAACGTATGAGTAGTCTACCGTCTACTAAGGTATGGCATAACTAACTGCGGTCAATGGTCAGTTACGCCAAAATAATTATCACATTATTTTACAGTAACAAAATTATGACATGCGTCAACACTAGATTTTCTAATAACTAATTAATTTTGCCGTGTAAAAAATATTTAGTACTTGCATATCTAACTAAAATTGGGTGAGTAAATTATATTACCTTAGTAATCTAACGAATTACGGAATTACAATGAAATGAATGAATGCATATCTTCAAAGCGATATTGTCGTCTAATAGAATAAAGAAATATTTTTAAATTCACAAAGTCTTTACTAAATTAAATATAAATAGAACATTTACTCTATGATACAATTTTTTTAGTTTCTAAGCATGTATTTTAATCTGTAATTTGTGATAACATATTTAATAATAATAACAAATACAATTATAAACTATCATCTATTTAATATATTATAATTAATCAAACATAATTGTAATTAATAGCTATAAACCTGTAAGTCACATGTCAGTGTCACATACGTGACGTCCGCTTGACCTGCCCATACGACCTTAGGGTCGAATTAATTAATCTTCGGAGGTATACATTGTAGACATGTGTAGTCGTAATTTTCCATATAATTTCTATCAAACACTATTTATTTTGGTTCTATATAAATAATTCTATAAAATGACAAGACTATGCTATTATTGTACATGAGTAGGCATCAATAAATTCGTCTATTAAATAATGAATTCATTTTCGATTTTATTAAGAATTCGTTAGCGTCAATAAAGTAAATATTTTCTAGAACTAGTTATATATATATATATATATATTTTCTAGAAGCTGTATGTATCAAGGATACCGAAACGGTCGAATTTGCTCCTTTCTCTTCGGTATTCGGCATATTCTGCGGAATGTACAATCATTCCTATCGAATTCTGGACGGCATGTAAGCGATTCATCCAACATCACTACAAGTTTTTAGTGCGTAACGTATTACTAAGTATTTTTACATACCTGCCAGAAATTACGATAGAGGTACGGTAACAATAAAAAAATGGAAGATCCCTTCAGACATCAACACGAATAAGCAGGACAAACAAAAAACTCACTTTCGTATACTTCTGCCGAAACGGCAGTGGTTAGAAAGCGTGCATCTTAATTAAGCTCAGGCAAATATCACTAAGTTTCAATGTGCTTAATTTATATTTATAATTATTAGATTATATTGATGATAAAAAAGCGTGGAGTTAATGCTTGTTGACTTCCAGGCAGGAGACATACATATATAATTGTATTTAACTAACATTACTGTATTTTTAAATACTGAAAAAGAGTAACTACTGAGTTTTTTGCCGGTTATTCTCGGTAGAATCTACATTCTGAACAGGTGGTAGCTTTACTTTAATTAGTTTGTTAAATGACGATTCAAAAGAGCTTGTAAAGGTCACATGTGTATCAAATTAACCATTCCACATTGGAGTAGCGTGGTAAAATTAGCTAGACTTTTTCCTCGTAGAGAAGCAGCCCTCAGCCCTGTATTGAGATATTTACTTACAGTATAAATATTAAAATAAGCTTATTAAATATACATTTAAAAAAAATTACGTTTTAGACATACTCGCTACAAAAATACAATCAATTTAGGGTTTAAAAATTGACTTAAATCCTGCGTAAGTTTAACGATTTATGATTTAGATTAGACAGATAGCAGATCCATATCGTAGGTATATATTATATAATGTTGTCTTAGATTTTCGCGATTATTACACATTGAAATAGAACTAGTTTTTAACGGATTTAATCGCGTATATTAATTATTTTAACATCCCGACGTTTCGAGCACTTTGCAGTGCCCGTGACCACGAACACTATATATATTATATATATTATATTTTTTTAAATAAAACTGTGTCACTTTTTATTTTAAATATATTTTTTTTCAAATAGATAATACAATATATTGCTTACGTATTTTATTACTTTAAATGTAATATTTTTTTATTATTTAATCTAAGTATACTATACTATACTAATATAATAAATGTAAAAGTAACTCTGTCTGTCTGTCGCTCTTTCACTGCCAAACAAATAAACCGAATTTGACGAAATTTGGTATGAAGCAAACTTGAACTCCAAGGAAGGACATAGGCTACTCTTTTTGTCTAACACATGACAACCAACCCCTAAAACGCGAGCGAAGCCGCGGGCGACAACTAGTGTTATATATTTTTAAATAAATAGAAGAAAAATGTTAATATTAATGACAGAGCGGTTTTCGATGAGAAATAAGAATTGGGAATACGTCATCATATTCTGATTTATATAAATCGAATTTGAAGGAAATAACTTAGTTCACCACAACACTTTCATTGATAATACTATAAAACAAATAAGTTACATCAATATACCGTCTCTAACTAAAATTATATAGTTTTAAAAATTACCCCTACAACTCAAGAACATATATCTTAACGGTATTAATATTTTGTAGATATATTTTGATAATAATTTGTACCTTAATCAGTAGGTATACAGTATATTATGAAGGAGTTGTACATATTAATGAAATAATATTCTATGCAAATAAGAGATGTCTCAATAACTCTTGTTTGAATAAAATAATCTTTCCTCCTCTGCTACCTTAAGTACAGATAACAGATGTATACCTTACAAGATAAAATGATAAGAGTAGTGAAACTACTTTTAACCTAAAAACTCTTAATATGAACGCATTCATTAATTGATACTACCAACGTAAATAGACTAATTAATTATAAAACAATAAAAACTCTTCGTTTAATAATACGACTGAATAAACGCTACCCTGGTAAAAAAAAAATGAAAGTTGAAATTATATTTATAAAAAACTTACCATTTTTGAATTCCGATAATTTCTAGAACTCATTGAATTTTGTTGCTCGTTTGAGTTCTTCAAAGACGCTGTAAACACTTTCTGACGTCGACATGTCTCAGTTTCCCGCGCGATGACTGCCGCCATGCGCGTAACACTACACATATCGGGTCGAACAAAACAGATAAGGATGTGTATGTAAATTATATTTACTTCTTATGCAAATGTATTGAAATACATAATCTAATCAAAACGATTTCCTGTAAAACATGCCTAAAAGACCACATCTTTGTCATTTCAGATTGCAAGGTCAAATATACTTTTTAAAAAGGCAGGACGGTCCAACGAAGCTTTGCCTGATTTTTTTTCGCGATGAACGAGGCATTGCAGAGTATACGACAATTCATAATATCATTTTAGTGGCCTCGGGATCTTGAACCCAGGTTCTCAGGACCTACGCTAGCCACTACACCAAAGAATCAGTATCTTTTTAGAATATCAACCGACAATACGGATTAAAAAATATATATATATTTTTATATAATAAGCTTTTACAGTAAAAGTCACAGTAAAATTAGTAATAAGTTTACAAAAACCCCATTGAAAAATAATATTTTTTGAATATATTTTATTTTTAAAAAATGCCTTATAAGGCACTTTCTGGCGTCAATAAAATACTTTAAGCACTATGGTTAAACTGTTACGGACCAATTATTATTATTCTAAGAATGTATGTCTCATTTAAATGATTACTAATGTGATTTAATTGTTATAGATTCAGCAGTCGTCAGCGTCGATAATACGTAAAAATAGAAATAAAAGAAAGAAAGAAATAGTATCTCTTGTATCTGTAGAATATCCAGCTTCCTTGGCCATTCGATCAGCTCAAGGTAAAGATACCTTTACAACAGACTGAGGGGTGGATATAGTACGTATAGTACCAACCCAGTCCTTCTTGCATAAAGTCAGTGGCGTAGCATAGGTCACTAGCACCCGGTGCGGATTCCAAATTTGCCACAATTTTGCAATCGTTATCGAGTTTGAAGTCGAAATAACGGACGGTTTTCGACATTTTGGTAGTACACAGTACACTTTTGACAGATTTACGCATGTAAATTGACGTTTTTTTATTTAGGTGAGAACAAGTGAAATTTTATTTTGAAAATTAAGCGTGTGAGGCAAAAAATTTAGTTTCTTTAAAAAAAGTTAAACTTCCGCAGCGCCGCCCGGTGCGGACCCCACCCTCCGTCCCCCCCATGCTACGCCACTGCATAAAGTTACTATGAGTGTTAAGTTTGTTTCGATATAGGCAAATTATTAGCATCTATTTTCCATAAGCATTTCGTAGAAGGAAAGGTTTTTCTTTATTAAAACTTTTACTTAATGAAACCTACATAATAAAGACTTTTTACCTTACTCTAGATAAAATTTGCGAAGAAATAAAAAACATGTAATTTTTTTATTTAATTTATTTAAAAACAACAAATAACACATTTAATGAGGAATTAAATGGCATGGCAATTCCATTATTTCAAAAAAAACAAACTAATACATAATCTTTAATTACGATTAATTAGGATACTGGAAATTAAACTAATTTTCCATAGCAATGTTAAATTAAAATAAACTAAAATACTAAGTCAAAAGAAAAAACTAATGTATCTATGTTCACATTTTAAATGTAGAACTTTTAACCTAAAACATTTTGAACTAGGTACGCTTCTTAAGCATATTATCAAAATTATTTTCTACATATATCCCGGCTGACACCACCTTAATAATCTAGATTATTTTTTATTATACGATATCTAAAAAAGAAAAATGTAAATAAAAACTAAATGGTAAGGTTTAAACAATATTCAGAAATTAGTAATTTGGATTCCAATGGATATTTAAGCATATCATAATTACCCACATCAACTCAAGATACTGTTAAAATGGGATAAAAAAGTTACACAACATTTGATTGAATTAATGGTTACATGATGTGACAAAAAATGATATGTGGATGTGGTTAATGGAGAGAATCAAAGTTATTATTATTACCTATTTGTAAATTATTTATTTAGGAAAACTTGTAAATACAAGCATTAACACACCTATTCAAATAATGCTTGAAAAATAACAAGGTAGATACAAAAAGAACGTTCAACATACCTCTAGTATAGAGTAAAAGTATCGAACAATTAATTTACCAGTTTCAGTGACTAAGACATTTTTTTACTCACTCAGCACTCATATCTTTCTTTCTCAAATAAGTTAACTTTTATTTTCAAAGTAGGTCAACATAAATTTAACAGCGTCGACGGGCGCTCCATTTCCAAAGATCCCCGCATCAGCATTTGGAAAGAATAATATAATTTTTTTTTTTTCTGGAATGGAATATAACTCACACTATTATCGTTAATATTATTTTTAATTCACGCAAAAAATTAAAAAGACTATTTCTAATCACAAAAAGAACAAGTTTCTTAAAATAAAAGACTACCCTTTCAGAAATAACTTGTCATTGGCAGTTAGATTTTGAAATAAAATATCTATATGTCTTTAGTTAAAATATGATTCTATCTTAAGTCATCTTATAAAATTTCTTTAAAAAAAATCTGTGACCTGATTTTAATAAACATAAAAGTTTAACAGAAAACGAAAATCTAAATTATCTAATTTACACATTTCAAACACTATTTTTTATACAGTTTCAATTTATTTTAAAATAAGTACTATTACACTTACTTTTGAAAAAAATAAACTATTGTAGTGACAAATTAATGAAAACTCTTTTATTTTTATCTATCATAACTAAAAAGTATTTCTCCTACTTAAAACATTATTATATGTTACACTAAAAACATAAAATAACCTCAAATAATTCAATATCATCACAAAAGGAACGTTACACAGCCTTTTTTTCTATAAGTTTAAAAAACTTGCTTAAATTCATATTAGAAGGGAACGTCAGTAATTATATAGATCACAACGCACACTCATAAAATAATGAATTTATGACTGGTATTACCAAAATTAAACTAACTCACCTTTCACACATACACAAAAAAACATATACAAAAGACGAAACTGTCGCTTGGTGGCTAACCCCATTGAGGCTGTTCCTGTAAGGATCTATTATATATAAACTAACTCCAAAATATGATGGATCGGGTTTGACTTAAAACTAAATGTGCATTTAAAATTTTTGGTACTGTCTTAATCCTAACATGCGTTCGTGCGTCGGACACGTGGATTACAAATTAACTTATTTCAACCATTTATTAAAATCAAAAACGTTTAAATAAGAAAGCTATTATTTTAAAATATGGATTTAGTATTGAAATAATCGGAGTTATTAACTATACGATATTAGCTCCAAAAAAACTAATTCTTTTGAGAAATGGTGTATCTCTGTTAGTTACAAATCAACTTTGTCTATTAGATAAAGACATTGAAAGAAGCAATAACAATTTCTTACGTTTCCAAAATCGCTATTCCATACAGATTAAAACATGCGTCGATGGTATTCATTTATATTTTATGTTACTTTTGTTAATGATTAAACTAAGTTTGAAACTTTAATAAATATTTGTAACTATTTTCAAGCATAACCTTATAACGTAAAAACCATGAACATCCAAAATTGTATAAATACAAAATGTAAAGTTACTGACTGTCATTATACTAAAAAACTAAATATATTGAACAACATACAGAAGCATACAATTCGAAGAACGCGTAGAACGTAGAACTCGTCCGTCTCCTTCTGGTTCAAGTCAGTTAAAAACCCACTGATTTAAGGTCATTTATGTGTCACTAAGCCTTAAGAGGGTAATTTTAATTCCTGTCTACGCTGAAGCATAAAATGCGACACATTTTCATATGTTAAGAATGTGATCATTGTTGCTGGGACCACACGTATCAAGTTCGGTTTGAGACCCTTGTAGAAGCCCCGCCATCCCTCGTGCCTGTAAAATATTCAAGTAAATAGATTATTTAGAGTAAAACTTCCACGACAATCAAATAGTTTTATACTTACCGCATGTTTAATAAAATATTCACGATTTTTATATTTCATAGTTATTTGATATTCAAAAAATGTTGCCATATTATAATTTATTATCTGTCAACGATAAGATAACGTATTAAAAGGCTGTCCAGTTAAATAAAAACAACACTACGATTATCAATTTGCTATCATTTATTGATCACTCAAATTGAAAAAAGGCGAATTGTAACATGCCCTAATTATCATATATATTATAAAAATATATACATCTCATTGAATAATGTGGCCAGCCACCAAATGAGATAGAGATTAGCAAAGGAAAACTAACAATACGCTTTCATCAACATCACATGTTTATTGTAACAATTTCTTAGGTTACACGTCAGCAAACTAGTCCATTGAAATATTTTTGAAAGAAATCATTTGTAAAATACAAACTAATAATTTCAATATATATATTTTTTTAATAAACACGATGCGATAACCATATGTTTGGATAGTTTTTATAACTAATTTTAAATAAATAAACATCCTGTACATACATATAAAAGTAGCTGTGTCCTAAATTAAGATATAAAAGACTTTTTGCTGACATGTGACTCTCACTCTTCGATCACATATCTTTTTTATTTTTTATTAACTAAAATCATTTGCTTTGTATTCAGCTATATGTTATTCTTATAAGAAATTTACCTAAATTGAACTAACATGGGAAGAATATCTGTTAAAAAGATCTAGAAAAAAATATTACATTTCAGTAGACGTGGCTAAATCTATTAAAAGCCTCAATGATAGAATAGCTTCAAACTTGTGAATTGAATATTATAATAGAATGATTAATATTTTAATATAACTCGTTAAATTTGAAAAAACGTGACTAATCAGCTAAACAAGTTGAAACAAATCCTATCTTACATATAAAAGACCTAGCGTCGTCTCACCACACATGTAACGGTTATGTAAAAGATTAATTAAAAAATGTCTTTTACATATAGATATGGGAAATCTTTATAAGACATTCTAAGTACTATTATCACAAAAAATTCAATTTACAACTAAGTTACAGCAACACAGCGATGTTGCTAGTTTAAATAAGATTTTATCACGATCTGATGGGAAATTGTACCACTACTATTTACCAGAGATTACAAATATGGCGAATATTAGTACAGATTAAGCTACAAACACAACATATGTCGTGAGACAGGCTTTTAATATCGTTGGCTTAGATATCAATTATTTCTTTTTTGTTAATTAATTATGACATATTTGATTTAACGAAAAAACTAAAACAAAGCAATACTTTAGAATTAAATTACATTTTCTTAATAAAAAAGCCAACGTATTTTTAAGGTTACATATAATGGTATTTTTACTGTCTTAATTATTAAAAAAATTAATTTCAAGCCAACTGGTACCTATTTCTGTCCGTTTTTATTATAAAACATATATTAATATCTAAAGAGACAAAACTATAATATATAAACATGTACTAAAATCTATTAAGAGACAGAACTATAAGTCCAGGATTGACTTGTGTAAGATTTTTTATTTAAAAATTATTAATAAATTACATACCACATTTGATACAATTTAACTTATTAATTTAAATATACTACAAATACTATAACTTATCAAAACCTGTCACAGCTAAACAAATAAATATTAAAATCGGTACGATAATTCTTATTACAATAACTTTACAAATTGTCAAATGAATTCGTATATGTCGAAATTTAAAAAAAAAAACGAAAGACGGGATTCACAAATTAAATAAAAAATGCACGTCAAAAAATAATAAACAATAAACAAATTCCCGCTTAAACCAACGCTTACCTTACAAACCACGAGAACCCTGTCAGTACGGTGACAGCTGTCAAAATCGAAATATAATGAATGCATACAGATTAAAACAAAAAAAAACAACAACATGGAAAAATAGTCGCGTACGTTTCCCATCAGATAGAATCGTTATTGGTGAATTTCTCCCATATGAGCATGACGAGGCATATGTTAGGCGTTACATGGAGGAGATACGGCGTGAGGCCCTTGTAGAAGCCCCGGACGCGTTCGTACCTCCAGGTCTCGGTGACGCAGTGCCAGGCGCCGGCGTAGCTGCGGTGCTGGTCCTGCAGGCGCGCGCGCACCACCTGGTACGGGTACGTGGCGCCCGCCGCCAGCAGCTTGGACACCGCCGCGAACGTCAGGTACTCCACCGAGCTCTGCGGGCCACGGGCACATACAATTGCTACTTGTCCGACATTACTCACACGCTCGCCTTTTATAATTCATTTAAATAATATTATGTCAAGGAACATTTTGATAGACATTGAGAAGTAAACAGCAGACATTGTCCTGCCTGTGTCTATGTCCACATTTCAATTTTATCATGGCAATCATACATATGTTACATCTAAGTATCCCCATAAAAATAGATATTTTATACCAACTATCGTAATGATCATATGAATCTTAAGCAGTTAGTTATATATTTAAGATTTTTATAACACACCAAATATTCAGCAGTCAGAGCGCCCTTTCTTGGGCACAGTATTCGATTCTATAAGTAAATCCCAGACACTTTTGCTCAACGAGATTTAAGCCTTACATTAACGAATCAATAATAATTTATTTATTGATTCTTGAACGGTAACTTAATTCTTGTAAAATGACTTATTGGTTTGGATAGCCTACTTGAATAAAGTATCAATATTATATTTTTTATTAACATTTCTCTGTCGAAATGATAATGTCTCCATATAATATATTGAACGGAAAATGTAAATATAGCAAATATTAGTGTTGGAATAGTTGTCTATACAATATTTAAAACTGTTCCAAAATGTTACCTTATGCTTATTCTTGGATAAAAATATTGCAACACCAGACCAGTAACAAAGTAGAATAGCATAATCCTACAATCCCAGATCTAATTAAAATACACACGCACGCACTTACCAATTTAATATCAATAGGTAGGTTTCTGTACTGATTGTACCTATTCTTCATCTCCTCGTAAGTCATGAACTGCAAAGCGCCATGCGAAACGCCGAACATACCCGGAATGAAGCCCTGAAATCAAAGGATATACTTTTAAAGATCGTAGAAAAAACTTCATGCTAGTTAATGTTCATCATAATATTACAAACAAACAAATAAAAATACATGTCTTTATTTTTATTTAGATAGTCAAAAGGGCAAAGCCCGCCGACGGTAAGACATCACCCATAGATATTTGCGTCATCAGAAATATTAACCATTTCTTGCATCAACAATATAACAACAAACTTGGGAACTAAGATGTTACTTCATCAAGTACTTATGGCAGGCGGTCATGGAAAATAACCGCTCTGGTAACAGTAGTGTTAAAACATAACATTTGCAGATTGTCATATTACAAAATACAACTTTATTGTTCTGTACATAACAAATAATAGTAAATTCTTAAAATTATTATTCTTTTATATTAATAGACTTAATTTACTAATGTTCTTAAAGTTGGATAACATTTATTTCCCTGAAAGTTTTACAATCTGGTATATTACTTTTCTAACCACAGAGTATTGTTATATATACTCAGAAAGAATAAAATTGAAAAACAGAGACAACATTATTGTCTCTATTTGAGCGGCACCTGAGTTAGCATGAATTTTGGATATTATTTTGTATATAAAGGATATAGAGATATCTTTATGAAGGCTTTTTTTATTATGAGAAGGATAACAGACATACAAATCGTTAAAATTAAACTTTTTAATTTGGTTTTATAAAAATGTCATGCAACTATGTTGTTTATGTTGTAGCTTTTGAAATTCTTATTCTTTAATTTGTAGTTTAATATATGCTACTAATAAAGCTCCAATATTATCGCTGATGTTACATGGGGACAATCACAAGTAACATAATAATACGTATTGATTTTGGTTGGTGTTTTCGGTCCTCTGTGTTTAATTTATAAGCCGACGTCATATTAATTACTAAAATCATTACATGCACATATTGCAATTACATATATTTTTTATTTTTAAAAATCTTTTGTGTCTTATCCACAACGTGAAAACGATAAAAACCGGTAATAACAGGCCAATGATGCTTGTGTTTACAATAAATATTGTTATTAAATGTAAGTAGGTACTAGTATAATTTTCTTATACACTAAACTAGTGGTACCGTGCAATTTCGCTCTTGTTTTATTGGACTACACATGGATGTTGTTGAGAAAGCCTACAGACAGGCAAGAGTACAAAGAATGTTAACAAAGTGTGTCATACTCTCATATAGTGAGATTTATGGGCAGGGTTGACCAATCGGTGACTCCTTAGCTCACTTTCCCTTCTAAAAATCTTAATTATCCCGTGTGTAATTAAATAATATGGGATATTAAACTGCCTTTTTAGTTCAAATCCACTTATACATTTTTTTTATTTTATTTTAAATACTAGATGGAATCCTAAGCAAAGGTAACAGTAAGGTTAAGATGTAGCACACAAAAGTGATTTTGTGTGTGAAATAGCATTGGAACAGAATGGTAAAATGCCGACGAATAGTATATGTAGCAATTACCGACGGCTTCAGCAGCAGCTATACATTTCTTTAAGTGTACAAATAGATAATATTAGTGTCTTTTCATTGGATTTTTGATAAAGTTACATGCATTGCATATTTTTAATTAATATCTCTTAAATATTTTTTTAAAAGATACAATTAATATACGAATTCGTTTTATTTTTGTAGTTATATCTAGTTCGATATAACTACAATCATAAAATGAATTCGATAATCATAACCTAGTTTCCGAACGTTGCTCCAATTGACTGTGACGTCACAACAAAACTTGTCGAACAAATCAGACTTATCATATATAAACTTTGATCTGAAGTATTTAACTCCACAACAATAAATCTAACCAAAAGAAAACCACAATGAAAAATAGTCTTTACACATAAATTCTTAAGAGCTATTTTTGTATACGTTCATTATTTCAGGATCCGATGACTTAACCTTCTTGACTGATTACTATTTTTATTAATAAAATAACCTTCTGCATTGAATTCGAAAATGTAATAAAATCTTGATTTGCGACATTGAACTCATTATCTTTGATAACTAACGATTAAAGCGTTTTAAAAACCATAATATATTTCATAAATAAGACTATTTGTAGTTAAATACAGAAATAATTAAAAAAAAAAAAATTACTAACAAACAGAGCTAATAAATTATGGACTTGTTTTGTCTTTGACTATTTTTAGATATATATGCTAAAATTAATCTCCCCTTACAGCAATTTAGTGCGATGATACGAAGTATCACCTTGGACACTGACATTGGTTCAATATGTTATTTCCAGAGGCGATTTTTAAATGACATAAAAATTGAAATAAAAGTATTATTACTGTTTTGTAAATGTTTATAAACAAATTTATCCAAAAAGGTTTTTTTTGTAATAAAAATATTATATATAAAGAAAATAATGTCCGCCTAGGTTACTAGTTTTATTCATCAGGTTACAATTTTTTTAAATTAATTTTAAAAGTTGATGATTTAAACCTATACCTTTTAAATTACTTATTCTAAATTCCAATTATGTAAAAAAATAATTATCACACAAATTTAGGATTTATACTTATCCATAAGAAAATGATATTATTTTTTATTATCGCGTCAACGCGGAAATAATGTTATAAGATTGATGCATTGTCTGGTGATAAAAAATATTTTTAATACATAACATGTTAGTGACCATGATACAAAGAAAAATATTATAAAATATTATTTACAGAATTTTTATTGAGAATGTAATCTACCACAAAACGAGGATTATATAATTCAATTTATAATTAGAATTTTTCTATATATTTTTCTATATTAAATAGATTGGCAAATATGCCAACTTATATAAGGAGATCACTACCATAGACATTATAAGAAATATTTACCAGCCCTTAAATCGTCAATGTCATATTTTGTGCATATAGTTACACTGGCTCACTCACTCTCTGCTGTTTGGCGGTAGAATATATGAGTGCGTGGAGCTACCTACACACAACCATACCAATAGGTATTATCTTTTGAATGCCTATTATTAACCGATTACGAAACGTGAAATATTACTATATGTCTAATTTGTTCCCACATACAATTACAGTAATGTCTCATAGAATCGAATCTTAGTTGGGTTGACGCCAAAACATCTTGAGGAATACATAAAATATGTGTAAATTTTCGCAGTCAACTTTTGTCCATATTTCAATATATCTTTTATCTCGTGAAAATTAATGCACAACTTTAAATCATACTTAAACCTTTATTATCCTCCAAATATAAAAATACAATCCATCACTTATGTCGATAAAGATATTTTTGAAGGACACTTTCTCCGAGTATATTATACTAGCGAGTATATTATAGTATAAGTCGAAATTTTCGGTTTTCAGACAATTTACACGAAACCTTAATAATAAATCTTCTTTATGTATCGTTAATCACTCCATCAGCTGGTGTAATCCGAATGAAAATCAGTTTATTCAATATTTATTTATTGATTGTCAAGAAAAAGAATTACCACCGGTTCGATAAGAGACAGATATTATATACCTTATATTATATAGTGGAGTAATATGTTATATGATAAACACAAATATTTGCTTTCTATTATAACGCCAATGAAACGACGATGTCTCATTGGATAAAACACATTTGTTTTCATTTAACGATGCGGGTTCGAGCAAGTACAACTCTTAGTGATGGTGCTGTTAATGTGTGAAATGAAATACTGTTCAAGTCGTTAGCCAATAGCATCGATTCATCGACTTATACTACATCTGCACAGGTCGTATGAAGTTCTATCTATTATCTACTTGAATTTTTATTAGATTTACAAGGATTTTGATATATATACTTCAATACAAACAATTTATCGTCAAGTAAATACGAAGTTGTTTCAAAGCAATTACGATTTCATATTTGCGATCATAAATACAAAGTTCAACAGCCAGTCGGTTAATAAACGACATATTTATATAGCCATATATATACCTAGTGTTTTCTAAACATAATCTTTGGCTTTGTTTTGAAAATATTTTCTTGATACTTATGCTATAAATAGAAAGTCATATTATGTACTGTTGACGAGCCTGATTACCCAGAGTTTAAGGACGTATATCTTAGTCGAAAACTCTGAGTTCAGACACGGCGCGAGCACCACTGAATTCATCTGCTAATTTAAGTTTATAATTCATCTCTTGCTCGGCGGGCAGGGATGACATCGTGAGAAAACCTGCATGTGGTTGATGAAAATCTAAGACGTGAATTCCGCAACCAACACGCATTGTAGCAGCTTAGTAAGTTAGAGTAAGCTTTAAAGCTTTTCGAAAGTGATAAGACGTCTTTGCCCAACAGTTAGAAATGAACAGGTGTTACTTTTACTATTTAGATTGTTATTATACAATTACATCAAAGGTGATATTTTATTTAAATATGAGGGAGTGAATTAAAAAAGACACGATTGTCTCGTATAAGGATAAAAGTGATAATAGATTATGAATATAAACAAATGAAGTCATAAGAAAAACGAACTCACCCTGTATAATCCCCTGATGCCCTCTGTCCTGTAGATCTTCGACAGGCCGTCAACCATGCCTCTATATCTCTTGTGCTCAGCTAAGCTGTGCTCCTCGCTGTACTGGAGACACAACCTGGTCTTCACGACCCAGATAGGATTGGTCATCACCAGGGAGAGTATACCAGCTTGGGCAGCGGCAAGCATGTGAAGACCTGGGCCGAGCGGCGTGCGGGCATTCCCTCCTTGGATCCATGTCTTTATTGCATTATAGCTGAAAAACATTTACAGAATATTGATTTATTCCATGACCATAACTATACTTACAAGAAAATCTTTTCAAATATTACTTTATATTCATTATTTTAGAACAATTTTATTTACTAGTCTCAAGACTCTAAATCGCAAATAATAACAATTCAAAATTCTACGTGTGAAAAATAGTTTTCAGTAAATTGGCACGTTGTCGGCAGAACAGAATCGAGCCACCCTATCTCAATTAGTGGATGTCGTAAGACGTGTCCTTAATCAACTTGAGGATAATTCTTTGTATTCTTCTTCTTTCCTGGTACACCAGATTAATGGTACTTATCACAGCAACGCTCTAGTATTATTTTTTACATCGCAAACACAATATACAAATAAATATTATTTAATATAATGCAACATATGTTTTGAATTGCAAAACTTACATAGGTCAGAGAACTATCTGTTGCGGACAATATCATCATAATAAACATTGACAATGTCACGTAAACTTTACTAAATAATACGTACAATAAGAAGTAAAACCCCCAAGCGGACCCGGAGCCCCACACGTTCGGAGTGACGCCTCGATACAAGCCGCGCACGCCTTCGTTTTTCACGATCGTTACAAAAGCGCTGCCCAAGCCGTCGTAACGTGGAACAGTTGCAGTTCTTCCATCATTAACTGCATTATAATAGTCAATTTAAACTTAAAAGATGGAACACACATTCCTGTGACATCTTTCTTGAAGTCACAGTAATTCTTGTTATAAGAAAAGCATAAACAGTAAAATCGCTTAAGGTATTGGCCTGTCTATCTTCTTTACATTATTCTATATATTAAAGTATATGTCACATATGGTTGGACGAAACCAGTAACAATGCTTAATAAACATTATTAAAAGTTGATAAAAAGAAAATCTTTTGTTGAGCTACCACTTATTCCTTACATAGTTACCAAATTAGTTGGTAGAAGACCACATACAGGCACTAGGTCGATATTGATAATCATATATCATAAAACTTCTTGAAAATAATAAAACAAAATATTAACATTTCATAAAAGTATATCAATATAAATTGAATTTTAAATAAAATATTCATTGACTCATTTAAGTACAATGATCACAGACTAATTAGTGTTGTGTTGCAAATTACAGTTTAAAATAAACACAAAGAACACACAGTTTTCATGAAACATGTCCCATTTAAATCATCATGTTAATTTATATAGTTTTGTGTGAATGTGAATAAAGGGATACCTATATGGTAAAATTAATGTAAAGGAGTATATCAAGGTTTTTCATCCAAGCATTATGATTGATTGGAATAGCCTTTTTTTTAAATATTAAATTGACCTTAAATTTGGTACTACAAATCATGTAACTAAATTTTGTTGTTTTTTTTTTTAATTATATTAGTATCGTAACTGTAAAACCAAAACAGAAATAAGAAATAATTTGTAATCTAAATTAGGGTTTTATTTAGAATCTACAGCTGACTAACTTTAATTATAAGCATGCAATTTCAGAAATAGTCATTAATCTACTTATTCATAGTAATAGATATGACTTTAACAATTAATGTTGTTTAAACAATAAGTTAATCAATGCTTTCTTCTTCTTTCTAATGTAAAATCAAGGACAAAAGAAAGAGAAACATATGTTTACATAAAAAATTGTAAACAATGGTTATAAGTTAGGACAATAATGTATATAGTTTTTAATATATATTATTATTAAATCAACGACGACAGTAAACAGACTATTGAAATAACAAATCTTTGCAAGAAATAAATGGTACATGTTGAGTACTAATTTGTACTAAAATAAATAGCTCAACTATTTTTTAGTATGGCTCCAACAAAGATTGAGTTGGTGTAGATATATATATCTACATATCTATATAAAAATAGATGTAACTGAGTTTGTCAATCTAATAAACAATTTAACATGGAAAGTAATCTCTTTCTGTAAAGTCTAAATAGTAGAATATAATAAGTCAATCTTTTTTATAGTTATCTTTTAAAGAATATTTAAAATAAATTATAATTGCATTACATGTAATATGCATAAACAATGTACATATTATGTGAATACATAAATTATCACACAATATAAACTTTAATAATAGTCTTGGCAAAGTCTTGCAAATTATTGTTTTATTAATTTGGAAACTGAAGAGTTTGTGATTTTCAAAAATATTTATTTAAAAATAGAATATCTGACTATCGGGGTTTTTTAGTAAATACTGGTAGAAATTTAATAAAAGTATAAGAGCATTAAGAATGCACATGAAAGGAGATGACAATTTTTGTAATATATTCAACCTTTACTGCTATTGACTATTTTAGATTTTTTATGTTACTGTTGTTTGAGCTAAATATTGATCAAAATCAACATTGACTTATTCTTAAAATAACATTACTAATATTGTAGTCAATATCGAAATGAAACAGTTGTAAAATAAGTGTACTTCAACCACCAGAGGTTAAAAATTCATAACAATTCATGGAACCTGTGCAACTAGTTTGCAATTGCATCATTTTTGTGTATATTTTCAGATCCACATTCACGCTTCTTACCCAAGTTCAAGGTCATACAATAATTACGAACTTATTCATAAAAGCATGGTCTATTTTGACAAATGCAAAATATTTTTATACATGCATTGTCTTTAACTACGGCATACGATTTATTAAAGTAATTCGAGAATATACTGTGGTATTTCTATGACGAAATGTCATTTAATACTTAAAACTGTATGAATACTCACCAGCGAAACGAATTTTAATAAGGTCCAAAGGATGCAAAATTAATGTTGATGTGACGCCACCTGATATCCCAGCTACCAGGTGTTCGTACTTGATATGGCTCAGAAGTGCAAGTTTTGAAGATGACGGATTAGGATTCTTCATTGTAGTCATGATGAACGTAATAAATCACAGGTAAAACATTTTGATAGGACCGTACTTAAGCATATGCTTGCCGAATACTATTCCAGGTAACTTTATCGAAATTTACTAAATAACAATCTTCACTATACATCATTGCTTTCGTAATATTCCGACGAAATGGAATAGGCGTGAACTAGATGATTTCCACATGATTTCTTTCTTGTAATTTTTTTTGTCGTTCCTCTATACGTTAAACTGCTACCGTTTATACTTACTCAGATAATAATACGTAATTATTTTCATATTGTAAATTAATGTGAATAATTATTTGTACCATAATAATAATGTAGTTTCGTAAATATTTATAAAAAAAACATATGTTTATATTAAATATATTTCAAGTATTCCTTAATATTTTTAAAATATAAAAAAAATAATACTTTTATTACCTACCTTAATTGTTCATATTATTTGCACTTGTAGCAATAGAATATATTTGAACTTTGATACTAAATAAATTTAATATCATGTAGTATAATATAAAATAAAAATCAATACGTTCCATTAAACGAAATTGCAGGTTTTTTTCTTAATGATAAAATTATCTATGGCAAATTTAGACATTTTCAAGCTCTATGATTTTTTGACATATTACAAGAATATTGCACATTACGTAAATCAGCGAGCAAAATTTCATTTAGTGCCCGGATAGGAGGAAAAATGTTGAAAGTAGCGACTACTCTGAGATTAGTTTCAAAACAGGGCAATAATGTCCGGGCCCTTGCAACTGCAGCGGCCTACAAGCAAGCTCTAGTTAACGTTCCTCCAACTCAACTTACAGTACTTGACAATGGGATCCGCGTTGCTTCTGAAGATTCCGGCGCAGCTACGGCTACTGTCGGTCTCTGGATTGATGCTGGATCAAGGTACGAAAACTCCAAAAACAATGGGGTCGCCCACTTCTTAGAACACATGGCTTTTAAAGGCACAAGTAAAAGGTCGCAGACCGACTTAGAATTGTTGGTAGAGAACATGGGTGCTCATCTGAACGCCTACACCTCGAGGGAGCAAACCGTTTTCTACGCAAAATGCCTTGCTGGCGATGTTCCCGCTGCCGTTGAAATACTCGCTGATATAATTCAAAACTCATCCCTAGCTGAACCCGAAATCGAACGAGAACGTGGTGTTATTCTCCGCGAAATGCAAGATGTCGAAAGTAACTTGCAAGAAGTTGTATTTGATCACCTTCATGCTACTGCATTCCAAGGCACTCCTTTAGGACAAACTATTCTTGGACCAACCAAAAACATCAAGAAAATTTCAAAGGCCGATCTTCAGCAATACATCAAAACTCACTATCAACCTAGCAGGATTGTTCTATCAGGTGCTGGTGGTATAGAACACAGCAAACTTGTAGATCTGGCTGGCAAGCATTTAGGTGGCTTGAAGAACACTGCCCTCGATGTACCTGAATTAGCTCCTTGCCGCTATACTGGTTCAGAAATCCGTGTTAGAGATGATTCAATGCCTCTTGCTCATATTGCTATTGCTGTGGAAGGTGCTGGCTGGACAGATGCTGATAACATTCCCCTTATGGTTGCCAACACCCTTATTGGAGCTTGGGATAGATCTCAGGGAGGTGGCACTAACAATGCCTCGTTCCTTGCTAGAGCTGCATCTTGTGGAAACTTATGCCATAGCTTCCAGTCATTCAATACCTGTTACAAAGACACTGGCCTGTGGGGTATTTACTTTGTATCAGAACCCATGCAGATTGAAGATATGCTCTTCAACATTCAAAGAGAATGGATGAAATTATGTACAACCGTAACTGAAAATGAGGTTGACAGAGCAAAGAACCTCCTAAAGACGAACATGCTTCTGCAGCTGGATGGAACTACACCAGTGTGTGAAGACATTGGTCGCCAAATTCTATGTTACAACAGACGCATCCCTATTCATGAACTTGATGCACGCATTGACTCTGTTTCAGTGCAGAATGTTCGAGATGTCTGTTACAAATATCTCTTTGACCGTTGTCCGGCTGTTGCAGCTGTTGGTCCTACTGAAGCTCTGCCTGACTACACTAGAATCCGTGCTGGAATGTACTGGCTCAGAGTATAAACTCATAGTGTATTTATATATTAGTAACTTGGAAATCAGTTAAGATCATTAAAACTCTCTCCCAAATGTCTTTTGTTTTATTATAATAAAACACAATGTCTTTGGTGTATGTATTTATTATAGTAACATAAGTAATAAAACATGTAAATAAATAATTGAAACACATATTACGGTTCTTTTAATTTAATGGAATTATCTGTTTTATTAACATCATTATGTAATGAATAAATTTTAGAATTTATTGACAGGTTGAAGGATTTTCGCTAGGAGGGCTTATATTTTTTTCCTCTAACGTTTCTGGTACACTGGTAACACTAGGTCTATGAATGACATTTGTTGGCTTCTTTTTTCCATATGGCAGCACTGGTTCTGAATGACTAATCAAACTCGCAGATGAAATAAATACTGATACTTGTTCTGGTGTTGGGCAGGCAACAATTAATAAGTCATCATAAGTAAATCCTGAATTCGCTAATATTTGCTCTAATTGAACAAAGTACCCAACAACATTATTCTGAAATAAAAGAGAATACAAAATTAACTACAGACATACTTTTACATAATAAAAATATTTTTTATAAAATAATACATAATAATTAATTTAATAAAAATCTATAAAAACATACACATTAATTTTGGTGTAATATTACATACATACATACACTTGTTAGGACTAATGGCTTCTTTCTATTTTTTCTCTATCACAATGGATGACGTGTTATGTAATACTGCAGAATATATATAATATTTCTTACAGCGCCTTTGTCTATGGGCGTTGGTGAGCACTTACCATCAGGTGGCCCATATGCTCGTCCTTCAACCAATGCCATAAAAAAAAAAGAACTTAGTCTTAACTTAAACTTTTTATGCTATGATTAGATTAGTATAGATTTATAAATCAATATTAGGATACGATAATATCTTTTGGAATTATTATTATTAAGGTTATTTTTTTTACATTATGTTCCTTTGTTGTAATATTTCACCTAATAATTAACATATTTTGATAAGTATAGTATAGATATGTAACAATAATAGTGATTCATTTACGTACCCTTATTGGTCTAAACAATATGAACTCAGTCTCTTTATTTGCCAAATATAATTGCATTGATCTCTGCAATGGTGCTAGATGAGTCTTAATCCGTTTCTGTGCTTCTTTCACGGCAACTGCCAATTTGCCAGGAGTGGCCCAAAGTTGAGATTTTAATTGTTCAGGTGGCGTAATTGCTTGAGCCTAAAAAAAAGGTAAATATTTTTAGGATTAAAGTATAATATAATCGAGTATACTCTTTACTGGTGCAGTGGCTCTATATCAAGTCGTCTCGGTCATTTTAATTATATAACTTGCTGAAAAATATAATAAGTTTGGCAAGTTTGAATGCATTATAGGACGTCAAACTTAAATAAATAATGAGAACTTAGTTTCTAATTTATCAAAATCTTTTTCATTGTCTTTAATTACAGATACGCAAATTATGTATTGGTCAATTTACCTTCTCAATAAATTCAATCAATGGTCCAGCGAGTATTTCCGTGGAATACTTGATAAAACACTCGCAACAATTCTTCAACTGTCTATCGACTTCCTTTCTGGAATCCAACAGATGTTCCCTAACTAACGGCGTGCCTTCTAAGAGAAATTCTAGTAAGGCATTGTTACTGTTTAGCGAAAATATCTGTCTCGGCTTTTGAATTAACCCATATGCTGCGTTCTTAACATTACTGAAGTCCAAGGTCGTCTCTTTCACAACGAAGTCCACTTGAAAGGGGGCTATTTGCTCTCTTAAAATCAAAAGGTGTTTTATTTGGAACAATTCACCATCTATGTTGGTTTTGTTCGCGGATATCTGCTTCGCTGCCATGTCCACGCTTTGGACGCAAAGCGAAATAGCTTCTTGTGCTAGACCTTGAAATACGCGTTTTTCAAGACATCTGTAAAGTCTGGATAGTGCTGCTAGAGTTCTTCTTACACCAGGATACCACATTCCGTGGAGATCGGCAGGAGACGCTTGTGGTCTCCTCTGAGCTTCCACGTTAATGTTGGCAACTTCTTGCGATGTGGCTGATACATCTGACACCACGGAATTGCGGGAATCGCTTCGTTTTAGACTTTGGTCTTGAAGAGACATGGCTATTTGCTGTAAAATCAAAATATCATTATATAGGATGTTTTGTAACTATGAAATATTATTTGAATGAAAGTCCTGTGGCAGATTGTACATTATGTTCGCCGATAATTTTATCTTGAATTCTTTGGATTTAAAATTTACCCAGAAGATAATTTTTAAATCTGATATAATAAGATCACTATATTAATGTACAATTAACCATAACTCTTAACTATAACTATCATTTTTAATTATGATTATGATCTGATAAATCAGTCTTTGTTTATGGCGTACCGTTTCTACATTCTAACATAACTCGCGATTGGCCAGCAAGAGACCATCTAGGGTATGCTGAATTCATTGGTGTAACTACCAAACGGGTCAGTAAGACGAAAGGTGGTAATGGTATTTATAGATGTGCTTAACAGAATAACATTAATTCACTAGTTAACCAACAGTTTAAGACGGAGTAGCTCTAAATAATAATCTACTCTTGTGGGATACAGTTGACCTTAATGCTAAAAGACAATTTAACAAAGCGCACTAGCTTAGCATAAAGAAAAATTACCAGTAGGCCATTGCCTTTGAAGTCTCACGAAATGATGCTTGTCGTCATTGCACAGGGTTGTCACATTTATTTATTATTTTTATATATCTCGTATTTGTTTATCGGTAGCAAACGTATGTAGAGTACCAGTACGAGGAATATAATGTGTATCTTTAGTATAAATCCAAAACAAATCGAAAATAGTTAATCACAATTAAATAACGCAATGAGCACGTCTGGTAAATTAATATTTTCACACCCGTGAATGACATGTCCCAAGCAAGTGAAAGGCAGCCGAATGACATGTCCCAAGCAAGTGAGCTGGCTACCATCCATCTCGCCCCACAGACTCCACGCGTTTTGCCTGTTCAGACGCGTCTGTCAGTTGGCCTACTGGTAGTTTTTCTTTACTTTGGGTCACTAGAGTCGGCCCGCGCTCACCTCCATCATGAGCAGCTTGTCGGGGTAGGCGAGGTCGCCCGGCGCGGCGCGGTACCGCAGCACGTCGGCGCGCAGGTGCACGTGCGCGCGGAACACGAGGCGCTCCTGCGCGTCCTGCAGCAGCGCGCGCGCCGCCGCGCCCAGCGCGCTCAGCGAGCCTGGCGGCAGCGCAAGCGACGTGTCAGTTATACCTTATCGATTGCTGACCCCCTCAGTTCGAACCCAGGTCAGGCCGATAAAAAAATATAGGATTTTTCTATTGAAAAACGGGCCGAAGTCTGGATGTTGGAAGTGTGTACACCGCCGTGCCCCGGAAAACACGTGAAGCCTTTAGTCCTGCGCCTGAACTGTTTCCAGTCGAGTCGGATTTGCTGTTCCATCAAATTATAAGATCTGCGTAGTTGGCTTTTTCCCTTGAGATCGGCCACTGTGGCAGAAATCGGCCAGGACAACATCATCATCACGATCATCCCTTTTTTGAAGTCCTTTTTAAATAAATATTGCATAAAGTTATGATTTGTTGAAATAATTACTTATTTGAAAGGCTTTAATGACCGGCCACCTATCTGACGGCAACATTTGCTGGGAATACTGCTGTCGGTGCTCGATTATATTTTCTCTTGGTAACTTTTACTATAACACAGATTGAGATGGTAACTTCTGTGTCAGTGTCATCATATACATACACGCGAAAGCTTTCCTTTAATTTAAACCTGTTTTACTTTCAACTCACGATCGTTGTTGACTTGTTCCTCGATGACTTCGACCCTCAGAATTACGCAAAGTTCTGCGAGCGTCTCCAAATGATTGATGTGGATGATGTGGGGACGAAGAGTTTCATATAACCCGTTGCATAGTGACTGGAGGTACTCACTGTAAAAGAGAATTCTAGTTTAAAACTCAAAAGAAAAACATGGTGTATTCATATCGAAGATGCATTGGCTTAATCAGTATTATAACATAAGCGATATATCCACCGGGGATGGAAGAAACAGGAGCTTGATAAACATAAACAGAAATGAACAAGAAGTTACGAAATTCTTACAATGTTTAGCTCAAGCTTTTAATGAAGCCAGGTAAAATCAGGCTTAAATTTTAATTGATCAAATGCTTAAGTTTACTTTAAAATGAAATACATAGCGATCAACTAATAAAAAAATATCGCAAACCACAAACTGGAAATCGGAATTCTTCTTTATTTTCTAATCTATAAATTAGTACTCACTCGAGCGCCGGCGAAGGCTGCGCGAAGAAGTGTTCGTAGAGCGCGCACTCGTCGCGCACGGCCAGCGCCAGCAGCGAGCAGGCGGCGCGCAGCGAGGCGCAGTGGTCGCCCGCCTGGCGCCGCGCCGCCGCCGCCAGCGCGCCCGCCGCCGCGCCGCCCGCCACGCGCCGCCGTCGCCCCGCGTACTCGCGCTGCACGTCCGCCAGCAGCGACGCGTAGCTGTCGACGAGGCATACTGTATTGTGTACTGCACAACTGCGATCTGTAGAAGTAGGCATCACCTACTCCTATAGATTTCCCCCCTAGTACTAACTTAAAATTTTCCTATATAAGGCTATATGTCGATTAAAAGGCCCTAACGTTTTTATTGTACATTTCGTTAGATATGAAATTTCAAACATAAGTGTAAACAAATTGAAATTAAACAATCTTAAACTTCTTAACTTATGTGCCCTAAAATTTAAAATTAACTTTTATTTGCATTCATTTTTTGTTTCTTTTTTATATTTTTTTCATACCAATATTTTTTAGTGTTTTATACTTTTTTTAATTTTTCTCCTTAAAATCCCCTTGAATAAATTTACAAAATTAAAAACCCATACATCTTGATTCCCCCTATATCTACGTACGTTATATTACGTACTTTTAATAGTGTAACACCGTTGACTCCCAAACTACTATAGCATTTCTGATAGAATAATCCTAACCTCGATCTCTCGATGTATTAGCTACTCTAACGGTACGAGTTGTTAAATGATGATTCAGAAGTTACAAAGACTTCTGAATTGAGGACCTATTTCAATAAAGTATATTTTAAGTTTTGTAGGCAGGGTCGCATTATCTATTAGACACTGCCTATAGACACCGTATTGACTAGAACAGACCAAAAATTGGCAATATGGTTTTTAATTTCATTTTTTAATTAAATTGTTGAGATTAATATTTTTCCAATTTAAATATGACACAACTTCGTAATATAATAAATAAAACATCGTAATTATTTATAAATTACTTTGTAATAGAATCAATATATTTTAGGATTTTAAAAGGGGGTAAAAGAGCCCAGACATATTTTATCCATCCCTGTTTGTAAGAAGTATATATTAAATTCCGTCATACAACACGCGGGCAATAAAGATTGGTATTACTATGCCAGTTTGAAAAGTCAATGAATCAATGTCATTACAAAAAAATAATAAAAAAAGTAAATATAATTTAATGTATTTCACCGTGTACTTACTCTTCGTTAGTGACCGCTCTTTTTTCAATTTCACTTATCACCATCCGTAACTTTGGTGCAGCGGCTTGAAATTTACCAAAATACACTGCATACGCCGTGTCCATTGCTTCGTTCTCCATCGGGTCGTCCGGAGTAAGTACTTGCTCCGTAGCGTGATTCAGTATATGATTCACGTAACCGCGAATAAGGGATATAGCACGGCTTTGGAGGTGACGGTACTTGACGGTGTATGTGTAAGCTTCTTTGAAAGTACTCTGAAATGTTGTTTAAAGATTTTAATATATTCTTTATATTTTTACAACAACAGCTTCTTATAAAATTCATAACACATATTTATCAATAACTGTAAACTATAATATATGTAATCTAAAATTGTTACTTACATTTGCCCGCATGTAGTCCAAGCATTCATCAATCTTAGCTAGAACATTGAAGAACTGTTCGCTATTTACTGACATAGTTGTGCTGTTTAAACGCTGTGACAAATGTTCCACTTGAGTGAAATAGTGCATCTTCTGTTTTATATCATCACCTGAATAGATAATTGAATATTAATTATTAACAATATTGTGAACAAATTTAAATTCTAATATTTATATAACATAAATTTGAATCGTATATATTATTTTACTTGTAAATAAAATACAACTTATTTCCTCGGAGACCAAACTTGTGACTGAGATCATTGTTAAATGAAGTCTCAGACTAGGTCCAAGTAAACTTAGTCCAGTTCAATGTCGAATGTTCCGTGGAATTGTTTAGATTAATCCCGGCTGAATTTCACGTTTCAATTTGGAGATCGCATCAAGTTTCGGTTTCATTCGTACCACCTAGATGTTCGAAAATCCACAATAGCACGATTTTTAAGACATTTTCTGCCTGACAAAACACCTCTGTGGTGCCAGCTTTCGCCGGAGGTTTTTCCGAACTGATAAGACTTGAGATCTTCAAAAAATGAGTGCATACATTTCTTAATATGCTGTTGCAGATAATCGTGGGCGGTCGTGGATAGTCACTTTCCATCAGGTTAGCCTCCTGCTCTATTGCCTCATATATAATAAAAAATATGATGAAGTGTGTCACCTATTCCAGATAGTTTATTTTGATCGGCCAGTAACTGTTCACTCATAGTATGTAATGCATTTGTTTTATTGGAAACAAGATTATATTCATCAGATAACTTATTCAGATCCGACATGGTGGAGGATATCTGCAAAATATGATACAAAATTATATCTATAGTTTAAAATGTCTTTTTCTATAAATAATATTTTAAATTATTTACAAATAGTTACAATACAGAATAATAATAAAAATTACAAATTACAATCCTATAGCCTTATTATAGTGCAATACAGTTGAAATAATTCAATATATCTAGAACTAGGGAATAATATAGATCCTGAATAATCTATGGTATTCATTGTCAATTTGTAAAAAAATCCATTTTAAGTTGTCATTGGGACTTCAGAAGTTAAATAAAAGTGGAATAGTGATGTATTATATACAAAGATGTATTAGTCAAGAACTGTTTGTATTGCATAATATAGCAAAATTATTATTTATCACATGGAATATGTATATCAAAGGATTGTTCAACATTACTCCACCTTCTAATTTAATAAGCTAATATTAATATTTTATGTATTATAATTCAACTTCAACAGCATTATAGAAAATATTATTATACAGCATTATAGTAAATACCTGATCAGTTAAAGCAACACACTCATTTCTCCTTTCTTCTAGCTGTTTGTAGTATGCTTCATATGGTGCATCATTTTTTTTAATATTTTGCTCATTCAAAGTTTCATACCAATTCAAGAAATCATATACAGTCTCAATTGGGGCTATATCTTCATTATCTTCAATAGGGGTTTCTTTAATCTGGAATTGTATATAATTGTACTATTTTAGATTTCATGTTTTATTATTTAATAAACAATTAAAGCTTCACTCATAAGTGTTATTTATGGATTATTTAAATTATGTTCTGTCTTCCCATTCTAAATATCAAATCAATGATATGTTTATTACCTTAGAATTGTACTTTTTTTTACATATGAATAGTATCAATATATTAATGCTAGGTGATCACAATCACAGGGGTTGTTGTAATCACAAGCACTTTTACATGATTTATTTTTGTCTATTAAGTTTTTTTTTTAATATTAATCTTAATTTAATAATCACTAATTTATGGCAAAATAACAACATATTTTATTCAACTATACTTACATTAAGTATTCATAAGTTAAAGGGGAATAAAACAAACTTTAACTCATGTTTTAATAACTACTTTAATGAACCTGTAAACTGAGTTGTTGTGTTAAATTAGATACTAAATAATAGTGAAAATATTTATGTATCTACTAAAACCTTTTTAAATTAAACATAGTATATTGTAAGAGTATAAAGTTACCTCTTCAACTGAAGATGAACCTTGGATAAGAGCTTCTAAATCCAATATAGCTTCTCGTTGGCTCGAAGTTAACGGTGCCAAAGGATTTTCTGAAGCTTCCCATAATAACAATTTATTCTGTATTTCTTTTAACGTCATATTATCCATTTTGATTTAGAATTAAATTGTTAAATGCATTGAAATAATGATTAATTGATACTCATATTTACTGACAACTGACAACCAAGCAACATAATGACAAATGACAATGAATGACAGCAAACGTCATTGATGACACTGGCTATTGTCAGTGACAGCTTACAAGTCTATGTTATTTATTAGAGTTACTTGTCACTTCGGGCTAGTGTGGCCAGCATTTAGTAATTATAAGGGGGTTACATACATATTTATTGTTTATAATAAATATTATATTAAGCGACGATTCAAAAATGCTTTATTGTAAAGTAAACTCGAATAAACTACATTTAATTTGTATGGTAATTAAATAAAAAAGAAATAGATATCGAAAAACTTACGTATATTTACATAAGTATACTTCTATTAAATTATAAATAAATCTTAAATTGAGGAATCACATAATAAAAGAGTAAATATATTTATTTAAACCTTAATATATGACCAACAGTGAATCAATACACCAGACATTTTTTTATTTTTTATCAGTGTTGACACGTCGTTTTGCCGCAAAAATATATATATATAAAATACATAAATATATTTAATTAGTCACTTCTATCTTCTAAAAGATATATTTAATCTTTAAAAACCAAGAATTCAAAAAATAATATCATTATAAAATAGGTTGTTTACGAGCTTCATCTAGTAGCACTTTAAAGAACTAGTTCTTAGTTTCATTGATATTGAATGGCACGATTATCAACCGACGTACGACTTAAGTTGCAGTTACAATATTGTAGATGTTTTATGTATGTACGATTGAAAGATAAAAATCTTACGTGTTCCATGCGAATTTTCACATATACAGAAACTAAGAAACTGGTCGTTATTAGTATTCAAAGATTATATTTTTTAGGTTTACGACAATTTGATACATAACTAATCAAAAGAGCTGCCAAATCGTAACACTAGAACTAGAACTAGTGGATTTTGCACACAGCCGAAAACAAAATAAAAATGGTCATCTGTTGTGTATTTTAAAAATGTATTAAGTTTTTGTAAAACAACTCGTTGCGTATTCGTAAACGCACTGGCTCTATATGACGAGCCTGTGTGAATTTGTGTTGACATGTAATTCGCAGTTTGGAATAGGAGTCTGTAAAAGAGCAGTGCATAACAATCCATTATTAATTTCAAAAACAGACAAGAACACCATTATGTTTTAATGAAAAGCCTAAAATTTAATTTTGATTGTTTGTCAAACCTTTTAAATTTTCATCGGCATTGCTTGAGAGACCGTCGTGATTATTAAAATACATTTATACAATATAAAAATATACGTATATTATACTTTAATAATATCGATTTTTGTTCGGTTAATACAGACCAATCTCATTGTGTTGATAGGGTAATCACAAAGTCTTGTTTAGGCTCGTCAGGGTCGTATTAACCATATCGGAGCCCCTAGGCAATACACGTGTCATGGCCCCTTCATTCCTTTTCTATCTTGCTAAAATACTTTTTCTTCTACCGCAGAGCATCTTTATTAAAAATTACGATGTCTTTTTACAATATTATGAAGATACGCAGCCTATTTAAATGTGAAAAAAAATTGACGTCACAATTTTTTTTAAAACTATTGTTTCCGAAACATTAGTATCTAGTAGTATTAGCCTGGCCTCTAGACAGTTGTCTTTACTGCCTCAGCCCTGAGTCTCGTTCAGTTCTTACCTGACATACTTCTCGTCGTCGTGTTATTATTAAAACAGAATTCAAATAAGTTAATCCCTCAAATTCTTTCATTTATGTAACAGAAAAAGAGATTCAATTATCTCAAGTACAAAAATGTATATTTTGTTACGAATAATAAATAACTATATTCAGAGAAATAATCTGCCTTAGTAAGTTTTTTATTTTAAAAACTCTGGTTTGTAATTTTGATTTTGTCTTATACAATATGTACTTACATAAGTCTTTATACTAGTATAATAGTTTTCATAAATTTAAATACTATTATTTTCACTTTAGTGAATAAAAACCTTATTTAATAAATATCTAAGTACTGTTGGTGTTAAAAAAACAAGAAATATATAACACGTAAATATTTAAAGTTTGATATCATGTTTTGCTATAAAGGTGTGATAACCATATCTTGGCTATACACAAACATGTGTACAACGACAAGGATTTCGTACAAAAATAGTAAACATTCTGTGTATTAATGCCACGATAGTCGTAATAGATTAATTTAATAAAACCTTCTTTTGTCCTTTAGAGGCATCGTTTTGTTTTATTTATAAAATACACCTCATATGGCTTGTTAATTACAAATATGCTATGTGTAATAGGCTATATATGGAACATATGATTATTAGCATTCCAAAACTAACCATTAGTTTAAATTTAATGATATCCTGTCACCAATTTTATTTAATATATAATTTATGTTGTAAATCATAAATAGTAATCATCCGATTCATTAGAAAAAAATATATATTGGTATAATTATTTATGCCGTTGTGTGAGATAGTCGATTGGATAGGGGTGAGGGGTGTAAATAAAGGATAATAACAAACAACATTCTAATAATTTTGCATTTATTGGGTACGAGGAACCTTCTGGTCAACATAAGCTACATTGGACATTCTGTTTACAGTATATTTACAATATCAGAATCATATATCGTTAATCTAATAATGGAGTTAATTACTGCATATTCACAATAATCAAGACGACCTCATCATCATCTATACACATACGTAGCCTTGTACAAAATACTAATCTACTGATAGTAACAGTAGCTGGGCTTGCCCTCGTATAGACCTTTAATATATTATACGATACACGTGACCTGACCCAGCCACTTTGTTCGATTATTTAACGATAAACAGTAAAGCATTTTAAATACAGCAATATATAACTTACATTAGACACGTCTCGCGGAGCGTCCCATATCATTTCATCGTTTCTAGACAATATACCCTTGCCTTCAAGCACTCTCTTTATTTACATTCCTACTCACGATTCTATTACAACTTGTACTATATACAAACAATTTTAATCATTAAAAAAATACAATGTTAAATCGCTATAACCTCTATTATTCGTATAAGTAAAGGGCTGGAATAAAAATAGTTTTTTTTTTTAATTTCAGCGTGCAAAATTCTCTAAAGCCAGCGTAAGCGAGGCTACATCCCCGAAAAAACGACGCATTATTATTTATTACACTAACATCAATTACAGATGAATACATCCAAACATTATATTAACTGTATCAATTAAGAGTATAACTAAAGGACAAATCCACACATTCAAGAACGCTAGACAGATCATTACTCTTGAGGTTGACGAACGACCACGTGCAATTTATTTGATAAATATTATAAATACTGAAAACTTAGATGCCGAGAATTTACGTATCGCAAAACCTTGGTTATTATGGATTCGACTGCAAGATTTCATCTCACAGTATTTAAACAACGATAAGATCAAGTTAGTTAATCAGTAACAATATAAAAAATGTATAAAGTCGTTTCATTTTTTTTAGAGCGTGTGTGTGAATGATAGTATAAAAGGAAGACATTCAGCCGAAGATGAAGGAATCTTAATTGTAAATTTCCAACCAACCAAAGCTTTTATATTATATATCTACCGTATAAAGCTAAGAAAGAGTTAGGTCAGAGCTCAATCTACTGAGTCATTCGTTTATCTTAGGGAACCTCAACCTTTGCGAAGGATAAACCAGCCGCAGCCGTGCTGCTATTGGATCGAGTCCACAAAACTACTACAATGTCATTTTCAAATGTTACACGATAAAACTCGATAAATAACTTAAATTAAGATACCTAATAAAATTATAGAAAATAAATTAACAGTCATTGTTCAATGCGTAGATATATTCAAGTATTACATTATTGTTATAAACACACGACTTACGAGATACTTTCTTATATGGAATACGTTACGGATAGCGATGTCTAGACGTTAAACCCGAACAAAAATATAGTCGTACATCGTTACACTAAACGGGCTCGTTACCGAGACGCATAGCGAAAGCGCGGCAGTTAGCACGATTCTGCACTCTAAAGATTAAATAACAGAAAAATATATTTCTATAAATCCAAGCATAATAGTACGAAAGGATCGGCGTGCGCGGCGACATCTTGGAGCCGTCGTCGCGCAGCAGTGACGGGCTAACTATATACGAATGGTGTACAGCGTACGATGTCCACGGGCGACGCACGGCCCCGGCGTCGACGCGATCGCGGTGCATCCGCGTCCCTCGGCGGGGCGGCGGTCGTCCCTTGTTAACATATGAATTAACATAGCACAGCCATAATGACTCCCTGGGTCCGCGCGTACGCCGAGGGGGAAGGCCGGAGGAGGCGAGCCGGCGACGGCCGGCAGGCGGTGTCACGGGCTCCGGGCGCCGGCCTACGAGACCGGGGGCTGCGGGCCCTGCGGCTGTGGCGGCGGCTTAGTGCCAGCGGCCGGTAGCTGTGCTAGCGTGTCCTGACTGGCATGCGCGCGCAGGTAGCTGTTTTCCACTTCGAGCTGGTTAATTCTCTCCATGAGTTCAGCGATGCGCTCCTTGAGGACTTCGACCTCTTCGCGCACCGCAAACATCAAGTGGCTCTTAACCAGATCCTGCAAAAATGAAAAAGTTTTGTTAGACATTTACAAAAAAAATACTGACCCTATAAAATACTAATTAAAGCAGAGTCGTTATAATTTAAGAATAATGGAATTTCAACACATATGAATACATTTAAACAATAAACTAATAATTTAATGGAAAATTTAACGAAAGACCGTAATGTTCTTGTATGTAAGACTGACACGTCCAAATTTTAAACGTAAGTAAATGTTACACAAATAATTTATTTTACAATATTAACGTACTTTTGTATCAGGCACGACCACGTAACAGGGGTTTTTCTGTCCCTTTTGCCTGATCTCGTAAAGGCAACCATCACGAGGTTTAATAACGTCAATCATGTTTGAGCGTTGAACTTGTTTTTCGGGACTATTAGATACACGTTATAAGCCAACGGCGGCTATAATGCAACTGAGGAAAGGACAGTTGCGATAGCGAGTGGCGCGTTCGAGTAACGTCTACGCGTCCTACCGGGCGACTGATGGTCTGCGCTCGCGCATGCCCTATTTAAAATGGCGGCGCACACGTCATCGCCACGCGATCCGTGTGTGGACCCTGTACTTTACACGATATCAACAAAGCTCTTGTTTTCAGATTCTATATTGTAGATAATATATTTATACGAGAACAAACAATACATATATTTAAGTATTTTACTTTTTAATTACTAACACATGTATAACATGTTATATAATATCTTATACATATTCTGTAATATGTAATTAAATTATCGCTTTTATCACAATAACCATGATTTCAAATAATGATAGCAATCTTGGTTATTTAACACTATATTATACATACCAGAAATAGAGTCGATTCAAAACAATATATAAAAGAAAATACGTAAGTACTAAAGACATCAAAATGATCAGAGGGAGGGAGAGACACGGATAACTGCGCTATTTATGATAACGATTGATGTCCAGTAACACAACCAATGTAAGTAGATGATTTTCATTTATTTTCTCTGGGTCCTGGACCTTAATTAGTGTCACAATATAATGCCCTGGTGGAAACCCAGACTGTTAGGGACTCCGAATTCAATTAGTGGCGATGTACTTAGCTACAGTTCTCGCTCATTATGTTCTAGCTTTTTCAAAAAGAAATGATTATGAAAAGGACGATAGTGGAATGATGAGGAAGAGTTTTATTAGTTGTATTAAAGATATATAATAAAAACATTTTTAAAACAGACGTGGATGCAGCCGAACATAAAGAAACTTAAAATAAGTGTGTTAGTATAGGAAGGATTTATTTTAGTACCATTAGATGAATCATTTTAGAACAAATATTATCACCGCCAGAGGTAAATTAGCAGCGCTCTAATAAGATAGAAAAATATTCATGATCTAACTACAGCTCAAACAACGTAAAAATAACTATATTTGGTGCCAGCCGAGGATTATCTTATTACAATTGTTCATTTACAGAAATATACATAGAGATATATAAATAGTACTTTAATATTTCAATATAACGTATTTTTTTAGTTAAAACTCAAAATATAGATAGTTCATTTATTGAATAAACCAAACGAACTACACCATGGTTTCTAAATACACGCCCTTTGTTTGTTCTTAATAAGTTTTAATTTATCGAAACCATAATTAACATATATTATATTATATATGCAAGTACCTTGTCAAGCAAGTTTAAAATCATTTAAAACGTATATACGAATCTTAACTGCACGTTGGCACAAATGTGACCGTCTATTTTCGCACCTTGTAAAGACGAATATGATTAACTGTCGGTCAGCAAACAAGTTTGTCGCGACTTCGTTTTAGAAAACAACGATTACAGTAAAAAATATTGTAACGATATGGATAACCTGATATTAACTGAACTGAGTTTAATTCTATGTTAATTGAATGTAAGAATGCGGACATATACAATCTAAGACATTTTATATTAGATAACTCATTGAATCTATTAGCAACGACGGTATAGCCAATACATAAATAAGTGCAATTCGAAAAATGTGTCTCCTCATTCACAACAACGAGCTATTTTTCCATCCGCCTACGTGGAATCTAGACTTTATGACGTGCATGAGTCAAGGTACACATGTGCAGATGAACATGACACTAAATGTGGTCTCAACTGAATGTTCTGACATTATTATTAGCACGATTAAAAATAAAACTAAGTGATGTGATCTTGTATTAACGTGGGTGCTGCGACCTCCAATTAGAATGGAAGAATTAAAGTGTTCAGCGCTACTAGTTTTCACCAGTTTCACTCAGCAGTACTGCGTCAGGCTTGTAGATTGACGGGGCGCCTATAGGTTCATTGAAATCAAACAATATTGATAGTCAATTGACCACCTCGTTCGCTTCTAAGCAACCTGGGCAAGGCGTACAGGAAACTGGTGATTACGACTCACATCACTCAAGCGATAAATTAGCACAAGCATAAATTAAACAGTCGGTTATCGCATGTGTCAATGTTAGCATGTTAGTAGGTAAATTAGATAATGATAAAGAGCACGAGAATTGCGTTAAGAGGACGAGATAAGATGAACGAGTTGATGTTATCGATATTAAAACAGAAGACTAACAGTTAGCCGGAGAGTAATCGGAATCAGTGCAATGTCCCCGTTGCGAGTGCAGTGAACTTTTTCGCAGTCACGTTCAAAAATACAGATGTGATGACATAATGGACCCAAGGGCATAAGATAAAAACCTGCCGGGTTGCATTAAACGGCGATCGAACTGGCAGGAACAATGATCGTTCGAAGATTTCGGTTAAAATATTTTACGAAACGTCGATTTCGAATCTTTATAATGGTATTTATAGAAAAAGCAAGTAGAGACACATAACCGATTTTAAGATAATTACAAACGTACGAAAAAAATTAATCATACGATCCATAAATAACAAGATATAATATCTTAAGTACCATTTCATGTAATCGTAAAAATCTAAAATATATCAAGAAGATAAACAATAGTAAAGTAGATAAACGTCCGCATGGAAACGAAACAAAAACAATAACAACATTTTTGTCCGTAGTGCAAAAAATGTATATTCAAATCGTGGATATAAAACAACAGGTTTGACTGGAGGAATAGGTAAACAAGACAGCAAGTCAAAACGTAGTGGCGACCGTAAACTTTATGCTTGGGTGACATCATCGCCATATTAAGCAGCTAGCGCGGGTGATGCTATACAATTGAATATAAAAATAACACGATGAAACGTTTGCGTGCTGCTAATGACACAATTAATACGCAAATTCTTTTGTTTACAATTTACGATAAGAAAAACAATTGTTATTGGTTTTATAATGTGAAATTGCGTTACCTATATCTGTTATGCATTTAGTAAAAAAAAAAAACGATGCAATTAAAATTGTTGTATTTAAATATTATATAAAAAAAAAGTAATTGAAATGTAACAAATTAAATATGTGACAATATGAATTATGAACACTATTTCCACAGCGCACGCACAAAATAATAACCGTAATGTATGTTGCAGAATATAAATGTATAAATATGATATTGTTTATGATACGTTTACACGTAAAAATAATATTTTCCTATACAATTGTTGCACTGAGTTATTTCAAAACCATATGTTCAAACACTGCCGTAATAGTGCCCCGTTATTGTTATTCTAAAGATTATTCGCACAGCTGACAATCATTGTGCTATTTTTATATATGACACCGTTTTACTATAGTGAGTTAACGTTGCGAAGGGTTTTAATAATAATAAATTAATTTATAGGTCACCGAAATTTTATGATTCATATAGGCGTCTAAAGGAAATTAATTCAAAAAGAAAACAATACAATATTTAAAAGTCATACGTTATAATTGCTTGTAACTTGTTTACTAGAAATTCCGAACTTTTTACGAACAAATACGACATTAAGTTGTGCAGACGTTTTTATCAACTTACTCATAATATAATGTATTAAAGCAATTTAATCATTATCCATTTAAAAAAACACAAAGTAAACATGTATTGACGTCGTCAACTTATCTCCGAGCGATAAGAACATGCGACTTTAAGTGAGAGCAAGTAAGGGTCATTGCAATAGTAAAACTCTTGACCTAAAGAGTACGTCGTTGACAAGAGACAACTCATCCTTACTTATCCTGATATCTTAAGAATTACTGACCTCAGAGATGAAAACATCATTATAGGTGTTTACGAAGAGCTAAAGGTTCTTTGGCCTCACGACAAGGATACAATAAAATAAAAGAGGTTTACAGAAATTTGATGCGTACAACATAATTATTATTTTACGATAACACGATTTGATAACGCGAGGCAATTCTTTCCTGATAATTGTACTAAATATACAGTATGTTTTTACAGAAGAATGAACAGAACACGGAATCTAGGTATTATTAATGAATGAGGGTGACTAACGACTACGTTTTAATAAATAGGAACATAGCCAGTGTGGAAAACGCAAGGTGATATTCCGTATCGCATATTTTAATAATTATATTGGTTACATTAGAAGATTTAAATGTATAATGTATACAAATTTGTGTATAGGTTAAGGTTAAGAGAAAAACAACATTGTTTGCAATTTAGCGGACAAAGGATTGCGGTGGTCAAGCGAATATCATTGGATAACTTATTTTGAATTCCAACAAATGACCAAGTTTTAGTCGGCTTTTTGGTACTAATACTAGAGTTATTATATATCATTAGCCGATGAGATGTGTTTCGAGTTACGAATTACTAAGACTTGAAAAGGTGGCGTTATCTGTCAAGGACCTGACAAGGAGTATAAGGCGGAGAGCAGAGCCTTCGAGCAGGGACGCATTTTAAATGGCATACAACTCTACTTATCAAATAAAAACATAATATGTAAACTGCCGAAATAAATATCTCAATGGTAATTTCTAATACTAATAAATTATTAGTGATAAATACCCATTGTTTACAGGTGCCAATAAATACTATAATGTTAATGTATATGTCTCAGAACTACGATATATCTCAGAATTATTGTTAGCCCAGATTGATGAAAACAATGTTTACAATATCACCTGATGGTTCGTAGGATAAAACGAACGATGGTTAAGATATAAATCTGTTGAAGTTGAAGTCAGTCCAACAATTTATGTATTTTTCCACTGTTGGATTAAACGTGGAAATATACAATGTTTGCAAGTAACAGATAAATATTCCGTTGAGATATTATTGATATTGTAATCTAATTTATGTTTTTCGATAAATATTTGTTATTCATTTTTGCAAATATTGTTTTAATAATTGTGCAAATATATATATATTTTTTATATCTAAGATCATTATTGAAGCAATATTTTTTATATGATATGAGTTAAACCTAGCGTCGAATTATAATATAGTCCTTGTATAACTTCCTTCTCCAAAAAAATTCATACACATACTAACTTTTATAATCATCGGTCCAACGATGTCGAAGTCTATAAATCTCAAATGGATGTACCAACATACAATTTACATACCAAATACTTTACAATAACAGACACGCAGAACAAACATTATTGAACGGGAGGTTGTCTAATTAAGAAAACAGTATAAGAACAAGTTTCATTTTATAGTCCACGATTTCAAAGTTAGTGTGAAAATAAAGAGCAATTTGCCGTTTTGCCACTAGTTCTCGCGACTCAAAGTTAGCACGCGACGGCCCTTGCGTGACCCCCTGACGTCTGCTAATCTTTATCTTGCTTCAACTAACCAATCGACAGTGTAATCAGTTGAGCACGTGTCTCCACTCCAGTGGCACAACGGGGCCAGCTTTCCTTCCGTGTCTATTCTTAGTCCCGGCAGGTCACGCCTGGTTCATGCAAATCACGTACACAAAGCAAATTAGCATACGGCGGCACTTGAACACAAAAAATACTACCACACATTTATTTTTCATCAGTTTTAATGAAGGAAATTGTCGTGGAAACAATTTATGCCAAAATATATATATGAGAATTCGGCTAGCGACATTTTTGTTATGACTATAAAATGATCATAGATAGTAATGGTAAATAGTATTTACAGATAAGTGTTACAAATTTGTTACGTAATCAAAAGGAAACAAAGACAAAACTCAAAGGCGAAGAGAAATGGGAAATTAAACAAACATGATGTTTAACATGCGTTGTTGCAGCAAATGATCAAAGAAAATATAAAAAAGATCATTTCACGCGTACGACTGAGGGAAACGGGGTCAGTAGTGTGAGCTATGGATCCTAAACAACAAATGGACGAATCTTGTGTAAACATATATAACTGGGTGATGTAATACGTGAAGGCGTGTGTGATCTTACGAAACAAGCAAGAGTAAAAATGATAAACCCAGTACAGACTTTATTCTCAACTCAAATTTACGCTACAGTTACATTTAATGGCGCCCCAAGGTAAACTGGTGTCACATTTTACACGTGACTATGTTTGTATCGTTATATCGTAACCTATTAATAGCCAGAATTAAAATCAGCACCTTGATTATAATTCTGAATAACATTTGTACGCTAATGCAAATCAGATATATCACGAGTATGTATATCTAATCGTGTTAAAAACATATTTAAAAAATATAACGAAGTGGATAATATTATCAACGTTATCAGTCAAGTGTTTATCTGTTACAAATGCTATAATAAATACGTATTTTATTGCAGATATATTTTGTTAATTTTATATAACAGAACAAAGTTAACTCATAATATCTAGCAAGAGAGTTTTGATAAAGAAACCTTCGATTCACATTTCGGATTGTTATATTATAATATTCAAACAAATAAAAATCTTAAAAGATGTGATAATAGTAATAAATAAATATACTTTTAATGTCGACAAGATTAAAACGATACAAACCAAGCGTGTAAACAACATTAAAGCCGGTGCGTTATTAGAGCAAAAATAATCAGACGAGCGTACTGGACATGGAGTGATAAAAATACGTTGTTATGTTAGTGGGCATTAGGGCCGGATTGGGGTCAATCGCTTGAGGCCATCTGTGGCTGCTAATTATAGACGATGCGCGTCGACTCCAATAACGCACATCTATGAATCTCAATTGCAATCACGAAAATATCACGGGTTGTGGAAGAACGAAGTAATACAAATAACATCAAAAGTGATCTAGGAATCATTGCGGTATTATGAAACGATTCACTTTACATTACAGGAGCTGTTAAAGCAAAATTATTATATTATATTTAGCTTGTATCAATCAAAGGGTATTTTCTAATATTCGACCTTAAAATAAAATGGATAAACTGTAGCTAGCAAAAGCATAAAAATTACCGAATACCTAAATTACAGTTATTATACAAATGTACAAAAAGTTTTTTTTTTTTGGCAAATATAGCATTGTAACATTATATTAAAACTCCTTTGATTTCCTGGTTACTAAAAATAGGTAAATTATTAGTCTCAAGCTTCTCCGAGATCTTGTAACGGAACTTTGGAGTGTCTCTCGGATGAATTGCTATTATAATGAAGGACTGCATAGAGAAATTGTCATCTTCTTTAAACACGCGTGATAATTAATAACTCATACAAGACTTACACTTTTTTTACTTTGAATTTCTGAACGATGCAAACATTCTTGAGAAAACAAAATTAAAAAAGAAAGATATGACCATCAATGTTTTGTAATTGCTATAATATTTAATGATATGTAATTTATATTTGTAACGTTTACATTAATTAAAATGTTTAATTCTGAATGGCTATTCTATCTACGTAACCGGATGCTTTGGTTGGGTGAAGAAGCTCTTGATTGCTAAATTTAGGTTTGTTTTTAGATAAAAATTACTTCTGGCTTCACATCATTTTCTATGTATGCAAATCAATTATGTTTTAAATTGGTAAAAAAAGAGTAACGAAAATCTCCATAAAGGTATAGGTAATGTTTTGGTGATAATAGTTTCATAAATATGATCCATAACTTTCTACATTGCTCGAAAAATTAAGTTTTATAGTCCAATAAAGGCGCAGAAAATCCGGTATTAACAAATAATACTGTGGTTAATATTAGCTCTAATTTCGAATTGTTACCAAGTGCAGGAACTCAAAAACACGTTATGAAATCACATTGTTATGAAATATCATCAACTAACACACCCGGAGATACCCAGTTACATACTGTTTACAAATAAAATCAGATTAATGAACTTGATATATTTTATCATAGTTAAACGTAAATGCTCTAATTTATTGTTTAACTAGATTAGAAGAATACAAATTATAGGATATTTCCCTTAGGGAAGACTACAAAAGATCTGCCTTAGTTCAATCCATCAGTACATTTTAAATTTATTCGGAATGACTCGAATGTTCCCATGATATTAATTTGATATCTGAGCAGGCTTTTTATCTAACGAGCGGCTGTTTTCTCAGCCGTGTGCATACCGTTTCGTAGAATCGGTATCGAGCACATGCGGAACTTATACGGCACACTGACACAGCACCGTCTTGCAATGAAGTACGATTACATTTTACCATTGCGTTAGATCTTTGATGTGTACGAATGCTGGAAACATATTTTTTTATTTATCGAAAACAGCAGCATAGGCGAACACCTATGATTAACAGTGATATAAAATTTATTAAGAGACTGAAGTCTGACGTAAATCGAAAGACCAAAAATAAATATTATGTCCAAATAATGTTATAGCTTAAAAAAAAGTATTAACAATTGATTACGATGAACAAATATTACACTAGATAGTGTCATTTTTCGTTTTGGCCGAATTGCTTTCTTCATTATTTTTTGTTGAAGTGCGATAATGATTGTGTCAATTAGCCCTAATAGCTATCTATAGTAATCGGAGGTTATCGTCACTGTAAGGTATTTTGCGGATCGACACACATGCGATCGTTGCATAATTTTGTTTGTAAAGAATTATTTTTTGTGTAAGCTAAATGTATTCTCTTCTGCTTACGTTAATATATAAAATTATATTGTTAGTTCAACAAAACCACAATCACTTTGAATTGTTTACTAGAAATTACCTACCTATATAAAAATTACTTTCCATAAGTTTATGTACGTTTAGTTTTGAGTTTAGTTTAAGTACGTGATTGCCACTACAAAATGGATGTACCTATTTCTGATCGAAATTAGTACATTTGGAATAAATAACTAAGATTACGAGTAAATTTAGTGTTCCATTTAGAACCATTCTTTCGATTAGGCTAATGTAGATAATTATCAAGTTAACGCAAGTCTCATGTAAACTTTTATGTCAATAGAAATTCGAGTGCAAAAAAAAAACATATTGGAACTAGTATTGTAAAACATTCTTCACACTCATTGCGAGTTCTCATAAGCTTGTCTGCAAATTCATTCCATTCATCTAAAGAGCCGATGTTTTCTTGCTAGCATTTTATTCAACAATTTCCTCTATTTACAGCCAATTAAGATAGTACAAAGCGGCAAATATTAAACATAGCTGGGTAACTGGTATTATATAGGATAACATTAAATAAATGCTTTATATTTATCATGTTATTGCGTCGTATCGATCTTATCGCACAATCAATATAAAAATAAGCAAATACATTACTAATAATCATAAGGTATACAGATTAATTATTATAAAATATTTACCTTTTCAAATGTCTTTTACTTTAAAACTGCCTTACATTTTATTAAAGTAAGATTGATTATTTTGTTCTGTCTATAGATTGTTGATCGTGTATACAAGAAACTTCGTCGGAAATTCTTGAAAATTATTTTTCAGTTTACGAAATAGTATATATAAAATACTTTATTTAACAGAAAATTATCCACGGTAAACTAAACCGGTCAACGAAACGCAAAATTAGTTACGCCTTTAGCTTAATAGATTTTGGACAAGGATGCCAATC
The DNA here is from genome assembly GCF_905147765.1 of Vanessa atalanta. NCBI lineage: Eukaryota > Metazoa > Arthropoda > Insecta > Lepidoptera > Nymphalidae > Vanessa > Vanessa atalanta. The sequence continues at coordinate 8,538,697 of NC_061871.1, forward strand.
ATAGTGTAAATGATCTAGCCGATATAAAAGTAAAAACAAAATCATAAAACATTTTATTAATATTTTCAAAGATTTTAGTGTCAGATTGATTGTACAGATGGCTAAGTAGTGGTTCTCTATCGTAGAAAATGTATTCTCTAACACGGAGAAGAGTCGAGGTTTCCTCTACAAGGGAAACGGTGAGGCTACACAGGTATTCCTGCATCTCGTCAAACTCGCTTTACCATAAGTGGAAAAGGTTAACTTTTACCAATCGTCACGTCGTTAATGTTTATTGATGCAAATTGTAAAGCAATTAAACTTGTTTATTTTATACAATTTCTATTTATTATGATAAAATAATTGACCTTAACAGAAAATAAACAGTTCGTTTATGATTTTATACACATAACTAATGTTATCATAAGGACGTTTTGTTCATAACAAAATAAATGTATGAACCATATCTGAATATTGATGTGATTAATGGTTATGTGCTTGGAAGAAGAATTAGTTAACTAAATAAAAATAAACTGATTACGTTTCTTATGAGACCGAAATTGTACCTCTATAATACAATGATGTATTATTTAATTTTTAGAAATTATACGGGCTATAGTAATATTTGATAGTATGGCTAGTGAACCTATCGAGGTTAATGTGAAATAATTTGTTACTTACCATAGCTTGCTCGATCTTGTTGTCGATGGCCACGGCGCTTGTACCCGATGCGCTGTAAAAAAATACAACCGATTAGATATACATTATAATTTTTTAAATATTTTTTTTATAAACGCAACATACTAATGTACAAACATATCTAAATTACTATTAACTCGTTATATATATACATTATAATTTTTTAAATCTTTTTTTTTATAAACGCAACATATCAATGTACAAACATATCTAAATTACTATTAACTCGTTATATATATTTTTTTTCATAGCCGACTATATATAGAATTTATTAAATATATAAAAACGTAACGGAATATCGAATATGATATGATGAATTCCTAATTATTTACGTGCGGATGCAGCCGTGTCCTGTTGAATACAAAATTCACATTAAAGCCAAGCTCGCACGCGAGTAATTCCCACACATTTAGGTCATTTCCCAACGATACAATACAAATTACATTGATTTACATTCAAATTGTATTTAAAAAAGCCCTTTAAATATTTTCACTCTTTTGCTATCGTTTCGGAATGCGTACGTAATGTTCTTATCAGTCGTTTTTGAATGTTAGCTACGGTTAGTTCTTTTTTTAAAAGGTTATGCAAGGACGAGTATAAAAGAACATTAATACTAAATAAATTAGGTACTTGAAAATTGGCGACACAAGCAGAATATCTCTTTGTATAAGTTGGTTTATGGTTGATTACATTAACATAGTGTCGAGGATAAAACAGAAGATCAGTGACCCACAGCAACTTTGTGTTGTAACAAAGAGAACAATAGATGAATAGTATCAAGTCTTGCTTAGTTTTGAGATACCTTTAACCTCTAATTTATAGTAAATGAAAGTATACATAATGCGTCGACAAGTATCTATGGCGATCGGTTTCATGAAGAAAGGAATTAATAATATGTTGAACTTTCGTATCTTTTTTATTTATTATAAAAAATCATCTACTCTTGACACTTGACAGTAATGAATGGCTCAAATAACCTGTTCAGTCGGATATGTTAAATGTCGAGCGAAATGCAAATGCGAGAGAAAGCACTTGAATTTTGGCTAGGACATAATGGTCGAGGGGTATTGATTAATTATATTTGCGGACATAAAACAAAAGAGAACACGAAACCATGAGGCGGTTTACGGTTTCACAAACACACACGAAGTTTAACCACGTGCACACTAAACACACACTGTGCCGACACACTCTACTTGGTGGCATCTGGTGGTGCCATTATTGTCGGACTTATCCATTATGATCCAATCTCGCTCGTGTAATCATCCGGTAGCTAGTATGTGGCACGTTGCACGGGTACGTACTTGACTTTCTCCGGCTTCGGATTCCGTGCCGCGTCAATGAGGTGAACAGCACAACGCTTAAGTTGGGCCAAGTGAAGCATTCAGAATAACCGTGGCGGCGATTGCGTATCGATTTCGACCAGTCCGTTACTGAACTCAAGTATTGAATAACTCTCGTAGACCGCATGACCGCCGTCGGTGACGCACATAATCGATATCTTTAACAGATCAGTTGTGAATACTTTTGAGGATTAAACGTCTAATTACTACGGCACATTCGAAAGCTAAACTGAAGACATGGGAGACAGGAAAATAAAAACAAAACTGGCTTTCTCTTGTTGATTTCGTTGAAACAAGTTTTAGCATTTTGTGGCTGATTATGTAAGTTGGTGACAAAATTGCACACAGTAACGGAGCATATGAAGAAGTTGAATTGGAAAACAAAAAACTGGAGAAAGCATTAACAATGAATGCTACTCTCTTGTCACGGACAATGAAGTGTACGAAAAGATGTATGGATATCTCGGAACGATTGTTGACTGTAATTATTTAAATAATAATCATAGAATAATATGAATTTTACCCTAAATATATAAAATTTTCTACTACATTAAATAAGATAAGCGTTAACGTGGGTTTTGTAGTGTATGCAATTCATGAAAACGAGCTATAAGTGGACAAAGGGCAGATAATGGTTTTGTCATCACGCACGTGTATATTTTCTTAGCCCTTCACTTTACTGCGTCATGAATAGAATTCGAACAAAGATCGTATCGTGAGTTTTGAAAAGGACAAAGTTGTAAAGTAGGAAGAAATACCTATTTATCATCAATTAAATAACAATCACTTAGAAAATATTTTTGTTAAATAACATAATAAGTACTACTTTTTGCATACAATCTTTATACTCAAATTTTTGTTTTGTTGAAAATTCGGAAAAAGATAGGACCACATGTGATAAAGCATTTAAAGTTACACTTACCTAAGAAATAAATTTAAAATGGTAATTTGGCTTTTGTTTTACATGAGTCAACTTGTGTTATTTAAGTCTTCAAAAACAAAAGACAATAGGTATTAAATTAAATATATCACTGAATAAAATGCTATATATACAAAGAAAATCAAAACGTATCACGTTTAGTGAATCATTCGCGATGATGTATTTATTGAACAATACTGCTTAGAAGACAAAGGTCAGGATTTAAAATATGAAAGTGTCACGAAATATTTAATAAAGTAATATTAAATACAAATTTTGGGGATACAGGTAAAATATAACTAGATATAAAAATGTTATCATTGATAATATAAATATTATAAATATAAATGCACAATATTGTGGTTTATGGCGATATTCTGATAAGACGCATGCAAATTAAGATTAAACACATTTTAATATAAAAATACAAAATGCATTCTGCTCAAAGCTGTTTGTAATATTGTTACTGTGTATCTAACTTAACAGATACACAGTAACAGAGTTTCGTGCTGCAGTGCAGTATGTTATAGTGAGGCGAGCGGCCTGCGCCACTTCCAAGGTCGTTGAAGGGAAATCGACGGGTGTCGATGTCGACATGCCCGCCATCAGCTCATGACGACCGTTACATCTCGCTGTTTCTTAATGCTGCACTCGCTTCGTTGTCAATTAACAGTGAAAATGGAGCAACAATTGTATTCCATTTAAGATAACCGATCATTATAAGGGTTTTCAAAAATATTTTTCTACTTTCATTAGAATGAGGATATGTTTAAGTGATTGTTAAGATAAAATAGATTTTTCATTCCTGAATTATAATTAACGTAACTACGAAATAGATTCGGAATTAAATATGTTTAAATAAGTAAAGGTTGTTTTTAAATAAAGTTGGCTAATCGATCTACCAGTGAAAAAACAAATGAAGGATACCATTGTGGGACTATTTAATGAGTAGTTTTTATCCAAACAGTGTAACACACTAAAAATGAATTGGACACAAAGGGCAAAGTGGACCAGTAAGGGTACGCGATTGGTCACTCGTTGTCACGCACAAAAGTCACGCAACAATTCTTTTGCCCAGTTTAAACATTAACAACACATCGTGATTCCAACTATGAATGAATTCATCTGAGACAACTCAGAAAACAATGTAACTTGGCAAATTTCAATTTTGTATTGTAAAATATGTTTTATAATATAATTCAGTATTAAAATTTAGCACGTGTTTGTTAACTGGTATAATAAATTCATAGCAAAAGCTTAGCAAAGTGATGGAAAGGTTTTTCAAGCATCTAAAACATCAATGCCAATGTCTAGGCATCGCGAGGTCAACGACGACTCCAATATACTGTCATGTATAACGTAGCATGTTAAAACGATTTGGAGCTTAGTGCAGTGGATCGATACAGCAGCAGTGAGACGATAGAGATAGCTAGGGTCAATAGGAGGCGCTGACGTCAACCATTCACATTCATTTGTCCGGCTGCAGTTGGAGTCATTGCCGTGGAACCTTCACCGACTTACCGGTTCGCTAATCAGCTGAACTTCGCCACATCCTTCGCTACGCCATTCCTTCACTTCGCTGACATAACGAAAAGACGCACTGCGTCAGACTAAAGCGGTATCATAATATAACATAATACTCACACAGGGTAGAAATAGTCGATGTACTTGACGACGACTTCTCTGAGCAAATCCTGTTTGTTCATGATTGACGAGTAGCTTGCACTTATAAGTTTGGTTTGCATGGCTCCCGTTTCGGCGAGCAAATGTTTTCCAGCCTTCGGTTGTAGCGGAGCCGTTTTGCGAGTGAGTTTGTGAACGTTGTGCGTATTGAGGTAGAGCTATATAAGGTTGTAAGTTTAAAGACGCGGGCGAGCTGTGCGACGCGTTGCGGCGAACTGGGACCGGGGCCGATGCGAGGAGCGCGCGGGAGGGGGACCGAGCAAGCGGCGCGCGCACGGCTCTACCTACTACGGGCTACGATGGCGCCTCCAAACACCTAGGCAACGCTTTTGCGACACACCCGCTTCGCCTCGCCTGCCGCACTTAAAATCGAGAATGAATCCATAACTGCCGATTTTTTTGCATTTAATGTTCGCTTTGAATTATACTATCGTTTAGGTTCAAGGCTGACGAGATTTGGCCAGTTTTTTGTTAAGCGCTGAAGGTAAATATAAAAATAAAACAAAGAAAACAGGTATCGGGAGCTAAATTTAAACCGGTTTTATTTAGAGTACAAGCTTTAAAAGATTAACAGATTTAAACATTGTTTTTAGTGTAATTATAAGTATGATGTAATTGAGCTAATGCAAATTTATTTAAAACATTTACGATCATTAAGTATAAAAAGCCATCAACTTCGCTTTGTTTAGAAATTCATTAGAACAACTAATGCTTGAAACGACGAAAAATAGTTACTAATAGTCTTTCGAATATTAAAATAAAAAAAATTCAAATTTTGTGAGCGATTCTATTATTAATTAGTCAATTTCGTAAACCCGTTTTATACATTACGATGTTCACTTCCGTGTCATGTCGAAAAGAGTCATAGCCCAGAAAATACACAAAATTTGAGAAATACAATATTGCATATACATATTTTCAATACACTTGCTGTAAGGGCTATCGTCGTACAGTAAAACTTACGAGTTGATTTGTTTATAAACAATACGATTGATATTCGTATCTCTTTGTTGGCAAACAATCGGCAAGATAACATTCGATAGAACTAAAGTTACGGCTATTGACGATAGGCATCTTGCGACGTAAAATTCTCGTATTTAATAATGCAATAGACACAGATAAACAATATGAGATAAAAGTATGTATCAATTGCTATGGAACCTATAGTTAAGTTAGCAAGTGTGCAGCATAAAATTATTATCGCAGTCATTACGCAATTGCTTCCGCGCATTGTTCTCTTAGCGAAAAATTGAAAATAAATTTTACATTTACTACTTAGATAATAATAGCTGTACTTACTTACATCTGATAAAAGGAAAATCAAATAAATTACATTTAAGCATTTCGACAAAGATTTGGATAGTAGTGATCAGAGATAAATTTGCATTTTTTTCAGCTGGAATAATAAATACCATCTTTTGCGTTGAATTAATAAGATGATGATTTAGTGTTTTACAGTAAGCAACCCACTAGCAATTTAATCAGAACCAAAACGATTTAACGTCATCCCAAGGCGAAAACACTGCTGATCCGCTAATCAATAAACACAGTTCATATGATAATACAAGGTTAATAAACGAGTTTTTACATATATTCGCATATATAATCATAATTCACACAAACTTAATAGAAAACATTATTTTGAAATCTGAAGACCTCCAAACGCGGAGATTTCTCGAAGGACTTACAAGAACCGATTTCTTGATCTTACGAAAAAGACTTAACTAAAATATATATTATCAAAGATCTATCGCAAAGACTGGACTAACATAGAATATAAGACGAGTATTAGTTGAAGTATCAGATGTGAGAATACTAAATTATTACAATGAGCAGAAACGTACGAACGTGTTCTACAAGATAATCCGAATGATGGTGCAAGAATTTAACTAAAAGACGTATCTTACAAAACTCATATTATGAAACTATCACTTTACACGGCTGGAAATATAATAATGAGTTATTTTTGCTACTGACGCGTGAATGTTTGGAAACAACGCGTTGAATAAATTTAATTTCCGTGCAATAAACGCGGACAAACGTTAGTGTGCCGCCAACCACATGCGCTGCAATAGTTTAACTTGCCGAGTGAACAAAGTTCTTAGTATTATGCGATTGATTCTGATAATAATATGCTTTGATATATTACGTTTAACTGGTCTCTAAAAGAAATTGTACTCATTATGTTACAACGTTTTTTAGTTCTTTGAAATGTATATAAATAATGTATATAAATGTAGTGTAAATTGAATATAAACGTTATAACAAAAACTATAAAATTTTCGATGATATAATATTTTCTTATCGGTTTTAGCCTTTATTATAACGGCTTTATTGCATCATACTTCTAAACATGTAACAAAAACTGATCGATAAAGTTTTCACTGCCAACGTGATATAATTTCCCAAGAGCCTGCTTGGATGTAAATATTTATTTTTAATGCCGGTTGTCGAATACACATGTGACAGATTGTTATCCGACACAAAGTTTTCCTTACGATTTTTTCTTTCATCACCGAGTTTAAGATGAACTACAAACACAAAGAATGCACATGAGTATTCAGTGTTGTTGTCCGGGTTTGATCTTTGGCTAAGATTAATTTGATCATGTCGATTGGCTCGGTTCGCTATGAAAAATATGAAATCTATATAACCATGGTTACTCGATATACAATCAAACAAAAGCATGTTAACGAGACATTTACAACATAGATCTGTTTATATACAAGCACAAAGTCAGGGTCAATATTGTATATGTAAACAGAGTCGCAGTTGTTTGACGAGAGGCAATGAATATGTATTACGCGATCCAAGCATTTGACGACGCTACAAGTGTATTATATGCGATGCATTATAAAGTGTACTTTGATTCCTAGCTGAAATCATCATAATTACCTACAAACCGACCTTGATTCTTAATTAATACCTAACCCGATCTAAAGCCATGAGAGCTCTCTTATGAGATAAACATACCTACTATATAAGTAATATTTGAATTTTGTTTTTGTTTTGTTCTGTTGTTATTGTATTATATATTGTGTTTTAAATACGTATTTATTTTAAAGCAACAAAAAAGTTCATCTCAGAAAAAATTCGGCACAGCCAACAAATAGTTTACATATCAAATCAAATCAAAATATACTTTATTCAAGTAGGCTTTTATAAGCACTTTTGAATCGTCATTTAACAAACTATTTAAAGTAAAGCTACCACTGGTTCGGAATGTAAATCCTAAAATACAGTCATGTTAGTTAAATACAATTATACATGTATGTTATATATATATATATATTCACTACAGATATATTCCAGATATAAATCCGTTTTACATTTGTTTTTCTTTCTCAAGTCGAGTTTTCTTTAAACGAAAAAAATATGCTTATTGAAGTGATTACATTAAGTAATAAGGAATATGAAGTATCAATAAAATATGCAAGTCATGTTTCTTGAAGAATGTATAACAATAGTAATTTTAACCGGTAACGCTATATAGCCTCAGGCAATAGTAATTTATTTAATACCCCAATGACGCTATATCAGCAATGAGTTGATGCAAAAAGCCAATTAAATACAACCTTGATATTTATATATAAATAATATATAAGGTGTGGTGTTAGCAGACGCAACGATAACAAATAATAGATATATCGTAATCAATCGTAAATTAAACATAATTCTAATAATTTAATGTCAAATTCGATAGAGACAATTTTAAATCGTGGTTATATAGCTTTCGGGATTTGGAACTAAAGATGGGTTAAAATATTTAACAAACCCATTATAACAAAATTTAAACAATTAATATTATTTCGTAAAAAGCATTAACAACTTGTACACTTTCATGTATATATGTCTAGTAGTAAAGTAACATAGACACTTGGCTTATAAATACTTTAGAATATTTCCGATTATAGTTTTGTTAAGGACGAGAAGGTAATTAATAAATATTATAAATAAATTGTGTTAAAACATCTACTTTCGACTTCGCTTTTGTTAAGTATGCTACTATGAGTACCTGTAAACGCATTTCACAATAATACGCATACAAACATACATAATGGATTATATTAGAATCCCGATTGTAGGCGTAACTCTAAAAGACTTGCATATCAAGGAAAACGGCTTACCACAATATGCCTATAAAATGTCAATTATAATGTATAAAATATAAAGATATCGATTACAATTGAAGGTTAATACTAACTATGTATTAATGAAATTATATTATGTAAAACCCGTTCATATCCCGTGTTAAAATAACTTTTATATGTCACAAAGGCTTTTCAAATAAACGTAAAAACGGATATGTCGTTTTAGCCCCGACACTCAGCCCACGTCATTTTTTTCCCTCGCACATCCCGTAATTCTTATGTACAATATACATGTACTTGGATATGGATATCCAGGTACTTGAGTCAATGTTTCAGCGAATATGAGGTAACAGACAGACCGAGTTGCTTTATAAAATTAAATTTATACAATTCGTATAAAGTAAAAATATCTTGAAGATATAATAATTATGAATATGTTCAACCAGAATACATATTTTCTACAAGTTTAATTAATTTAACCCACGATTACTTCGTTAATTTTTTTCTCGACGATTTCATGATCTATTTTGATCTAAAATGTGCCTAAAATTCGATATACGCAGTCTAGAATAAAACAATCATTACGCATCACTGCAATTAAACGTAGGCGAAGATTAATTATTTATTACAGGTGCAAAAACAGTGTTTTGCTTTCCTCGTAGCGTAATTATGAAACAACTATCATTGTTGTCTATACAGGTGCAAACGATTACTAAAGTGGCTATAATTGTTATAAGGATTTTATTTATTCTGATATTGTAAATGTTTTATATATTAATATTTTTTGATAGAGATAATTATTTTCCCACGTATTGTTAGAAAATGTTTTAAAAAAATGACGATTGCAGATATCAGACTTAATTATATACAATTTCAAAATAAATTAAGTGGAAATTTATTTAACGCTACCGGAAATAGTAAAATCTTTACAGCTATATCAGAAAGCATGCATTTTTGTAATAGAAAACTTATTCGTCTAATAAAACACACATATATATATATATAACTAATCATAATGCATATCAATTTATCCATATAATCTACGAAATGTCAAATGAAAAATTGTCTCAAGTGAATCATTCTTGACTACATCCTTATTGTCACAATAGGGCTAAGTTGAATAAATTGAAGTTTCCGCTAGTTTCGGGTTGTTGAACGATAATGTTACCCAGATTATGCATCACAGCGATAGTAAAGGGATATTTTAAATGTTGTTATAAATTAATAAACTCATTTGAATCTAAACTAATTAATCTATATGAGACGAATAAAATATGCATGGCGTGTGGAAATACAAGCTTATGATTCAATCATAAGAACATACTCGTTATTAAGACATACATACATTATGCAATTTATAAACGTAATGATCACGCTTCTACGATATAAGATAATATGTTATATCAATTATAAAACACGAAAATAAGGCGAAAAATATATATAATTAATCGAATATATTAATACATTCGTTTATCTAATCATTCATATAACCGTTTCAATTATGTTTCTGTGCGTAAATGTAATTCTTTATACTTTATTTCATACAACACGGGTTATTATAGCCAAGGTTAATCTAAATGATAAGAAGTATTTTATGACGTTTTGTAAGTGTAAAAGATCGCTAATATATAAATATATGAAGGAATTATAAAATTGAAAGGCTCGATGTGATCAACCTGTACAACGCAGCGAGAATCACGTACTCCATACATAACAAGGGGTAGATAAAGACAATGAGATATAACATGAAGTGATACAGACGATAACCGAGATAACGTAACAAATAAATAGACAATAAAGGTAGCACAATCAATTGTATGATAACGGCGGATTAAGATTGATCGATAAGTGTTACTAATACGATAAACATATTTAAATTAATTACACATGTTGGCACTTACGAACACCAAGTGTTTCGGCGAGCACAGTTCGTTCGAGTCGGTTCACTAGGGGAGGTTTTCTGGTTGATATCGGGCGGTAGGTTCAACTTAAAGCCCGCTATTGACTTCCGCCGCTTCGCAGCGAGGGCGCGAGACGCTAGGTCAGGGTCGTGAACATGATCCGACGGAGGTGGAACATGCGAACAGGTCCTGATATGCGCCTGCGCTGTTGCCACTTGGAGCAGTTTGCTCGAAAGACTTCGCCGCCCTAGGGCCTCACAAGTTGCACACCGTTTCTCCTCCATGAAAGTCCTCGTGTGTCCGACTCGCGCACGCCGCTTGCACTGAGCGCGTATTGTTTTCCAGCGGACGTGGTAGCTTAACTGATGTCATCCGACGAGCGACACGCGCGCTGACGCTCGCACTCGCTACTCATAAAATTCAAGACTAAGTTCTTGACTGACCGCAAAATCGATCGATACACGACCGAAATAGGCTTAATGCGATAATAGGAGCGCGATAAGGTGTACACGCGAATAAGTGTATTGACCTAAATGGTGAGGCATAAACACGGCTTCGGGGCGACCTCGGCGGGCGGCTATGCGCGGGCGTCTCGGTGCAAGCGACTGCGGTCACCACTACAAAGCACCCCCGCCGCCCGGCGTAATCCGAACGTATGCTACGATATCGATGTTTGCGGTGAATAATATGACAAGCATCGAGTGACTTCCCAACATAAAAGCGTCATGGTATAACGCGACCTTAGCATCTCGACCATTCCGCTGGATTTCATCCAGGTATCTATTATAAATTATGATTTCATTTCAAGTTTATTTCATTCGACTCACACACGTTGAGTGCGGTAACGGGTAATTTTATGGAGTATAAAAAACCACGGAAAGCTCCTGCTGAATATTTTAGTACACATATTTGTCAAATGTCCTATTTATCTTACAGATTTAGAATTCAGGCAAATATTCAGGCCAAGGAAACATTAAATCCCAGAAAACTGTTCTAGAAAAACATATTATGCTTTACCTTTGATTCAAAAACATAAAAGACATATATCACTCCGACTTCATGATCATATATACGAAACGATTACTTTGAAAATAAGTATCTATTATATAACAGTGCACTCAATACTTTAAATCATACGATAAAATAATATTAAAAACTAATTTATATTTTATTCGTAAGTTCATTATACGATTTATATAACCAATATAATGAATACATTTTAAGATTTAGTCTATTTGGCCCAGAGTCATAGGTATTATAATAGGTGTGTGCCGTACATTGTTTATTTTTGAGCGAGGCACGTGAGGTGTAAAAGATAAATCAAGTGTTATGCCAATTTAATCGAACCATATTCGACAACAAAAGATTGGCAATGCATCGGTCCGGCACGCCTCTTAATTTCGGTATGAATGGTATTGGCAACAGGTGAAATTATGACAAACGCCCGTATCAAGTACGATTGAATCAAATTGTTGAAGATTCATCGCTATTGATCATTGGAGACCGATGCTTTTTACGCGTCGAATATTTAAGTTAACGTCCATGAAATTGCAGTTACGCTACGTATCTGTATACTTGTCACATAATGAAATAACCGTTATCTTAAAAATACTATTCTTCATTAATTTCTCAGTAGCCAATTGTAGTTACGTAATTACAACGAATTTTAAGTGGTAATGTTATACTTGTATGCATTTATTACTGAATGTTACTTGTAGGTCTTATTTTTAATTTATTCATTGGTTAAGGTTGGAGATCATTTCACGTACTAGCTCCTTAATTTGTTATTGTGTGTTTTATCATCTACCCAAGTATGGCATGGGTTTATTTTGCAATAACTTTTGCCTTTAAACGTTTTTTTCTGTAGTTCCTGTTCCTTTTTTTCTTCTCGTGTCAATGGTGTACTATAATTATATAGCTTTGTATTGTTTAAGATTTTTCAATATGATTCTTATGTACGAACGCGTCCATATAATTACGTTAAAATACCTACTTAAGTTCAGTGACAACACTGACAACATAATTAATAAAAGACTTTTGTGTGTATGTGATTATGATAAAATAATGAAATTATTTGTATACATTTTCGGTTTTAAATCGGCATTAATTTAGTGTTTGGATTTTTAGTGTATTATTTGGCTATGATTTTGAATTAAGTTATGTATTTTAAAAATAAGAACTGCTTACAGTCACAAAGAGTTATTAGAGGTATTAAATATTAATAACGACATAAATATAAAATTTGAAATCATGCAAGCATCCTACCACTCACCATTAGATGGCTTATTTACTTAGTCAACTTATAATATAAAATAGTCCAGATGCATGTATATGACGTGAACAACATCTAAAACATTTAGGTCGTGATATTAATATAGATAATCTTCTGTTTACAGAAGAATAACTTTAATAATGTCTAAAATTAATTTATACTAATAAAATAATTTGTCCTGACTATCAACGCACAGCCCAAATAAGTGATATTAGTAATAATAATAATATAATAATAAATCATTTATTTCAGACTATATGTCCATTTTTGTTAGTAACAATTATCTTATCCTAGTATTAGTACAATACATAATACGAAATAGAACAAAAATAAAAATAAAAATTAAAAGAACTGTTAACAATCACTGCTGCGCCATTCCGTTAGGGATTGCACAGGAAATTGTATATTAGGAAAATCGGTTTATTTTATAAGGTAAGCTTGTTAACAAGAAGGATTTTTGGAAATATCAACTTTAAGGGGGGGAAACGGATTTTACCCGTACGAAGTCGGGCCCGTTTGTAGTTCATTAATAAAGTTTGTTAGTATTAATGAAACCTTTTCATTTGTTTAAGGTTCACAAATTGTTACGTCACGGTAGCATACAAAAGCGACTCCGTGGCGCCAGCCGAGGAGACCGAGAGGGTGTCGCTGGTATTTTAGTGGGTAGGCATCCTGGGCACCGCGAGTCCCTCATACCCCACCATTTCACGCGGGGGAAACGCGTAATGCGGATTTCCAGCGAGAATACAATATAAAAGGTTCACAAATTGATATAGAATTAAATCATTTTATCATTACCATATCCGACAACGACACGATTATAGTAATCAATAATAAATAATAATCCAATGCGTCTTAAGGAATATTACAATAATGATATATAATTACCAAGTTATTATTGTTACATCCGCTCAATAATCGTTTGATTCTTAATTTAGCTTTTTATTATCTTTACAATATAATTTTATCTTGTAATATTTTTAGGCAGTCGTATCTCATATAAGCTTGTTTATAAAATTAAATGAAAAACGACGTATATTTTTATATGACCTAGAGAAAATATATTAGAAAAAATCATAATCGTAGTATCGTTATCAAATATCGCGAGTTTTGGCTCAATTTTGATTTGTTTATAAAAATTTCATTGGGTTGGTATTTAAATACTGCGATCCGTATATGTACGTTGCGAGCCCTTTTAACATTAAATTGTCCGATATCAATAATAGATAGGCAACCAATTACCGCGTTGTTGCGATTGAAAATTTACCATCTATCAATTGTCGGTGTTTATCTATCTCGTTTATTATACTTTAATTAAAGTTTATCAAGTCGCGCAACGAGGGAGCGGTGATAGGTGCTTCTGCGGTTACCTTGAGACATGACTGTTATAACAGCCTTTCTTTAAACCACTGAGGCTAGTGTTGCGAAATATTGTATCACTTTGCTTCGCAACAGGAACTTTTCATAGTAAATGTTTTATATCCATTATTGAAGTGCTGGCAAAACTCATTTTTGTTGAATATTTTAAACATTTATCTTCTGCATAAGTCGTGTTAGGTGTATTTCAATATGAAGTAAAAATATTTATAAGAAAGTGTTCTCTCGACGAACTCGAGTAGTACAAATTTTATAAAAATCACTAACCTGTCAAGAACGATACCCATATGTCTATTAAGATTTGCCTTGAGATCTTTTCGCGTGTACTGATGTTGCGTAGGCGAGACCGGGGGCTGGGGCGCGGGAGGCAGGCCGCCTGGCGGAGCCCGCTTCCCTATCAGCACCCGCAACTCGGCCATCAAAGTTTGCACCATGCGGACACGACTTATCACCACCGTGTAACACACACTAGTGTTGAAGATCCCTCAATCAATCGCCTTGCCAAGAAGCATTGGCGCGGCGGTTGCATTGCCACTTGACGTCACTACTATTGCACGTGATGAATAATGAAGCATCGATATCGACTCGGGCGTGTATACGGGTCGCGTGCGGTAGCCGCACTGTGCGTCCGAAGTCGACTCTGACCTCGCCGCTTTTTATAAGTGCCCGATGAGTGCGCAAGGTAGTGTACGAGGGAACGAATTTTGCGTTTATATTTAGGCGGGAACAACGTTGAATACGCATGATATGATAGCTGATAAATATGTAGACAAACGGGTGCCTACGATCTTACGAACAAGTGGAATTGGCAGCGAGCAAAACACAATACATGAGAGATACGTACCTATACGTGCCCACGGATATATGTTTATCAATAGTGTATTAATATTTTAAATAGTAAACAAAAAAAAATTGGTAATCAGAAAAACAACATTAAAATGATAATCAGATGCAGCAATATCAAATGCTTAAAAATAAAATATGTAACTTAAATATTGAATACCAATAATTATTTAACTTCAATCTGGGTCACAAGTGTGAAGAATTCAATATAATATAATTTCCGGAACCAATTTAGATCACGGCCATTCATAAAAGTGAAGATGGCAGATATTTATCAAAGTAATTTATGCAATAATGTAAATAACATAAAATAAAACAACTTACTTTCTTAATACATATATAGGTTATCTTGTGTAAGGAATAGTTATAACAAAAACCTTAAATGCTGCACGATTAGATAAACTAAATAAAAGAAAAAAATGGCAATGACAGTTAAATAACAGTACATTTAAAATAACCGACTTTGAACGTGAATCGTGAGACGGGCCGGTTCACGGAGAGGTAGAAATAGCACCACCTGACGCCACAGGAAGTGTGGACGAGCGAGCGCACTACGATGGCAACGTAGACAATAATAAACTGAGATCGAGTGAAAAGTTTTTCTAAAATTATACAATTGAACAAAATAGAAAACAAATGTTGACGTTTATGGGATGTTCTTTGTATTCAATTTGATTTAATAGTAACTAACGAAGGACAGAGTTCTTTGTGTCATGCGCAAACCGCAATGAATAACTGATTCACACCCATTGGGAACTTTACTACGAGTCTGAAGTATCCACTGAGATTTTCGATTATACTATATTACTATATAGTAAATATAGCAATACACTTATTACAATATGCTTTAATAAAAATAATTTGTAATAACTATGTGTCTATTTGAAACCCTAGCGATACAACCGTAATTGAAAGGCAGTAGCCGCTTTCCATAATCAACAAGCGAATAGCATTACGTATTTTGTATCTATTAACTCATTATACATGCAATAACAAATGCACTGTTGTGTAATTGTGATACAATGTCTTCTGTTGAATTAACAAGACCATTCATTTCTTAATGTATAACAGTACGATCCTATGGAATAGAACTTTCTCCTATCAAACTATGAATATCAAGATTATCGAAGCATAATGGACAAGCGTAGACTAATGCTTCCGACCATTGCAAAATTGGAAGGAAGTCTGTCTGATTTCCTGGCCTCCTCTGCTACTTCTATAAAATCTAGAATTAAGTGACTGATGTGTGAATGATAAGCATCATACAAGATCTTTAATGTATTGCAAGGGCTAAAATTATAATTATAATCTAAAATCAAATAGCTTCCTATACCAGAAATATAATTTCTAAAATATAATTATAGCACTGCACTTAATTACAATAAAGTTAGATTTACGTCCTATTTATTGCTTCTAGTAACAGGCCACTGGTAACTTTATAACTACTTGTTGAAACACGAAATGGAAAGTAATTTAGTATTTGATTAATTATATATCGAGGGATTGTTCACTGCCGTATTTCATTTATAGATAACAAACACACATATATCAAATTTAGCACCAAACAACAGTATGTTTTATATGAGTAAAAAGTATTCGGGTTGAGGACGCGGAAGCATGACCTAGTTAAAACATACAAATACAAATGCCAATTGTTCGTTGGAGAGGGAAACTTACAAATGATGTTTCAATCGGTCTTCCAGGGTACCGGCTGATAGTTTTCAGTTATAACAGAACTTTCCGACACTTTCGCGAGAAATCTAATTTTTTTAACGTTAAAATGCGACAATATACGTCTTTCCTTGTTGGGAATCGTGTACACACTGAGTTTGCGCGTCCCTATTCCCAGCGTCCTTGCGTGAATGGGGCGGTATGGAAGGGTGGCGCCATAGCTCGTGGCAACGTCAATCAATATACGAGATGAGATGCCCAGCTAATCATCAAATAGTCGACTTTGACAGACGATTACTTAATAAATATGTTTGTAATTGTAGCTAAAGGGTTGTTTCTTCCATTTTTTCAGACATTTTTATATGAAGTCATTTTGGATCGATGTGGATTTTACCTAAATTTAGGTAATTAATTAAATAAGATTAAGTTAAAAATGCAAATATTAAACATAATTATGATGGGAACATTTTAACGATGTCTAATCAAGTTGTTAGCGTACATTTAGCCAATAGCAGTGCCCAGGCTAATTAAGTCATAAGATTTACAAAAAAAATAATATAGTACTGAATTCTGAAGGTCTTAACAAAACTTCTTAATATGGGTAATGTAATCTACTTTTTAAAAATAAATTTAGTGACGGGTTTAAATAATGGCCAACTATAAAGCTTAGATTTCAGAATTTAGATGACATTCAGCATACATTCTTTTAATAATAAATACTTTATTCTATAAGCGGATTTTTATAAAATAATTTTGTTCCTTTTAGGAATTTTGGAAAGTCATTTTTAGAGAAGTAACAAAATATTTAAATTTAAATAAACACACGCAAATACATATAACATACAATCATTATTGTTTTATTATATTCGTTCATATATGTATATATAATACTTTTCGTATTCTATGCATTCAAGTATCGTTCATCGGAATTAAAATGTTGTAGTAACAGTTGTTGTTGGCACTTGCGCGAAGGTTACTGTCATAGTAACATAATCGTACAACAGATGGCACGCCAGTGGTATTCATGATTTTTTTACAATAATAATAATAATAAAAACAGTCTTTTTCTAAAGTTTTACCACATAAGTTTTGAATGTTGCAATTATTTGAATATTTGTTATAAGCAAACAAGCGATTTACAAATATTTTGCAGTTTTTAAGTACATAGAAATGAGACATTAAGCCGATTTTTATGGATTAGGAAGAAGTCTCAAAAGTACATAAGCTTATAAAAGTGAACGCCGATATACGCAACAGGTTATAAGTATGCATCAGAGCAGAGTGCAGATGCAACAATGTTGTGTAACACTACGTAAAGATATTTTTATTCACCTCCCCATATGTTTTCGAAATTTAACGACACAATCGGCTTTACCTATAAATGTTAGAGAAACCTGTAAATATTAGTTAAACAATGATTTGTGTTTTTCTTTCGCATGTTAATTCAATGTTTACATGAGAAATGGCCGTCTTTGTTCGACCACGTCTACATGTCGTCTGTGGATATAGAGGTAGGGGACGACCCAAGAAACGATGGATGGATTGTGTGAAAGACGATATGGTTAGAAATAATGTTACAGTTTGTGAGATGACGTCCGACAGAGAAGTATGGAAGAAGAAGACATGCTGCACCGACCCTAAGTAAAATTGAGATAAGGGCAGGAGAATGATGAACGATGACAGACTGTTTTTAAAATCAGAAATATATTTCTGTTTTTTTTTATGCTTTAAAAAGTAATTATATAATTATTATATAAAAATGTCATACCGCACTATATGTAAATATACAATTTAATACAACGGAACAGGACAAACTTTTATTATTAAGGTCACTGAAATAAAAAAATAGCATTGGCCCCGATAAATATTTTCAACAACGTTTGATATTATACAGTTAATTGTGACTTAATAATTTTGACATATAAAAAACATCTCACCGTCTTAAAAATAAATGTATTTAAGTATTTATTATTCAATAAAGTCAGGTAATAAATTTAATAAACGAGCCAAAACTATGGTTTGGACTAGGTGCAAAGAGAAAAACAACTAACAAATTCTTAGCAACTTTAGTATCCACATCTCCCAGCAAACTAGCAGAGGAGCTGGATGTCCTAGTCAAGATAGATCAAATAATTTGCTGGCCTATCTATTATAATCAAAAGATAAATAATATCTTGAGCACATAAAATGAAAAACCAAACGTTAAAGACAATTAAATTAAATAATGATATTGCATCGAACGTTCAATGAAAAGGTCATAATTGACTTATTAACTAAATTCGGTAAGATACAGTATCTAATGATTCTAATAATATGATATAACTGTATTCGAATGCGGACTGAGTTAACTCAAGTTATGCAACTTCGTTACGTGCGCTTGTAATGACACGCACTATCTCTCATCATATCGAAACGCATCGTTGCGAGAGCTGACAGCTGATAGGCAGAGTTGGACTTGAATAGTACGAGCTACGATTGTTAACTACAGCCCATACCGATAGTATCGAATATGAAAAATATTCTTACATCGAATTCTATTCCTTCTTAAAATGTAACAAACAAAAACATATTTCCGTAAATGATTTAGTGTAGATCTATTTACGACGACCAAAGGGATTTTCAGTAACAAAAAGATGAATAAGGATGCAGACACAGGAAACGGACAGGAGTCATCATAAGAACGAAATTAAATATTTATGGCAATATTAAGTTTGTTTTTAGTTTAAATAGACCGACTGGCAAATCGGCAACCTGCAGGTAAGTGGTCTCGCACAACGATTATGCGCTACTAACGTTAGGAATCAAGGTGTAATGTTCCTTGTGCTTGTAATTCCACTGACTCACCCTTGAAACCGGAATACAACAATACTAAGTATTGCTGTTTGGCGGTAGATATTCAATAATAAAAAAACACATTAGTGTATATTTCTTTTAAAATATTTTCATATTTTATCTTTTCCTACATTAATAAAAAGTCAAATACAATACAATAAAAACAATAAAATAATTTAGATTTTCGTCGACAACGTGACAAAAACGATTGTAGAGATAACAAATACGACAAATACGGTACGCTGAATGCATTTACGACTAAGATTAATATTGCTGGTGATAAAAATCAAAATACGTGCTATCGATTCTATCATCAACTTTACGTAAGACCTGAAGTACCTTACACAACATTATAAAATATACAAAAAAAATAATATCAAAATATTCTTCGAACGACTATGAGCAATAATAAAGTTACGAAGGTGGTTAATTTTCGAAGGGAAATTACGCACTACGAGTGTTTTCGCAGTGAAATCAGTAGATATTAGTGGGCAGTCATTAGTGTGAAATGAAATAAACAAGAGGAATTAGCTGGCCAACAGCTCGAGCTAATCTGACCGCAAGGGAGCGGGCGCCACTGACTTTCCCTTTTGTTATTGTGAAAGTGATGATAGCTAATGGAACAAAGCAATGGTTTGCATCCTAATTTCACCCACTAATCAAATGTATCGTGTAATTATAGTTTCTCAGCTCTGTTTGGGTATCTGTATATCTCAAACTATCCATCTTATCATATAATGAAACTGTTATACTGCACGAGACGATTTTATCAGTGTATTATCTGTGCAAAAAAACACGTTCAATTAAAATAAGTGAAATTATATTTCACTGCAAATCGTTCATTTTCATAAATTAAAACATAAACGCATTGTAATTAGAAAAAAGCTCTGCTCAGAAGATTTTAGCAAACTGCAATTAGCTTTTCTTCATTTATTCAAAATGCTCATAAAAGTCTTCTAAAGCAATGTATCTGCCTCTTAGTATAACTAAGAATTGAAAAAATATTTTTGATTTGATTTCATATAACACTGGATATTTGACAGTGCATAAATAACGCTATGAACACAAACGATTCTAACAAAACATAAATAAAATTAAACATATTAATCAAAAATAAGTAACATTTAGACGAATAACGCAAGTAAATGTTACGCAAGTATACACTTATATTTATCAAATATAAAATGTGTACAAGTTTAAAGTCGTACAGCAACAAGGTAAATAGGACGCAAATTTGTTTAAACATGTAAAATGAAAATGTCTGTGCGTTAATTGCGAATGCATTTGCTACCTATGCCGAGAAACGCTGAGTAACTGCCAAGTCGGTCAATGCAAACTGTACTAGAAAGAGTTTTGACGAACGCATTCATAATAATTATCATTTATCTATTGTATATCCAAGTCGGTGACTGCGTCTATTGAAACAAGGATCACTTATTTTAGATGTTAGAAATAGATGTTTTCGACGGTTGCAACATTTGTTTATGAAAATAAAACGCTTTTCGTATAATTTCATAAATTGCTTACTACACTTTGAGTATTGCTCTACTTCTACAAGTTCGCATCACAATTAGTCAAAAAGCAAAAAAGTTAATCAAAATCGTCCCTGCGTTCTTCAAATATAAGAATCAATGGGTTATTTTTCATTTTTTTCAATAAAAATAAATACAATTTTGTATTTCTCTCTATGCTAAGAAATTATGACTTTAATATTAGCTAAATTTATTAAAATAAGTTTTTGCGAAACAGAAACTACGTTTTAAAATAGATATCGCCTTATAAAGGTTAACAAATATAGGTGTGGGCAGTTAGTATTCTGCTCAAGGTTGGAAACGGGTATCGGTTCGAATGGATCTTATCTTTTATACGAGCTGATATTACAAAAAATACGGAGGAATACCTTTTGCTAAACTCAGTATCGTCTTATATACAAAATATAGAATTAAAATATATTTCGAAAGAGTTACTTTGAATCGATTACGAAGTCTTACGTTATACTAGATTATTATATTTCTCTTATGGTTTTTTTGTATAACCAACAAATATTTTAATTATAGAACCTAAAAACAATTACTTGAAAACTTATCTGGAAATGAAGGGTTGAATGACCAGTGTCATCTACTATCGAGAAACATCAAAACGATCAATATTACGACCTTCTTGGAGCAGTATAAAGCAAACCAGCCAGTTAAAGAAAATTTGTCGTAGTAAGAAAATCTATCAATACCTTCAACTCTTTCACAAAACGTATGGTGGCGTGAAAACCTAACCCAACCCAAGTAATATTATTCACAAGGAGGGTTGGCGACAGGCTGCAGACGGTCGGCTTTAAGAGTCTGCAAAATAAATGGGATAAAGACAAGCAAACGGTATTGGTATTTCAATTCTTTACATCGCATTGTTATTTTTCATCTATGTTACTTGTATGAATACTCCCGATTACGACAAAGCTGCCTTGACCGATAACATTATTAAAATTTCTTAATAAAACTATAACTCGAATTTACCTGTATATATAAATAAAATACAATCATAAATCATACGATGGCCTTGCAGGCATAATTTAATTTATTTGTGCTATGTTTAACAGTAGGTTACAGTTAAATCAACTTTGTAATTTAAAAAATATGTTTCGTAAGCATTGCGCTTATTATTTATAATTTAAATAAGCGTTATTATTTTCATATATGAATTTAAATGAAGACATTCTTGTTTTGTAATATTATTTAAGATTATTATACATTTTTAAATATATAATAGCGATAAAGAAAATAACAAAGAATAACACACACACACATATATATATATATTTAGCAAATATTTGTTTCTTTTCATTTTCTTGACAAATTGGTCCTATTTGTTAAATACATTTTTTACTCGTTTAACACTTTTGTGTATTTTTTGCCTGGGCTCAAAATTATATTAAACCATAATATAACACTCAGTTGCCTGTAACGAGTAAATGGTCCCAAACGCTGAATTTCACTATAATAATATTGAAGGACTTACCCGATGAAATTTTTGATGAAACAATATACCGCAAACAGAGTTGCATCATTGAGCCCCAGTTCGGGCTTGATCCTGGGTAATACGACAGGCGGCGAAGCGGCATCGGCCGGAGGGCCGCGCACCTCCGGCGTGGCCGCGCTCATGGCGGCGCCGCGCGGCCGCGTGCCTGACGCGTGCGGAGCGATCTTGACGCAAAGTCAGCACCACACGCAACCGCTCCGCATAACACTACCGCCGGCACCAGCGGCGCTCCCGGCACGCGGCTGCACCGTCGCCGGAGCCGGAGCGCGACACCCGCGTCTGTCCTGCGTGCCCACCACACGCTCCAAGTCTCCACGTCGACCCGTCGCCGACCGCTACGAGTATCGATCGCGACGCCGCGCCTGCGCTCTGTCCACTATCCACTACCCTTGCCTCACACGTCCAGCATGAGGAACGCTAGATAGATCACGAGAAAAAACCACGGACAAAACAGATACATGCAAATGGACATCGTTCGAATTTTGGGCAACGTAAAATAAATAATTCCGAAAGAGATTTCAGTGATAAACCGGTTGTGTACGATCCAACTGGTTGCACGTGCAGGTCGCGCGTCTGTTTGGCAGCGCGGCGGCACTCTGACTGGACGCGCTCGTACCGCGTGCTCAGCGCGCACCCGATATCCGCTCACCACGATATCTATATGTACAATTGTACCTACATACGACGAATGTACACCTTGGATTTACATGCTGGAGATGCGATAGCCATAACATCACAAAAGGATAGTTCCAAACTTTCATTGTGATAGACGAGAGATTGATAGACTTTATTTGCGACGATATCAACACTAGAGATAACAATACAATACGATAATATATTTTTTTACTAAAAATTTTTTTTAATGTAAATATGCTTAGTAATGCATTAATACTTAAGTGTAAAAGTGTATATACATCGTTTTAAAACTTAAGTGATTAATTGCTGACATTTTAAAATATGCAGAGCACATCACTTTGGGCGCGCATATTAATTATACCTAATATAACAATATTACATCGAGATATACAATGCAAATGTAACAATAGACGTTATTTCCCACAAGAAGTTACAAAAAAGCTACGGGTATCGAAATCTGCTTTAAATCAACTAATAAAACTTATTTAACTAGGTTAGCATAATTTTCTTATCGCTTCAAAAACAACGAAAATACGCCGCGCTTAAAAAAAACTTTCAGTCACGTGTTACGTGTATTCGTATTCAATCCCTCGAAGTAGGACCACGGTCAACGTCCCCGAAGCGGACTGATGTTCCAAAAGTCGCGTCAGAAAAAAAAACCATTGGAGACGCGGCGAATAGATATAGAATAGTTTTTGCGACAGCTACGAGTAATGTTTAAATTTCTGTGGTAATGAACAATTCCTTCGAGAATTGATGTTATGCTCACATTAATTTCTGTACAGTACTGTAAGTCGATTACTTTGCAAATACGTAAACTGCCTACAATATAAATATTGAACAGAGGTATTTTCTTTAGGAAACAGCTTTGTATGCGAAAATAAAATTACTTGATCGTTGATACGAACTTTACTGCAGATGTAGGATTTTTATTTGGGTGTATTTTATTTAGTTACTCAAATTTCGTTGTGAAAAAATATGTTAAACTATATGTGCGTACAAAGTAGACACTCTCCGAAGTTTTTTTACGAGGTGTGAAAATATGCAAACGTAAATTATTGATAGTTGTTTCTATGTGCGTAAATGTAACAGCGCAACGCAATGTGCGTTACATACAATGATCGCCTCAATAAGCAGATTGGTCACGTCAATTAGTGAATATAACACTGAGTATAACAACCCACGGCAGTCTTCAAAATTAAACGAAAACATCAAAGTCCAGTGCGGATGGTATATCATGTTCAAAGTCTATAGTATCCATTCACGAGCTATGTAGTTTTCATATAGTCGGTCACACATTTATATATAAATATTTTTGGTTTAGTTGATAAGAACTAGTAATTATTGTAAAGAGTAACAATAAACGAAGGCAACAAGGAAGTGTCTGAGATCAATGCGGCAAGTGTCAGGACGTTTGACAACGTTAGACAATAAGCCGAGCAGAAGGGCAACAAGGCGACTACTTTCTCAGAAGATTGTTCCCGACTCTCCGACAGTGTCCTGGGTGATTTCCAAGAACGTCGACAGATGCAGCTGCATTTCTCAATGATTAGTCGCGGTGTTATTGAAGGCAGCGAGTTTATTTTACTGAAAATGTAATACCATTTGTCAATGAGTCTAAAATATTACTCGATAGTACTCGAAATAAATTGAACAATAGGAATAGATATTTTAAGTATACAAAAAAAAAAAACACTATATTTCCAAAGTATTTATCGTGTTGACGTTATTTCCCCTACGAGTGTTATTTATTTCATGTACTATTTATGGTTAAAGTAAAATCAAGTACACATATTAAAACATCAATTCCCGTGCATTTTACATACGTTTTTAAAAGTATAGAATAATGAAGTTAATTTAATATCTTTGTGTATGTAATACAACAAAATAAGTAATATTTATGCAAAACTTACATAATCTCATATGATTTTATAATTATAAAAAAATAATGGAAAAAGTAAAAAACGCTTTGCCGAAGTAGATATTTTTAATATTAGCTTTTCAAATATATATTGTCATAATAGTTAATTCTTTGTAACTTAAAGGAATAATATATTAAAACTGGTGTTAAATACAAACTGCGTCGCATTCGCCTCACTTTAGAAATATACTTATTTAAAATAGTTGATATAGATTTGCATAATAATTGTTTGTCACGTAATACATATAACTTTATTCTTAGTATACGATCTACAATTATAACGACTGGTTATTGTTGGTGACTTGTAGTACGCAATTATACATAAAATAACATTACAAAGAGGAAATTGCCCCGCATCACTTGCAATCAGCGCTATGGTGTCTTAGACCGCATGCATCGTTATATTGATGCAATGTGACCCACTTGCTATTCTATGAAATCGTTCAGTTCTCTTTAAGACATCACGGTTCTGCAACCTAAAGGAAAATATTATAAGCTACATTTCTTATCTCAATTTTTAAGAACAGATATCTACTAGTAAACTTATCTTATTTTAAATCCAATAGATATTTTGGATCGGATGAAGCACTCTGATTTAATTCAAACCAAAATGTATTTTTAAATGTTTATACTGTAAATTTACATTATTCAAAATATAAAATAGCACATGCGAGAAATTTTATGTAAACCTAGAATGTTATATTTAAGCAAAATCATTTTGCAAATGACGCAGACTTCAGATTGAGATCAAGTGAAACTAGTCGGATAAAATTGAATTTTAAATTATCTTTCAAAAATAGAACATGGTATCAGAGTGCAATATAATCAAATTATATACACGGTTGTTCAAGCGAGAAAGCCGCGACGTCATTGCACATTCAGCGCAGCGGTATTATGATATCAAGAGATAGAGATCGAACGACAAGCATATTTAGGCGCGGGTTTATCTCGAGTGTTTAATTTTAACGCCGGCGGCGGTGGCTACCGTATTTACGCAAGTGTCGGCAATTTCCCGCTATCGGCAAGCTGCGCACGCGCAGGCTGATCTATGGCGCAAGCTTCCATCATTATTCTCATTACGAGCAACTGTTCGCAATCGTGGCACGCCCGTCTCGTGCCAAATGTTGGTATGTCAATTTTACCAGACATTCAGCACATCGTTACTCAGGAACCTTTTACTCTATTTTTAATGGAGAGCTTACTCAAAACCTACAGGATAAGTGTCTTTAATTCCATAGAAATTTGTATATTTTTGTTGCATGCAATTTAGATAGTACGAAAATTTCAGTTTGCATTAAATACTTTACAGTAACCAGAAATCTTGGATTGGTTCACGTGCAGTTACATTTGCGAAGCTATTTCGGGACTAAAATCATTTAAAGGTTTGTGCATAAACAAAAGTCAACTGAACCGATTATAGATTTTAGTGGTCGTAAGCAACGTACGATGTAGTTGTAGGTGTAGCGCAGGTAGAATTACTATAACGAACGTTATGCAGCGTTGGTGAATGTTGGGAAAGAATGCGATAAACTGTTTGACACGTTATCAGAGGACTGCGCCGCTGGTATCTGATTACTGATACTAAATACTTGTGTGTACAAACAAGCTTAGCTGATCCTGCGTCGCTTATATTATAAAGAAGATCACATTGAAAATACCAGATTCGTTATATTTACCGTTGTTTCTTTTACGAACATACAAAAATAGAATCCTTCAAAATACGTCTATTTGTTTATTTATATAGATAATAAGTAAATAGTATTAAATGGATCCAGTTGCATAAAAGCACTCATATGTTACGTCTAGCCATCTTTACTCAATGTTCACGTAAGTTATGAAGTCTTAAAATAGCATTATCTGTATGAAGTACAAACATTTCGAGTACACGCCCGTATCCCTCATTGTGTAAAGATACTTCAGGTGTGGAGTGACGACATTGGTAGACAAACATGAGTCAAGAGTTACTTCACATGCCCTAGCTGAAACATTGTAGATTGTTCCGGATTTAGAAACAATAACTTTTAAATAAAATATTTGGGAGACTTACCATATATATTATTTGGTTAAATAGAGAATATTACATTTTTAATACAGATGAAACTAAACCACCAAAAAGTTACGTAATAAAGAATCTTCCATAAAACATAATTAGCGACGTAGAATCGTAAATTTTATAAAAACACATTACATATTATAAAACGCAAGGTGTAGCGCTACTTACAGGGAATCCAAGAGAACCGACCTATCATTTGTGGGCGACGTTCTCACGCCACCGTTTATCTTTCGACAACAATTAGTGCTAGAGATGTATGAATCGGCGTTCTCAGTAAAGTGCATCCAGAAGGTTTAGTTCCGCGAAATCGAGACTGGGAAATTGATCATGAGATGTGGGTAAGATTGTGACGATTACTTCTTTGTTATACAGTTTTAAGAAATTTCCTTGTTTCTAATTTATTTCAGCTTAACACAATTTATGAAGATAACAATAGAATTGTTCAAGACAGAGGATTAAATGTTCCATCTTTGTTTATGTTATATATGTATTTATAATCATAACACACATGGCTATCAAAACAAAGATGGTTACGTTAAAATTGGGTCAATGCCTTCTTTGTCCAGTTAAACGTCCTCATTAAGTTATTTTAAAAACAATTCGTCTGAACCACACTTGAAATCAAGTCTCGCTTGCAACAAATCAACAGTATTCGTATTCAAATCGAGTGAAGACGTATTATTTCTGTAAACAAGGACATCAGGCAACATTGTAAGAAGCTTGAATTCCTACTTGTACCTTATACAAGTTATTGCGAGATAAATGTTATCTGATATTTTCCTGAATGTTTCAGCGACAGCAATTATTCAGATAGTTCAAATTTTAATCACCTTCAAATATATACACAAATTTAAAAAAACTGTCTGAACCAAATTGATACCTTCAAAAAATATTGCATCAAGCTCCTGCTAGCTACATGTATAGCTGCGCAGGCGATGCAGTACAGTTTAGAACGGGTGAAACTGAGTGGATCAGGTAGTATTAAATAAAAAACACATAAGGATAACTAGTACTGACATTTCTAGCGAAACATATGAAGTATTAATTCGAAAGTTATTCAAAGACGTGATGCAATCAAATTGTGTATTATTCAATACTGGCTTTGTTGAATTCTTGGTAAAATTGTCAATACGCCATATTAAATAATAGTTTTATAACAAAACATGTTTTTAATTAATTTAATATATGATTAAAATAGTCGTTCTTAGCGATGACTGAAAAGAGACAGATAGACCTTATTAAAAAAACGAGCGCATATTATCATGTGTGTGACCTCTGACATCTCGTCACGGTTATAAGCAACATTAACAATATTCCTTCAGAAAAAAGGTTGGTACCATCTGACGGCCAAAGTTAGTACGGCACTTCTTCGTCTTCTTGTTACACACTTCCGTCTCTTAACGAAATAATTTCCACATAAGGTAATAAAGCAAGTGGAAAGATAATAACATAAAAAACAAATCACTACGAAGCGCGACCTAAATACGTATAAGTCTCAGTAACTATTTATAAGATAAAGGAAATGATTAAACAAAGGTATCTTTAGGTTCACATAGTACTTGTGTGTTCATAAAAAAATCCGGACATATGATGCGTATGATGGTATGAAAATCATGTGACGGTAACACAAACGTACACAGAGCGTGCGAATAATACATCTTATTAGTATCAGATTCTAGTAGAATAATTTTACTACTAGAATCAGGATCGATGCTACTAATTAGTCATATACCTACGGGAAAATATTCATAATAATAAACATAAGACCGCAATCAAATTCTGTGAGTTTTTACAAGAAAACACATCGACCTCTGAAAATATTTGAGATTAATTTTCATATATACAATTTAATATATAATATATTAACAAACATAGGTATAAAATATATATCATACACATATACATGTTTATATATAAATTTACAAAGGCGTACGTCTGTTCAACAATTCGATCGGCTTAATTTATTACACGGCGACTCCGTAACTCTGCCAAAGGGAAAATTCAACATTAATTACTTTCAGAGAACTTCACACATTATAATTGTTTCTGGCACGAAGTTTGAACGTTACTATTTTTTAGTATGTATTTTGGGAAATCATATCTTCAAAAGCGCAGACTTTTTAATTACCATTTGCATATGTTTTCCTTATACATGTTGATCAGATACAATTGTTCAAATTTGGAATCGCATTTAAGTAAGTACATGGTTATTGGTAATTAGAGAATGATGAACGAAAAATCAATCAAGTTCGAACCTACAATGGTTGCTATGGGGACCCAAAAAATATACACCAGCTATTGTTTGATACTTCATTTATTTTTTAACAGTTTATCAAATGAATATACAAACACTCGCTACTACTAGAGACACAGCCCCTAAGTTCGCAAACAACGTAGTTTAAGAAATTAGAATAATAAAATTGCTTATAAAGGTAAGTAGCGTCCGGAATATGAAAAAAAATATCCTAAAACTTGGTACAAATTCCAAGAATAATAATTGCAAACACTGACACATTGAACGTGGCGAGACACAAACGTCCCACAAAAGGAATCTCCGTAATCTGAGCTATTAGTACTCCTGTCACTTTGCAGACCGCTAACTCGGGGAGTTCTTTGATCAATAAGCATACAAAATGAACGCGTTTTTCGTCGCTAAAATTATCATTTCAGGGGTTAATAACACAACGGCAAATCTAAGAATATCAGTGTGTCAAAACCCGAAGACCGTGACTGAGGACCGGGGAGGAAGTTGCGATTAAAATAAACCTGGCGATACTAATGAATTTAATTAATTATTTCCTCAGGTCTTACGGACGTAAGCGGGTTGTAACATGTCACTTGATATTATGTTCTTAATAGATAAGAGGGAAAGTTCTGGCGATATGTCTATAGCTGTCCCGTGTAAATGGTTGGATTTTTATTACAGATATTTATTTATTTGTTTTATTTTAAATTAAATGTTTTCGCTGTGCTTATTAAAAGATATTATATATCTTATTATTTAATCAGTAAAAGATACTATTGGTTTTAAATCTAGATTTAAATAAATTTAATTATAAAGATATTGTATTATGCTGCAGCTCTCTAGTTATATCTTAGATTTTATTTCAAATACTTAGGATAAATTTATTTATTTTACATGGATAAAAGTCAAAAGTGTTTCTAAATATTATTTTTCAGTGAACACATTAGACGGAACCCAACGCATAATGATTCAGTGAATAGTCAGACATATGAAATTAATTCCAAGGTCAACATTTATGACGTTTTATTCCGGGACACAAAAATGTTTTCAGCTATAGTGAAAGAACATCTATGTTACAAAAATTTACAAATATATTTATTACACATAATTATTACACAAAGAGAGTGCACGGCGCAAAAGCATAACATTTGAATAAATTAAAAGGTTTCGTGTATTTGGTGTGTAACGGCTAGTTTAATTAAGGCTGTTCCGGTTTAAGTTGTAGTGCAAATTAAAAAGATAATTTATATCCGATAACGTAGTTTTATAACGAATTTCTTTGTTTATATATAAGAATTTATAGAAGTTTATTATTATGTAGATAAAAACGTAATGATCGTTATATTTAAACTGAAACTATTTTTCTTTTTAAACACAAATAACTTTGATTAAATTGGATTAGCATTATGTGATTGAATTTAACGTTTAGATTTTTCTATTAACATAAACATATGTTATGTTTTCGTAGATTAGATTGATAGTTATGTCTCAGCAGGAATGCTGATATACAAAATATTAAACGTAATATTGTAAAGTCAAAATGCTTACATAGACAGAGGTAACGTAGGTATATGTTCGCACCGTAAAGACATGAATAGTTGTTTTTTTAGCATACAGAAACATATCAGCCTACACAATTTTCTCAGCACAAAGATTAAACGAACTCAACAATGTTGCAGACACAGATTAATGAAAGGTAATTCAATTCTCAGAGAATATTTAACCGAACGGGCAATAACAATTAAAACAAAAAGTTCAATGAACTTATTATAATAAATACTAAATATTATTCAGAAATCTTAATACGTAGTTACACAAAAAGTAAAAAAATCAAAATCAAAACTATACGAAATTCGCGTAATTAATCTAAACAAAGGCAAATAAATACACGAGCACATTAATTATTTTTTGATAGAATTTTATTTTTCACATTATATTGCTGAATGGTAAAAAAAATTTAGCGTTAAAACCCTACCATTTCTGTCTGTCTATCATTTACATTAATCTGGATGAAAATTTGATAATTCTAGGAATGTATACAAACGTACGACCCAAAAACTTTACAAATAAAAAAATATGCTTCAATAGTAAACTAGCTAGTTAGTGTATCCATTGCGGCTCCGTCTGTGGTTAATGTCTCAGAATAACAAATTATACAAATCATTGTGTCTCAGACTCGTGAGTGCCACGTCACCGATGCCAGCACCTACCAATTTTCCCCTACCTATAATTTGCGTACTTGTTATATTTAAATAAAATTTTACTGATTTTGGTATATTTTTATGTGTGTTATAATTACTGACGAATTTAAATCAACTTTGGATTTACGAAATTTAATTTATTATAATTTTTAATCTCCTTATTATACATATATTGTCGAAACATAAAGCCTAGAAAAACAACAAACTATTGACATTTATATTTTACGAATGAACGGAAGCGCAACGTATTTTGAATTCAATAGTGTTTTTATAATATTGTTTTTAAGTAGCCTTTTACATTTCACACAGATTTTAGTATAAAATTGCAGGAACAAAAGGGCAATGCCTTAATAATATCGGACGTTTTCATGATTGATTCACTTTGCCAAATAATACTCATAGCGGGGTATTACGTTAATAAAAGGTTGTACTGAATTCAAGGGCCGAGGCGTTTATAAGAGCAAATGTGTGTATGTGCCAGATTGCAAAATAACCGGTCCATTGCGAGTAGCCATAAAGAATTTCATTACGAGGAACCATCTAGTACTTTTCAAGCTGTGGTAACACGAAATAGCAGGAGACGATTAACTGTTTGACATATAAAGCATATTATTTTCGTTTTTCTGCCTGCGGAAAACATTTTAAGTGATTTATAAGAATAAGACGCATCATGCTCTCGCCGGCGAAGCGCCGGAGGCAGTCAGGGTATCATTAAAGGAGCTCTGACATCATCGCTGAAGTTACACGAGCATTGTTGTTATGCGAAGCGCTTAGCGAAAGCAAAGATAGGTTATCAGGTATCAGTGACCCGGAGAGAATTTTAAACGTATTTTAAATCATGAAACTATATACTCGTATTCGTAGTTGTATGTAGGCCGCGAGTTTTGAAGTTCAATGCCGTCGAATTCGTATTACGTGTTGCGATTCGTTGGTTCATTGGTTTAAATGCGATCAATTTTGCAAGCTCCGTGTTAAATGATCCATCGGTCCACGTTCGGAACGATTAGCGGAGTTTAATGGCTGTAATAAAACAAATCATAATTGATAGTTGGAACAATAAACTACTGACGATTCTTTTTTACGAATGAAC
The DNA here is from genome assembly GCF_905147765.1 of Vanessa atalanta. Taxonomy (NCBI): domain Eukaryota; kingdom Metazoa; phylum Arthropoda; class Insecta; order Lepidoptera; family Nymphalidae; genus Vanessa; species Vanessa atalanta. The sequence continues at coordinate 8,571,483 of NC_061871.1, forward strand.
GGAAGCGCGACGAATTTTGATGTCATGTATGTTTTTGTGAAAAATGTTAATAAAAGGCGTTCGAATAGACCTTGGCGCTTTAGGAAATTTTAACCACTCCTTACATCGCCAATGTGGTACCAACTATAAAGCTAAGATGTAATGTCTCCTTAGTATAGGCATACTTACACCAAATCACACACCCTTCCAACTGGAACACAACAGAACAGCACTACTAATTGTTGCTGTTTGGCGGAAGAATATTTGATGAGTGGGTTGTACCTACCCAGTTGGGATCGCGTATAAATTTTAACATAAAAACAAATTCAGCATTTATAACTCAGTGGTGATTGTCTGGATTTACACTCCCAATCGTCGGTAAAGGTCCACGTGTTTTATCCACTGGGCCTTCACGACGGAGAAAAATTTAAAAATTAATCATAATAATACTTACTTAAGCGGTCACGTTTTTTCTGGTAAGTTTCGTCGAAGAAATTGTTGGTAAAAAAAAGCCAGTGTTCAATGAACTTACGCATATGTGTGAGTGCGTTATACTGTAACATCACTGAATAACACCATACATACATGATTTACATTCACAACTACTTAAACATGGTCCGAAATGATCACGGCGTTCTTTAACCTTTCTAGAATGTTCTTTGAGCATATTACTTTCAGATCGAAATATCTCAACAGTATTTTGCGAAGCCGATGTTTAAGGAAACGGATAAAGCAGATTAGAAACGTGTCAACTCTTTGACATTTTATATTCGATTGTAAGAATTATATGTATTATATTCACAATAATCAAGGTAGCGCTAATTGCCTATTGTTGATCGAAGACGAAATTTGATTCACGAGCTCATAACTGTATTGTGATATCGATTTTTTTGTCTCAAGATGTGATAAAAACTATTGTTTAAAATTAATTCGAAATTGTCTACTCTGCTTAGTAATAGATTTCAAAGTGACATTTAGGTCAATTTTGTTGAACAGCTAACTGTTTCTACAAAGCGTTTTAAATAATTTGTCGGTACTAATGATTAGGTGAAATATTATAGACTAAAATTTATAAAACTAAAATCGCACTAGTCATAGGTGTTACCAAAAGATTTTTTTATCTTTTAAAGTCATTTTCGTATTTATTTTTATTGCAATGATAGCAAATAGTTAAACAAATTCTTTATACACATGAAATATTAATGTGATATTATTTTAATTAAACGAGTAAAGCCAGGAGAGAATTGTGTCCATACGTAGCCGCAGGAGGTATCTATATATTTTAGTTATTGTGAGAGAGGTGATGTCATTATTTTTTGCCATCGTTCCGTTAATGTCAGATGAATTGCTTTTTGTACGCTCTCAACAAATGGTACTTACAAGGCTTCGTTTGCATTTAAATATAGACCGCTGTTAGTACTTATGGTGTTTGCTCAGTTGTTCTTAAGTATGTGCAGGTGTTAAAGCAACCACATATTACGAAAAACAATACTTTTAACTTCACAAAAACATTATAATAAAGATTTTGCATGTATACGGAAGCAAATCTAACGAGTGAACTAGTTAATCAGTTCCTTAAACGTAAATGTAACAAATAATTATTTTAGATATATTGCCAGCTTGAAAAAAAAATAGTTTAATGTGACATTTTATTTTTAAAAGATAATGTTGCTAAGACCGGATAGCGGCAAAATGTAAAATGCTTACTAATTAAAGACGATGATGATCTTTCTTGGCACTTGACAACTTCTATTCTTGTTCGTGGCCAAATTAATCGGAGCCGGAGTGAAAAACAGTTGACGAAGACAGATTTACTTTGTAAAGTTAAATTTATTATCTATTACCTTGTCTTAAGGTTGAGATTATGGTGAGACTTTCAACCGGAGAAATTAGTTTAAAAATTGGCAGGAAGACATCAGTCACTCGCGAGCTTAGTGGGTACTGACGCTCATTCTCATTCTTAGAATATAATAATAATACAAACTCGTGTTTTTCAATACATATACATGAGTATTTTAATATTATATTGATCATAAAATACTTTAGTTATTTCAATTGATTAGAGAGAAAATTTCGACGTCGGTAGTCACACAAAACTGTGACAAAAATTAAGCAATATTGGTATATGTTATTTAGCCCTGAATATTAATATTGACTTCCAGTCAATATATAATACTAACATTAAATGCAAAAGATAATTGTCTGTTAACCAAGTTTTTCATTCAATAAATGAAGCTCGAAAAGCCCTGCTCAATAAATAGTATGTTTATAATTATTATCTACTTACGATGATTATTACAAAAACGGCTTATATATTTACAGTGATAAAAAAATAATATATAGAAAATTATCTAGGATTAATGTTAAATGACAAATTATCGAAGAAAACAAATATTGATCACATTTAATCTGAATTGGCATATCTGACAGGCATCTTATGGAAAATGTCAAATTGTATACCTCGTAAAGTGCGTATCATAATTTCTAATTCAATAAAAAACCACATCTTAAGTATGTGACAGAAGTGTGAGCATTTGCATCGAAGTCAATTCTAAAAGAATTAAAAACTCGTAATCCCGCGTAAAACGCGTAATATCTAAGCGTAAAGTTATCAAGTTTTTTTATTCCTTATAAGAAGACTACACTGTGAATGATACACAAATCTATCTATACCTGTTCACTTATTAAAAAATATACTTTTAAACTCAATTCATTCCAATATAATAATCAGCGCTAAAATATACAGATAAAATTTAGAAAATGAAAACAAGTAACTATCACTACCCAAGAACATAGAATTATGGCCAGAAAAATGTTCTAGGGAACATTACTGCCTAATAAATAGCCTCATGAAATAAGCGACGGTAAAAGTAAATTAAACTAAAAGTTAAAGTACTTTTATAAGAATGAATTTAATTACTAACTTCCTCTATCAGTGTAGAACTTGTTAAAAATACTTGTTAAACATTATGTAATCTCATTTTAAGTCAACTGCAATGTTCTTAAGAGAAATAAAGATATTTAAATCCAAAATCACTTGTTGATTTCTCTGATCAAACTCCAAATTGACGTTGGATTGCCGTACGTTAAAACGAAAAGCATTTAATCTACGAGCCTGGATTAATTATAATTAGTCTTATTCAAAGTTTAACTAGTTCGTCCGTAAAGGTATGCGATATGCTACATTCATATGACGATGCTTAAAATAGCGTTTAAAACGTAGTGGAAATATATGAAGGGCTAACGAGGCTCTTGATATATCATATTTAGATACTTTTATATAAATATTGAATACAAATTATGATAACGGTTGTTACTATGAACTATTAAAAGCATAAAATGCAAGCAGAGAAGAGAGAATTTATCTGTATCAGGATATTACCGCGTAATAACGACGATTTAAGAAGATATGTCAATAAAAGAGACATTTAACTGGCAGAGGCGCCGTCGTTTCGCTACATATCAATCAGTAATGATAGATATTGATAGCAATAAAAGATGGTTGTAAAAACGGACGGCCATAAGCCGATCTGTGTGAGTCTCTCGTTATTTAAAGGAAACCATAAAAACTGTAGCGAAACAAACAGACCACCGCAATGAGTCGCTGCAGTCGGAAACTACGCGGTGTTCTGTGACCACTAAAAATAATGGTTTGTACAGCGGTGAGCACGGTACGTTTTCCCCAAAATAAACGTAATTCAGCCAGCCGAACGCGGTAAAAATATTTTGTACTACTTGCCAAATTCGCTTTAGGCAGACAGGCACGATCTCTCGATTTATCATTTTGCAGTGTACAGAATTTTTAGCAATGTACCCGTCATCTCGTACTATCTTGGCATGATACTATTTCCAATGAGATGCTAATGTATTATTTGGCATGCTTGCTTCTTCGAGTTCAGCCTATCAGATTTCTACATTATTTATTTAGCGGACAAATAATGGTAGACTTGGAAATATATAAAAAACAATTTGCTCCTCAGGTAATTTTTTTTTAATATGGCGTACGAGCAGGTGTTACTATTCAAACTTCGAAAATAGTTTTAGGGTTGGCAATAAAATAATAATAATTCCTTTCACATGCAAAGTTCATTGCATCGATAAGTGCATTCAAATTAGTTCTCTCCCGGAAACGGAATTCCGTAGGAGACCATGATATTCACGAAACACTCAGGGCCCCTACTAACAAATTTGGTCCAATAGCGGGAGAGTTACAGCAACGTGATTCGTGGAGGAAAACATGTCCAGCGCCCGTGACCTAGGGTTTTGTTTGCGTCGCGGTGGCCGTCCGAAAGTACCAGACAGCCTGTCGCCACGAACGGCGGACAAAGACGGATATATCGATGAACGCTGCGCGAGAGGGAGACAGCGCATCGCCATAGTGCGAATATAAAAACTTAGCGAGTCGTGGTGCGTGACGTAAGTCGAGCGATCATAAAACATAAAGCAAATCTTTATGATGATCGATAAGAATTATTTTAGACATACCTACAGTTGAGTTATTGAGATATTATTTTACTGTTTAATGATAACATTGACGGCAATATGTCTTGTAACGAATTGTCACGTTTTTTTTGTCATTTTTCACACATTACCTTCAATTTATCAAAGTAGCGAGCACCTAAATTACTTTATTATTCCTGTTAAATTACTTGTATTATTTTGGCAAACATTCAGATTCTTCAAAACTCTTAATCTATGAACATTACTCAAGCAGTAGCGAACGTTGATGAAATAATAATAAGACGAAACACAACAGACTGTTTCAGGCCTGAATGTCTAGACTTTTCAACCTATTTAATAATTTTATAATACATAATTCAATTTAAACACAAACGTTAAATTGATAATAATGATTAGACTTACGTATATAAACAAAGGGATTGAGGAAACAATCTGAAGCAATAATACTTATATTGGGATTTCGCTTAACTATAATTGTAAAATAAACAACTCTAAGGTAATAAAAACGAAGTGTCTAGTCCTAGTTAGATAATCCCATAGTGTCGCATGTGCATTGAAATCGTTTAAGTGCACGCTAATAAAAGTTATGTGAAATAAGCGACTCGATACTGATCAGCGAATAACAATCGCCTTAAAAGGAATAGGATATGAGAAATAAACTCAAATAAAGACACAAATTGGTGAAAGTATAATAAACTTGGCGGATAGAATGTTAATAATAAAAAACGAATAAAGTGATATCCCCTACATAGCTGCGAATAGTGACGTAATAAATGATATCATCAGGATTGTAGTATTGAGGTTAAGTTACGAAAAACAAGGAGTGACGCAATCGGTTAAATCCAGGATGGTAAATTTTATGTAGCAAGAAGGATGTTTTTATTTTACATGAAAAGAAAAAACGTCTGTCATGGTCAATGTTAAGGTATCATGTAATTTTTTTTGAAATTTTAGAACGTAACTCATTGTAGCGTGACTAAAATCATCAATAAATATTCATTATTTGAGCTAATCAATGGAACCAAAATATTTATGAATGAAAACTAGTTAAAGAACATTATTTTGAGTATCATCATTGTAATATAATAATGATCGCTAAACTCTTTTTTAAGCACTTGTTTAAAAAAATCTTATTTAAATGCAGTCATTTTATTTCATAATATGCATAAGAAACATATTAAGACTTTTTTATACTAAATATTAATATTTTCCCCGATGACATAAACATCATGTATGATATCATAACCAATTATACATTCTGACACTATACATGGAAACTATTTGTAGAAGTTAAGTAGTCTAGTCTAGTATATACCTAGTATGGAGTATTTTGTTTATTCAGGTATAGGTATTTATAAATGTACTTGAAGTTGTTTGAAACGGAATATTCCAAAAGTTTAACAAAATTCAACGTAAAATTTTAGAACATTTTTTCAAAATTTTCTTCCTCTAGATGTAGAAAGACGTGTAAAGAAATATAACGATATCGAATTATTTAAAAGACAAGCTACTTTGAAATGTTAAATTGAGTAAGAAGTAATAAGGCATCGAAGCCTTACAGTAAAGCTCACTTATAAGTAGGTTAAGTACGCCTTAATACCTATTCCGAAATGGACCGCAATTGGATTTGCTTTCCGTATATGTAATTGAAAAGTAAGTCACCTGACCGAGTGGTAAACATAGAAATAACGCAACAAATCAACTAAATAGTGTCGCAATTATTACCAAAAAAAAACGACATATAGCCTTTCGACTGTCAATATTCAAAGGCGTGCAAAAATAAACTTAAAAATAAAAACTGAAACCGGTTTAAGAGAATGACACAAACCCACGCGGCCTGTTTTAGAGCACTTACATAAATCGCAGCAGACGCTTTTATCGCTAATAAAAACTATTTTAAATTTATTTTGGATGCTAATTTATCAAATATATAAAGCGGAGCTGTTGGCGCAGTAAAACATATCGCGAGGTATCCGGAACATGAGACAGTTGACACAGGATTTCAACATTTCGTAGTCCACGGATCGCGGTTTGCCATGGAATGCATAAATCACTAAACAGATGACGACGTGTATTGCGCAATGCGGTAGAGGCACTGTCGCTAGTGTCATAGGAAGATACAATTTTTGTGATTCATCCATACATTCGGAAGATTTTCAACAGTCATCAGACATTTTTAAATTTTTCTTTTATTTTAATTAATGCTCATTCCAAATGGTATGCAGTTGGTAAAGTCTGCTTATTTGATGAGTAAGACGGTGTAAGTCCGTTGCTGTGTCCGGCTTATAATGAATAATTAATTTTATATTTGAAGGTGCCTACTGTAGCTCCAAACTGCTCCCTTACCATGCACAATAAATTTTTAAAAATAATATCTAACGCGTTGTACCTACACTATATGAGATATCATTTAAACAAAAATAAAATTAGAACTTACAATATTTTATAGCGGATATTAGGCATTGAACTAAAAAAGACGATGTAAACTCTTATCAAGAGTTACATAACAACTAATTATAAGAACGTAAACAGTTACATTAGCAACTACATAAAGGGCGTTCAAATAAGAACATCTTATGTAGAACAATAATTAGAATTTACGGATCCTTGAACTGATACTTTAAATTCCAATAATTCCAATCCAGTTAATTAGCGATAATATTGAATGAATGTAGGGTACATAGCAATGGACCTTTACGTAACGTTGTAAGAATAATTAGGATCAGAAGCTTAAATAAGATGTTTTGGATATTAGCTTATGAATAAATGGGGTTACGAACGAGGTATTTTGATTGCGAAGTAGTAGAGAAAGATAAATATTTCGATGGGAACCTCAATATGGTTACAAGGCGTACACGTGCCCAAATGATAGAAAACGATTTATATTAGGTTATCACAATTTATGAAAGCATAAATAAAGTCCTATGACGTTATGTAAAGCTAATGAGCAATTATGAAGTGATTAGATATTCAGATATCGGAGATTTCTTGACGTCAATAATACTTACGACCTAAGACCTTTCTTTCAGTGTGACTAAATCATCATTGAGTATGTAAGTGATATAAAGATATTCTTAACTTAACTACTTCGATATTCATTTATGTAAACAAACTCTTTAAAAATAAAATTCGCGCTTTATAATAGTTTTACTAGAACTTTGTTTGTTAAGCAGAGTAAGCATATAAACAAAATAAAATAAGGAAGTATTTTTTTAACCTACTTTATAAGTATCTATTAGTATAGTTGTAAAATTTTGCAAATGTATGTTATTCCGATAACATTACGAATCGAGGGTTGGGTAGAGGATTCTTTAAAAGCTACTCGTTACGCCACTTTCCATACTCGTTTGTTTTGAAAACTTCGATACATTTGTGCTTAAAGTAGCCAAGGATTGCTACTTCTATCGAGGATATAGATGATATGATAATGTATATCTCAAGGGACACTAGCTAACTGCGCAGGATACATTGTGTGCGCAAGCTAAGGTGCTCTTTCATAACCCGGTGGGACGGCAAACCCGACACGACCGTATAGGGTTCAGGTACAGTGTACACAATTGAAATTTTCAGATTCCGGGCTACTACTGATAATCTACGAACCCAATTACTTTTTATCCGTCCAATCTAGGGTTTGAACCTAAAACCTCCGGATAAGCCGGCTTATATCTAGCCACTAGGCCAACGAGGCAGTTAACAGAAACCTATAGAGGTGGGTACTAGACAAACAAAAAATCATTGTATAGCTTTCTTTAGTCATAAGTTAAATATATATTTCTCATTGTAAATTGTGGTTTATAAATTTCCGACTATTATAACTGTTTGTTATTATATTCCAAGTAACGTTACGCAGTATGTCTCTCATGATATTTTTTTTACTGTCAACGCATGCAAAACATCGTTATCGTCGGCAAACAGCAGCCGTGTCAATGTAAACAAACATAGATAACGCTGATAACTGGATTCACAAAGATGGCTGCGAAGGTTTATCGAATGAAACATGACCCCTTTACGAATTACCCTAACAGTTATCGAGGAACGACATTTAATTAATACAAATAAACAAAATTGTGATACTTATTACATTAAAAGTAATGCATAATGTATGCCAAAAAAAATATCCCTATTACGAGTGTTTTTAGGACTTATCTTTTATGAAAATATTCGTAGATTCGCATTATTTAATGGGAGATGTTTAAAAAGATTAATTTTCACAACAACAATCATTTAACTACTACAGACTGTCAGTTTCAGCCTACAAATAATTGAGTTTTTAGTCATTTGTGTTTAATGTAATATTGATTTTTAATTCAAATCTTTTATAATAATCACATAACATATATCTAACGTGTCATTTCATGGGAATTTCGGCGATACTTATACTGTATATATTAAAAATATATATATTGTAGTAATTCTTTGCAAAAAATAATGTTAGTCCTCATTTAAGTGAGCATTTTCTTTTTTGAGTATAAAATATCTTCAACCATAAATATATTTTTTAATAAATAAAATTAATGTAATGTAATGAACGTGACGTTTTGCGAATACGACAAAATTGAATAACACGAAGTGTCAAAGGAGACATTCAGTGCACGATTACCGAAACAATAAATGATTCATAACATCGCATAATCGTTATCGTAAATGAAGATCGTACCGCGATGCAAGATAGCGGTAATGAAGACTGACTCCTGATAGCATCACAATCGACTATTGTTATGTGTCATTAACTCAACGAATTGCTGCATTCGAATAAAGAATTGCAAAACTATCAAACGCGATTATATTTAAGGCACGTATTTGAATAAATTATCTATAAACTTTGGTTTTAGAAATGTTAAGGTTTAATAACAATTAGAAGAATAATATTTTAATCATGAGCGAACAACGCAACATAGAAATGTTTTGATACTTACAGAACTTTTGCTGTTGTGTTTCGACTTTAAAGTATAAACTCTTGTTAGTTAATGTCTTGTGATTATTTGTCTTTTACGATAACAGTTAATTATACAAACATTGAAATTAGTTCTAAACGGATGAAATGCAAAGTTATTATACGTTTATAATGTGCCAAAATATTATAATATGTGTTCAGGTGTAGGTTGGCAGCTTGCCGACGCGTGCCGTAAACAAGCTATTTCAAATCTCGAATGTTAATTTAATCACGTTATTTATGAAGTCCTTCCTATAGCAGTAAAAGAGAGAATTAAGCAATTACTATGAGTTATTTGGATAACTCATAGTAATTGGATAGTATATTTGGATAGTATATGTATATTTGGATATACACAGAGAATTACAACGAAGCGTAAAATATATAAATTAAGCAATATTTATTATAATGAATCACAAACGTTTAATAAAAGGATTAATTCAAAAATTCGGAAACGTCATACGGTGATGTCATAAGGTTACCATCATGAGTAATGTCAAGTTCAAAATGAGCTGTTTGTCTAGGTTATCTATTGCGGTTTTAAACGAAATGATGCGATTGAATTATGAGGCAAACGCTAAACTAATATTTGCTTTAGCTCATGACTAATTCGTTGAACATTAAGTAACCATCACTGAGGTGGATGACCGCCTGTTTGTCCATAGCGAGGGCAGGTTCATGTATTTAAAGAGACTACAAGACCGTCGACAAATTTGACGTTCACTCACAACTGTCGGACATTAAAGGTGGGGTACGGTGATCTGGTACGTTGGCCGGTGTGACCTATACAAGTGTTTTATGTTTTTGGGACGAATGGTTTTACCACATACCTCCGATTCGGAAAAGATCTCGTTCGTTTGGAAGACATTGCCTTACCTGAAAAAATCAAAAGGAACATTTTTAACTACATAAATTATACTTCAGATATATATTATAGAACATTTACTTTGAAAAATAAATACATATAATTAATACAATGAATACAATCAAAGCACGTATAATATGAATAATAAAATAGATAATAATAATGTTTCCACCAAACATTAAATATGGACAAATGCCTAAATAATTCGATATCAATGTTTGTAATCCTAAATTAATTCACACATGTAAATGTAATGTAATAGTGTTTTCATTGCAAACTTATGTCATGACAAATACGGTGATTATGTTCAATAATATAATGGACTTGTACATATTTGTATGTGTGACTACAAATCTTCGTGTAACGCCATTGAATCTCATTTGTAGACCGCACTTTACATGTGGCAACTGCATGTGAAAATTTTCCACTGTGGAAGCATGGTAACATATTAAATAACACACAGAGTTATGTACAGTGTACTAGTACATGTAAGTTGACGGTATGCCGTGATTTCACTTGGTGGATGTTCTTATTTCCAAGTTGCAATCATTACAATTTTTTTTTCTATATTATATAATTTACAATTAATATTTCATATATTTATTCTATAATAGATTAGCATTTTATTATGTATATTTTAAAGTCATTATATAAAAACAACATGCCATTAAACTCGTGAATACAAACTACGTTCTCATATAATTATTTGCACAGCTGTGGAGTAGTATTGATCGATAAGCTGTTATGCATAAACATAGGCGCAACATGAAAACACCGCTTCATGTTTACGTAAACGTATATGGATTTCGATAAATGCGCGAAATTATCTTATAGCCAAATGAGTTTCAATGACCAAATATGTTTTTGCACGTGTAAACTACAGTGACCACCATTTGTTTTTAAATATTTGTCTGTTATTCTATGAACATTTTTTTATATACTGTAGCAGTAGTTGTGGCATATATAGATTGTATATACAAAAAAAATATTGTAAGCAGCTACATTATTGATACTCTCGTAATCAGAACCACTTTTGATTAAAAAACGACATTGAAATATAAATTGTCTGCCATTTCTTAAAGATTGAATAGTGACAACTGATGCTGGCGTTAAATTAAATAGAAAGGAATAGAAGAAGTGAATTTCATGATCAGTGAATTGAGCTCCCCGACCCGTTGTTATACACGCCCGGTATAACTGTATCACCCTTAGCGATACTATGTCGGCATTGTGCTGCAAACCGTTACGAGTAGGCACCGTCCATCAGATATAAAACATACCGACAGATGGTAACGGTAACCGACGTTTCTTATGCGCTACAGCACTGCCTAAAGACCGAGATGAATATGGGACATTCTAGGCTGAGCAGCAGATGTTATTTGTCCAATGTTAGAATGGTAAGATAAATATATCTATTCAATTTATATATGTGTAAAGGTTTCATTCTAACAATCGAAAATCTCTACTAATAACGACAGCGTATTATTTCATAATAAATGACCCTGTATTTTAAAATAACGTGCAGCACAAGGCTTCACCGGCGTGGATGATCAATAATGTAATTTTTCATTAAAATTAATAAGAATCAGACATCGATTTTATTAATATCTTTAGCATGTCATGTTTTTTTGCGCCGTAACTTTTGCAATCAGTGTCAAAAATAAATACATAATTATATACAAAATAAGCAAAGAAATATTTTAAATTATTTTTGAATAAAAATATTTTTTATTAAAACAAACTGATTATTCTCTGTAGAGTACAGTCTGACGAGTGATGTGATGATGTTGAATAACCCACCATCAAACATGCCTGCCATTACCAAGGTACTTTAATTGTATAATTAGAGGAAAAATATTTGGTGTGTTTCAGATCTACCCACAGCGACTTGCGACGATTTCGACTATCAGTAAGTAATATTATTCTATTAGTTTATAAAATAAAAAAACAAAGTAATGGATAACATTTTATAAATAATCTAAAATATGTATATTTTTTGTGTATTTTTAATTATATTTCTATACGCGGACTGGGTCAATGTTAACGGGGTGCTAATTAGAACACGTTTCGCAACTACTTGCGTCCAGACTTGTCAATCTCAATTAGGCCATGAAGTTGATCGTGGTCAGCTTGTATACATATATATATATGCATACACTGCCGTATTTGATGAACTTCCTAGAATATATCGGATAGGTCAAACGACCGTTTTATACTCTCCATTACATACACAATCACAATAAATATATTTTGATTCCGTAATTTTTTTCAATCTCAAAATAAATAAGTTGTATTATATTATTTTATTAATATTATATTATTCACAAACAAACGATTGAATATCATTAACAATTTTTACAGCGCCATCTATTAACATATAACTGAACTATCCGTATTGCAGTTCGTAGTTTATCGAATAAGCAAATATCATTTTAAACTCGTTGGTTTTTGATTTTTCCAATAAGCTTCTATCATGTTAATGTAAAAATATATTCTCCAAATTATCTTGTCTCAAGTCTGTCATGAATTCTTACATACTAATATTATTAATGCGAGAGTAAATCTGTTTGTTATTATGAATCAAGCTTGAACTCGGAATGACTACTGATATATAAAATACTTGCAAAGCCCGGCAGGCGTCCAGTCTGAGTTCAAGCCAATCGTCACGACAATATTAAGGTTGTCAAATCAAGGATGAAATTTTTGTAAATCTTAGCCAATCAAGAATGGTAATGTAAGTGTCAAAATCAATCATTTGGTGGTGGGGATCTCCCAACAGTAATTTTATCAATAGTTACAAATATTTATTGAATAATCTGGATTTCTATTGGATAAAAAATATATTTATATCATATAATTTTCTTTATTAACAAACTGTACACGTACGAAGCCGGGGCAGGTCGCTAGTGTATAATATAAACACCAACAACAATAAAAATAAATTAAAAAAAACTGAGTTCTCTCAGAGGATTTTGTTAAAGAATATACCTAGTTACAAAATTTCAGCTTAGTATCTGACTAGCTGTGCGTTAATAGCTAATCAGGATAAAATATTTTATGAGTATAGATTTCATAATATTAAATCCTTGTAAAAACAAAATCTACATAAGCGACATTTGCTTCACTTTGTCTTTTTTTTGGTATCAAATCTATCTAATGACAAATCCATTTAATATACTATATGAACTACACGAAGTAAAAATGAGTGATGTACTACATTTTTTATTACAAAATATAAACATACCTACATTATTAAAGTATCTATAATCATTAAATCAGTAAATTTGAAACCACATAAAATTTTAATCCAATTATATTTATTATTTACATATTTAATCTTTTTCCATTGTGATAAAGACTATAAAGTTATTTAATGTAGTATAATTACCTTCACATCACGTTTTTAATTTATAGTTTTGTTTACAAACATTTCAAAGACATTCGGAGACTCGTGTATGACGTAAATAATTGATAAAATATACAGGTTTCAACAATTCAACATTACATCAAATTTAAAATCAAAGTATACTTTATTCAATTAGGCTCTACAAGAACTTTAAAATCGTAATATTACTAGGTTTTTCTGTCTAGGCAATCTCAGTATTCTCATTTATCCCCTCTTCTGAGAATCTGTGTACTGATCGCATTAATAGAAGTATATTTATCCTAAACGGTCTTAAATAAATTTTAATAACATTGGCGTATTATCAGAAGCAGAAGTATACTTAGTTTTGTAGGTTATGACGTCATACGAAATCAAAATGGCTGACTGTTATCGCGATTTCTTAAATCATTTATAGAATATAAATATTTACTATTCAAGATATATATATGTATATTATTATCACACACATATATATGTGACTATCGACAAGATATTCAAAATCATCATCAATCATCGATAGATAAAAGGTGGCCAGAATAAAGTAAAATTAACCGAACAAAATGAATTGAATAATCCCGATATATAAGGAAGATTTAACCTATTTATTTTCTAGGTCGCATTATCCTTGATTATTCTAAGAGCCCTGATTCGAGTCGTTCCGTCCTTCGAATATCTTCTTCGAGAGCTCGTGTTGCTATTCTTGCAGTAATAGGGCGATCAATGTTAGGTCAAGGTCGATTTGTAAGTTATTAACGTTGAAACTCTGAAGTCTTGTATACGAACAGTAAATCAAGGAAGAAATCTAGACCGCCTTCTTGTAGGATTAATCCTTGTATATAAAAGCTCAACCGTAATTATTGATTTTATACAAGATTATATTTAAGATAAAAAAGTTTGGATTGAAAATTTAATTGTACTATACTGAAATACTCTACTTTAAATGATTCCCATCATTTAAAGTAGAGTATTTAAGAGTACATTTTGAGTTTCTTGCCGGATCTTCTCGGTTGAATCTACTTTCCGAACCGGTGGTAGCTTTGCATTTAATTTAATACTGTAACATGACGATTCAAAGGTGCTTTTATGAGCCTACTAGAATAAAGAATATTTTGATTAAACAGCCTAGTTTTATTTAAATCTCAAACGAACGATAGAGAATAATCTAAATATTCGTAATCTCTTCATCATAGATGTTTTTAAAAATGATTCGTTTGTAAACCAGATTTCCTAGTTGTATTACGACATTTGCATAAAATATAAATATCATACGTTTAAATTCTAAATATATCCAACTAATTTTAAAATATGGAAAAAAGTAGCGTAATATATTTTTATAAAATGTAAATTTAAAACAGTATAATATGAAATGTTTACTTTAAATATCTACCGTTGGCCTTATAATTGTAACACGGTGGCTTACGTAACCTTCATTTGACAGCTGCAAGTCTTGGAGGAAAAACAGTCATTACAATAAGTAATTAATGTAATCATATAAAATATCGAGTTGAAATCAGAACTATGCCAGTTAGTATGTTTTTTTTTTGTACTATTTAACACGTTGTATAACCTACATTTTGCTTAGGTTTTGTGTAATATTAATTTACATAAGGAAATATGATTTTAATTATTTTTAAATGCGGAAATTATTTTGATCATGAATTAGTGTTTATAATTTTATAAATGCTCGAACCCCTTGAAAAACAATAAGCATGCCCAAGGAGCGATATCAATAAAATCGTTTGTATTGATTATTGAATCTAATTAAAAAAAATTTAAATTGCCCAAAAAATAATTTTCGGCTAAAAGATAATCAGTTGTATCCTCTAGACAAGAAATTGACATTGTTACACGGCTGTTTCTTGGAAAGCACGTCCGCTCGTAATAGATTGACATTCTATAGTACTATCAGACTGAGTCTGTGCATGTGAAAAACATTTTGAGAAATAATTATACTCTACTAAAATAACGTGGATAGGACAAATCGTAGAAATTATGACGTCATTGATAGACATAAAATTATAAATATTAAAATATACCTAAGCATAAAGTCATAAAATTGAAAGGCGATATTTATTTTGCAAGCAACCTTTCTTTCGATGTTAAAATCAATGTCTTCATCAATCTTTCTTGACAAACAAGCGTTACATAAATATAAAAAAAGTGATGGAATATACCCGATGGCATGTTAATTGACCTTTTTTGTAAGCAATTTGTAATATTTGTGAGAACAGTCAAATCAGATTTAAACATGCAAAGACGTCTACTACATTTATATGTAAAATTATATTACTATTTAAGTTCAGAATTAAAGAATCGAGAGCGATGATCTATTTGTGATATAGAAGTTATATTTATATTTATATTTTACGAAATATCTGAATCTTTATAGGGATGATATAAAGATTCGGATATTTCGTATAATCGAGATAAAAATAATTAAAAGTGAATGTAAAGGTTTAATGGTAGCGTCTAATGCAGGTCAATTTAGGCTTCGTCTCGTCTTGGATCCTACAAATTATTTTGTTGTGACGAAATAATTAATATATAACCTCGGATGACGGTGTTTCGTCCTATCTATGAATTGGTATTTTAATAAGTGTAAGCATTTTACTGTAAAGGCGTTATATGTATAATTTATTCTAATGTAAATAATTCAAAAATAATTATGAAATATTTCGAAAGGAATAAACGTTAGACGAAAACAAACAATGCCTGTGCTGACAGAACAAAAGTAGTTGATAAAGAAAATTGTCACTAAACCTTCGAATCGAGGGTTCGATGAAGAAATATTGTAATGCACATATTTCTAATATCTCGTTTTAGATCACGACAAACAAATCACAGGATTATTTCCCACTTTGACCTTTTACAAAATTATCTTTCAAGCGAATTTTCATCGAAACCGGAAATTGTGATGATATGTAACACATTTAATCAATTCATACCTGTTTTATATCAACTTTCATAAATAGATTCTAGCACGTGACGTTTCCTGTCTTAAAAATTAATATTGAAATACTGTTCACCATCAAGAAGTCTCAACGCATATGCGCAATAAAAAGTGAGTATCATATGTGTTACTTTGTTTTAAATATAAAACTACAGCTAAGGAATTTATGTATGTATTTTAATTATAATAAAAATATCCATTACATCGTTAAATTAAATAAAATTTATTTAATTTAACGAACCTACATTTTGAGCGTACTGTATTTGGTTCAAAATGGCACATACTAGGTTTAACATTAGTAATAATATAATATTAAACTCAATATAATATTAAATTTGCCCGATATTGTTTATAACAATTATTATCATTCACTTTTAATACTGCAATCAAGTTGGGGAGAGAGGCATAATAAAATTAATAAACATAAACGAGAACCACTATGAACTACTTTCTCAATAACAATAATATAAATTAAATATATCTTTCGAGAAGGTTAATATTCATAAATGCATATAATGTAGCCAACTCTGATGTCATCTCCAAGATTACTTTCGTGTCAAGACCATTCTTAGGAATGATGACAGATTATGTGGTTAAAGACATTTAAAGCGGTTTGGTTTACAACACCTCGTAAACATAGACTCCATATTCAAGTGTAATTCATGGCTCAAATATAACTTATATTGTAAGTTATCTCACCTTAGTATTAACTAACGCTAGCCACGTAGTATATGGCACTAGAGACCCGAGGGTTAAATATTTAGTAAAAATATTTTTTTTCGTGGTAACGAATCATCACGAAGTTTAGAAATTGACAGTGCTCATAATTTGAAGACGTTTCCGGGTATCTTTATTTTTTTTTCTTTTTAAAAAAACTTACCTTCGCGTGTTTGGCTTAAAAGTCGACAATAAACCTAGTCAATTTTTAAGTGACAATATACCAAGTAGACAAGAACTTTTGCTGCTCGTACATTGTTAGAAGGTTCTGGAGCTTAGTAAGGAGCGTTAATGAATTTATGTTCTTATTACGATGATAAAAGTTTCAATTTTAAATGTTTGTCCCTGTAAATGACGTAAACAAGTTCCCGTCCTTGTGCGGTCTGTTGCGTAGAGTTCCCAAGGCTAAGGCAACAAGTGGGATTAGTTTCAATGTCATATGAAACTACAGGAAGTTTATGTATTCATTGTGTAAGTACATAAGTAGTATGTAACTAAGATTTATTGTTGTTGTTAATATAATCTGCGACTTTGTATGTGTATAATATTATTTAATGTTTGTTTGCGAACTTATGAATATTTAATGAATGTTTCGTTTTGAATAACGAATTATTTGAAGATGAAGTTTTGACACGAAAATAAGGAAAACGCATATTGAATCCTTTTTTTTTGCGGGCTGCACAAGACCGCTCGTTGTGGCGATCTTTTGGGGAGGCTGGACATAGTCCAGCTGTAGACGTCTTTCGCTTGAGAAATGAGATGAGTTTATACCCACCAACCAGTTAAATACTAGCTCGAGTTTAGTGTATTGAAGATTTATTTACATATATGAACTTATATTTTATATGCCATTAATTTACAACAGAACGGTTCGATTTTGAAGTCCTATATAACCAATACGATGCACCTTTTCACAAATATCCCAAGATTAAATCCGGTAAAAGTTGTTCCAACTTTCCTGTCAACGAGAAATTTTCAACTTAAATGACGGGCGGTTACCAGTTCGAGCACGGTAGAAGAATTACAGATTGATTTACCCGTTCCATAATACATTTTCGGCTTCATTACCGGTCACGAAGCGTCTTGAACACGGTGCTAGGATCGCCAGGTCGTGACTGCGAACGCTCTCTATCGGTACGCCGAGAAATTTAATGAAACTTTATAAAATATTATGTAATATTTCTTATTTTATAAAGGACGGGGCATTTTCTATTAAATAAATGTTATAAAAACGTCAATGATAATAGTTGTGTGCTTATGAAAGTTATAACTTAAATTCAACTTTACAAGAATAAGGCGGTAGTGGTCTTCTTTCTATATATTTAGTTAGGTATTTTAATTTTGTAAATTTTCACAGCATGCTAGCTTTTATATGACAAAAAAATTGAGTTTTAAGAAATACACGAGCATAGCTCGGTAAAGGATTTTAGCAGATTTCAAAATCTATCTTCTATATATCATAATCTACTAATATTATAAATGCTTAAGTAACTCTGTCTGTCTGTCTGTTTGTGTCGCTTTCGCGACCTGAAATCCAAAGGAGGATATACGCTTATATGTACTATATACCAAACACTTGACGGCCAATCCTAAAACGCGAAAAGAAAAGCCGTCCCAGTTCAAAGGATATTTAAGGGTTGTAATAAAATATATTTCAATAGTATATATAAATATATAGGGAGACTAATTTATAAAGACGAAAACTAGTTTTAAAATTCAAAATAATATATCGTCTATTATAATGCATGGCTGCATTAGATTAGGCGAAAGCTCATGGTGCGTCTCTACTGAAATACAAATTTTTCACCGTTAAAATATTTAACATAATTTATTTAAGATATCCGAGAATTGATACAATGTTGCTTGTCTTATTATTACAAGAGTTGCAAAAACAGACATCGCAAAATATTACCGTGAGAAACTCACCATAAGAAGTGACCTAAAAATAATTCGACTACGCCTGCTTGATTGACGGCAACCGTAACATGATGAATCGCGAATACCGAAACTATGAGATCGGATTGAGGCTTTTTCCGGACATCGAACTCTACCATCGACCGTTGCTAGGCAGTATGTAACGGGTCATATTGAAGTATATTCGGGTACAGCAAATCGAAATTTGCAAGTAATAATTATTAACCACTTTCAACAAATAATTTGAGTAATAAATGTAAACAAGGTTTATAATCCTATGGCAGTTTTTCACTGGTAATATGATGGACTGTTTGTAGTGTATTTTTGATTGACAATAACCGATCCAACCTGCTTTAAAAGTAGCATAAATAACAGTTTATTAACTAAATTTATTTGATTTACCCATTTCTCTATCTAACGATCAATTATAAGTTTTGCAACGGTATTGTGATTTGTTACCGTTATAAATGTAACAGTCAACAAGTTATACTTATGTTATATAAAAAAAATTTAACTTGTTTTTTTTAATAGGGTTCCGCAATGAGAATTGTAGTACCATTACTGTCTTAACAATCTAAGCCATGAAGTGCTTTTAAATTAATTAACATAAAAAAAAAAAAAAATTTTCAATGTCTGTCATTAACTTTATATCATTATATGAGTTTTATTTTATTATTTAATAAAATATCAAACGATATATAAAGCTTTCAAAAACGTAATACAAATTAGACCTATTTATTAAACAAACGTTTCTAGGCCACAAATACATGAAGTAACCCTGGGTAATCTCGATAATCTATGTTAGTAGAGAGCGTAGAACCGGTGCTAGCTACCCCCCTTATAAAATTAGCGTTTTGAAATGGATGTATAAACTTCTAGTTGAATACAAGTCACCTTTCGAGTAATCCGTACATTGATCAAAATATTATTATTGTTTTGACGAATGTACGAATTAAGATTGTGAAATCATGTGATTTACCATTACAGAAATTTGGATCTATGCTTACACTTGGGTTTAAAATCTTAGTGCCATAGTTTATCGCTATCTGAGTTCCCAATATACTATTAGTATGAAATTATTCGTTGAGTTACGAAAACATGACAAACGACAAAACAAACTACCTCAATGTCTAATATTAGTTTAAAAAGATATATTTATATTTTCCTTATTATAATATATTAAATTAACACTCATTTTAGTTTATTGGTAAACATCAAGTTATGGAATTAAGAATTTAATAAATAACAATGGTTTCCCTTTCCCGTGGTCAAAACGCAAATTACTGAGGGGTGATGTAACCAAGACACTTATGTAATGCATATATTTGCATATATGACTAAATGTTATGGTCATAGCGGCCTAATACCGGTTTATATGAAAAAAATAACAAGTTTAATTCGTTTCTAAACAGTTCTTTTTCCCACTACTTATTTTTTGACTGGGTGCAATTAAATGCAATTATTTAATTTCATTTCATTAAGATTACAAAATATTAAAAGGTAAAAAAATACGTTCACTTTAGTATAGAATTGAATACAATCATAATGTTGATAAATATTGATACTTGATCAATTAATAGTAAAAGGTGAGATAACATGAAAATTTGACTTAAGATCTCAGTAATGAAATGTACATATGTATTTATGTTATTAATTTACAAAATATTTCGTATTGAAATCATTAGTCATTACTAAAGATGTTTTGCTAATGTGTTTAAACTTTAATAAAAAACTAAAATAAACGGAAAATATGTACTTATTTTTCTTATGAAATAAATGTATGTCGTATAAGTTTTTAATATAATGTAATTCCAGATCAAATGGATATACCTTTGGCACACTATGCGAAAGGAAGGCATGCTGACTGACAGACTGATGATGATGATCAGAGATAGTTAATACTTTACAGAATTTCTTGACAGATAAATCTAATTACAGTCCATTCGGTTCAGTGGATCTAAAGTTGTAAAACTTGACTATATACGCGTTATATTCTTATTTCACCTTTCTACATTTAATCATTTGCTAAGTTTATAACATTTGGGTTATTAGTTAAGAATTAATTTATAACTTAAATCGCAAGATGCTTGCTCTACCTTTAGAGCTTTTGAAGCACTTGTTGTTGAAATATTTAAAGGAGCAATCCACCTACAAAGGTATGAAAAAAAATTCGAGATACGAATATAATACGTAGTCATATTTCATAAAACATTTAAGTGCGTTTTAAATTAAACAATAACTTCGATTTCGAAATAAATTATAAATATGCAAATCGACGGAAACTATTATTAATGCTGACATCATGTTAAACAATATTTGCCTTATGCGTACATTGCATTTTAATAAAATAGCATTGCACTCTGTTGTCACTCGTAATAGTTTTAAGAATATAAGAAATTGGTAAGTAATTAGTATTCTTTAAAATAAGGTTTTTGTATACGAGACGATATAAAATACCAAATATATCATTGATTTTGAGCAAATCGAGGAGGTACTCATACATATGATCGATTAGTTTGCTCATTCTATATAAATTAATAACTACTGAGTTTTTTGTCAGTATTTTGTTAGAAGAATCATCATGTGAAAGTTTTTTATTTTATATTTATTTATGAACAGTTCGTTCAAATTTACACCGTTATGACAGCACCAAGAGTAATCATAACATAATTATAATATATAGTAATTTATTAAAGTTAGTGATTGTAATTTAGCCATAAAACCCTTAGGCAATATTATAGGTCCCGTACCAATATCTGATAGTTTCTGAAACTATCAGATATTGGTACGGGACCTATACGTGGTTAGATTAATATACATATCGAATGGAGCCCCCGCCTATAGATTAACTACGTATTTAACTATTTTGGATATTCACTACGCTTGAGATCCAATTTAACCCTTATTTTCATGAAATATGTACCTACTACTATAAAAACTATTACAAAATAAACATCTAACAAAGCAATAGAAATTTGATATTGTAATAATTTAAGTGCTGCCACACTTATATTTGAAATGAATACAATAATAATGAAATAATTATTATATGTACCTACTTAATTGTTCTGAAACGCTTGTCTTGCATTTTTAGTCAATGCAATTCAGCTAAGAATTGTTGCATTCTTGCTACTATTATTGGCAGGCATTAGTTTTCTAAAAACCATATTTTAAAGTTTAAAAAAAAAAACATTTTGTTTTTAAAACTGGTTAACTAGCTACTACGTTGTGTGCGATTAAAAAAATAATGTATTATTCTGATACCTTTAAACATAAGAGCACAAAAAAACGTCGAAACAGATACCAGATTACGTGTCCGCCAGTAGTGCGCACCGCCGCATCCTTGCCATGACATCCAGAGGCGAGTCAACAACCTCGAGCAAAAAGATTGCGGTGAAAAAAAAAACGCAATAACTTCCCATTGACAGCCGCCTTCTATTCTCGTCGCATGACATAAGCACTTACCCGTAGTCCCGAATTATGAGCGAGTTATAACAAACAACGCTGCGCCTCTAAAATGCCGCATTTAGAATGTGTTATGAGTTTGTGCAAACATTGAATTCGAAATGGATATATTATAGCGTTTACCTAAACGACCGGATCGACTCGACTTGATCGAAAAAATCTTATTAAAAAAAACGATTATCACCTCATGACTCTCCATTCTCTGTTTCAATAAATAAGAGTAATATATTAAGCTCAATAAATACATAAATATATTTTCCCAAACTCGTACGCTCTATAAAATGCTCTCTTCATGGAACCATTGCTCTTATTGTTTTTATATGATTGTATGAGGAACATAACGTAATTAATTTTGTTAGCCTAATCAGATAAAAGAATACGGAAAATCTAAAATCGCACATAAACACAATTTGTTCAATAGTAAAAATAAAGATCACCTGATAGAGCAAGTGAGCTGTTAGCAGGAGATGTAATTACTAGTATATGTTGATTCATCGATATTTCTTGAACTATAAGTAAATGGAACGGATATATACTTTCAACAAGACCCTTGTTAGACATCTTATGGATCTGATTTAAAAAAAAAAACTACGGTGTGTAATTAGAAAGTTATCATGTTTTCAAGATTTTTCATGTTTTGGTATGATTGTTTTTTGTTTAAAATTAGTGAAAATTGTAAATAACACAATGACATTTATCATCTTAAAATAATATCTCTTACAAATGGTAAACATTTTAGCAATTATCTCGTATACTTAGTATAAAAAGTCTTGAGAGGTTTAAAAGTCAGTGAAATAAGCGAGAGATAGTTAAGCTCATTAACGCTTTTACAGTGTGGTGTACAATTAAAATTAAAATTCCCCTGTAGGCGAAATCTGAACATAATATACCGACAGTTAAAAATTTAAATTATACGCACAGATTTTTGAATAATATTTTAAAACACTCCAAGGCATTGAGAAAGCGCTCAAGTGTCTATATACCTATACGTACAGACGATACTTTAAATGTTTATAAATTTATTTCGTCATATGGTTCTCATAAATTTTAAGTTACACTTGAAATATCTGAGAACCCATTTAAATATTGTAACTATGTATTGTAGGCAACATTGTTGCAATCTGTCGTCGCATATCCTACTTCAATATAGTCGTGCCGACTGACAGTCATTCATTGAAGAGACCGTATGACATGAAATGAGCATTGTTTTTATGGCAAGCGTTAGGCCCTAATGGAGAACGCTTAGTATTTCGCCTGTTTACATTGTCGCTGCTTCCATATGCCAAAATTTGAAATATCACAAGTTTGTTTTGTAAAAACGTCAGAATAGATAATTTATCTTAAAATGTTTGAAGAATAGATTTTTGCACATTATTTATTGTTCAATTTTAGTGGCCTCTTCGTTCTCATGCGAGCAATAAGCAGATGCTAACCATCGTCATTAGTACTTTATTTGGCAAAGTGGCGACTTTTTACCGACATATGAGCCCACTATTCACATTGACGGCAAATGGTAATTTACTCTTAATAACTGGAGAGCCTCAATTAAAATTTCTTAAACATTATATAATTATTATAGCATATAAATATATCATTGTATAAAAAATATATCACTCTATAAATACAACAGTAACAGAAGATAAATATGCATACAGCAAAATAAGTAATAGTTACAATTTAAATAATCGCAGGACACCAACAGATCGAAAATTCAACCAACATAACGTACAAAAACAAACATCTAGCATGCATACACAATTTACAGGATCACAATGAACGCACATACAATACAGTTCGTGAAACAAAAAAGTAACAAAAAAAAAATACGACAGAACCAAAACCAAAGATCAATTCAAAATGAATGTTTAAAACCAACACCGTGACATTTCAGAAGAGAACGAAATACTAGCTTTGATGTTTACAATTATTAGATTAAACTTCTCCAAATGCTGTTATACATGATATTTTACTTAAAATGGACGATTGATTTAGTGTAACCACAAACTATCAATTTATAACAACTTATTTGCTTTAAAACTATTTTAATAAGGATTAAGTTCGAACCACATGATGGTTTTACATTATAATAATGAATTTACATTATGTTTTATATATTTGAAACATAATAGAAAAACTCAAGTACTGTATAACAGCATTTTATATAAAGGTTTTATCGTTACAAAGCTAGTATTTGTAAACAAAAACATCATACTGAGTGAAGCCAAACGTTCCTAACATGGTGCTACCTTGAATGCTGCTGTCTTTCGGAGGGTGGTGGTGAAGGCGCGCGGGAAGTTGCGGTCGAATCACGCGCATCTGCCGCTGTGGTAGGACTGCCGGTACCGCTGCCACCCAGCGCCAACGCCAACCCGCTGATACTGCCGACACATCACCACGTCACCACAGCCCTAGCGACGTACTCCGAATTCGGTACAAACTTACCTGCTCCACTTTCAATATTCCGAAAATGTCTTTACGGTGTTTGAGTCATAAATGGTGAAAAAATGTTTCTACCTCTATGATAACACTCATGAAAACACTGGAGCAGATAAGGCCGCTAAATGAAACTAGGATCGATGTGCTATCACTGAACTAGCCTAGTTAACGATATACCTAACAATCTTATCATTGTTTAACTACATTAAAAACGAACACAGTTAATGATATCCCGCCAAGTTTAGATTGTCCATGACTAAAATGTTTGGTTAAATGTTTATAACTAGATAGCCGAGCTAAGCAGAACATTCTCAGCGGGGTTAAGAAGTATAAAAGCAGTGATGTTCAGTTAGTGGCAAGGCAATGAGGGTGTCAGAGTAATTGGATAACGCAAGCAAGCAATAAATGTTTGTCTATGTCAAATAAAGTGACAGTTATGTCATGCAAAACCAAAAAAATAAATATGATCCTAACGATTATGATATATGCATCAACTATGTCTGTGAAATTAAACCATTTAGTAAGACAAATCGAGAAAATTTCACGCACGAAACAAAGATAAAATTTCAAGGTTTATTTTCCATCCACATATAAATCAATCTCGCATTGGATGTATGAAAAGTGGAATGATGATAAATTTACCATTCAGATGCCAATCACAGCGTGAGACTGATAAAGAGCCGGTAGGAAGTCGTCTAGAAATCCGTCACGCAGTATTAGTGGGCGAGAACACCCAATTAGCAGAGATGTTCACGTCAGCGAACGAGAAATGTTCCCGTAAAATAAGTAGCGGATTATGAATGGAGCCGAGTAAAATACCTACGACAGCCAGTCTTTAATGATTACAAAACGCCAATAATTTTGCAATGTTATTCTCCTCGTTTTAGCTTTATAAGTTTACGTTCAGTTTATACTAAATAAAATAATGAAAAGCCTTCTTTTATTGTCAAAGATGTAAATTAATTTAGGTATTTATATGTATATGTAACCATAAATAAATAAGGAACTTGAGAATTGTAAGTTTAATTTCACTTAACAATCGCAATCGTAAAACCATATCGAAGACAATGTTGTGTAAGTTTTGTTTCGTAGCAGAACTAAAATTAAGGCATAATCACAAAATGTGTTTCCGACATGGTGGGTAATTATAATTTCTGAAATACCTCGGAATTGAAAATGCTAATTTCCGTACTACTAAATATTATCTGCAGTCAAATGCGAAGGTGACGTCATATGGCATGAGGTCACACGTTTGGGCGGAAGTTTACATCGCAACAAAGGACATTAACATTGAATTTTCATCGCTTTAACAAGATATAATAATACATTTTAATATAGGTTTTAAAATGGTTAATCTCGTGTCAATATAGTCTCTAAAATATAGAGAAACGGTATCTCTCTTAAACAAACTTTTAGTCCTTATTAAAATGTTACGTTGAATACATACAATATTACATAATTCAATAAAACATGTAAAGATTAAATTTAAAAAATGATTAATTATTGAATGTTAAAACGATAATATGAAATATATTGTTTTAAGTAGTTCCTAATCAATTTTAAAGAAATATTTGATCAAGAAATCGCATTGAATCGCAAAAATAAAAATATTTTCGAAAATGTAAAAGCATAAAGTAACATATTTTAATAACCTCTAATCTTAAATTTATTCAATTTCATTACACAATAAGAAATAAAACTACCTCTTTGAGTGTCATTTGAAGTACCTACTAATTTCAATTTTAAGAAAAACAAAAGATCATATATTTTTGCATCACAATCATATACTTAATATGTAGCGTAGTGAGATTTTTAACGTCTTTAAATGTTCGAAGAATGACCTGCAGTGACCCGAACATGTAAAAAATAACACTCCAAAACGCTGTGAGCAGACAAAGTTGTTAATTTAAAAATACTCAAGTTTACTTTTGAAAGACGTTGACGCATGATTAATAAATAGATATAAAAGAAATTAATTAAAGTCAATGAAAAAATAGTTTTCTATACTAATTAATAAGAAGGCGTATTTTATTAATGCGTAACTCAAAAAATCTAAACCAATATACCAAACTTTACCAGAAAATGCAATTAGTTTCTTATATTGCTATATAAGTAATTAAAAGTTTCACCTGGTTTCAACTTAGACTATTGACGTGACATGTATAAATTTTATATTCTTCTAGTTCTTAAAGTGTCTCCAGCTGATGGCTTATAAATAGAAATAGAGATGTTACATTTAATAAGACGATGTGTAGTGAAAATGTATAAAACAGGTGCATAATAGGAAATGCAGGATGACCTTCTGTTTGACACATGTGTAACAGCGGCTGATGTCGTGCGGCCTCGACAATGTACATGCTAATAAATTTAACTTTAATTACCCAGAGTATATGAACGCAAACTATTTACAATATGTGTAGGTGTTGTGCCGTTAGCGTGTTTGAGAACAATGTATGAATATGCTTTAATGTTTCATATTTATCTGTATTTTACGGCTCTTTTTGCATATATTGTAGACTAACCATCTTAAAAGAATATAATAATTAAGATTAAATCCATTCGTAAAATTGAGTTGTGGGTTTTTAAAATAATCTCTAAAAAATCAAACAATGCAGGTTTAATATCTTAGACAGGATTAAAATACAGTTACACGACGATTTATTGAACTCGATGGGACTTATAACGTATTCCAATCGAAGTAGGAATAAAAATAAACAAACCTTAGATTTACGTATCTCATACGATTTGCTAATAACTCATCTATATTGTGTCCCACTAAGAGTTTATGAATAATATATATTTATTTATAATGCAACATTTTTACACTTAACTACTTATATCCACTTTAATTTTACTTCCAGTTTCTAAACGCCATTTTTTTCGCAAATCAATAAATCGTGAATATCATAGATTAATCAAGCTCTCGACTAAAGACATCAATTTGCTAAGTCAAATATTGTTTACTTGATTTTTCTCCTCTCATAGTTGGAATAGAGTATAGGCAAGGTATATAAGTGTTGAAACTGACATAAAATTAATAGATTTTAACATAATATCACCATTAATTACGAGCGGTACCAAGATGTATGCGCGTTTATGGTAATCGATATTATTAGCAGAGTATCAGTCGAGCATCTTCAAAAAGCAATAACACGTTGCATCACCACACGCAGTCTAAATTTATACATATATCCGGAGGGCACAAGGTCATTGGCGAAGGTTACGAAAGTGAAACGATTAAATCTATAATTAAAAAACTTATTACGCCACCTGTAGACAATGGTATGCAATCTGTCATTACAATCGTCAACACTAACGAGAAGTATAGAAATTAATTACAAGTATAAATGAAAACATTATTTAATTTTTTGCCAACATAATAAATTTAATTGAATTCTCAGTGACCAGAACAAATATAAATGTATTTTTAAAATATGATCACAGGTTCCAATTCGGACAAGCAACACTGGTTTTTTATGGGTTTATAATTCATGTTGTACTCAGTGTTGAAGTAAACCTCTTATAATCTACGCGCGTTGGACGACGATTCTGCTATTTGCGTATCCAACTCGCTCTGGATCTGCATCGTGATATATTCTAATAACTTCTCAATAGGAGAGGCCCAGCAGTGGAATATATACACAAGCTGTTACTCCACAAAAATCATTATTATTTATCATCAAATTAACTTTTCTGAATTGAAGTGAATACAAAATAACCACAACAAACAATAATAACGAGAAAGAAGCTCTAACCACTCGTGTTATTAATAACCAAAATTGATTATTACAAGTGGCGGCTATTGTTTACAAATAAAAACCCGCTCTGCTTCTTGGTAAATCAAACTGGAACGGCAGACGTTCTTTGAAATAAACTGTTAATAGGTAACAAATGTAAATAAAGACCAGAAGCTACGAGAAAAACGGAATTACCCACTAATTGCTCAATAAAGTATTACTCAGTCTCATGATGATTGATGGCCTGATGAAGCTATTACTGTATACTGCAATACGACACATACTGCATCTAAAGGTCGAAATTGAAATGAGTCATAGAATCAAACGACAGCATTTCGTGTCGACACGCTAAAACACCATAAAGTTACAAGCGCTATGACTCGAGACCTGGAAATGTTTTTCAACTAGTACTCATACTTGGTGTTATTAGTTTTATTTGAAACACCGTTGTCATTATACTAGAACTAGAACATAGTTTTAATTTCGGTTTTGTAAATTAGAAAAAAGTCTTCGACAAAAATCACAATTAATTAGGGACTAAATCTATACATAATTATATACCCTGTTATTAAGAGACGTTGTACAAATTTTGCTAATTATTACCAGATTTGACTGGAATCTTGAGAATTCTGGCATATATTCAAATTAGATGACGACACTAGTTTTTTAGTGAAATTGGCCAAGTCGTTTGAAGACTGAGCAATTGATTGTGTCTAATTGGATAGTTTGTTGGCAATAAATTTTATTGCTGTTTACATTCAATAGATCGTTCGAATATTTATTTGATCTGAAGACGAATTTACTGTATAGAAGAATGAATACTGATGATATGCTAAAATTATATTTTAGCCTTCTATAATTACATTGAAAAACTAGATTCCTTTATGTATGACGACATATAATATACTATATTATTTTCTATAATATTTGTAACATTGCTATCTGTTCCGTCCTCTTGGGTCGTAGTGGGACTATATATGTATTTATAACAATGGTTATACATACAAATGTAGTGTATATCCATTTTGGTTGAATGGGGTATCTAGCGCAAAATGACTTTTAAATCAGGCTGGTATATCTTGATATTAGAGCGTTTAAACAAAATAACAAAATCCGCGGCTTTATAATAATAATAGCTATGTGTAGATTAAAATTAATAGATTAATCTATCATATCGAATGTGAATGTAAAATAAAATTTATTCAAGACTGTGTGTATTAAAAATCAAACAATTGGGTACAGCGATTAAAGTTTATGCTTCACAAGATAAAAAAGACGCCTGATGTCTAGTCAAATACTGACCTAAATACCTAAATTATGTTTAACGTTACTACCAACCTATCCATTGAGTTTCCAGCAATACTTTATATAGTATATCTATAACCTTACTAAAGAGTAACGCTGACGAATTAAACAAATGAGAGAGTAATTAAAGATAATACTAATGAAAGTATTTGCAAGGTATGTCGAAGTAGCCTCTACAGTAAAAAGAGAATTCAATTGATTCCTCAGAAACAGGTAATATTGGTCGTAGAGTCTACATAATCGTCTCATTGGTCCAGAAGCACAAATGCCTGGTTTAGATCGTGAGTACGCGGATTCATTTATAGGTCGCACTAACAATTTAAAGTAGTTATTTTATTGTTTTTATCCGCATCGCTTTTAACATTTTCTTGTCACATATAAAAACTTAATTATACACAAGTTGAAAGGGAAGCGAATGTATGAATTTATTTAGTACCTTTCATAAAATGTGTAAACAGTTTTTAACTCGAATACAATTTTAAAATTAATTTTATTAAGGAAATGTCATTGATAAATAAAAGTCATAGCTTTGTTTTGGTTTATACTTGCTTGTATGTGTAACAAAAAATATGAACAGAATTTGTAATAAAAATTGTATATATCCGTATTGGAAATAATAAAAAGTCATCTGTTTCAGTACAATATTAATAAGAATAAAAAATATTTTGAGGATTCGCGAAGTAAAAATATGTCATATGTAAATTGATAGACTCGCCTTCATTTGAAATTGAGGATTTCCGTAAAGAATAAATGAATTATTTTACAATAATTACATACCTTACTTGTGTGTTTAAAAGGATATTGTGTGGACGATTTTATATCAACACGAAAAATCTTCCATACTACAAAGATGATAAATATTTCAAAATATTATATTGTATGCGTTTGATTTTTTTTTTGCGTTTACGTTCGTAGGTGTATTACTGGAATATATATAAGACTAAAGAAAATTAACTAAATTCTACATATAATGGATATAAGTCAGTTAATGATACTTGCTGATTTTAATAACAGTGATACGTTGGTATGTGTGGCATAGATCCAGATTTGAAGAGACTAGTGCGGAAATAACCGCTGGAAAATAGATTTTATCATTGAAAATGTAATCCTGATAATTTCAGACTTGAGAGAAAACACGCGGTATGTTTTAAAGATTTAGAAGTTACGCCAGGTGTCTGGAATTGTAAACAAGGCATAAATATGTCAGTGGGCGTCGCTGTTCGTTTCCAAGCTGACATTGATCATAGAATATTATAGTATATATAATATAATTCTGAAATTGCACGTGATCTTTTATTTTTATATGTATATTCAATATATTTCTGGCATTAGTCAGTTGCAGCTAATGAAGAGAACAATCGTATTTAGAGTACATCGTCGATAACAGTTTACTGACATCATCAAACATTTAGCAGATTTTCAAAATAATTCAAGTTTTCCTAAATTGTTTATTTTCACTCGACTCCCGGCTGGCGCCGAACTCACCTTGACCGCGGTTCTTGGTCGGTACAACAAACCAATCAAATCTGACCTTCCTACCCCCGCGAAATCTTTTAGTACTCACTAGCCTTGAGGTAGCCTTTGTGTTTCAAGAGATCTTATTATAATAGTCTTTTCAAAATCATGCATGCATAAACTATATTTAATCTACGAACTTATATTCTGTTTTTTCCGGTAAATGTTGAATATATGATATAGTTAACATAAATCAATTTTATAGTAAACAGAGAGGTTTTTGTTTATGTTTATATCAGTGAATATAGTATATTTTAAAGTTAAACATCACTTTATTTTAAGAGTAAACATAAACATTAATTAAATACACAATTGACGTATAAACAATTAGTAAGAGGTGATTAAATAAACAAAATAGATTTAATTACCACAGTGACTAAATTCAAGGAAAGTAATGTTTTATAACGAAAATATGTCGACGACTACTTTAAAAAAAAAAAAAAACGAGAGGTTTCATGGGCCACTCGATCGGAACGAAGTTGCTTTCGTAATATTATGTATTAAATAACAGACTCAATAAAATAAATTAACAACATTTGAAACTAAATAAATTACAACGATAAAATTGTAACTAAAGTCCATTGCGAATTGAAACAAAAACGAAAAAATATTTTTAAATAATCACTACATAGTTTAAAAAAAAGTCGCTTCCCGCTGTCTGTCTGTCCATGTGTGTGCTTAGATCTTTTAAATTACGCAACGGTTTAGAATAATGACATATTTACGAAGCGATTTTATGCAATACAGCATTAATCCTTATCCAATTAAATACCTTGAATTTACTTTAATTACAACGCAAATTTCTACAAATAATATGTGAAGTCTTTTTGATGACTCTGAGATCGCCTAGAGGGAATGTGCGAGAAAATAATATCAAGGTATTGGTCACGTCGAACACTGGAGGACTTAAATTAACGACAAATTTTAACATCATTACAAAATTTGTATTACATAACAGTGGACTATTAAATTGGCAAAATTCAAGCATTTAATACAATATCACATAAGTTACTTTATAAGAACATTATCACATTGTTCAACTACAAAGAATTCGGTCGCAAAAAATACACAATGAGATAACCTCGAAATAGAAATAACAACGACATGAATAATCGTAAACAAGACGAGACGACACATACAATAAAGTGAAGAAACTTTCATTGCTCTGATAGTGAAATTAAAAACAATTACTGCGAAAGAGACAAGAAATAAAAAAAGCATCGAGCTAGTGTTAAAAAATAATAATGACTCAGTTTACTTTTCGTAGAGTAAAGATAAAAAACAGTCGAATCGTATTCCACACAAGCTAGCCGACATCCTTGGCATAATCTGCATCAAATAAATTATTCCGTAGCGTGAAATTAGAATGCTGATTGCGACGGCGACACTAAAATGTTAGTTTCCACTCGGAAATTGTCGAATCGCGCTGACTAGAAGATTTATAATCGAATGATTACACATTTTCAATTCGTATTTTAATTAATTTAATTCTTAATTGATATTTAATGTTTCAATAACAACACGGTCATCTGCAAGTCAACTCGCGAAATTATTAATTTATAGTGCCGTTCTTAATATTATGATTATTGTATTTCAATGGAATTTGATATGAGGCTTTATAAAACATATATAATTCCTATTATTAATTGCCGGTATATATATTTCTAAATATAAACAATAAAAATCTTAATTCCTTAGGCACTTTTTTTTATGACAATTAGAAATATGCTATGAGGACTTAAGCATACCTAATACTGGTAATCTAAATTTAATTTTCGAGTTGCATTAATATCTACAGTTGAATTTTAATTACATACATTGCTTTTAATGGTCATACTTCACAAGTCAAAGATGATATCTTTGTTATTATTAAAATGTACATTTTATTAATCATAAAGATATGTATATAATTAAAATTTTTAAAAGCAATAAAGAAAAATATGATGTTATTACCTCTGAAGTCTGGCAGTTGGTCATAAAATGTTTAATAAGTCTTATTATTCTATATTATACTGTTTTTGAAGTCTATAAGATATAGGAGTGAGAATAAACGTCCCGTTTGAAAAACGCACGGGACACAAGTTTCTAAAACATATGTAAAGTTTATTATTTATATATATTATTAATTGAAACGGTAAGACCAAATATGTTCAGAGCCAGATTACACTAAAATTGCTTTATTTATTAAACGTTAATCGGAATTGGTTGTTATTAATAACGCAATGTGACTTTTCAATCATCACTTATTATAAACAAAATAATTTCAATTGAAAATTATCGAAATATATTTTAAATAAGTATGTAAAATATTTCTACACTTTAAAATGTACCTATTCGATTTTTCTTTCGAATCGTTAATAGTGTTCACAAAAGAATTTGTTTTCAATGCCCAGGAATAAAAGGGACGGACATGATCATATGAGTAATTGAAAACATGCAGTGTGGAGTACCACCCACGGCGTACCAAATTGTGGTGATGACGAACATCGGCGTAGCGACCGTGCATTTCATATATAAATACATTTATAAAGAAGCACAGCGTTATATAGTGATTACAATTGTCTTTAAATAGTCCGATCAAGATTCCTGATTTTTTTTGGGAAGTGGTGAGATAAATGTTTTTGTATTACATTTGAGTAAAATACTCCTGAGGCCAAAAAAAAAATAATTACCATGTTTAAATTTTATGAATTTTTATAAATTTTCTATCAAATAAAGAGTTGCAGTATTGGTTAATTACCAATACTGCAACTCTCTTTATCTCTAGCTTTAACTCTCTTTTTATACTACTGGTCAGAAAGGCTAGAATAAATATCACCTCTAGACACAGTACAAGCGTGAATCAGGATCGTATGTGTGTTGTCAGTAACGGTACACTAATGTGATTAGTAAACAGACACCCCGATGAGTGAAGGACGGTCGTAGAACTCTGTATTAGGGGAGACACCGTATGAGGGGTACGTTAGAGGTTGATGACCTATTTGTAAATAATATAATTGGTACAAAAATAACACGTAGCATTTGCATTGACGGATGAACATGGATTTAATAATAAATTAAATATATAAATCTATATTTCAAATGAATAATTAAAACATACAAAACAGATTTCGACACGGGTTATGAACTTTAACGGTGTATGGACATAGGTAATGGGATTGTCAAGGTTGTTTGTCACGCTTTAAACACATTAAATGTGACTACTGTTAAAATAAAACATTTTAAAACGAGACTATCCTATTCAACTAAATTTAAATTAAACATGTTTTTTTTTAACTAGCTGCTTCACACGGTCTTAACGTGATATTAGATAGTCTAAACCTCCCTCAATAATCATCATATAAATTATCTAATGTGGAAAGTATTTTTTTAAATCGGATTAGTAGATTTTGAGATTAATGTTCAACCAAACGAACTCTTCAGCTTTATGTAATAGAATAGTTGTAGATTAAATTACAATGAAGTAGAGCTCTTAGATCGTACACGTTACAAAGTTGACTGCGACAATGTATTACCATTTATGGTATTAAAGCAAGTCGTTGTACCTATTACGGATTACAAATAGGCTTAGCATTTTGTGTAACGATATTGATCGGATAGATAAAATTACGGTCAACGTGACAGTGATAGCAATAATATTAACTACTTATGTAATCCACGATCATTACAACATTTTAACCGATCTACGGATTTGCGCTCGATGTGGTCAGGGTCAGCAGCGTGTTTGGTAAAGTTGTCTAACTGTTCCACTTCGTTCACCATCGTTCGTACAATTGAACTAACAAGTCGTTTTGCACGATTCTGACATTTAGTGGCAGCTTTAGTAGTGAAACGTTATTTAGTGTTTCTGATTTTCCGCCCACCAACACCCTCACAGGTGCTAGGAAATAACATGATTCCTGTATCGCTTTAACTAGATCAGACTTCGCAGCGGTTAACATTGCTATACCATCGTTGATTAATTATTATTGTTGTTAATAGTAGAACACTAAATTAATATTATTGGTTATGTAAATTTTATATCTTAAATTACTTCATTTGAATGTATAATCAGTTAATTTTAAAAATATGGCAAACAGATAATGTCCGAAACTAATTACTTAATAATCAGAAACATTAAAACAAGCCGATGTTCATCGTAGTCACGTAACTAACATTTTGCACGTCACAAGTCATTCATACAAAGCCAAGTGTAACCTTAGCTCTAGTGCTAGTACGTACGGGCTACGTAAGATAATAAATACGAAACCACCCCTCGTGACCGCACAAGGTCGCTCGAGGGAAAGGTCGTGCGTCGAACTTTCTAGTCGTTTACGGGTGCTGAATGGATAAATGATGACGTGCAGACTATTGACATGGGTCAATAACCGGGTATAAAGGTGTTCGAATTATTGTATCAAATATTAAATAAAGTTTATAATGCTTTTGAATAGAGATTCATTACTGCTTTATTTAGATATTGCATTGTTTATTTTTGCATAGATATTAATATTTTAGACAAAAGTATTTACAATTTTAAATGACTTATATTTCGTAGGTCCGTATTTCACTGATATTTTAGAAGAACGAAACGTCGTAAAGATATTGTAATTCATTATCAAATTTAAGAAGATTCCTATAAGTTCAGCTGTAATAAGTCGACTAATTTCTAAGTAGCATGCGTTCTGAAATAACAGTTGCAAAAACATCGGTGCCTTACCGATAACATTACGGATAATTTCCGCCAATATTGTTTATCTCAATTTTCCAACAACGGTATCAAACATCCGCCGATGATTCAGTGGATGCAGGCGTTTAGAATAATGTATGTTATAATTAAACGTTTAGTCATTTAAAGATATCGTAGTTGCCTCGTTAAACTTTTTCCCATCA
Source organism: Vanessa atalanta (assembly GCF_905147765.1). Lineage (NCBI taxonomy): Eukaryota > Metazoa > Arthropoda > Insecta > Lepidoptera > Nymphalidae > Vanessa > Vanessa atalanta. The sequence goes on from NC_061871.1 coordinate 8,608,017, forward strand.
TTCTTATCTAAGTTACCGGGTTCTATTATCAGTTAGGGTCAGTATGAACTATGTATTGTTAATTATATATAGCATTTAAAATTTTACTTATTGCTATCTTGGTATTTGAGTTAGTGAATATTTCTATCAAGCGTATTTTTTTTGAAGTGAGTTATGATAAAAAAGTGATGTTGATCATGAATGCAATATTATCTATATTGCATTCATGATCAACGTGTTGATGTATGTTTACTATGTGCTTGGTAATTTTTATTTTGTTCTTAGTATTTAACAGAACGATCCTTATAAGTTCTTATCGTGCATCGGAGAGTTATCGTGCAAGTCAAATCGATAAACCTGTTTATTATCATAAATAATAATCGTTTAATCTTCTCAGAACGTTAATTTCAGATTTTGATCGAACTGACAAACAAATTTCGGCGAAATGACCGGAATTGGAAGATAGACAAAAGAAAGATGATACGAAGGTTGATATGCAAGCTCATTGAAACTTTTTTGTAATCTTATTTAACTGGTAACTGACACTCTTTGGTAACAATAGTCGACCTTCTCACGCCAAACTTCATTCACAACATTCTTTAAATATCGAGTTACAATTTGTTTTATTTAATTGATACGCGCGCAGGTTTACAGTCATATATATGAAATGTATTCTTCTAATCGACTGATTAATAAATAATCAAGGCACAGGTTAGTCATCAAACCAGACTTAAATTCGGATCCTAGTTTCTTAATGCATATTTCAATAAGTATCTCGAATATAGAAGTTTGCGAAATTTTGATATATCGCGCAAAAACATCTTTTTTTTACTATGGTAGTTGCTAGTAAACAAAAAAAAATAGTTACAAAAATATATAATAAATAATTTACAAAGAATCATCTGTTTATTATATGTACTGAGAAGATAATCCCAACGAATTATAACAAAGGTTATCGTGCACTTGCAGCGTATTAACACAATAATTTAGTTTTAGTGTCCATCTTAAAAGATGTTTGTTTAATGATACTCTATAGACCATTTAGTAAGCAGATACGAGAAAATCAAATACAATAATTAAGGCGAAGACACACCGAGAAGATAGTAGTAAATAGCGGCGGTGTCTCAACAGGTTGTTAATATCCATGTTACATTATTAGTGGGCAGTTAAATGGCTTAACTGTTTGTGCCGGGAACATTTCGCGAGCGGTTGCTAAATGCGACGCTAAACGCGTTATTTATGTGATTCCGCATTGCGGCCGGTATGGCGAGGACTTTACGTTCGTTTTATGGCCTCCGGTCACTGTTAAACTATTGAGCTTTGGAAACTTTTCGGGTTGTTCTCCGTACTTGCGTTTGATGACGCGTAATTTAACATTTCATATCTCATTAAAGAGAGTGAGTAACATGATGGTATTATTGTTTTTATATATAGTTAAAACAAATAATACGTTAACCTACTTAATACTTATATACTGATTACTTATTACTTCTGGCCGCTTGCCAAAAATAATAACGAAAGAAGTACGTATTAAGCTAATTCTACAATTTAATGTTAAATATAACAATTTAGTGCAAATTCATATTGTAAACAGTGTGAATAAACTTGGCTTTAATTTTACGATCGTAGCAAGCTGTAAATCTGCAGGATCAGCAACATTTCGTGGTACAATTTTATCGTCGGCAGTGCTGTATGTTAACACAGTCGTTTGCGTGTATTCGCGCCGTATGTCTTTCTAATACGACGAGTGAGTGCGACTTGTATTTGAGGTTTATTTATTTAGATAGCTAACAAACATTGCAACCATTTTTATAGCTATTACATTAATAAATTTTAGTTGAGCGGCTCTCTTCCTTATGATTGCAAAATTAAATTATATTTTTTTATTGTGTATTTTAATTTTTAGGATGATGTCATTGCTTTTTACTGCGCTGAGATCACGGATATTAATAACGTATAACTCGCTGCAATAAAATTGTATATAATTTGTATTATCAGCGCGCTCATACGAACGGAACAGGACAACAACCTTACGCAGTCGACTCTGAAATAATAACGTAATGTTTGCAAAAACGCACAGATATTCCGAAACTTTTTCGTCGTATTTGCATTGCTATTTATTAATTATGACGTTTAACGATATTAATCTTTAAATTAAAATATTTCGTAGAGTTAAAAGTGGAAAAATTGTAAGTCTAGTATTAAATATTTAGTCACAGCTGATGATGAATGAACACAATATGTTCAGAAGGATAAAAACTAAGCAATTCATTATAATATAGGAGATCATCCGATCGTTAAGATTGAATCATCATGGTTTGACGTATGTATCTACTATGTAGGAGATGAATGTCTTGTGCCAGCTTTAATTAAAGCATCCGAGAATTTATCACGTGAATAAATCGTTTGTTATTGAAGAAGAGATTAGGATAAACTTGATTGGAATTTGAGTGTAAAATATCAGTTAAAGAAAAATACAATGTTTAATTTAATTGTTCGTTGAGTTACTTCGTAAATTGAATGAATATTACAATTTTTTACTTGCTGGTAGGGCTTTGTGCAAGCCCGTCTGGGTAGGTACCACCCACTTATAAGATATTCTACCGCCAAACAGTACTCAGTATTGTTGTGTTCCGGTTTGAAGGGTGAGTGAGCCAATGTAACTACAGGCACATGGGACGTAACATCTTAGTTCCCGAGGTTGGGGGCGCATTGGTGATGTAAGGAATGGTTAATATTCCTTACAGCGCCATTGTCTACGGGCGGTAGTGACCACTTACCATCAGGTGACCTATTAGCTCTTCCGCCTACTATAAAAATATACTTTATAATACAATTGAAACTAACTGGATGGTTCATCTAGTACTGTTTTAACGAGTGATTATTGCTAAGCTAATATTATACTTAATTTTATTTAGAATAACTACATGGCGTGTTTATAATGTTTTAGCTACTTATTTCTATTAAATTATAATGGGTTCGAAACACAACTACAGAACTTGAGAGAGCGATAGTACTTTACAATATTAAATTACAAATACGTAGTGGATGTATTAGCAGTAATTACAATTGGCCAAGACTAAAACTCCAACTGCTAAGCTAAAAAAAACAACAAATGTCCATATGATAAAATATTGGTAATACTTTATTTGTTTGAGACGACCCAAGAAACGATGGGTGGATTGTGTGAAAGACGATACGGTTAGAAAGAATGTTACTTGTGAGATGACGTCCGACAGAGAAGTATGGAAGAAGATGACATACTGCGCCGACACCAAGTAAAATTGGGACAAGGGCAGGAGGATGATGACTTTATTTGTTATATGTAACTTAAAAGTTTTCATAATAATCTATACTGAGTCAAAAATTAAAATCAAAATATTCTTTATTCAATCAAGTAGGCTCAGAAAAGCACCATCGAATCGTCATGGTACCGTGTTGAATTAAATGTAAAGGTACCACCAGTTCGGAAAGTAGATTCTACTGAGAAGACCCGGCAAGAAATTCAGTAGTTACTCTTTTCCATAATTTTAATTTCAGCGTATGTCAGAAAAGAACGATTAATTTTTTATATATCGTGCCTGAAATAAATACTAAGTTTAAATAATACTTATACAGCTGTAGAGTTCTTAACGGTGACTCCACGTACAATTAATCCCTAGGAACATTTCATACGCCTACCACGTGACTACGGAAATCGTTAGAATAGTGGTCCGATTCATTCATCAGATTGTATCAGTTTCCGCAAAGTAACTGCTTTAGATCGTGTGATAGAGATTAATTGTCTCGATCACTTAAGTGTTCTTTTAATTTACCTTATGCAATTTAAAAATGATTTACAGTGTTGGTACAATTTCTAAAAGATTTCTATTAACATTAAGTAGATCTTCGACGATATATTTTTTGCTGGTTTTGTTCATATTCATAGGTATGTCATATATTCATTTACGAAGGCTATGTATAGGACATTGGGAACTTTAATCATAAAAATCTTGAACTATCTAACACTATCTAATACATTAAAATCAAACACAGTTTTACTTTACTTTTATTATTTGATGTTTTATACAAAATACGTAATTGTTTTTCTATATCTAACCATATTAAGCTAAGATATGCTGAATTACTATTTACAGAAAATAAACGCAATATAGGTACATATATTGGTATAAAATCATAAATAAACAAACGATTTACACGTTAGATTCCATGCAACATTTCTAAATAAATTGAACTCAACTTATTATATAGATATTATATATTATAAAATGTTGAATACAGAAGGACGTCTAGTTTACGCAACAATAAGTATTGTCTGTGGCACCATATTACTCATGTTGCTCTACATTTGCAATGACCAATAAAATGCAACCTAGTATTATGTCTAAATGCAACATTCACACCGACAAAGGACTCGGGCGATCATGAGGTGTGTTTTTGAAATTGTTGCTCAAACATACAAATCAGTAACATTATGTTTTGATCATATCTTTATGATTTTTGAGTATTTAAAGTGTCTAGAATGTAAGTATAACATTGTGTATTAACATTCTAGGCGAATGTAAACTTCGTAGCATTGAAACAAGGTTGCCTACATGCGTTTAATAGATTATATATTCGGACTGGCAAATGGATAACCTGAAATATTGTCAAATCCTTATATCGCCCGCCACCAATCTTGTGAACTAAGAAGTTATGTCCTTTGTGCCTGTAATTACACTGGCTCAAAGCAGAACATAGTACTACTAAGTAATGCTACTACTTAGCGGTTAAATATGACGTAATGAGCCGGGCTTGAACAAGGCCGCATCAGTATCAAGAAATTCGCATAAGAACTTTACAATCTCTGCTTCATTAATTTAGTAATTCCTCACTATTTCACCGCGGATACAACAAAGATCTTGAAGTTCTTTAACTCATTGTAATTGGTATTTTGTTTAAAACGGATACACAGTTTTATTACACATAGTAGAAGTTATTTATAAAATACAATAGTATTATATTATTTCTGATGTATAAAATTATAAATTAGTTACTTTGTGAAATGCATAATATTTTAAGGTGTCACAACTTGCTTTGTTATTGTGACATAGGCCTACAAAGATATATTATTATTACTCGACCTATAAGGTCGGATTCTAATACGTACTACTAGATAGTACATACCCTCGTGGTGTCCATTCGCTGTTTATTATTTGGGTATGTTCCAGTCAAGGCTTAATAATGTGTTGAATACTTTTTAAACTCTGTTACATAATCGATTTGAAAGATTTATTTTGTACGAAAGTTAATGTTAGTGCAAAGGAACATAACATTGCAAATCCCGTAGTGATACATAATTCCACATATAGCAGAGAATGTGCCTCATATACTGTAAATATTATTAACCCGGTTAAATAAACCTCAACATTATATTGTTTACAAAATGTAAGATTAGATTAAATTAATTGAAAAGAAATTTGTTGTTACAACTACATGAAACTGTCTGCATTTTTATTTGTATGATATAAGCGGATGTGCAAAGTAGCCACCTGGTGGTAAGCGGTCACCACCGCCCATAGACAATGGTGCTGTAAAAAATATTAATCATTCCTTAAATCACCAATGCGCTACCAACCTTGGAAACGAAGTTAGGTTCCTTGGGCCTGTAGTTAAACTGACTCACTCACCCTTCAAGCCGGAACACAACAATACTGAGTATTGCTGTTTGGCGGTAAAATATCTGATAATCGAGTGGTACCTACCTAAACGAGCTTGCATAAAGCCCTGCCACCAAGAAAAGTATGCATGAAAGGTATATTTAAAATTTTCTACCTGTACACATATTACGTTTAAGCTATTAGACGGACTTAAAAAAATCTAAGACATCCTATACATATTCCGTACCGTGTACCAGATTAGTATAAACCTTAGGTGATAATAGATAAGACTTCAATCATCTCATCACATCGACTCTCACGACATAATAATGTTATTTAATCTATACTGTTTACAGACTGTACTGTTATTAGAAATATGTCGTTAGGTATGTCGCAAGTAATCTATATAATTTTAATATTAAACTAAAATACCCGCAGGCACGTGAAATATGGGAGTTTTCCTGGAGCTATCAATCAAAATAATAGAGGCAATTTACATTTGACACGCAACGACGCATTGCTTTGATGTTAAGTGGACGCTATTTTGCAATGAAGCCCGTAATAACTGGCGGCGCGTGCGCAGATTGACAGCAGGTAGCCTTCGTTGTATGATACCTAGTATTTACTATGCAAAATATCATAGGTCAAATGTTGTACAAGAGTTAATTAGTGCTTGATGATTTCTTGCGAAATTTATTTTATTATGCTCGCAATTTCGTTTGCAAAATTATATTGCTATATTGCACATGCCTACGGGTATTAAGTTCGATATTTCAGTAAATTGCTACATTTCTCACAATTTAAAATACACTCAAGCCGAGTGACTTCCCGTAAACGTCCCACAGTTATACAAAGGCATCCCCAATTATAGCGACGGACATGGAGCTCAATCCTCCAAGTTGCTTTGCTGTATAATTAGATGAATTAGTGTATATACCTACATGCAGTCTATCTTAGGACGTTTTACTTCAAATTCCAGAAACAATTTAATTAGTAAACAAGTTGGCGATTCCGGATTATTGCCTAAAGAGTCGTTAAAGATCAGCGTATTTTACCCAATGGGTCATGCCGGGTCGTAAATATAGATTTATCATGACTTTATTGTGAAAAATTGTCAATGCGTTTTTATTGATAGAGGTCATTATAAAATGTCACTGTGCCTAATTATTTCTTCACATGGACTTTGTATTTTGAAGTATACGTCGTATACATATATTGAGGACTAAAATATGATCTATGTACTTAAAAGTAACAGCTTGTAAACTAACTAAGTAAATTGGAGGTTTGGACTTCGGACCTTTCTCCATTACACTGGTCTGAGATGTCAATGCGGGTTAGTAGATATACATAAATTTTCGCTACTGAGCACAAAAACAAATTATGCACATGAAACCTTAGTTCTTACCCGGGTACCTGCAACTCTCGGTTATGATTCGGGTGTTCTATATACAGGTTAATGCATATTATATGCTTTTATTTTACTCTGCTATGTTTCCGACAAAATAATATATCGAGACGATCCCTATAGGCCCGTGGATGTTGCAAGAGCCGATTAAATTAAGCGCACCCGTCAATATTTTCATCACTTGCGTATAAATCTGGGGTGGCTGGAAATCAAAAGAATCTTCAACGACGGCAGATAAGTTATTGGCTCTGAAATTCAATACAAGTCCTTTTTTTTCTTTCAGGACCTGTACGCGAAGATGCCGAATTAATGGGTGAAGAGTAAATTATCTTTAAAATATTTTAATTCATTCTAACTAAAGTTTGTGAATTAGTATCTGATATGTATATTTGATAGACCGAACGATATTTTCGCCGATTCTCATTCGCCGTTTCACTTCGCTTTACTATTTATAATTTTTCCCAAAAACAAATAAATCTTAGAACGTTTCTTTAATCTAATGGTTAGTTAAGGTTAAAAACGAATGAGGCGGTCTACAAGGAACATAAATAGATTTCCTCATACACCATTAACGAATTTCTAAGAACGGAGGCAGTCGCGTAAAAGGAGTTCAAATTAACCGTCAAAGAAATCGTTTTTATTGTACTTGGAAAGCTATAATGAAATAACTTTTCCGTCCAAAACGCGATTAACGTCAGATACCAAGATAAATTACATTAGACAAACTTTTCCTTAGGCAAAGCTTTTGTCACTCTTAATTTTAAGTAAAGTAACAATTGTAAATGTTGTTTACGACCCTGATGGTCTTTATATCCTTCCCTCTAGAAGAAAAAGGAGTTAATTCCGCCTTGTTGCGCGATCGCAGTTTTGTTGAAATAAATGTATGAAAATTCCTCCAGATACATGCAAGTTTCAAAACGATATTGTCAAACAAGAAGAGAAGAGGCAAATCGTAAACATACTTCAGTTTAGCATACGAAAAACTCAGTGGTACTCGCTTGGTTTTGGATTTTTGATAAAAAAGTAAAAAAATATCCATTCGTGCTATCTTCTGTGGTGATAGTACTTATCAAATCAAATATATTTTATTGAAGTTAACTTTGTAAAGTTACATTAAAAAAAAACACTTTTTTGTAAATTCTACCAAAGTTTTGGAATTCAGCCTGTAGCGAGAAGGGTGAGGAACTCGCGTTGTTGCTGTTTTAAAATAAATCATATATAAAATTTGGATATTATTCACAATTATATCATACTATACCAGGATCCTTTACGCAAGTGCCGACAACGTCTATATTAGAAAAGTTTAAACTCAATTAGTTGAATGATGCACTAACACACATCATTTATGCAAACAAAAACAAGCAATAATTTTATATTATATTGTATATATAATCAGTATTCATTTATATATAAATATATTATAAAATGAATGTATGTTTAATGTTGCTTATTCTACAAAGTTGCTTATTCATTGGGTTGTTTTATTTTCCAAAAATATTATTTAACAAATTTTCTTTGTTAAATATTTTTTATTAATATGCGAATGTAAAATTAACGCCTTTCTCTTTTTATTTTTAGTTATAAAATAAAAATAATTTAAATTTTATTTATAAACTCATATAAAGGAGTTATGGTCTGAAAACATTCAGACAAATTGTGTCAGCTCTCGAATTTGAGAATTCCGTAGAATGCGAAATATTAAACTGGTATAGTGGCTCATGTAACGTGTGTCTACAATTTTTTAATTATACAATCTTTCGCCTTTTTTATTTTTAAAACAGAATCAAAATAAAAGAATAAATGACGACACATTTGACTGAAACTTGAAATATTTCAAAGTAAAAAATTTTAAGTAAAGAAATATTTTAAGTAAAGTGGATTTTACTTTCTACGCGTACAGGTAAGTACTGACATATATTTCAATTGACAATCGTAAGACAAAAAGTATACATATTTTCATAATTGCATATTACAGGTTAAGAATTATATAAGCGATAATAGAAAGATATATTGGTCATGACGAAATAAGGGTTATGACTGCGAAACCCTAAAAATGATAAATATCTTTATCTTTCTAAGATAAAGCGGAGTTTAGTACATTGCAACAGTTACACCGACCCAGATTTGAGCTGCGATAGTGTGGATACGCTCTTACTTTCGTAAGCTCGGAGCGAGACCTTGTACAGGTGTTACTGGCAAATAAAATCCAGTGTTTTTTTTTTTAAATTTATTTTTACAAAAATCCCTAATTTACAATCAAACTATAATTGCTGAACATATTAGTAGAAAAATAGTTGAATATTCAGTTAGCATTTGGCAATAAATTCATTATTATTTTTTTGTACCTTGTATATATTATAGTATATATTATATTCTTTTAAATCTTAAAAGCGTTAATAAATATATATTACTATTATCTTTAAATTCGAACACAGCGGTCAAGTGCGTCAGCAGGTAGATTCGCACTCTCTAACCCTCACTCTTATAGTCCTGGAACGATAGAGTTACCATGGGAGAGAATAATAACACTTCAGTGTCACCGCAGCTTTGTTATTTTCACTACTAATTATTATTGTTATGTAATTCATAATAGCTAATAAGGATAAAAATAATTTTATACAAATGTATACATTCGATATTCACGTAATAAGAAAATTTTAATTTGAAACCTTTGTAATTTTAATTGGACAATTCATTTAAGGTTACTAGGTGAAGTAGACAGTTTGGAAATAATTATTTTAGAGAAAGATATACTTATGTATAAACCAATTTACCGTGATTAGAAAATGTAGCGGCTTCGTAAATTGAACGACGTTCAAAATATTCGTGTTATAGAAAGCATATTGCAGTAATTATGTATTATACATAATTGAAACTGGTCTAGGATTAAATTGTGAGTAATAAATGCGTACGTAACGCTGTGCGTATTGCGTTACTTGGCGTAATCTAAGTTTGTAGATGATTGCAGGATTTTATTTAAATAACAAGTAATTGCTATAATTATTATGTACAATTTTTTAGATGTTATTACTTAATAATTTTATCGTATTTTCTTAACTTTTAATCTTGACAGTTTTTGCTTTTCTGATGAAAATTGCTCTATATTTTATAGTAGGTAGTAAAACATCCTCTACTTAGTAAATAAACTCATTAAGGTGCGTTATTGTCCAAATATTTTAGGTTAAGTTTTATGAAAAAAATGTGAATTGTAAATAGATTTTATTTGATAAATAATATGTTTATGTCAAACTCAAATAGTGTATGTTATTATTAATTATTAAATATCTAAAAAAAAATTAAACTATAAAAGCAAACAATTTGAACATTGCAAGCTCCACTCATTTGATATAAACCAACCACCTAGCGCCATCTAGCGGATGCGTTTGACATTACTGCAATACATATACGCTGGTGCTACCATCTTGTGGATATTATCGACATCAAGGGAGTAGTATTAATTAAACTCGAATGTAAACGTCAGATGGCGTTGCAAAGCAATTCGAAATATAAGCTTAAAATAAGGTTTCTGCGAATAAACAAAATAAAGTACAAAGAAATATTACATACTGATTTTGAGCGACATAAATATTATTTTATTCTATTGATTGCAAAAAGTAAATAAGGTCCAGGGCATTTTATACATATGGAATAAAAACAATTTAAAAATATTACATGATTAATATACAAATTATGGAAAAATATTATAAAAAGTAACGCCCGAACAGGGACTTGAACCCTGGACCCTTGGATTAAAAGTCCAATGCTCTACCGACTGAGCTATCCGGGCCGATGAGATTTAGGACATAAAGTTTGAACCTATTGTACAACCACTAAGGTCACTTATTAGTTACCTATTAGTATCTCGAAGGTTTATTACAAATATGTGGTAATTTGTTCATAAACATATTCGCATTTACAGAAAAATGAACTTTTTTTTTTTAATGTGATATTACTGTGCGATATGTGTGCCTCACTCTGATATTATATTTTTTATTATATTCACAATTTGTAATGTCATTGTATACTTTTAAATTATATAAAATATAATTTCGTGGTATAAAATATGATTACAATATTTTTATTGTACGACTTTGCGGAGCGCCATCTAACGGCATAAGTATGTTGTAATATCGCTACTCGACGATAGATGGCGCTACACGAGAATAAAAAATTTAGCATTAAAACAAATTGCCGTTAATATTATGTTGAAATAGTAAACAGACTGATTAAATAGAACAACTATTAAGATGCAAACGATAAACACAACACTTAGAAGGAGATAGGAGGAGAGTATGTAATGATTTTTCTGATGATATAAGTAATGGTAGCCTTGCCATGAACCATGTAGAACTTCAAACCCTGAGGATGGTCTGCCGCTGTCCTTGACTTCTTGGCGGGAACATCGCTAAAATACTCGTAAAACCTTTCAAAATAATAACATCTCTTACGAAAAATAAATGCGTACTAAATGTATTATTTTGAATGACATTTTGAACGAAATAGAAATAGTAGAAAACAATAATTAGGACCATTTCATTAATATTTAAATTGTACTAAAAAATAGTTTTAGGATAAAAATATACTATTTACATTTGATTATAAAATAGGAACATCGATTTCAGGAAATTACTTATATATATATATTATTTGAGTGATGTTAGTCAATAAATTTGTTTTGTTATAAATTGTCGCGTACTGACGAATCCGGATATAAAATTTAACTTCTTATTTACAAAACAGACAAGCTTTTTGGTTCAAAATTTCATAAGGTCTCATAGCTACTTTAGTTCATGATTTAGCAGAAAGAAGAATGTATGTAATTGTTTCATGACAGTAATACAACAATAGATACATACACTATTCTCATCAATAAATGAGCTGAATGTAAAGCTTAAGAATGAATCACACTTAAAATTATATCTGAGTCAAAGATAACAAATAAGTACGTTTGAAAAAAAAAAATTACTGTTGATTTTTACGATGTGCTTATATTAATAAAAAAATATTTAACGATGTCGTGTATTACTTATGACATCACAGCGACCTATGAGATCCAAATAACAATGCTTGTGCCATTTGCCAAATAACGAATTAAAAAAAAAAAAACAGTAACTCCCTATCGATTAATCGATTCATCATCGATTATGATAAAGCGGATTCGTCAATAGGCGTTATACGTAGTAGGACTCACTGTGTGCGTCGAAGACTGTCATCGTACCTGTAACAGACACAAGGTTGTTCGGTTAGTTATTAGTGTATGTTTAATACATTTTATTTAGCGTCACATTGCGTTGTTATGCTCTAGGTACTAATGTACTGGGACTGTTTGTTGATCGTTAACGTTGTTTAAGAACAAAAAAATGTGACTTTGACTTGATATTGTAAACATGGAAAGTGACTTATACCCTTAATAGTATTTTTTTCATAGAGTCATAACCGCAAAAATTAATTAAGACGCAATAATAACAGGATTATATTTATAATAATCTAATGTATAAAAAAGTAATTATAGTATTGTAATTATATTATTTTAATAAATACATTATTTATTCCAATATATATTAAAAAATGATAGAGCGTTTATATTTTTGGTATATAATGTGCCACTAAAAAAAACGTTATATTGCAATTTCGAGGTTGAATTCTACATCATTATTTAATTTAGTAAGGTAGTAAGTTCCTATAAGATATATATCACAACACAACAATTATCTTTATTTTATTATTTCCTATTAAACAACGCAAATACCTTAATAAATATATTTTATGATTAGGCCACAAATTTTCTTGAAAATATTTATTAAATAATCTATAAATATGATAAGTATTTGATAATTAAAAAAAAAACGAAATACGAATAATACAAACGTAATTTGCCTCTAATACTATTACTTAAATATTAACCGTCAAAACGTAATAAATTGTAAATGACATTGGCGAGCCGTTGCTTTTGATATTTTTTAGTTTATATAAAAGTCGATGTTAACCTTTTAACTTTAGCCGAAATAACTATTTATGGACGAAAGGTCGGCCTTAATAGATTTACCACATTCATCAGTTTCCCACAAATCCCTATAATCAATGTCAGACTGAAACCTAAAAGCTGAACTTAATTAAATTATTATGAATCGCTTGAGGTAGACGGAGACATTCCGTGCAATGGGCGAACGTAATATTTTCCAGACAATTATAGCGTAAGGAAGACATTTTTTTTATAAAAAAAATACTGGAAATAAAAGCACGAAGCATTTAAAGTACAATAAAGTAGTTGGGTAGATCTACAAAGAAATCTTAAATATTCTGATTATATTATAAAATGAAAGCTAAGTCGTTTTCCTGCAAGGCTCAAAAGCGGAAGTTATAATAAGTCTGCTGTAATGTTAACAACATAATCATTCATCTCTCTCACGATAAAATATTTGTATGTATGTTTGAATAAGCTATAAAATGTAACCGGTAATTACATAAAATTTAATTATAAAATGCGAATCCGTCAATATGTTAGGTAGTTTATAATTCTAAGACCTAATTGAAGGTTCTAATAAATTTACTATTCAGTTAAAGATTATTATAACTTCAGTGATAGAATAAATTATAAAATATTGTAAGTACCTTTTTAACAGTTCTCCGATTATGAAATTAAAAAAAAAGAATATGGCGAAATATGTAGCTAATTAAACAATCTCGTATTCGTTATGCAAACCACTCTTACAATGAATTTTCGGAAAATAACGGTAAGCGATAAATTTATACACCACTAAATGACACATTAGTGCGTGCCAGCCTTCGAAATTTCGAAATCATTAAGTACTCAATTATTTCCTTTTTTTTTAATCAGTGTTAGCCAAAATTTATATATAATTCGTGAAAATTGTAATTCGTAATGAGAACCAAAGTGAAGTAAAATTTTATTAGAATTTACATTTTATATAATAACACTTAGCTGATGCCCGAAGGCGTTATAATGCTTCTTTTAGTATTTCTGCACACACCTATTTAATTGACAGTGGGTGGTGAACAAATAGCGTTATTTTTTATATTCATATATGAGACATAGTTAACAGTTTTAGATGTTAAAATATAACTTGAAAAAGTAAAAATCAGTGTAGTAAATGGAACAATTCGCTGAATATAAGAGTAGCACTTGAAAGAAAAATACTCGAAGCTATAAAAATCAGCTCTACCAAGAAATAATGCAGTATGGAAAGGTGTTATTTTTAATTTAAAAAAAAATAATTATAACAGGAGATTTTTATGTAAACCATCAGGTACAATATCATACAATAGACAGATGCATACTTCACTAACAATAATTGCAAATTATTTTTATTTAGCAGAAAAATAGCTGTTGGTACCAACCGACTGGATTGCAGAAAGTAACATATATATCAGCAGATATTTAATCAAATAAAACTTGAATTGTTAATAACCGGCAAAGATAAAAAATGCAATAACTAACGCGGATAACTTACAGACGAGAAAAGAAATAAAACTAAAACATTTTATAAAACGAATTAAATTATGTTGAATACAATTACATTAAAATGTATTTATATACCAATTTAATTTGAAACGTGATACTTTAATATCTAGTACCTTACATTAAAAAAAACTATTACAACATATCATTAATATTGTAATAGGTGTATAGTTCATGAAGTATGTTTTAATAGTATCAACCCTAAAAAAAGAATAATTATAACTTAAGATGACGAGAGAAAGAAAGAGAGAAAGAATATAAGAAAGCAGATAAAAAATTGGACTACAAAACCATATACATATATAATGAGGTGTTAGGTTAATGTGACGTCCCACATCCTGTCCGTTTTAAAGTTTACCTAAAATATATCTCGACACACATTTCATTATCTATAAAGTTGCCCATAACGAGATTTAGGTAGGTCAATATAACAAAAGATTTTTACGTGACTAGCGACTCAATATAGTTACGACGGATATCCACGCAAGCCGCAGTGCGAAACAAAGCGACACAACCTGATTAACTTTATAACGACTGAAATAATATTCAATTGCGCAAATAACATACTTCATATAACTGATCGTGTTCCTCTGAGCGGCTTGGTTAAAGATTACACATGAGTTATTCTGAAAAACACTGAATTCTCGTGTTCCGTTTGCAAAGTGTAAGTGAGTCAGAAATAAAACAGAACTAAGGGAAATAACTGTTAGATTGAATGGTTGGCAGCTCACATTTCCTACATCTAAGTCATCAGAGAAAATAAACTTGCGTAGTACTGATTGAAAATGTTCTTAAATTCCATTAAGTTAAAATAGTCTTACAATGGTGACACTGTAATATACGTCAATCTAAGAACACGATCTGGCGTTGAAAATATTCCTTTATCGCACGTTGTGTTGTATTGCGGTAGAAAGTCGTCATTACCGGACAACGCCTAGCTACTAGACCAAACCAGACGACCAGGCACGATTTTAGTCGGTCATTTCAGTAAATATCTGTCTGAGACTAATCAATACGCTTTTAGGCGACCAAACATTTGTATTGTATTATATTCGCAGACAACTAAACACGTAATATAAGTAGCGTTTATTTGAATATGTCGAATGGTTCAGAAATACTCGTAAAATGGAAATGATTTATGATTTATTACTATTGACGTAATGTTTAAGACATACAAAGTAGGAAACTATTACTTTTTATATGTGATTCAAATCAAAAACCACATAATATTTTGTTTCACAATTATTCCAAAAGTTTTATATAAGCGAGTAATTATTTTGTATTATTTATTACGTATTAACTATGTACTTCGACATAAAAAGAAGTAGATTCAACTTTCAAAAAAATATATATTATCAAAAAAATATATGAAAATATTGTGTTTATGTCAATGTTACGTAACTACAACATGTTTAACCTTGTAAAGAAAGTGGTCACCAACTTTAATAAGCTTACGAGCGGTGGTACGCATATGCAGTGTAAGAAATATTAATTACTAGCGACCCGCCCCGGCTTCGCACGGGTACAGTGCTGATACTAAAACAGACAGAATACAGAATGTCTTTATAAACAACCCTCACAGCTTTTTTGTCATTAGACAATACAAACCGCTATGTCCCTGCATTTTAAATCTGTAATATCTTAGAAAATATTATTTTAAATTACATGCGATAAAGGGCCACACTGATCCATATTAAATGCACAATTTATTTAAGGTAGTTAATTGGATAAGAATTAAAGCCATTATTTCTCGTAAATAGTACAGGATAAAATTGGTTATTGTGGGTTATCCCTAAGAGGTAGACATATACCATCGTGGACTTTTTAGTAGTTTAGTAGACCTTAAGGTGTACAATACTGTCGTATATTATTTTGATCTATCTCGTAGGGTAACGCCAGCGTTTGCAATGTAAGCGCAAAAAATGTGTTTATTTACGACATCACATTAAAAACCTCTAAAATTATCAGTGTTTTTCTACTATATTATTACCTTACTCTTGAAACACTAACTATTAAAAAAAACGCAACAAAATCTGTTGCGATGTTTTAAAGATCACAGTAGACCGTTTTTTTTATACTATGTAGTGATTCCTTACACTACATATATCCTTTGTGCCTGAAATTGCACTAGCTCAGATGTGATTAAAAATTGGAACTCAGCAGTACTAAGTATATGAGTTGGGCGATAGAATAACTGACAAGCGCGTAGTACCCGTCCAGACGGACATGCGCACAACAGAACCAGCGATAAAAAGGTTAGATGAAACTGGATTTTGGAATCATAAATAGTAAATATGTTCGTTTCCGGTTTCATTACGAATTTATTTAATCAACATCTATTTATTTATCTACTAAAGGGTATTTCAATTAGATTTAAATTTTACAACATTAAAACTTACAATTCAAAGATTTTGATTTTAAAAATAATTAAAATTAAACTCAATTTCTTTCAAAGAAGCTTTAATACGACTTACTGGATGTAGAAAATACCGAGCAGACTCGATAAAAACTCTATAATTACTCGTCAAATTAGTAGCTTTCATGAATACCAGCGTAAACTATTTACTAAACCTTATAGTTTTATAAATATTTTAAAACAATATCATATAAATAACTGTATGAAGTCTTATTGATCGAATAATTCCTCTATATTCTTAGGTATAATTTCACCGAATATCAAGGCGATCGGATAATTTAGAATGTATTACATAAATGCTCGACAAGGTCGTATTAAAATTTAGCGTAGAAAAGAGGATTGCTCGGCAGACGACTTGAAATGGACGCTATACAAAAAATTGTTTATGTACTTACTTTTAAAATCCTGTTATAGAATAATTAGCAACTTAGATTCTAATTAGAGTAAGAGCGGTAACGGTATGCCTAGATGTATATAAACTTTGAAAACACCTTTAATATAATAATTCTAGATAAATAGATTCAGTGAAAGAAATGTGTTATATTTATCCTTAAAAAGCATAATGCTAAAAACTTATTAACTTAGATTTAGATTAGAAAATTCATACAAAACGGTGTGTAAATGCTTTAAGTCCTCATCAGCTGTAGACCTTGCGGTAATATTGACCTTTGAAGTAATTAAATATTTATAAATACAACTGAAATATAAAACATTTTCGACAATGCGTGAAATATAAATGATTGTTCTTATTCTTTGCCAGGACGGGCTAATAAAGCCACTTATTATGAGTCGTCATGTCTAAAATATTCCTTTTTATTGTTAAGTTCAATTTAGCTTACTTTAAATATAAATGAGAGTTTATTCGGACTATAAGAGATATTTGAGATTATAATGGTGGAAAAAGTGTTAAAAAATTAAGTTAAATTCAAACTTCATACTCCGATGTTTCCGTGATGACCTATACAAGTATTGCATATATGCATATGTTAGGCATTAACCAGATTTATAACGCACGATACTTTATATGGAGCTTGTGTATTGACGGAAAATCCCTAACATTGTTAATATATCATATCTTGGATTCAGAGCCACACATAAACCATCTTGATGATTTTGACTTATGCATAAATATTAGTGGTGCAAATTGTCAATATTTTATTAAGGATCAACCTGAAGACCAGATAATAAAACAAGTGCAAAAATAAATCTGTACAAGACTCTCTAAGATTATTCCACTCAATCCAGAAGATCTGGCTTAGCTACACCAGATCTTAAGGTATATTTTCAGATAGATAAAATTACAAAATCCATTAAAATTAATTTGGTAGCTAAATTCGTATCAACATTTAACAAAAACAATACCAATAAAAAAAATTAGGTCACGCGTATTGGGTACAAGCCACAGAAACATTATTCATCTATTTTCACATACCATTATGCTATTTATAACTAACTAAATTTTGTCTGTGGGGCTTAATTCGCAGAATCGTACTACAAATAGTTGTAATGGACTGAAAGTGTGGTCTCATATAAGGCCTGCTACGTTCTAAGCTTCAGGATGATTGAGATTAATATTATTTCTAGCAATAAATGTAATCAACAAAAGCGAATGTATGATTAAAGTTTAAAATACATTATCATTTAATAAAACTGCAATGACATTGAACATTAAACAATGTCAAAACATAAATTCACTATAACAGCAAAAATTTTGCAACTATAAATTTTTTTATAAATTTTAAATTGTTTTTACATAAATAATATGAAAATATCCATAAGGTAGCCAAATTACATGGAACTCTTTGTTTAAAACAAAAAACAGCAAATTAATATCAATGGGGAGATATTCCAACGCAGTTACAACTCGTTATTACGATATCGGTATCACAGCCGGATGTGCTAGAAGATACATTTGTAGAATCAATTGAGAAGTGCATCGTTGATCCTAATAGGCCAATAACTAGGTCGCTGCGAACCGCAAGGAGATCAAGGTCGAACGAAAATCAAATATTTACAGACAATTATAATATTTAAAATTGAACTTAGATTTTAAGAAACTAACAAATTAAAAACAACCAACTATTCGAATTTTATTTCAAAAGAAACGTTACCATCAAACAACTTCACAAGTAAGCATGTATGTATGTGATATGCTTGTACGGACAGTGAAATCATCGACTCCTGATATTGGCAGTACCAATCTTTACCAAGTTTTGTGCCAATCTTTGTAAAAAGCTTAGAGTAGAGATACACAAAAGTAATCCGAGAATGCCTTAAAGAAACATTTTAAAAATCTATACCAATAATGAAATAGCATCTAAAAGAAAATTGTACCATAAACAATACTGTTATTATAAGCTGTTATAAGCCGGCTTTATAAGGTTACTTAGGATACTTAGATGGCGTCGTGGTGAAATTAGGTATTAATTTTTTTCAAAGGATTGTTTTTTTTTATTACAGATATATTTTTAATAGGTTACAACAAAATAAGTACCTGAAAATTAAGCAAACTTTTCCAAACCGGTGCTAGTTTGCAAATTTTCATACTTTTAGACCCACCTGTTGTCGTATGTTAGAGTTATTTTCAAATTTTTAGTACATATATCAAAATATTTAAATATTATAGAAAAAAAATATATATTCATAACATGTAAATATAAAATATTAGCCTATTAAAATAGTTTATTCGTTTGTAGCGATAGAAATATGCGATGTAATCTTTGTACGGAACCCTATGCAGACGCGAACGCGCGTGAGCATATGATTACATATCGTTATAACAATGTCTGTCTGATTACCGAAACAGTAAAAACAAAAATCGAAATAGAGGAAGTAGTTGCAAACAGCCGGTAATCTTTTGTCACGCAAATTGTATAAGTTTAGGCAATAAGTAATCAATTACCTGGCTTTTAATGGTAGCGTATTCGAAGTTCCGAAACATTACAAAAAGAAACTAATTTAACGTCCGACAATAGATGTAAAGGAAATTGCATACTTATACACGTACAGTTTTTAACGTGTTTTGTTTTTTGGTATAAGAACTTTACGGATAAGCAACATGAATAATACAAACTATTCGATTAATTAATTAATATTAGTTGTTTTACACTAAAACATGAATGTAACTATTTTTTTACGAGATATGAGCTAATGGCTGGAGCCCGGCTGCGTTGCAATACCTCATTGTATCTTTCTGTAAACAATCCGATTACACTTGCGCTATTTAGCGCAAGCTATATTCTCCGTGATCATATTTATACTGATTGTCATAGCGATCGGTTAACCAGTATAGAATTCGATGCAGCGTCATCTAGCGGCGAGTTATAACAAGGTGGGTGGAAATAAATCCTTCTCCATGAAAAAAAAAACACTTTATGGTGATCGGTCAAACGGGGTCGAAGTCTATTAATCGAATCCAGATATACCAACATTCAAATCTATACATAAGAATTTTTGATATGAAAACATTACTAATCTTTATGAACCCGAATATTATGCGCATCAAGAATTGCCATTTTATCAACGTTGCTTTTAATTTTTTTTTGAACAATTGTAATTGAGTTTGTATAAAATTGTAATAAAATTAAGATAACATTATCATATACCGAATTAGTTATTTAAAGACTAGTTTTCTTACATTCAAACGTAGCTTCTAGACTCTCGGCATACCTAAAACAGGTTGGTTCGATACCTGTTTAGGTAAATATAGGTATGTATAAACAACTACTTATTTAAATACATAGGAATCCACTCTCCGGGACGGAATGTGGCGTGTCTGAACATACACTATATTTAGATTCTACGTTGAATTCTAATCCTATTGTCTTGTAAGTTAATACCAATATCTAGTTGAATAAAGAACGCTTAAAAGATATTCCTATTGATTTATTCATAGGTTCATATGTTAGTATCAAAAGACATAATAATATTACAATTGCTTCCTCTTTTCCCAGCTTTATATATACATATTTACAATATTAAATATATAGCTGAGAAAAAGTACCAAAGTAAAATCAAACATATGTATTTATTGTAGATATAAGGTTACAATAATATAATAGTTAATAGAATTTCATTTTCAGATCGCTTATGTACCTTACTGCCATACAAAGCCGTACCTTGCCGACATATATTATAAATATGTACATATTACGTATATGACATTTTCCAGTTAACTAAATAAACGTACAC
Organism: Vanessa atalanta; assembly: GCF_905147765.1. Taxonomy (NCBI): domain Eukaryota; kingdom Metazoa; phylum Arthropoda; class Insecta; order Lepidoptera; family Nymphalidae; genus Vanessa; species Vanessa atalanta. Next base: position 8,629,127 of record NC_061871.1, read on the forward strand.
AATACATTAAATCGAATTCAAGGGAAAGTTATTTTTCGAACGATATAAATTACTTTATAATTATTTTTTTGATTAAAATAATATTTTAAATACTTACCGATATTTTCGCTATATACTTTCGAATATCACAAACAATTTTCCATTATTCATTAACAGAATAGAATTAAATATAAACTAAAGTTATTTTGTACCGTCTGATGTTTATATATTGTAAACGGTATATATACTTAACACGAGTGGCATAAAGCCTTCTTAATAAAAAAGTGTCCTAGACGAAAGGTCAAAAAGCTTTGGATCCTCCTCTACTTTAACTTTTACAAATATATCAATATAACAATTTTATTCACTTACTAGCGACCAGCCCCGATTTCACGCGGGTGCAAAAAAAGTCTATCTCTCATAACACTCCGATATAATTTAGCTTTCTACCAGTGCACATACAAGCAAACAAATTTTACCTCTTTAGATTGTCATGATTTACTTAAAAAATAATAAGACTTAAAGTAAAAGTAAAGTAAATGCTCCACGGCTTGGATCTCAAGTCCCAATTACCAATTAACTTGAAACAAAAGATAGAATGAAAAGCGACAGGTATACAGTATATTTCCGTACAACAGTCTAAATCACGATAAGACCATTAATAGGTTTTGAGTTCAGCAAATCACAGTTGTAGAAAGCACCCATTTTGAGGCTTTACGTTCGAACTACTTCCTGTCTATTTAGTCTTATCATTGATGCATGTGAACCGAGTAGAGAACCTCCTCTGAGATACCTCTTTACATTCATCTGCATGTAGGTGAAACCACCTTAGCACCTATACGATCATATTTGAATGCCAGATTCATATATATCCGTTATAATTAACAAAATATTTCAAGCTATTGATATAAATGAAGTTGTGGATTTAACAGATTAGCTGAGCAAGCCACACGCAACGACAGTGTGAAAAAAATTGCAATACTTTAAAGTATTTTATTTTAGATTCTGCGGTCACGCTATCTTACATACATGTGACTGCAATATATTATCAGTAGACTAAACTCGTTCCTTAAGTAAATATTAAAGAACTAACTGATGCAACCGCATTCTCGGAAGGCTCTCATAGCTTAGTATCTAATCATAGAAAACTCTGCAAATATAACTAGCATAATTTAAATAGCCACAACACGCAGGCGTAGATTTGCGTGCCAAGTATAAAGCGCGCAAATAAAATTTGCATCTCGTAAATTCTAATATCTATAAACCTGAAATAAAATGATAAATAATTTCGAAAATATCCTCTATTTTCAACTTGAAAAAAATCTAATATTATGTAAGAACCAATTCGAAAGTCATCCCAGAATGCGAACGTCAAATGTCAAGAAGTGATATTTACCACATTTACTATAATAAATTACAATATTCAAAGGATACGAGCATCAACATAGCGTATAAAGCACTGCTCACTTAAAGAAGTTTAGTTTTCGATACAGTTGTTACTTCGTGTTAATATTATAAATTCAAAAAGTTATGTTCATTTTGTAGTTGTAATGTCTTTCGTTAATTAGTTCTTCTGTGTTATGTTTAAGCGCCGGGAAGACGCCACTGACACAGAGCGCCATAGGATAAAACGGGCGTCCGCCCAATGCCAAGTTTTTTCATTCGTGCACGCAAATGGGCGTGTAGAATTGCGAAACGTCACGAATCGTGACGGTGACCACGTGACTCCAGATAAAATTTATGGAACATCAACCAACTTCCCACATATCAAAAACGAATTGTTTTTATATGCTTGAAAACTTTTCTTACATTTCGGTCCGCCGTAAAAATTAATTAACTGAATCTACGTATAATAATTATGACGTATATATTAGGTAGAACGTTTTTAAAAAACAATAATATGATATCGGTGTTTTAAGAAAAGCGTCATTGATTTAAAACCTTAGAAAACAAAAACGAGTTTGCCGTACAGTACCGTAGTCCCATATGATGTGTAACATCTGTCATCTTACATGAATATAATGTTAATGTTTCTTAATACCAGAAAAATTAACAATATCTTCGTGGAAAATAGGTTGGTAGCATCTGACAGGCACCGCGCGCTCATTGGTCAAATCAAATAGCGCGCGTTTCCCCAGCTTCCTGTTACCGACTTCCGTCCCTTATCTTTAAATCACTCCTAAAGATTGCATTAAAGCTAGCGGAGAGGTTACACTTTAAAAATGTACATACTTGGTTAAACCTGTTATGTGGTCACAGTGTAAAGTTTAGTGTTTATTACGGTATATCGCAATGGTTATTGTTGACTTTATTAGTTAAAAGTAATAATTATATATTTTTTTAATATAATGTATGCCTGTTTTGATGAACATTATGAAGCGTGTTCGGTTAATTTTGATTAATATAAGCAATAAATAAATAAACCGCTGTATAAAAACCTAAATATCGATTTAAAAAGTTCTAACTTTCGAAAATAACGATTTTTTCTAAGATGATGATATTGCAAAAAATCTTTAATATGTGTTTTTAACCAATAAATATAAACTAAATGATATCCATATTTTTAACATCATATGTCGAATTTCCCCACAAATTTTCATCCCACATAAAAAGAATAAATTTTGAAAAATCTCTCCTTATCTAGCATGCATTCGTAAGGAATTTCTGTGCAAAATTTCAGTACTATTGGGTACTGGTTTAGGCTGTGTGCTGTAAGTCTCATTTCAAGTTTTATTAAGTTGGTAGTACTGATACATTTTTCTTATAAATATATTAAAAAAATATTATAAAATTGAATGAGAAAAAATATTTTACAACGTAAAATGTCGGTATATAATTTCAAGGAAAGCAAAGGAAGTAGATTCTTTTAAACGTGCCAATTGGGTCAGTCGTCTTAACGTCTCGTCAAAGAGCATGTAGGTGTACAGTAAAACTAAATTATAATTATAAAATATTTTAGAAAAACTCTTGTAGAATTACTCATACGTAAAATACCCTTCGTCCATGTGCTAGATTTAGAAAGAAAATTAAAGAAGCAAATTAAAATTTTACGTTAAGCAAAGCAGTTTTTTATAGACATTGTCAACTAAAATGACATTATTTTAATACAAACTTAGAGAATCTGAACATATGATAAAGAAGATATAAGACCTATAATCAAAAAGATTATTACCAATAACGCTTAAAATTTGAAAGTTGTCGTCGCAAAACTAATATGGTGGTTTTAATCCATTTTTTAAGTCTCTTAAAATCAGGGTATGCGTTTAAGTTCATCAATTACACAACGTATCACAAAATATCAAAGTAATAAATTATTAAATATTATGCTAAAGGGGAAAGTACTTTACTACTACTTGCCTTGTGACAGCGAACCGTATAAAATACAATAAATTGAATACTTATGTAGACTTAAAATGCAGAAATTAGTAGATATTTAACAAAAATTATGACTTTGAAAAAAGTGAGCATGAGAAGGTAAGGTCCACTATGTATTTAATCATTTCAGCCATATATTTAAGAATATATAACGAAAATCTGAAAAATTATCTTCGGTTACTAAGAACATATGTTTATTATTAACAAAATGAGCAATCACTGAAAACAAGAAACATGCCAAGTATCTTGTATTTTGCTTAAACTTTTTAAAAAAGTTAGACAACACTTGAGTAAAAAACAAAGAAAATTGGCACGATATAAATTGATGTATAGTAATTGTATGTACTCACAAGACACGTGAATTCGGCTCTCATGTAATGCCTTATCGTTACTGCCTTGCTCGCAACACACGCTTTACTTATACCCAACACGAGCTGGTGGAAGAAAGCAACCAACGAGCAGACAAAAACACTATGACCTAACCAGGAACTGGGTTAATTGAAGATAACAGAAACTGCCGCCGGCTAACATCGAGATACGATTATTTTAGAACAACTACCAATTAATATTGTAATAACCAAATCATTGGTATAGAACGAATTGACTGATGTAAGAAACAAACACATAAGAAAGTCTGTTTAAGATTGATTTTTCGAAGAAAAATCAATCATTGCTTGTATTGTGTGAAACTTATTGATGATTAATTTAAAATAAAAGGAAAAGGTACGACAAACTTTCTCCAATAACCGGCGCGGGATGTATTGCCTAGGTATCTGCAGTGCGACACCATCTCACATCGATTTCCGAAACGTCTGGAAATAGGCTTCTCCTTAACTTTTCAGATAAAGTAGGAATAAAGTAGGAACTTGTATGCTTGAACACGGCAGTCACTTTGAATCATAAATTTATTTGCTTGTGGGAATTAAATGGGTTTAGGTATTGTTTACAAAGGAAAAATATTTTAAATATAATGGTTTGCCATGTTAAAATGTAATGCAAAGTCTTATCTACGCCTTCGATGACACGTTACAAATAAAATAGGCAAATGTTAAGTAAGGTAAACGGTACACGGTTTCCTAGTCAAAGAACATTTCGCGAATATTAAGTACAACCTTAAAGAAGCAATAATATGTGTCATTAAAAGTATTATGCTGCCGTTCACCACTGACTACCGGTTAGTATTTTTTTTTAATTCTTTCACGTACATTTTAGAAGAGGGCAGTTCTGTTTGATATTTCTGTTTAATATATTTTTAAGGAAATTAACTCTCCAAACAACTCCAAGTACAGGTTGATTGTAACATTAAAATTTTAAATATCAAACGATGATTACAATGTAGAATTAAATAACATTTTTAGAATAGAATACTGCCACTTCTCTTATCTCGAGAGTAGTAGTAGTAGTAGTAGTAGTAAAATAGTATAAACTTTGATTGCCTCTAACGGCTTGTGTGGCACCATTCATAAAAGTAAAATATTTTATATAAATAAAGAAATATATACTATAAACTTGTAATTAAAACCCAAATAGTGTGCTTTAAACGCAATAATTCCTGATATATTTAGGTACAGGTAAAAAATATCGCAGATATTAAGCTTAGTCAAACATACTTCGATAAGTAGTTACCATATTCTAGCAAGCAGCTATAGCTTACTCTTATAACATACATATTTTAATAAATATTCATTTACAGCACCCACATAAAACTAAACCAGACCAAAGTTCAGTGACATAAAGAGTGAAACTCATTCATCAAAATCACAGTTAGATTCGTAGTAAGTCGAGACGGCTGTTAGAAACAATAGAAGACGAGTGACAGGCGTCGATGACGTCACCGAGAAAGAAGTGTATTAGTTCAGACCGCTTTAATTTCTCTTGTGCCCAATTCGCTCGACGGACCATTTGTTTGGGTAATATGTGTGAAGTTAGTTGTACCAGTGATAATGATACTGTAGCAGGAAGGCAGTGCGGCCACCGGTTCCGGGAAGCGACCGCAGACGGGGCGCAGACATGAATGACGTCACACAGCAACCAGCCAATTGGGGCAGCGTGTTTAGGAGTCAGTACGTTCACTTGTTATACAAAATCCTATTCCAAAGTAAGTCATACTGACATGATTTATAATGCCAAAATTTAAATGCGTACTAAATTTCTACGAAGGAAAAATCTATTACAAAATTAATATTTAAATCAACACCAGAAATTAATAGACACGTATTAAAAATTACGTCATGTATTTAAAACGGAATTTAATTTTAACGTGTGTGGTAAACATTCTATGTTGTTTATGAAATTTATATTTAAATAATATAAAAAATACATTTGATATAGTTCATATTAAATTTATGGCATTGACGTGATCGACCTTGATAAAAACATGAAAAAGTGGCGCGAGTACAGCATGCCATTGAGACGAGTGGACGCCAAGGTCGCGGAGTCAACGTACAGCAGGACGCCACCTGTCTCCGGCGCCATCACGAATATAAATAATAATAATCGCGACACTACGATTCATACGCAAGAATCTTCCGAGACCGCAAACATACAACAATAGCACAAATCTTGGCATACGCTAATAATATTTAAAAATCTTAAATGATTGATATTATACGAAGGAAATCATTGCAATGTTTTAGTTCACGTACTGACTGTACGAAAATGGATTGAATGCCAAATAGGAACAATTGCCATCACCTTCAGAAATCGAATAACCGTATTATAAAGTAGGTTAGCACTAAAAAATTCAATTATGGGTTTTAGGTACACTAGCACCGAAGTAACCGAACCCACGCCAAGATGTTCTTAACTATTTATACACCCATGACAGCTTTTGTGAGAGCCGGCGGAGCTTTGTACCTAACTTTACTATCTTGATATTCGTGATTGATGCATTTAATAGTTTAGAAATTCTACGTCTTGAGAATGACGCATGGACCGTTTCTGAAGAGCTCTAATAAAAAGACATCAATCTTTTTGCTTCATAAAAGTTTAATCTACCTATATGAAGTTCGTTGAAGACGAAGAATTTAGAGGAATGGTTTTACATGTAAAAAGTATTTGTATTGTTATTTATGTTAATGCGGGTTTCTTAGTCACAGCATGAGTCGCAATGAGTTATGATTAACAGTATATTCCTGTAGGCGTAGTGGGCGATTGTATGTTTCCAGAAATGGAATCTGAATATTCCAGAACTTCTTTGTTGGTAAAGGGTCGACGTTCGCAGCTCTAACCTTTAATGAAACCATTTATTTAAAATATTATAGTATGTCCTTAAGTATTCGCACACATGTTATAGTGTTCAATTGAATATTTGACGTAATATTTATTACGACATAACCATAAAAACAATCAATGCCAGTATTTGGCAGGTTCTTGAAATTAATGTTATATTAGAAAATATAAATATCTACATAATTAAATGACATGCAACAGCACTAGATATTATAAACTTAAGAACATACTTGGATCGTTAATTTCAATATAATAGCCAACTGCAGGCACGCTATGCAGTATTTCATCGTTAGCTAGTTAACGACGTAGATCTTTTCAATGGTCGGTACGGCCGCCTTAAGCTAACAATATTGGAAAGTGGAAGTTGTTGGCAAATATGTATTTCGGTGAACATTTTGCTCAAGAGCAGCTCTTTCAAGGAAAATATTATATTTTATATAAATTCGACATCATAAATTTTAGTAAGCGTATAGCATTTTGGTACGTTATTTTTTTATTATTTCGATCTATATACTATCGTCAAGTGAGAAATCAGTTAAACTAAAAGTAATATGAATATTTAAGCTAAAAACCCTTACCTAGCATGTTTAGTATTGATATATTCTAAATTTTAAATAATGTGATTTTAGATTACCGTATAGATTATTTATACTTATATTCTCTAACGAAAGAAAATTGGCCACCGATTTTTTGGAAATAAAATGCTTAATAAAAATAAACATGCAATAATGTAATTTCTTTAATTTTGTATCAACTAAAAACAACAAAAATCGAGTTAAATGTTTAATTTTTAATCTAAACCAGTTTATTTAACGAACCCCTTCTGAGTCCGCTCAATTTTCAAGGCTTGAATTCCTTAACACAAGACGTAATATTTGTACGGCTTACGTAATGACATTTTCTTTAAATTCGCAATGTTTATACAGATAGGTCTGGCATGACGCCAATGGTGCTTTTTAATCGGTATAATTCATTGAGAAATTGCTTTATTGCCTTGCGAGTGTGGATAGACAGGGACGACCTCTAGAAGGTCATTTCGAAGAATAAGAATTATAGTAGACAACGGATGCAAATCGAATATTTTGTGGGGTTTTTTATTACATCACAACTTTAGATCCCGTGGCATACAGTCGATTACACCAGTGACTTATATACCTTAGAATTATGAACGAAAAATGTCAACAATAACACGTATTTTTTCGCAGTTAAATGCTGAGCACATACAATCTATTTTCGTACTAAGTGTAATATGTCCTACGCATTATACTTTAAACATACAATGCGACACATGACTAATTCTCATGCTATGTGTCTTTATTCAGAATCACTAATCAATAAAAACATTCCATCTAAACTTGTTTTACTTATAAAATACCGGATTAGAATATTATCGCTAAATATATATCTTTATGAGGTTTCAATTTATTTAATAACGTTAAATTTATTGACTTAATATGCAAGCCTTTCGAGTGATACCAATACTTAACTTTACATTTATTCAATATATGGGAGATACGATAGTATAACATAAAATAACAATGAGACAATGTATATATATATATATATATATAGTTTTGTTTATATTTAAATAATTAAGAAATATACACACATATGTAAAATGTACATTACTACCACCACCTAGAACTTTTCAAAACCTGTTATCATATCTTAAACTTTAAAATTAATATTAATACAAGTTTTGATACATTCAGATCTTAGTTACAGTAATCTACTCAGATAATCACTCAGTATTAAGAATCAATTACTGTAACGGTTATGAAGTGACTAAATTACTAATTTAATAATGTATGACTTTAGTTTTCCAAAAAAACCGCAAATCAAATAACTTTTCTGAACAAACAAGGATCAAAGACTAACGATATGAATGACCGGAAGGAACATTTCATATAGAGATTTCCAACGTTAAAAATATTCGCAATTAAAACACTGAAATAAAAGGCAAAAGAAAATAATACTATTAAGAGTTTTACATGAAAACTAACCTTCATAGTATGATCCTGACAAGTAAAAACCGGATCCACCTTAATATAACATCTATTTATTATATTACATTTGAATTCCGAATGTATTAATAACGGTTCAATTTTTGTTAAGATACAAGCAAGGTAAAAAAAATATACTTACATATACGAACACGAACAAAAAGTAAAACCAAACACGTTTTTTTTTTCTTCTTAATATTTAAAAAAAAAGTTACACATCACTTCCAAACGATATACGTGGTAGTTATTAAATAAAAGAAATGGTAGTTGCTTTATGACGAACTGACATTGAATAATAATTGTGCAAAGGATTGCGCACACGTTTTGGATTCAAATTTCCGCTTATAATAGAATAATACGTTCAGAAATAAGATTTAAACAGAAAAAAAAAACAAAAGGCAAGACAATTATTAAATATATTTAAAGAACTAGTTGTCGCTTGCGGCTTCGCTCGCGTTTTAGAGGTTGATCGTCAGGTTATAGGCATAAAAAGTCCTTCCCTGTAGTTAAAACTTACTTCATAACAAATTTCATTAAATTCAATTCAGCGGTTTAGCTGTGAAAGAGTAATAGATAGAAAAGAGTTACTTTCGCATTCACAATATTAGTATAGATTGAAAAAAAAAAAAAACAAAATAACCTACATTCTCAACTTTCTATAATACAATTTTGTTTTATGAGATGTGTAATTTTTTACGTAATTTAAAATTAATACACAACAGAGGCGTAGGCAAAATTCAAATGGAGAAAGTATAAGTCAAAGCGCTTAATAATTATGCGGTATAAAATCGAAAGTAACTATAACAAATCGATTTTATTGTTGTTACATACATGGGACGAAAGTTATAAATAAGAATTATACACAATAAAATTTGTTACATCCTAAAGATTGCATCTGAGCTTTAATATTTTCAACATCATTAAGTAAAAAACTATTTAATACACTCTTTTCGGATGTATTCGTTGGTTCGCTTCATTCATCTCAACTAAACGTAAGACACTGATGCGGTTATCACCATTATTGAGATAATTATTTTCGGGAAAAAGTGTGCTACTGTCGATCAGGTTTAAAAGTACTTTTCTTTCTAACACTTAAGCTGACAAAACAATGTTCTATTCTATTGAAACGTGGATTTATAAAATGCTCACAGCGAAATAAAAGTTCGCAACGAATAAAAGGTTAAAGTCACTGTACAAATAATTATTCAAATCTTATTCGTCATATGCAATACTGTGATTATTAAATGAAAATAAATAAGATACTGTTATCGTATATGTAAATAAAAACTTACTATTACACTAGTAATTTCTATCAGGACTTTGAAAAATATAACGATATCGATATATTTAAATAAGGGTATGAAAAAACGTGCGTGTGGTAAGATTTATTACGTAAGAATAGAGAAGCTTAGCTCAACACTGATCATATCAAAATCATTGATTGGATATATGATTTGAAAAAAAAAATAACGTATACCAATCTCATTTTTACTCGTAATTTATGAGTATACTTGGGCTATTTGGTCCACTTGCAAAGTGTAAATGATACTTACAGTAATTTATAGTATTTCAAGTAATATTTAAACTCTTGAAGTTGGGAGCATTTTTAATTCATATTTACTATAATAATTTTCACTTCATAAATAAAAAAAGAAATAATAAGTAATAAAAGTAGTAAATAGTATTTAGATTTGTTACAATTTTTAATATAACAAAGCCAAGTAATGAGTAAGTGGTAGGTTCATGCGCATTAAATCATCTCAGGGCATATGCCGAGAGAAGACCATGTTATTTATTGCTTTTCCCCGCACCCACTAAGAAGGGCATTCAATATTGCATGATCAAACGCGTTTACGACAATCATAAACATTAAATGTATTTCCTGTAAGATATTGAAGCTTGACGTTGTATATACGATCTAAGCATAAAATACTATAAAAGATGTACATAGAAATCATCATAAAATTACTTTGACAATTTCGACATTTCAGTGCAAAATATATAATCAAAAATAATTCTAATAAAATTGTATATATACATTGACTATAAAGTGTACTATATCTATATACAGCACTTACAATATTTATTTATTTTATAATAGAAGAGATAAATAAATATAAGTTGGAACCAATCAATCAAATAATAATTTGGATTGTTATTCTCGTTATTGTCAGTCATATTATGTTTAATTGGTTAAAATATAAAATATAAGACCAAAAATAAATGACAAATCTGTAGGATTTTGGAGCTAAAAACGTAAAACATACCTTATACACGCTTATATTAATAGTAGAAGAGAAGCTTATATAAAGAAGAAACGTAAGAAAACATTTGCAGAATTAATTTAATAAAATTTAAGATTACTCATAATATCTCAGCGTAGGTACACGTTTAGGCCATTCAATTTGATTTACGTTTAACTTTTGTGATAACTCTATTACGAAATAAAAACTACTACGCAGAAATGGTAGGGTTTTAATCAGAGTTGTTAATGATCGTTCTTGTATCAGCTCAGCGCCCACTGACCTCAGCGGAGTATAGATAAAGGCTATTTCGAGCGACGCGATAAATACAAATACGTAGAATGTTTAACAGATACGCCATTGGAGGCACCGGAAGAGTACGTACGATCAGGACTTGTCATATTCACTTATTACAGTTTCTGTCAGTGATGCAATTCTTTGACGTATTCTCATTATTATAAGTACGAGTAAAAGGCGTGCATCGCGTTTAATAATTGCATATCGATATTATAACTACTAACATGTGACATTTAATATTTATTGATATTTTATATTCCGCAGAATGCTCATTCTACATGTAGATTCTATATGCAGTCCGAAAATAATTCTAGTTATGTTAATAAGTTAGAGACGAGAGACAATATTAGTTTCATAATTAATAAATACTTTTCTCACACAATGTCACATTTAATAACATTTTATTGCAATCACCTTCTAGTATCTGCTTTGCTGCCCGTTAAAATTTGGTTTACTTGAAATTAGATTCATTTAAATTTTTGAAACCACGTATCATTTATAATAAACCGTTGGCGTACTTTAATAAAGTAGTTATACTTACTAAATTATTGTATACAAAAAGTTGAAATACATATTAATTACTCTCTAAGACATATTTAGAATCTAAGCTTAAAATAAAAATTCATAGATTTAAATACAATTCTTGTCTCCTCCTTTAAAACTTATCCTTATAAACTACGATAGCAAATGTTTGAAAGATCATTGAAAGATCACTGAATCTATCAATCGAAACGAATCAAGAAAAAACTTGACAGAACCAAGTTAAACAATTATTGGACAAGAATTCCAAGTTAAACAAGATTAGAACATTGACACGCTAATGACTGCGCGCTGTTTGTTTGATTAAGTATTAATAAACAGTGGTTTAGATAAGTCGAGCACTATTTATAAGACATGTTGCACTGAAAACCGAATCAATATTAATAACTCTTCAAGCGACAACGACTGAGAGAGAGGAGGCTACGACTGCCACACAAATCGGAATCTTAACGGAATAGGAAAGCTGCAGTTTTTCAGTTGCATTTTGTCGAGATCGACAAGTCAGTGAAAGCGCGTTTGCCGTTTGATCTCTAACTTTACGAGAGTATAATTGCACATATTCTGTAAAGCTAACCAATATTTAAAATATATTTTATTGTTTTTTTTGCTAAATCTTGAACATGTAGGAATTATCAATACGACAGATGGCTACGAATGGATATGGCTAAAAATTGAATTTAAAGATGTTTAAGTGTGAAGGGATACAATGCAGCAATTGCATCTCGACTTCGGTTCAAGTTGCGTCTGCGCCGAGCAACAAACTTTAATCCCATTAGAAAGTCGTAGATTCGGCTGAGGGGGCGATGACCGGCACAGTTCACGAGACCCGCCCTGTAATTGCGGAACGTGTTATACCGTGTACAACTATAATTGATATTGCACTTTACATAACTAGCTGCTGATAAATTATTATCTTTTTGCATACAACACTTGTGTTGACTTGAAAAACGTGTAATTAATAAAAATAATTATCGGCGACACCTGTACGTATGAGTATTATGGTTAACGAAAACACGACGACACTATATTGGTTATCTACAAATTAAATTCAAACATTTACGATTAAGTAATCACAAATATTTTAATAGTTCCAAGCTTGTCTAATATTTATGAAGTCAATGATACTAGCAAAAAATTTCTAATCCAAGATAAATGACCCGTCAGCCAGACGTCGTCACGAGGCAAAAAATTCGGTCAGGAAATTACAGTTGATTTTGCGCTATAGAGGAACAAAAGAAACACGGTGAGAGTGAATCTACTTTTGTTTTTTAATTTCTAATATTAGACTGACTAATATCTAACAAACGGTTGATGGTGAATAATGGTGTTTAGTTTATCTTGGATCCATATTTAAAATAGAATAAAATAGAATATTTGTTCTAAAATTCTTCTAATATCCTTATTTTTATATTATTGTATTTTTAAATCACCACGTTAATAAATATCCGTGATTTATTGTATATATTCACGGAAATTATATAAACAAGTAATACATTTGGGAATGCACAAGGTTAACCGTGCATTTTTAAATGACTGTATTAGTGAGTGAACTGTTGAAAGCAATGCGTTTTATCTAAAAGTGAATTGTAATGCCTTGAGTCACACTCTTTAAGTCATTTAAATGTGTATATATTGTCATTTTACATCTAATTACAATAAATTTGTAAACGTTTAAAAATTAAAATAATTTACTCATGTTCTTATACAAAATTACAATAAAATATTACTCAAAAACGATAATTGAACTATAAATACTACATAGAAGCATTGATTTATTACTTAATAAATGTTTTGAATATCACTTTCATAAGAAATCCAACCAATAGATCAACAGGGAAATGTTTTACAAGCTTGTAAGCTTTATAGCAGTCGCAACAGCGCCAATCCATCGTATATGACTGTATCGCATTCTTTGGCTGCTGTGAAATTCTTGCCAGGATATTTTTAGCCCGATCGTCGACATCAAATACTGACACAAAAAAGACCTACTCCAGTTACGAACACATCCTGGCGTTATTTTTAGGATTAATGGAAAGAAAGAAAGTCGGCCAAATCCATAGTTTCGAACTCTGAAACGCAATTTAGCAAAAGTGATCCAAAAATGTAGTACCGGAGCGTAGTAGAATTATTTTATTTATTTTATAGGTCTCTATCGTTACGCTGAACATTAGACATTTTTATTTCAACTTTTTGAAAACGTTTCAAGACGTCCCCAACTCTCAGCCCGTTCATTGGCGTTTAAAGTTACTTTTTTTTATAAAATTCATTTTGTAGTTTATGTAGAATACATATAAATTATAATGGCTTTATATAATAAACTTTATAGAAAAAAATAATAACATAATTATATTTATGTGATAAAAACGAAAGTAATAAATCGCTCAAAGTTTTATCAAACATGGTGTTCACATTTGTTACAAGCCATAAATAAATCCATCGGTTATATATAGAAATATTATATACAATGATTTGACATTTGCAAATACAAATAAATGAAAGATCTCTAAAAAACAAAACTTATTTTCATATTTACAATTATAGGTCATAATCTTAATCTTATTTTGAATTACTTTCTTTTAATTAAGGAAACAGAGTAATGATAACTATTTTTAATTTAATAATCTTTATGAAATATGCAAACAAATCACTTCTTACAATAGATTATCTACAAACAATGGGAATAAAAATAAACCTATAATATATAACCGAAGGATTTGTTCAATAGACCAATAAAATAGCAAACGATTACTGGACTGGTACCGACCGTGATATTATTTCGTTTTATGTTTTATTATAACTTTTTAATCAATAAGGTCGGACATAAGCCAATGTACCGAAAAAGAACAACATGGTACCACCTGGTGCGGTACCGTGACCTTGGCTTGTTTGTGTATTAATCTAAGTAATCGATAAGAGTTCACGACTAAGCAATTGGATTTTCGCAAGTATGTTACGCAAGTTTCAGGACATATAAAAAATCTATCAACTCTTACGTTATTATGTTTATTAAATTAAATATTTTAAAACTTAACTGCAAAAGCCTCATGCATGTTATCTCAAAATGAGTGCACGTCTGCACGAATTTCAATGTAACGTGGGTAGAAACGCAAGTGAATCGTTAATGCTTCGTGTATCTCATCCGCTACTTGCAAAATGTAAAAAACCAAAATGAGCATGAAACGATGCCCGATGCAAATTTGAAATTAACGTTTCGCATACGAGAGGTCGAAATGGCACCAGTCGTGTTCGCGATGCAAATTTTCATTGATTGCAAATAGGCTCTGATCGCTTTCAGCTCATACAACAAGGTGCGTAATCCAAATGATCAATAAGGTTGGCAACACAGATGTTTAACATCTGCCCATTTTAAAGAGAAAATGATACGTCATCCCATTCCGATGAATGAGCCTTTTGTATGGTGTTATTCACTTTGTAAGCCGTGCATACTTAATATGGCTCGTTTAAGCTAAATAGGAACTAGTAAAATGCAGTATCCAATTTAATGATAGTTGTATATGTGACTGGTTATCAAATGAGTTTAAGCCGAAGCAAAATAAAGCAGATATATTATTATTATTATTTATAAATCCAGATGTATGACTTGAAACGAAAACTATAAACGTATGTCTTAGTTAAAGAAACAAACATTAGAAAGTAACGAACAAAAACATTAGAAATATTGCGTTGCATTCACTACCAACTTTATTAAGTCTATTTTTTATTTGTAATCTTATTTAATCTCCCAGCAGTAACAATGTTATCGAGCCTTGATTGTAAAACACGGACATTGATAGCGAAACTACTTTCTTTTCTTTGTGATTAATTACATGACAGATTTAGGCTTGACCAATAGCGAAATAGCGATGAATGAGAATACTACCGGTGCCAATGAACTTAGCTTATCGCCAGAAAAGTGAGCGCAGCCCCTCGCTACGGGGTCATCAGTGGTGCTGCGATAAATTGGTTATCTAAGATGGACGATCAAACTAAAAATATGTAGTATAAGTAAGAAACGATTCACTGCTCAAGAAAATGGCCAACTCTACAATCTTAAATGTTTAATTATTCCTAGATCAATTAACATACGCAAATAAAAAATGTCACAGTGAACTAGATAAATTCGGATTTATTCGGAGATAATCTTGACTAATTACAATATATTAAGGTTGACGTAATTTTATAGTTATATGTTATTTTAAACGTTTAAAAGTTACATTTATTACGACTGGCATTTTGCCATTACGAAGACGTTTCCGGCAAACGCCGGCGGCTGTCGATTCGTTCTGGCGACGCCTGAATTGCAAGTAGATGGCGCAGCGGATGCGGCTGTACCATGCGTCATCTAATGTAAGACAACGTCATTTCTATGGTTTCAACGTCACTTGCAATAGATCGTAGAAACGACAATGGAAAATGACAAAGGTTTACAAAAGAGAAATCAAGATTGGCAACTGCGAAATTTCTCTCGATGTTATAATGCACCAGACGAGTACTTTTCATTCGTACACATTTCTATGTCGATATAAAACTAGAACTGGACTGCGTCCGCAGCTTATCAGCCACCTACGCTTTCCACATTGCTATATTCTGCTGTTCAACTACAATGCATTCTCTGCTTTGTGCAATTTGTATTTCTTTACCAATAGAGATAGCGAATATCTTTTACGATAGAGATTGCTACATGAAAAATATTTTAAAATATGTTAACAATTAAATACGTACGACGATTGTCTTGAGATGATTTTATTAAGTTATTGCAAATTACAGAATGCTTCGATAATTTGTATTGAAATGAAATAAACAAATTCCCCTAACCCGCATCGGTAAAACTTTATCTGTAAATGTTATTATTAGAAATATCATGGTTACGGAGGTCAATACAATACTGCAGTTCCCAATGCCTCTATTATATTCAATATTGCCACACTATTATTGGATTAATGAACCTAAGTATTATTCTTGGCATAAGAGCAATGTGATGATAACAAGTGTTACGTTATTGTGTGAACTAAAACGGCTATTTATAAAAGAAGTTATAATTAGGATTCTTATTTAAAAAAACCCTGGAATTTTCAGGAAAGGATGAAAGATTTTAGTATAGATTTTTGGTATAATTTGTTTGTATATTCAATATTCATATTTCGAAACCATTGCATAAGGGATTTAACATAAGTACTGTAAGTAACAATAGGTTCATTGAGCATATATAAATATATAGATGCTTAATTCAAAGGGGATAATGTCTGGTAGTTAATTTACAATATCACCTAACGAACCAAGATATCGATTTGTTCGATTTTAACACAAACACGATAAGTTTGATTATAGATTTTGCCACTGACATGCTATGTTAACGTCATCGGAAAATTCGTTTCTAAATGCAAAAATGTAACGTAGTACTATCTATAGATATCATTAAATTGTCACGGTTTCTCAGCGTCTTCTCGTTAAGTAATTACATAAAATAAAAAATATTTAATTTAATATTTGAAATTTTTGTAATCACTATTTTATTTTATTAAAAATATTTATTGTTTATTTATTTATTCAGAGCATCCAACAAAAGTAACAAGTGTTTTAATATTTAAGACACATGTCATAATGAGTTACTTGCACTTGAAATTGTAGGACATTACGAGATAATAAAAAAAAAAAATTGCTACTGTCATAGCCAGAAGAATTACAGATTATTCTAAGTTTAAAAACTAAAATAATATAATTAAATTATACGCAATACTCGAATAAAACAGTCAAACTAAAATTTTATAAATCCTATAAAATAAAAACTAGCCGTACATATAATACGGATGGTTATATACAAAAAGATTTGAGTCGTAAAACAGAAGTTATTGCACGTCCAAAAGGTTACCCCGAATACTACACCTCGTATCTAGTTATTATATTAATAGCGTATGCAGTTAATAAAGTTAAAGAAATAAAATATATTTTTCAACCAACAAATTCGGCACGAGAAGGTCGAAGGCGATGAGTAATTAGCAGCTTTAAAATATTCTCGGAATGTACCAGTTATCCTGCAACTGATCGTCTTTTAGACCGAGTTATTTATTCACACGAAAACATCGTATTGTATTCGAATGCATTTTATAATCTAACACGAAACTCAATGGTCATTTTAATGTTCACATACCGAAACAAAGAACTTGTTCGATACACTGTAGCGTTCTTTGACAATAATGAAAGAAAAACTGCAATTAATAGTCATGAATATTAATGAATCTTCTAAAATTAATGTTTTATTTATATATTTGTCCTTTTTTCGTTTTTTAGGTTCCAGAATTATTCTTGGTACATTTTGTCTTTCACTATTCTATCGATAAAATGGCCCTATGATAAAGCACAAACATTCTAGATACTATTATGCAAATACGTTTAGCATTTATAAATAACAAATTCAAAGTGCTTTTAATCATGAAAAAAGTATGAGTGTCAGACTTCAATCAACGAGTTTTTCAATTCCCATCTGTCCTTGTACAACTTGTCAGTGTCACGCATCGCCAACCGTCTGTTTGTTTGAAAACAAACGTTATTTATACATGAATAAAATGACAGGACAATATTATAACGAGTAAAAACAAGTATAGTATCGGCCCGTCAATATCCCAAAGCCAAACGAGCCGATAATTTCCTTTTAAGGAATACAATTTTGAGAGGAATCTACTACGATGCGCTTCGAAGAAACAAGTTTGATACACCCAAATTTTAATAGAATAATAAAACTCAACCAAATATTTATAAATCAAATGTTAAATTTGCAATATACTCATTATTAACAGGTATATTAAATTAAATAAAATTTACATCTAAAAATCAAAGAATAATTGTGGGATGGATTAATTAATCCATTAGGAAATTAATTCATTGGCAATTAATATAAGACCGGAAGGTGTCATATTTTGGTTTAGTATCAGTTTAAGCTACCCTTTTTCACAATTTTATTGATTCAGTCTTTATAGCTCATTACATAGATAATGAAACAACCTCAGACATAATTGATCACCGTGTTTGACAGTTGGCACCACATAACCTAACATCATCTTGTTTTTGGCACTATAACGAAAGTAAATTTTTGGCCTTTTATGAGCTTGTCAGATTTGCATTCAAAATACTAAAACCTAATTATGCAATTATAGTTTTCAACGAAATTGGGTTAAGACTCCTTTTAGCATGTTTCGATATTTCATGGACCATATCTGAAACTACTAGTAGTTCGCGACACAACCTATCCACGTCCACTAGCTGCATACATTAACGACCTTAGATCGTGTTTCAGTGTTAATGAGCTTTCTTACGTCTTTATTCTATAAATTACAAGTAAGATTTATCGTTAATAAATTAATAAAAAACCTTTAATGAACCAGATATATTTATTTTAGGAATCCGATACAATTACAAACTTTGTTAGGAAAAAATATCATAAGAAAACAATGTCTTTAACAAACTATATCTCACTCGAGTTACGTTATTTTGTAAAATTCTCGCAATTTCACTTCAGAAATAGACAAAAAAATATGACGTTTTAGACATTCTGATATAACATGATGGTGGTATATTCAATTCGCTCAGCACAAAGTAAAATTGGTGAATAAAAAATCCTTTTGTATTATTAATGAATTCACATCTATAAATTGAATAATGAACAAGAAAACAATTCAATATTTCACCGCTTTATTCAATGAACGGTGACGTTTTAAAAAATGACACGCAACCTTATAATTGGATCATCATTAATTCAGTTCTATAAAATACAAGATAATCTATACTCTTTACAAAAGTAAAAATACTATCGAGTCAAATTTAGTTATGGAACCAAATTAAATTCATCAGAAAGTACTAATTTGTGATAAAAAAAAATAATGAGACAGAAATATCATGTTTTATATGCGACTAAAATGGATGGGTATACTTTAATTACTTAGTAAATAAAAAATTATTTAGTTTTTAATTTCAGTTTCAGTGGCGAGTTGACGAGTTGTAAAAGCTAATTATGACACAAATAAGGTTCTGCCCTTTTGACGTTTTCACCATCCAAATGACAAACGAATTCAATTGGAAAACATTTTTCTGGTGATCGAAAAATCGGCCTAAATAACTTTATACTATACACATTCGTAGCAATCTGCATTGACGAAATTTATGTAAAATTCAACATCGATAAGAACAGATAGCGGCCACAAACTGAACATTAAGCAAAATTATGCCGTCAAATATCCAATAAACAATTTCTACTATTCGGTATATCGTGGATGCGAGCGCTTTATTTGACAATACTGAGAAAGGAGCGGCATTTTGTGCATCTACTTTCACTAATATTAGCACGCCAATAGATTGCATCGACTTCTAGAAACTACGTGCAGGTGAATCTTTCGAATTATTTTTATCCGAGACAACGGTTGGATTTAATTACTTTTTTAATCTGTATCGAAATATGAGTTATAAAACTTTGAGGTTTTTTTATACTCTTTTACAAGTTATTTTTTTTAACGTTTACATCGTTTATTAATCACGGGAAATCGATTGAAGGAATTATAAAAATATCGAGGTATCTCGATAAATAAAAATATATACATTATTACGTATCAATAAGGTACATATATAATATATCGTAATAATAATACTTACTAACGTTTCGCGATTGAAACATAACATCAGTAATTCAATGTTTCCACTGAAGAGGACATGAAATTGTTAATCACAGTAAACTGCACGAGCAATGTGATAATGATTCCATGAATGAGAGTTCAAAAACACGTTCAACAATAGGCTATTGGAAAAACTCGAGAATGTAGAGCTAAGATCAAATTAATTAATTTTCGATAATCTTCCAAGAGTGACATTTTTCTTTAAAATTATGATATATTGTCAAGTTTTGTTCACTTAAAAACTAAATGGCTATTGACTTATTTAGCTTGGAGTTATCCTATTGTTTCATAACACATTTTCTTTTCGAACGCTTTACTATTATGAGTAAAAGTTGCCTAAGTATATCAATCACTTAATATTCAGTTATGATTTATGGTATTTTTCTTTTTCTGGGTCACCGTGATCGTCTAATCAACCGTTTTTATAATTACTAGTGTATTGTGATGGATATTAGTCGACCATAAGCGAACGACAATCTCATGTTTCACGGCCTTCCGATCTTGACTCGATTACCAACGACGCCAGTGACGTTGCGCTGGCGCCGGGTGTGACTCCTATTGCATTGTGATTTCGTCTTGGGAATACTTAAAGAACCCATTAGAATTTTAATACATTCTTCGCCATTGATATGGCAATCGAGTCGTTTTCTCGACACTGAAGAGAACTTTAGATGATTTTACTTGTCGTTGGTTATAATTGGTTAAATGTTTGGAAAGACGCACGATCTACTTAGCAGCCGTACGAAAAGAACGCCCAGTCACTTTTTTAGCTGGCTTATAAGTCGGATACGTTGCGAGTGAGTCACCGCCGACATACCGGCGGGCACCATGCACCGTACGTGTCAACTACCTATTTATGTCGCAGGACGAAGCGCAAATAAACAGCATCAAAGGGACGTCGGATTCCGCTCGGCAGTACCGAGCCGCGGCCAAAAGCAAAGAAAACAACCGCCATTGTCTACGGATGAGTTATTTTCGCAAATAGTTATATATAGGTGGTTACTTGGTGACCACATCGGTAATTGCTATGCAGTTGGAAACTTAAGTTTTAGACCCATGTCATATATATAAAATGCAATTCGATTTTATTCAGAATCATATCTAAAAATTGTTAAATGAAAATATAAATATTTGTAAAATGTAACCTTAATTATGTTACTTAAAAGTTGAAATATACAGAAACTTCCCATTTTATACCGCATTCAAAATACTACGAGGAAATGAAATCATAATTGTCAGTGAACGGAACCAGTAAATGGGTTAATTTTAAAAGTAATTATATTGAAATAGTAGTATATGCATTTATCACACATTAACTTCTTTTAAATTATACTTTTTTGGATTTTTTAATTAGAATAAATTTACAAAATTGCATCTGAAGTTTGTAAATTTTATACATCATAATCACATTGACATTTGACATACTTAAATAAAGACAGAGTTTGTATATCCAAATTATAAAGCAAGAATTAATTTATACATATATATAGTAATTTTTTAGCATTTAATATTTACTAAGTAGTTTTTAATATATGTAAATGATATTTTATATATTTATGCATTTATATAGGTCTGAAAGTTACTTTTATAATTAATAGTATGCTAAATCTCATTTAAAGCTTAATTCCTAAAGATTAGGTACATAAAAATAATCTTATGAGTAATAATTCACTATGGGCAGTACTAATTAATAAAGTTGAGATTAGATAATTATAATGAAAAATAATTTTCACTTTAAGTATATAACTGCTTTACTTATGAATTACTGAATACATAATTTAATTTAAAATTTTCAAGAATTAAATGATAAGTTTAAATTTTGAACTAATAAGTGTAAGATTGAGAATAAAATGATTTTTTCTTTTAGGCTAATAATTGTAATCAGTGCATAAAAATAATTATCATTTTTATAAATATCTTATCAACAGATGAACTGCTCATGTAGTAATTGCTTTTATTTTATCAGGAGCATATAGGGTAAAGAATACACTAAGTTAAAAGTTAACTCACCTTTCATCCTCAGGAGGTGGTGCGGGTTGTGGTTCTTCCTTGCCATCTCCAGTATCTCCAGCTTGCAGTCCATCCTGGGCTACATCCAGAGCACCACTATCACATGCATTCACATTCACATTGCTCATCACTGCTCCACTGATAGCATGAGACACCACCGCACTGACTGGGCTACCGAAACCCTGACTATCATGTCCAGGCTGCACTGCGTTCGAAACATACGCAGTGGAATTAACTGGCATCGACACAACCGGCGAATTAGTTCCCGACACTGTCGCCTCAACTGGCGCGACGCTACTCTGAGACATCACAGGCACCACACCACCATAGCCCATAGCCATACTGGTTTGTGATTGCACCACATTCGCATGAACTCCTCCCATTCCAACTGGCATAGTCTGTTGCATAGACATCGGAATGTTCTGGTGTGTCATAGTGACTTGGGACACAGGCTGATTAGGAACATATTGCACACCACCCATTTGTCCCTGTCCACTCACTTGCTGCTGCAACATAGTCTGTGGCTGGGTCATATGTGTAGGCATCTGCTGACCAACATTGGGTGGTTGTATGTATATGGTATCCGAGGGAGGTATTTGCATGTTGGGTTGATTACCATCTAATGTCATTTGCATACTTTGAGGTGGAGCAGTCATAATTTGTATGTTGCCTTGAGGAACATTTCCTTGCTGTGGTGCCATAGTATGCACTGGGGCTTGCTGTTGGCCTGCTAAGCTTTGAAGATTTGCAGGCAATGTAGAACCCTGTGGCTGAGTGACCATTGGTTGTAAATTGGTCGGCAGCGTTGCACCTTGCTGTGAAGTTACAATACTAGTCAGCACCTCTTGGGGTAAAGTCTGTCCCTGCTGCGACATTTGAGATTGTTGTGTATGATATTGGGGCACATTGTGTTGAGGTTGAACCATAGGCTGCTGTGATGATGGCATGGTCGCATTGATCATCGACTGAGCATTGGCTTGTTGATTTACCGCTTGGTTGTATTGGGTCTGAGTGACTCCCATGCTTTGCTGTTGCATTTGAGGATGTATGCCCGGTACCACGGATTGTTGAGGCTGTGATGGTAATTGGTGCATTTGTGTTTGCATTTGTGATATTTGTTGATTAGTAGCAGTTAATTGGGTAGGTATTTGCATTTGTTGTATGTGGTTTGGCAACTGCTGGTTCTGCAATGCTTGAATTTGGGCCTGACTAGACAAATGCTGAAGTTGGGCTTGTTGAGTTCCCATAGTTTGTTGACCTTGTAAGTGATGACCTTGTCCAATATTGGGTATTTGTGCTTGTTGCATCTGATGGATTTGCTGCGGGTTTGGCTGACCTTGCATAGGTTGCATTTGGATTTGCTGCATTTGTGGTTGCTGGCCAGGCACTTGGGTTAACTGGCCTTGATTGGGGATGCCCTGCATTTGTGGCATCTGCTGTTGTATTTGCATATTAGTAAGCTGGGCTTGAGGCAAATGTTGACTGATCTGTTGCATTTGTTGATTAGGGATTTGCTGCATCTGCTGTGGCATTTGTTGGTGCATGGGTATTTGTTGCATGGCAATGCCCTGAGACTGCGCTATCACTTGTTGTAACTGATGCTGAGGAAAGCTTTGTGGAATTTGTTGAACCTGTTGTTGCTGAGGAGGCTGAGGATGATTCTGCCCTGTATTTTGCATAGTGATATGTGTCATACTCTGTGGATGTTGTTGCCCAACTTGCTGGGTTGTTTGCATAGTTTGATTTGGCATTTGTTGAGGCATCTCTAAAGGTGGTGATTGCACAGAGACAGATTGATTGACAGGCATTTGTTGTTGCACTATATTAATTGGTTGTGTTAAAGATTGACCAGGGGAAGCCATTGGAAATTGTTTCTGAACACCTTGATCCATTTGCTGCACTGCATTCACTTGGTCTTTAGGTCCTTTGCTAGTCAGATCATTGCACATATCATCATGTTGACTGTCATTTATTACAACACCACTATCGGGAGCCTGCAATGTATTAGAATCAGTCACCTCCAAATTGTTGTTTAGGGTGATTGGAGCATTTTGCTGAGTTGTGGTGTGATCAAGATAGTCCATGCACATCCACCTTCCACGACGGAAGGGTTCAGTGCTTTCTATTTTCACAACTTTAAACCTTTCATTTCTAACATGTTCTTGTATTTCCTTCATACCTTCCTGCGGTTTAGAATTGCCTATAAGGTTGATAATGCTGCCTGTTCCAGCATTCGTGACACTGACGTGCATGTCATTAACTTCTGTGTTATTACTATTTGGCACTGAACCTCCAATTTGATTAGTATTCGATTCCTGACCAACGATCGCAAGTCCGTACTGCGAGCTGGTCGGGATGACAGGAGCACAACCTAGTGAAGCACTCGATGCGTTGTAAAAAACGTCGTCTTTTGAAAAGGTATCTTCTGAATAGCTTGGAGTTTCATTCTCTATGTCAGTCACCCTTGAGATGTCGTCGGTGTGAGATTCGTCTAGATCATCAGCGGAGTCTTCGCCTGCATCAGTGCTCACCCGAGAGCCAACAGTCACACTGGTAATCTGAAAGGAAGATATTTTCCTTGGGTTATGGGCGGATTGAAGACTCGTCGGGTGAGTCACTCCTTTCTCTGACTCGTTCAGTCGCAGAGATTCACTCGTAGTACGATGAACAACGTTGTTATACTTGTTTTTTTCACTAGTTTTATGTGACTTTTGAATCAGATTGTCAGCCATTATGCCGTCCGACTCGAATGACTACCTAAAGAAAATTTCACTGTTTATTGGCCTCAGAGACATTTGACAGACTTTTCAATCACAAAAACATATTTAAAATAAAACCATTATACACTCACAATTTCACAAACACAGTAATTTAGCTATTAAAGTTCTTAAAATTCATTAGTAAACACACACAGATGTGAACATCTTTCAGACGGCAGCAACATGGCGGCCATTTATGCGCAATGCATTATGGTTGACAATTTGCAGTAGACTATAGACATTTAAGACCTACATTTCTGACATAGTGCCGATGAGCCATAGATGTCTCTACAGTCGCATTAAATATTATAAAGTTTGATTAATAGGCGAAACTAAATAATAAAAATAATAGAATTATTATTGACTACTTTTAAAACAAAGGAATATTGAATTTGCTTAACCTTACTCCTTATCTTACGGACGTTTACACAATGGTTTATTTAATTGATTTAATGTTTTGTAGAAGCGTACTTGTCTAAACAATATAGTTTTAATATAAAATTAACTATGAATATAAAATATTGCATTTATTTATTCGTTAATATAGTTATTTGTATTTTATCAGATTGTGGTAAAACAAAACCGAATAATATGGTAAATTTGATTTGTTTGTTTTTGTAATTACAAAGTTTTTAAAACTTATTTCTAAAACTATGTATTTTATTATTACAAAAGAAATACTATTGTTATGATGAAATTAAAAAAACATATTAACTTAGATATTTTGAATCTGTGAGACAAATAATTATATTTTGTTTTTGTACTATTCGACAATAGATGGCGTCAAAAGTGGTGACTTATCGTTAGTTTAGAATACATAATATAGGTGGCGTCGTCCTATAGAAAAGGAAAATGTAAGATTATTTAAATTATTATTTTAAAACTAAAAGTTCGAAGATATCTGCAGTTTTTTATGTGTTTTACCAAAACTACATATTTATCTTTTTCGATTAGAGGATTGCCTAAAATTTATAATAATAAGGCTAGACTGCTTATGATATAACTTTATGCAAATTCTTAAGCTCGCATTTTCACTTATGAATAGCAAGTTACTCATTAAACAGATTTCTTTTTTCTTTTTGAATGATCAACTTACTCAAAAACTAGTCATGACGGTAAATTATTTTCCTCAATTCTTTAACTATATAAGTACGTACAGTGATTAAACTATATTGTTAAGAAAATTAGTTTTCTTATTTGAAATAATATAAAAATCTTCTATCAATAATAAATGCTTAATAACAAATACCTAGGACGAGAATAACATTATATTGATTTATAATTGGTTTGAATCAAATTATACTGTTAGATTTATATCGATTTTGTTTTCTTTAATTTAATATTGTATAGCAGAAAACTTATCAATATTGTTAATAATAAATAAATTTAAATGGATAGTACATAATTTCATAACTCACATTCAAATGCGGCAAGGAAGTCGCGCGCTATTTCGCGATGAGCGGCTTCATCTCGGGAACTAAGATCCAAGCGGGAGCGCCCCGACCTCGGCTATTACCCGCAAGGTCTTCGGATCACCAGTCGATTTAACCAACATCCCCACCAATCGCCGTGACACTTCTTAAACGAGGATAATTTGCTATTATTTGTAAATTGGCGTACCGCGACGTCCGCTGCGGCCTGTCCGCTTCGCAGTCGTTCGGGAGCACGGGACCCTCCTGGCTTCCCGCTGCCACCGAGTCACGACGTGTAATCCCTAAATAAATAATCGTCACATCACCGCCAACCTCAGCCGCCGATCCAAGCGCCAGTCGATAAGATATAGCCCGCGTACAAACACTTAAACTTTGTAATGAAAATGTGAAAACTCGCGAACGAGATATGTCGAAATCTTTGGATGATATACCTAAGAAGTACGCGGAGGAGGAGTCAAACATGGAGGAGGACAGTGAAGAACCAGAAGGATGCTACCGAAGAATGATTGTTTGGTTGCGGATCAATCCGAATCTCATAATGTTGAAAGTGACTTTATTTGTGATGTACGGGGCAACGGCGTCTCTCTTGCCTTATTTGACAATACACATGCAGAGTATAGGTCTAACTGTGCCAGAAATTTCTTTTGTGTATTTAGCATTACCATTTACTACATTTTTAAGTCCACCTATAACAGGTAAGTTTGACATATGGCGAAATATTTAAATTAAAAAAAAAGCATTATAATATGTACTGGTTTTAGGTTTTCTAGTCGATCGCTTCGGAGAGTACAAACCAGTAGTAATTACAGCCCTCATACTGAACGCAGCTTTTCACCATTCGCTGCTTTTGATTCCACATCAAGAGACTCCAGGAGTGATGCCGTCAGCTTACGTTATGCGACATCCTATTAAAAGGAGCGTTGAGGTATTTCAGATTAAAAACTAATTTAACTACAAAAAAGGAATCATGTCTTCGTAAGTAGTTACGAACTTAACTCTTGTCCTCAGAATTTGAGCAAATGGATCTCATCCGGTCTTAACGGATTAAACAGTTTTGTCACAGTGCTCTGTGACATGGTTAAGAGAATAAAGCTAAATTTATGCATATTAATGCCTATGAAGTCAACGCTTGATTCGAATTAAAGTGTAACCAACCACCTTTACGCTTACTTTCAAATGTTTTTATTTAATATTGGAGTAACTCAACTTAATGCAAATGACTTACAAATCGATTAGCTTTATATTAAAGTTGTTCAATAATATATTAAGCTTTCGATGGAGTTTAACTGCGATGCAGTTTGTATTGTTCTTTATTTGTTTAGATTTGGTGGAGTCCATGTCCTAGTAGAGAATGTCCTGATGAGGATGAACAAGTGGACTTCGTTCTTGACAGATGTGTTGACCACTGCATGTTATCAAGACCTACTGAGAGACCATCCAGTGATCCAGCTGATGATAAAGACGATCTCGATTTTCATATTTCACACAAGATTCATCCACCGAATCTTTCCAACACCAGGTTCAAAAAAATAATAATTATTAAATTGCTTACGTCAGTTTACATTAGATTTAAATCGCTTTAATAGTCATGTAAATAGTCGGAAACGATTATTCAAACACAATTAATGTACACTAAGCCTTCCTCAGAGCCTACGAATTAGCTATAATGATAACATGCATGTTCACCTGTAGACTAGTGGAAAGTGGTTTATAATGGACTGTTACTAATTATTCGTTAACTTTATAGCTTATGACAACAATGATCAGATTTAAAGTTAAATTACCAGTAGTACCAGGTTTAAAATCTACCTTTTAAAGGCTTTAATCTAAGGATGTTATGTCATACTTTACAGTTTCCTTAATATTACTGATGATGACGAAGATTATAATGATGCAGCATTCTTTTTGATAGAAGTACACGACGATTTAGGCGAACCAAAAGAACAGCTTGGAATCGAAATGGAAAGGGTTTGTAAAATGTTTAATGTCAAGATTTTTAAAGCCTCTCGATAACATTTAATAACATTAATTGCTTTACGTTTTTTGTTTTAGGACGACAATGATACAGTAACAGATTTCAGATCAAGGTTTGGCGAGAAACTTCTCCTTGCTCAAGGAGTAAATATTACCGCGCTTGATAAGGAAGATTTGAGATGTGGCGGTCTCGTGATGCTGCACAATATGACCAAACTTTCGCAACAGCGTCTCGAAACATTATCGGCTGACTGCATGGTGCAAAAATGTGACTTTAGGTAACTATAAGTTTATTTCAATGCTTATTTTAAAACTTATAAATAAAAGTTTTATTACCCTGTACTTGATGACTTTTAGGAAAGGTGGCCCGGATATATGTCCCCCAGATTACAAGGAGAGCGATGATAAAACATTTTACATTTACTTCTTTCTACGTTTCATGGGAACTATTATGTTATCAGCCGGGGTAACGATTATGGATCCAATAGCCTTAACGATGATTCAAAAATATGGTGGTGATTTTGGCCGAGAGAGATTGTTTTCAAGTATTGGGATGGCAATTTTCTCCCCTATAACTGGCATGCTCATAGATATGAGAAGTAAACAAGTCGGTAAGTAGCATTTTGTAATCGTTATCTCCAATGTCAATACGCAGTTAATGAATGTTTGCACCTTGTTACAGGCTACACGGACTATTCAGCAGCTTTCTATACTTATGACGTATTGTTGTTGATATCAGCCATCACCGTCGCTGTGATGCCCCTCGGAGCGAAGTTGCCAGCTGATAATTTGCTACACGATTTAGTGAACATAATTAAAATGCCCCACATAATTATATTCATATTTTTCCTTTTCGCTCTTGGAAATTTTTGGGGATTCATTGAATCGTATCTCTTTTTATATTTAAAGGAACTCGGAGCACCCAACTTTTTACTCGGTAAGAGTCTACTCAACGTAAGAAATTACTATCAATAAATCAAATAAACACTTAGCTATTATAGGAGAGATTCAACATTTTCTTCCGAAATTGCAGTTATGTTGGGTCAATTGAAAGATTTCAATCAAATCATAGGATATTCGTAACATCTATTTTTTTATAATATATTACAATGTTGAATGTTAAAAATATATATAATATCCAGCTCATGGGAGTAATAATAAAATCTTGATACACAGGTATAACGGTGACTGTGGGCACTTTGAGCAGTATTCCCTTCCTGTATGGAGCTGACGCCATCACCTCCCGCATCGGCCACGTCAACGTCATCATCGTGGCCTTCTTCTCCCACGCAGCCAGACTAGTTGGTTATTCGTTTATAGAGTAAGTATGTGTTAACAGAGTAATTACAGGCACAGGGAACATAACAACTTAGAACCCATGACGACCACTTTAACATTTCAAGAAATGACTTTAAAATTACAATTGTTTTAGTTAGTTGTCTTGTATCTTCAATCTTACTATCAAGTGACCTTTTCATTCACATGTCCTTCTCATATATACTATAAATTACTTCGTTCAAGATATCATTACCCCTGGTATGCAAGTCGACCTTACATTTATCAATTGAAGATGCGATTATAATATTATGGTAATCGGCGGGTAGGGAAGTTTCACAACAATGTTGAAAGATATATCTACTATAACAGATAACGAACGTAAATATATGCTTTATTTTTAGCATCATCTAGGGCGTACTCTAGGAATATTTACATGAATCACAATTTGTTCTGAACTCAACAATTAATGACATAACAATAGTCTGCTTATCTGATAAGGGTTGACGATGTGTATTATTCAATTGTAATAACAGTGATTGAATGATTATACTGGAAGATACTGTAAGGAATACGCAATTAGCTGTTGTCAGGAATGCAAAGATTGTATATGTTTCGCGGCATCAAAGACTGATGTTACAGAACATATTAGCAGAGACATTTACGAACGTGCCGCTCATCGATTGAATACGGCCGGAAAGAGTTCAGACGTAGAACCATCGATATTTAGGTACGTGCTTTTAGAAGCACTATTCGTAATAGCTGTCACAAAAAAATAAAAACTAATAACATAATAATCATTGACATTTATTTGTTTATTATTGAATTAATTTACGTTGTTGGTTTATAAGTTTAATATTTTTAAACTACAACTTAATCGAAGAAAAGATTCCGACGAATTGAGAGCCTCCTACTTTTTAAAGTCGGTTAGTAACAAAAATATAACATTATTATAATGCCTATAGTACTTAAAAAGAGTCACAAGTCACAATCTAGTTTTAAAACTATTAAAAAAAAATTTTAAGTGACACAACTTGCCAAAGTTTCGAAATATCTATTCCAATTAAACCGGCAAGCAAACCACAGTTGTTAATAAAAAGTATATATAATATGATTACATGCATGTAACAAGTAGGTACCTACTTTTTTATGGCATTGGTAGGCGGAAATGGGCCTCTTGATGGTAAGTGGTCATCACTGCCGATGGACATCAGCGCCTTATGAAATTTTATCCACTGCTTATATAACCAATGTGCTACCGATGTCCCTTGTGCCTATCGTTACACTGGCTAACTTTTACTTCAACTCGGAACATAACATGTTTGTGGTACCGTCGTTACTTCTGATTTTCCATAACAAAAGTGCTTTAGCTACTTACATTGGGATCAGAGTAATGTATGTGGTGTTGTCCAATATTTATTTATTTATTATTATAAAATTACAAACTGTTGCTGCTTGACGGTAAAATATATGATGAGTGGGTGGTATCTACCCAGACGGGCTTGCACAAGGCTTATATAAACCTACATTCTCTATATATACACCGTAATCAGTAATTTTATGGATTTTTTGACAAATTAAATTCATAATATTATGATGTAGATTTAGCGTGTTACGTCACTCGAGTGGAGTGCGATCATTTGTTCAATAGCGATAAAAGGTAGCCTATGTTTATCTCCATGACTCCTGCATATGTCATTTCAATGGAATCGAGGCGTTGAGTTGTCAAGATATACAAATAAACTCGCTCTACTGTGCTGTGCCTCGTGGAATAAATAACCCGCGTTAGATTATACATGTTTGTGACATATAAATTGCTATATTGGTTGTCGAGTAAAGTTAATGCTCCGCTCTATAGGAACATAGCGTGAAGTTACAAAGCGTATCATTTTTATAATCCCTAATAAAGGACTATCTAAAGCAAAATAATTGTCCAAATAGGACTGACAGTTACTTCGGTAGAGATCAGAAAATTTCGTGAATAAATACAAATCAATTCTATGAAGTCAATATTGTATATAAATATTTCCGTGTTTTGTCTGTAATTTTGAAACACAGCTCGTCATAACGTCTGTTTCAATTATAGAATTTACTTCGTTGAGGAATATTACGCGACGGTAAAGCATTGTCAAGTTTATGAGCAAAATGATCGAATGTGGGTGTTATATCCAATCCCACTGCGTGTTCATCGCTCGCTGAAAATTTTGTTATCGTTCTATGAATTTTATTTTTGCGACAAAGTTAACAAGCAAGTAAATCATCTGGAATGATGAGTATTTTATTATGGAAATTGTATATAATAAGTAATTTGCAATTTTCTTATTATTAATGTCTCGGAACTCTCGCAATTTCGATCGATATAATTTCTGACACCATCAATGAGTCCTTAGCTGGTCGAGTTTGTCACTACGATAAAGAAGTATGAACTTAAAATAAATTATAGGTATATTTATTTTCATTTTATTATATATAAAAGGTATTAAAAAAATCTTTACCACCCACCATCCAATTCTAAGGCCAATTACAGGAATGTCTTTTGCAATGTAAGTTAGTGCTTTACGACCATTATAAATTATAATAATTATTATATATAGGTTTAATGCGAACCAAAAACTTCAATACAAAATGAAAATTACTGTTTTCATATACTACCACATTTATGATAGTCAATGCAAATTACCAGAAGATCAGAAGAGAAGCTACCCATACTGGTGTGATAGTGTGCAATATTTCATTATCTATGACCTTAGCATTATCGTATGTCACCCCTTATTGATACCAAGAGTAAATAATCATCATTGTTACTAATCGTATTATTGATTTTGATTGTACGATATGTTTTATTGCGTCGTTTATTGGTTAGTTTATAATGCTATAGTTCCTGAGCTGCCTGGTTCAAATCTCAGCCTAGGCCAACAAAGTTATTGGAGATTTTTGATAATAATTTTTCAGTAGCAGCTCGGAGTTCGAAAGTTAGTTAATTTTGTATCTCCAAATCCTCCGGTTATTTGCCTAAACCTTCACTAGTCATATCGGATTACGAAATTGAGGAATGTAGACTTCATCTACATAACTACAATGTCTTTTATCTTCTAGAATGGAAAAATAAATATTTTTATTACTATTTATAAATCAAGAGAAAAACCATTTTAAGTCACATTGCATTTTGTATTAATTGTGCATTTTAAAATAATAGTTTTTTTCGATGATCAACCAAATGAGAAGGTAATCAGTTTCTCTATATTCACTACTGTGTTTTTTTTTAGAAATTCCTGGTGGTGTTTTCCTTTTGAAGCGATGGAGTCACTGTCCGTCCATTTGATGTGGGTCGCCGCCGCTACGTACTGCGCGATGTTGGCACCCAAAAGCTTGTTAGCCACATTGATAGGTGTCCTCGGAATGGCACATTTTAGCTTGGGTTAGTTTGTATTATTACTTGTATTTGACTAAGGTCTCATTTTAACTCTTTTTCGGTAAATTAATTCATTAAGCAAATCCTATAAAGTATAAAACTAGGTACTATCTTAGGTCGAGGAAGCGGCAGTTTTGGAGGAGGTCTATTGATTGCTTCTTTGGGGACCAGAGAAGCGTTCCGTTACATGGGACTTATAGCATTCCTGGGTGGAGTTCTATATGGTCTTCTGCACTATTTCTGGCTTAGAAAAATCAACATGAAGACTATTCATGACGTCTCTGATCCAGATACTGGCAAGTTTTGATCGGTTGTGTTATAAAATAATCGTCTTACGATATGATATAAACTATAACTATATTAATAAATAAAATTTATTCATTTATATTATATTTGGATCCACTTTAATCTAGCTTATAATCCGTATATAAATATATCACTACTTTAGTTGGCCATTTAGATTTATATGGACATCAGTTAATGTCCGTGCTTAAAGAAAAAATGATCGTCTTTATTTAATGTTAAAGCAAATATATAAAGCAAGTAATCCTAATCGGAGAATAGCAATTAAGAATATTAATCTTCACAGAAAGTGGTGAAGGAGACAAATTGAATGGCGAACCTCTACGCAAAGATGCTGGTACTATGGTATCTTTGGAGAGACTCCATATAATTACTCGCTTCAACCCACTAGGTTCCCTACATTCATTATCCAGAGGCTCTAGAGCAAGGGTGAGTTAAAAAATGATATGATTTTTGTCTTTATATTTTATTAAAACAATTTTTCTTATATACATATCTCGTTATTTGTAAGCACAAGCTCTCTATCGGTATAGGTTGTAGATAGTGTTAGTTTTATATAAAATATTATTATCGCTTAGCAAAATAGTTCTCAGCTCGACTTTCATTTTGTTTGTTATTTTTCACAGCTTTCACAAGGTGATATAAACGAATTGTGCCGTAGCCGTAGCGGCAGTAACAGCCAGAGACGCTGTAGCAATATTGAAATATCTCCCAAAACGCCACAAGGTTCCTCGTCTAAAGTTGATCTCTTGAGATCTGCGTTGGAGATCAACCATCACCAAGGCAGAGGGCATATATCCAACCCTGTCCTGTCCAGTCAGAATAGACCTACGCACCAATATAAGGTATTTTGTTTATTTTTTAAATTTTATTATGCATTAGCATTTTCTTGGCAAATCTAATAGAAATTATATTTAATTTAGAAATCAGTTCTCAAAGCTATTTGTCATTACCTCTTATGGCTTAGCAGATTTTAAAGTTTAAATATATATATGAAAGCTGCCTTTCAAATTCGAGCACTCTAGCAAGGGCTTAGGTCGAGGCCAGGCCATATTAATATAGGATCTAGTTTCAAGGATAGCTTACTAACTACAAGGGCAATATAAGACTTCAGGGCCTGCTATTTACTAAATATATAAATAATGTGCTTAATAGATTTTCGAGTAAAACGCATATTTAAATTTACAGTAGTGCAATTTTCTAATACATTTCGTATCTCACTCGTAAATTGTACCAACTTACGGTGCACCCTATACATTTTATAATTATTACAGTCAATGTTACATATCATATTCTAACATTTCATGTTCGTGTCCTGCGGTGAGTTCCGAGTTTCATCTTGCAGAATACCTCTACAGATTTGATTCATTACATTCCTAAGTATACGATACCCTATCTAAGATCATCTGTTTATTCAAATCATCTTGCCAATCAGATTTATTATCAGAAATATATTATGTAGCCTCAAAATATATTTAGAGAAAAATAATCTATACGCAATATAGCATTTTTAGAGTTTTCAATATTTTAAAATACAACATTCGTAACTAAACAGTCTTTAGTAAGCAAATAGTACGTAAAATTCAAATACGAATTTGTGATTCTTCTATTTGACTAAGTTATCTTGTCACGGCTTAATGAAAATTTATAGTTTTAATTACAAAATGATAACATATTCAAAATACACTCAGGAGTATATAAATAAGGATTAAATATTCTGTATCAATTAGGAAGTACGACTTTTTACATCAAAACATTACTATTTGAAGGTTTTAGGTTTATTTTAGGTTTGGTCGAGATTTGGTGGAACTGACATTATTTTAAACATTGATTTCTCTGAGTTGAATATTGTTGTCCAGTTAATAGGCACATATACATACAAAACAAGTGAGAGATTAAAATAATGCTACAATCAAGAAAACATCGGCATCCTTTTTAAGACTCGCATTGCTTATAAATTATGAAATAACCTTATAAATATGAGCGATAGTCACGTATTTGCCTTTTATATGTTGTCTAGATGTTACAGCAATCTGTTCAACACATATACATTTTATTAGCTAGCAAACAGCGCGCCCAAGCTAACCCAACGCAACAACATATCCCAACCCGCGCTCTCCGAGTACGACCGCCGGAGGGACTCCATACCCGAGGAAGCGGAAGAGGACCGCCTCGCATCGACACCCAAGCCCGCGAAGACAAAGAGTGACCACATACCACCCCCGCCCACTTACGACGAAGCTACGAGAGAAAAACGGAAAAGTTGGCACTCTGACGATAGCACGCCGACATAGTCACAACGAAGGAGTCTTAATGCAAATTTTTAATTAGATATTTTAAATACGTAAATATAACATTTTTATTAGTCACTATTTTCGTTTTATATCGATGTGTTAATTTTTGAAGATCATTTTAATAGAATTTGTAGGATAACCAAAACATTCGTAATAATTTGTTTAACAAAAACAATTGTCATTCTATGGTTGAGACTTGAGAACTTGTCCCCGGCCATTGCTTGAGCACATCGCAATGGCCTAGAACGTTCTCTGTGCTCGTTTTTTTGTTATATTCTATTAAGACCATAAAAAGTACTAGGTTTTTCTTGTTGACTCTTCTTTTTTATGTTTTAAATGTTAAGCTTTTTTACATATTTTAATCGAATGAATTATATGTATAAAGTCTAGCAACAATTGTCGTCCGATGATAATATATGAAGACTATTATAATATTATACTGTCTAAATCATGTGGATAGTGTTAATGTTTTTATTGCAATTCTAATTATAACATATATATATTTTAAATTTCATTCATAAGCATAAGCTTATGAATGAAATATAGTTTATTAATTGTTGCTTTATTTGATGATTGATTATTATTATTATATTTTTGGAATAAAGGTGAAAAAATAAATTCCAATCCGGCTCCTTTCATACACACAATCATAAGTCGAAAAACCATAATTATATTTACGTAGTTTAGTTTTATTTTTAAATTAAATTAAATTATTTTCTGTGTATTTGATGTTGAAATTTTCACATAAATTTTTGGATACGTTTTTGTAATATTTTAATGGAATTCCATAGTAACAATACATTCCATTATTTTTAGTCTTTTTAGTGTGGATTAACGACTTAACCACAAACCAAAATATTATTTAGACAAATGTTAAAAATCATCTAATAATTATAATATATAAATAATCACGAAAGGCTGACGCATATATTTACTTTTATACAAATAATATCAACATGTAACTTTTGAAATTATTATTATACTTAAGTACGTAACAAAACCTTAAATTTAACCATATTTTAAAATGTTTAAGAATTGTTTTTGCATTAAATAGGTTTTATATCTCGTTCGATTTTTGTGTCTCATTTTGTATTTAACAACCTTTAATCTTTAAACTCGAGGGTAGTGCCAACATAATAAATAATAATCATAATAATATGTATGAGTTTATTTTATGTGTATTTGTATAATATGTATATATGTGAACATATTACATACATTATATGTACAGCTTAAAAAATGTTTCTCAGACACAAATTGTACAACAATTAAAAAAACACATAGATTGTTCGAGATGATCTTAACATTAAGTTAAAACTTGACTTCCAAATAATATTTAACGTACTCATTCCTTAAAGGACGGCAACGTATGGGCAAGCCTTCCGGGTTTGTAGGCGATCCTCCTGTTCGTTTACCACCTATGCTTTTAAT
Source organism: Vanessa atalanta (assembly GCF_905147765.1). Taxonomy (NCBI): domain Eukaryota; kingdom Metazoa; phylum Arthropoda; class Insecta; order Lepidoptera; family Nymphalidae; genus Vanessa; species Vanessa atalanta. The sequence goes on from NC_061871.1 coordinate 8,666,346, forward strand.
ACGTATTATGAATTTCCTTCATATATCCATTTATTGGTGAAAATAACCGGCAAACGGTTGCTGTGTATATAATACTAAAACTTAAAATTACACTTCGTCCTTCATTTCCTTGTTAAATCTATAAATACATGTGATCATAATTAATTTAGAAATCAAATATAATATGATAAAAAACATTCGTCTCTCTGACTTCAAAGATTTTCAAGTAAAAAAAAAAGCATATTGCATTAGATATTTGCCATAATAGGCAAAATACTTAAGGCAATCAAATTATAAAGCGATTGTTTAGCCAGCAGAGCGAATTAAAATATTAATTTGGAGATGATTGAAGAGCGTTGTGATGGTGGAATTCAAATGAACCAGAACTATGTCCCTCGTTACAAGTAAGTTACTTTTAACATTATTAAATGCATTAAATGTTAATTACACAATTTCTTTGAATTCATATATGTAATTTGTTTTGGATTTTTTTTTTTTGTTTTTAGTCATCGTCAGGGCAATTCTTTTGGTCTGTTCGCAGGAAGTAAGCTCGATTGATATTGTTCTTGTCTGCGGCTGCGTATGCCTTTTCTAGAGTTTCAACAGGTGGGTCTCGTTCTCTGGTCAATATCCATGCATTTCCTACAAGAGACATACTATTGATCAATTTATTTCCCGTGACATTAAAAAAAATTAATAGATTTTTAAAATAACTTAACCTGAATAATGTTTGAAAAGAAAATATCTTGATGATAATACATTTACGGATACTCGTCTTTTGATATTGTTACTATATACCTACGTACAGTGAACAAAGAACACAAACTATATAAAAGTATATCGACTTCATACATACTCGTATGAAATACGCCAAATTCGTAGCAACTCCACACCAGCGCAAAGTTGTCGTAGTCCGTGTCAACGACCCAGTAGGGTGCGGCCATGTTGATGGGTAGTGATGGGAACCGGACGGAGAGCTTGCCTTCGTCGGACCGGCTCACTTGCATCGCTTCCCCTTCTATCTCAGACTTCATGCCAGTGCTGGTGACAGAAAAATATATTGTTTGAAATATTTATAGGTCATTTTCAAATAACACTTGTGAAAAATCGATAATCCAAGTAAAACTTCAAGTATCTTAACTTTCATGACTATATTATTAAATCCTTAGTATAGAAATAATATTAGTTTAGTCTAAGGAATACCAAAATCGGTTAACAAAATTCCAATAGGCTAATATATCAGCTTTATAAAAAGAAAAAGTGACATAAAGTATGGTAATATATATTAGATGAATTACTTACAAAGAACTTATCTGTTTATTGACGACGCTTATAACACCATTGTCTTTTTGATCATAATTGGCAGTAATACATTTGCCTCCGAACTCGAATACTGCGAAGTATTTCTCAACTTCGTACCATTTACCTAAATACTGAAATCAATAAAATTTGAAATGTTAAAAAACAAAATATTTATTATAAAAAGATTTGCTGTTATCCCGACTTATATTTCGAACACAATAAGTAAAGAATATATATTATCACATCATTAAAAAGGGGTATAAACGAAGAACGAACGAAGAAGAGAATGAAGTTCAGGAAATAAACGTAAATAAAAAGTTAAGAACTTACTCGATTAGCATTAAAATCACCCATAACGGCTACATCTGGACAGGATCCAGGGAACACCATCTGCGCACTGCATACTTGCAATGACAACCCGCATAGGAAAATAGCGATCGCTCTCAATACAGACATCTACAAGAGAAGGAAGAACTATTATTTTTAGAGATTATTATAATTTTTTAATTAATGTTCGTTAAGCTGATGGCAATTTTTCTATTCTTTAATAAAAAATATATATATATAATTACAAAATAATAAAGTCTCAAGATATTTTGTTTGCAATGGAAATATTATAGATTTTCATTGTTTAACTTTTGTCAAAGGTTGGCATTCATCGTAATGCTTAAAATACGCCTAACAGACTAAAATGACTAGTAATCATAGATGCAAAAATAGGTATTCGACAAAGAACAAATGATTTATAATGTTAAATTCGAAATAGAGGTTAATAATACGAAACTTAAAAGGTTCTTGTAAAAGCTACTACGATTGTTATAAAACTTTCATACTGTGATAATTTAGAGTTTGTATGAAATTAACGTCGTTACCTTTCGGACTACGAAATTTTTGGTTTATTTGGCACGGATTAGTATTTTAAATCAAATATAAAATTTAGTATTACTCGCAGCATATTTGAATGAAGTTTTTAACTTAATATATATATAAGTCAAAGTCAAAGTCAAAAATCTTTATTCAATATAGAAGTGTTTGCACTTGCTTATTGATTGTCAAAAATCTACCACCGGTTCGGAATTTAGCACCTCGGACCTGAGAAGAACCGGCGAAAGAAACTCAGCGGGATATATTTTTTTTAATTTTTTTTAACCATTTTCCATGTAGGTACAATGATAAGTATATTTTAGTTGTTTGAAACAGCCTGGAGGCGATCATTTCATTCCCAAGGTGTGCAGTCAACTAAAAAGTCATTAGTGTTGTAATATCCTTTAGCACACAAACGCTCTTTAACGACTCTTTTGAATTTTATAATTGAATAATTTTGAACGTTTTCTGGGATCCTGTTGTAAAAACGTATACATTGCCCCAAAAAAGAGTTACTAACCCTGTGTAATCGGGTACTTGGAGTAACAAGTTTATTCTTGTTCCTAGTGTTAATAGAATGTACGTCACAATTTCTGGGAAAATCATTTATGTTTTTGCGTACATACATAACATTATCAAAAACAAATTGAGAAGCGACAGTCATTATTTTAAATTTCTTTAAATTTACCTCTTAACGAATCTTTTGGGACCAGGTTATAAATTGCACGAATAGCCCTCTTCTGCAGTACAAAAATAGTATTAATGTCAGCTGCATTACCCCAGAGTAGGATGCCATACGACATTATACTATGCAAATAACTGAAGTACACAAGGCGTGCCGTATCCACATCAGTCAAAAGTCTAATTTTTTTTACCGCATAGGCTGCAGAGCTAAGTCTATTCGCCAATTTATTTATATGGGGGCCCCATTGGAGCTTAGAGTCTATTGTCATACCAAGGAACTCTGTAGATTCTAAAACATCTAATGCTTCCCCGTTTAAACGTACACTCGTTTTGACACATCTTACATTGGGAGTAGTGAATTTAATACATTTAGTCTTTTTACTATTTAACATTAAATTATTAACACTAAACCAATTTACTATTTCAGAGAGAGTATTGTTCACATCGTCATATATTGAAAGACGTCTTTTTATTTTAAAAATTAAAGAAGTATCATCAGCAAACAATACTATCTCGTTTATCACCTAGGAGATGTGGCAGGTCATTTATATAAACAAGGAAGAGAAATGGTCCAAGAATTGATCCTTGAGGGACCCCCACAGTAACTGGAGACCCGGGAGATCTCTTTCCATTTACATCAACCCTCTGAATGCGATTGCTCAGATACGAAATCAGAAGACTGAGTGCAGTGTCCCTAATTCCATAATGACGTAGCTTCCTGACCAAAGTTTCGTGTTGCACACAATCAAAGGCCTTAGATAAATCACAAAATATCCCTAAGGCATCCTGTGACTCCTCCCAGGCCCTGTAAATATTTTTAACGAGCTCAACACCAGCGTCAGTTGTCGAGCGACCCCTTGTAAATCCAAATTGTTTCTTGTGTAGCAACTTGTTATTGTTAAAATGTACTAGCATTTGATTTAGTAATAACTTTTCAAAGATCTTGCTAAGAGTTGGTAGTACAGAGATGGGCCTATAGTTGTTGGGGTCTGATGTACTACCTGATTTAAATATTGGTAATACTCTACTATGTTTCATGAGGTCAGGAAACACGCCACTAAGGACACATTTATTAAATATAGTGACAAGGTAGGGTGCGATTACATCAATTATTGAATTGACTACCTTGACAGAGATCCCCCACAGATCGGCCGTTTTCTTAATATCTAGTGATCTGAAGGAACTTATTACATCACTTACACTTACTGTATTAAATTTAAAGCTAATATTACATTCTTCCACATGGTTTTTTAATAATGATTCAGCAACGGTAGGAGAGGAATTTAATGAGTTAGTTGTCGATAATGGAATGTCAGCAAAAAAATTTTCAAAAACAGTTGCAACATCCCGATCTGAGGAAAATAAATTGTTGTCAATAGATAAGCTAAAGTCGGAGATGTTATTTTTGACTCTTCCAGTTTCACAATTAATAATTTTCCATGTCATTTTAATTTTATCAGGTGCCTCAATAATTTTTTTTTTTATATGCAATGATTTAGCTGTATGACATACACGTTTGAATAGTTTAGAGTAGGCACTAACATAACTGATAAATGAAAAAGACCGGTTGTATGATCTTTCACTATAAAGTTCATACAACCTCTGCCTACTCTTGTGAATTCCGACAGTCGCCCAATCATTAAATTTAAGAAAATTCCTTGAATAGACTGTCTTGGAAGTAAATATGGCATTAAATTCTGTTTTAATTAATTTAAAAAAAATGTTATAAAGCTCATTAGAATTATCATTTAATTGTAAATATGAGAGCTTTGCCATGATATTACTTCTGAACTTCTCAATTCGATACAAATTGATTGGAACAAATGTCTGTTTTAAATCCTTAGCATTATTATTTATTTGCGAATTAAATGAAGCCAACTGTCCACAATTATCAGAACTTAACATATTTATAATACATTTATGATTAGGTACACAGTTGGTAAATATGTTGTCAATACATGTTCCAGTGGATTCAGTGATTCTAGTTGGCTCTAAGAATAAGTTAATGAGGTTATATGAATATAATAATGATCTGAATCTAATACTTGTGCTACAGTTTTCTAATAAATTTATGTTGAAGTCACCACAAATAAAAATATATTTACTTGATCCAGATAATTTCAATAATGCACTTTCCAATATTTTCTCAAATGCTTCATATAACCCGCTAGGAGGTCTGTATACGCATACAACAATGACATGCTCAAGCTCTGCACAGGCTATTTCAATAGTCTGCTCAATAGAAAGGCTCACAACATCCTTACGTTCTTTAAATTTTAGATTTTTGTTAATAAGTATTAATGAGCCACCACGTATAGCTTTTTTTCTATTGAACATACTAGCCATCTGGTGACCACTAAAGTTAAACATAAACTGATAATTTACAAGCCAATGTTCTGTTATACATAAAATATCAATGGCATTACTGCTTATGAATAACTCAATTTCTAAATCTTTTCCTGTCATTCCTTGAATGTTTTGGTACACCAGGTTTACAAGTTTACTATTATTATTGTTTTGATTATTTCTAATTTTAAGATTTAGGAATTTATCCAAGGTTAAATTACTATTAGGTAAATTAATATTAGTATTAATAATACTTGAGCCAGAGACTACCTCTTTTGTCTTAAAATTCAATTTAAATTACTTTTATCAGTGTTAATATAAATTAAATTGTTATTTTTATTATGCATATGATCCTTGGTAACATTAGGCATAAAATAATTATTGATATTGTAAGCTATTAGGTTACCAATTTGTCTTTTCGATTTTATTGGTAGGTACATAGTACCCTCTGTCAACTTAAACTTATATATATATATATATATATTATATTATATTATATATGTATATATATATATATATATATATATATATATATACATATATAATATAATATACTATTGTTTATCATCATAATTTATTCCAAATCATCTATGAATTTGCAATTATATCATATTAATATAAAATCAGAAGACTCTATGAGCTTTTCCAGGTTGATAAATTACTATTCGGCCTTTGTACGAAAAACGAACGTACGGGCGTCATATTTTAAACTGGTTTCAGATACGAGTACATTAACAAGTATATGCTAACAGAAATAAAGGTTTTGCGTATTTTTAAATTCAATGTTATTAAGTCATCAGCCACAAGTTACTGGCATTGACGAATTAAATTAAATAAAAGCTCTATAAAAACGACAGAGTAATAATACATGATTTTGTTTTGTTTTGTTATATGGTTATACATACATATTTTGTCGTCTGTCTATCTACATCTACATTTTTTTTTTTCGTGCTTGACAAGGCTGTCATATTCTAACTTACATAACAACAAAATAGCATAAGCCTTCACGAAAATACACGATTGATCAAATAGTCTGGGGTAGATTTAATACCTTACTCCCTTTGGCCAAGAGAATACGCCGCCCCAGTTCTAGTAACCTTTCAAATCGCATGATAGTCATGATGCGAATTTCACATGTTTGCCACAAGGCGTCACGGGTGTTTCTACAAGAGCCAATAACGAATATCACGAAGTGAATGTTTTACATTAACGCCAACGCGATGTGATCGCTATCTTATGTTATATCTTTTATTTATAAGCTTATCAAAGGCGTATCGAAGTCGTTCAATTGATACCCATGACATTTTATTAATAAACAGGATATAAGCATATGAATGTAAGTGATGGGTATTCTGTGTGTTTTGTTATACCTATAAGTTAAATATACTCATTACGAGACTAGACGACCGTACGAAATACACATTCTTATTAAAAAAATAAACGATTTTCCGCACGTTCACTTATTCGCCCCTGAACGTATGTCGTTTCTATATAAATATTAAACATTAAGTAGGTAAGTATGTACAGACAAGTACCTATTATTAGTTTTACATGTTCGTAGAAGTGGTCGAGAACTAGAAAAAGTTAAAAACAAAAAATGTGGTTTGACCATTTTTTCTTAATGGATAATTCCATTATGATGTTATGGAAATATACAGTCAATAACAAAGGGTAATAATAAAATTCAATAATAAAAAATAAATTAAACGTGCATATATAGATATCAGATGAATCAAAGAATAAAGTAGGCAACGCTAGAAAAACATCAAAAAACTAATTGAATATAGAGTATTTAGTTAATTGATGTCGAAATACAATATTAAGTTTTGCAATGAAAACAAGGAAAAAAAGGGTTTTTAAATCAGCTCTGAGCCTTAACGCTGCTTAATAATATCGTTTAATACAGTATAATATTTAAACATTTTAACATGATAAAAGATAAGAGAGCGTATATAAAGACGACCGATTCCCGTTAATACTTAATATATTTATAAAGTATCTACTTTTAAAAGAGCTTATGTCTAAATTAAGTCTCAATTTAAAAATGAAAAAAAATATATCTGATATGAAATTTTTAGAGTTCAGTTCAGTTTTAAAAGTGGCATTATATATTATTTACGTTACACTATATATACATATAAGTAAAAAAAAATGATTTTATGCTCTTCTATGCTTTATGCACCTTTTCATTAACTAAGTGACGATAAGAGAAAAAATATGTATGTTCTACTTTTATTAAAGTATGTAGAAACTTGCTTTATTATTGAGTACGTTTACTTTAAATAACAAAGGATTGTTGAAAATGTTTTTCTTAGTGGATTTACCTTACAATGCTAAGGGCCGTTATTGTGTGCAAATGATGTTCCCGTTTTGAAATCTTAGGCATATCTTGTTAGACTTATTTGTATGTTTATTTGTTTTATACTTATGTAAACACTTAAATACATTATGTTACGACCAAACATTAAACTTATTGATAGTAAAATTAACTTTTCAGGATAGTTTCTTTAATAGTTTTTTAATAAGGTGATGTTTTATATTTATAATTATGTTTTGGTTGGATGTGTATGGGTAACATGGGTTTTATAAAAAAATATATTTGAATATGTAAATTGATAACGTTTGTTTATGTTAAGGTTATTTATGTTATTTGTGCTTAAATAAATAAAAAAATATTGAAAATAAAGGTTGTTACATCGAGCTGTGAATTTTGACATACATAAACAAAATTTAATGAATCATAAATAAAAACTCAACAAAAACAACGGGGACATATTATAAATTATATATATTATTACAATTATATGTATAATATTCTCCGGGTTTAGTCAATAAATTGATTCTACATATAAAGTTAATATACGTCATTTCCTTGAAAGAAGTCTTGGTAACAACACTTTTAACTACGTCAATTTGACGTTTCGCGTTCTTAGCGATGTCATTTCTAATACATGTACTTAGCCTAGGTCAGGAGGCTGTACGGTACTTTGAACGGTAATCTTGGGCATGTAAAGTATTTTAAATACAAGTATCAAGAATAAGCGAATATTCTATTTTATTTGAATGACATGGTTTAATTATATTTTGAATAATCAGTAAAGTATGTTATATTATTTTATTATATTGTTATATTTTTTGTTGTGAATTCAAATCCATCGTCAAGGCCATACTTTTTATGCCCACAACAGTTAGCGTATCAAACAAAATATTGCAATATTTTATGTTAGGATATTATTTTACTTAAAGCTTCAAAAAAAGTATGATAATTATGTCTCTGTAACCTTTAGTATAGCCAAACAAAAAAATAAGATGGTAGTGCTTTTAGAATATTATTTATTATTTATACAAAATTGTTCATAATCAATGTTGACTTAAAAAATCCAAAGCAAATACGTATGTACATGCACTTACAATCATAAGTAACATTATTGGGCTAAATATTTTATTAATACGCTAATATTTTTGGAAAAAGGTAAAAACTTAAACGATAAAGCAGAATGTCACAAATGGAGATATTTACGAATCACGTAGAAAACATTTTTAATTAAAAACTATAAAACATTTATTTACGTTAAAAACATTTAAGTACAGAAGATGTTGTTTATTTTATACTCACATAATAACCTTTTAACTTGTTCCAATAAGATCAAAATAATTAATAAAAGCCGGTATTTCATACGCTTAATCCCATAACTTGTTCGAACGTCCGGGGCGTCGGCATTATATGTGAAGTATACCGTTCACTTGATGTACTTCTTCTTGTCCTATAATTGATTACTAGTAGTTTGTTGTGGCTTCGTTTATATAAATAAAGCCTATACACCAATAAGACTTATTTTAACATGAAGTTATAACAAAATTGAATTAACTATTAATTAAGTTCGAAACTAGTTGTCCATTTTTTCATATCAAATTTTCTTTATAATGGCTATGCAATAAATTCCAACTCTATTAGATCATAAAAAGCCAGTTAATATTATGATTTAATTATTTTTTTTACGAATGTGTATATTTTTTCTTCCTTTGTTATCTGTCTGAATTATATAGGGATTTGTAGAATATGTTTGAATCGAGAGGTTGGTAATTACGTTCAGTCTATATTAATGTATAAATATATTTTAGCAATGAATCTTGTATTAATTTTATAGAACATCCTCAGAAACTTGAAATAAGTTAAGGCTATTAAAATTTTAATTGCAGTAATTTTGTAGGAAAGAGCCTTTAATTAATATCCAGTGGATATACTTTCTTACTTTAGAAAATACACATATTAAGCTGCTTTTTGCAAAATTGCAGTTCTGGAAGTAGTCAAGATATAACAATCCATTGATATGAAAGCCAAAAATTAAAATTTAAATGCACGTATCACTCACTGTCATCTATTCTGGCATTTTTCTGATAAAATTACGGTTTTTTTCTATGATATATTTGAAATATCTCGTAATATCTCCATAACTACGATTCCAAATCATAAAGTGTAAGCATAAAATCAGGGATGTTATGGATATGAAATTTCGTGTGTATGAATTTATCGGATATATGAATAATATTTTACCGGTTTCTACTACGGTTACAGATACGAAATTATTTCGGAGTATCCGATTGTTTCGGATGATTTCAGTTAGGAATAAAATTAAATCATTTAGAAATTGTAAAAGAGAAAGTTACAACTTAACAATTTTACTTAATTAAGTACTCTGAATTGATATCAAATATAATCATAGAAAAAAATCCTTACACTTCAATTAAGTACTCTCGTTATGTATAACACTATGCAAAGACAAAATTGTAGTAAATATAATTGTATAATTTTTTATTTCGGATAGGCGATTATTTTGGTTACGATTACGGAGCTACGAAACATTCCTGATTTAAATGGCCAATGAAGTGTTTTATAAGCGTTTCTATGAATATATATAGATATATGTATTGATACGGATTAATATTTGGTGACATAAACATTAAATTAACTATTACATAATATTTATTTTTTCCTTTTTTTTTCTAGTATCTGTTGTAGTTTTGGCTTCAAAAGCGAATGGATCAACAATAAATTATCCGACTACGATGTCGTGATTTACTAATATAATGAACATACGACATATTTCAGCATCATCATCCCTATAGTTCGACCTAAACCATTAACTATATTAATATGAATTTTATTTTACTGAGAAAAGTTCCGTAAACAACAAAATTTACTGTTATAGATACTGTTTATAATATTAATATGATGTAGTTTGTGTACAAATAGGACTAATTCAACCTTTGGTATTGTTATAAATTACCCGTAATTATTGAAATTGTTTATCTGATGCTCAATTTATAACACTCAGCTGCAATCAACATAATTTATCATAATCTAAATTATTTTTATATAAACTCTACGCTATTTTCGGCTTCGTCCTCGTTTAAAAGCAATAAACATTTAACTTTTTGTACATTACACATAATGACTTAGAGTTCTTTGGACCCTCGCCTTTTTCTTTAGGATGCAAAATATAATTTAATATCTGACTTATTAGTGTGTACAAACATACTTATTCTTTAGTGTTAAAAATAAGTAATAATAATATATTAGCGTAAATTTAATCTATGATAGTTTAATAGAACCCTTAAGTCAACATTTAAATTTTGCTCTAGAATTTTTTTTTTCTTATATTAAAAACCAGTGCCAATAAGTAACTAACATGTTTGTGTGTGGCATCGTAGCTCCGAAATGAATGATCAGATTTAACTTTTATTTTGGACTTACATTATGCTGCATGTATAGTTGTGTCAAAGATTCTATGAGAGATAATTTTAAAATAAAAAATAATAATAAAAAATTGCTTTACACAATACTCCCCACGATCGTGCAGGGGCTCGAGAAGAAGCATGACGGCATATGAGTCCTACCCCTAACGTACACAACTATTGGTACTTTGTGTATGGATAAACGTTTGCAAAATTTCCTTAAAGTTTCTTAAGATAGATACTAAGCATTTATAACACAGGAAAATCTCAGAGGTGTTCCTTTTGATTTGAATCTATCACTTTCGATCTTAAGATCCGTACGTTCTAGTCACTTGACCATCTTAGTTAATTATACATATTTGACGGTTAGTCGCTCATAGTACAAGCACTTTTTTGTAACTATAATTGCTTGTTTCAAGGTTTGCAAAATCATTTTGTCTAATAATATGATTAAATAAGAATGTCCATACAAGAGCACGATGATTTTCTTATAAAATGAGATAAACTTATAAAAATAATTGTACTTTATATTTTGTTTTCAAAGAAATACCTAGTTATGTATATTCTGTAACTAAACGTTTAAAATTAATGTATGTTTTATTGAACTTGTAAATTTAATTTTGTTGAATAAATATTTACGGTCATACGAATCACGTCACATATAAAATCAAGGCCGTCAAAATTATTCACCGCATACGTTATCAAATATTTGATATTATCGGATTCCATTATAAAAAGTTTTGAAAACGATACATCTGTCCCGTAGGATTTGAAGTTTAAACAACAAAAAAAAATAATATGATATCAATTTAATATAAATTGAACAAAAATAGGAAAATAAACTTTATAATATAGATATAACGAACAATTAAGAAAATCGTAACTACATAGTCACTGTTTTTATTATTAACTTATGTAGTTTAACTGTTTTTGAATTATATACCTTATAACATAATAAATAAGGAAATGTAAATAAAATTGTCAGAATAATAAAATAGAAAACTAATAATTATTATAACTCACCTTCAAAACAATTATCTTTAAACTCGTCTATAGATCAACACTTGTATTTAAACATAAAAACGTCTGTTAGTGCGATCCACCTTCTGGTCAAGCGTCGACTGCACTGGCGCGCATAAAACCTACGAGATAAATATAATAATGATTAGAGAATACTACCATTTTTTTTTCAATCTACTGTATAATCCGAAGATGATCGTAGTATAGATATTAATTTTGTAAACGTATCGTATCGTATAGATCGCATTTGGTGAAATATTTATATATATATTATATTATAATACCCCGAGAGAAAAAATATATTGATAGGTACTTAATATTATTTGTCGATCAATTTAATCAAAATCTTAATTATTTATTTATTAAAGATACTGTATGATGGGTTTAATGTTTTTTTTTTATATAGGAAGTTTCTTATTTTATGCAAGATTGTACGAACAAGTTTTTAGGGTTACGTGTATTCAATAAAATAAAACTCTATATTTTTAAAATCATTCAAAAGATTATGTAATCTACTTAAATTAAGTAGATTTTGACTTTAATAGTATTATAATATTAGAGATAATGTAACCATACCCATAGAGATAGGTAATTCCGACAAAGTTAAGGTAATACATAAATAATAAACGAAATATTTAAATTAAATATGAATAATTTCCTTATGATAATGATTTATTCAGGCAACCAGGGTCCTACATTATGACGTGACGTAGTCTGAAAGCGGCAACAAATATATACATAACTATACAAACCTAAATATATAATAATATCTAATATTTATAACAAATCAGAATCCGAAAGGGATAAAATATATTAAAAATATGCTCTATTTACTTCTACTGGTTTTGTTAATTTGGAAAAGGAATAATTAATTGAAGAAAGAAAAGAAAATCATAATTAAGATATAGGTAGGTACTTTATTCAAATAGGTTCTTAGAAGCAATTGTAATTTAACAAGACTAGTTAACATGAAAACAAACCAGAGGTTCAGAATTTAAATTCTATCAAGGTGAACCAGTATGAAATTTAGTGCTTAATTCTCATTCCAAATAATATAATTACAGTATGTTATTTATACACAGTACTTTTATATTTTTTTGTATTAACAATGCCAACTTAGTTACAAAATTTCTACGTTTAAGTTACTACGCTTTAATACATTAAGTTATTGCTTTAATAAAATCTGCATACTATTTAGTTTTTTATTAACAGCGCCATCTATACAGCAACATTTAAACTAAAGCTAAAACCGAGCTGTTATACTGGAACTTGTGTAAGGAATTCTGATTTGTCACTTAACCTAAAGAGGGCAGCACTAAGTTATATATAATTCAAAATAAAAAAGAAGAATACATATTAATAAATTTATTATAATTGTAAAATATTAACTTGAATTAAAAAAAGTCGATGAAAAAAAAATCTTAAAAAATATATTTAATTGTAAACGAAGATTTGAACTTAGTACTTTAAACTAAATATAAGAAGGCTATTTTCGTCATATACTTCGACTGGGAGCGTGGCGTCTCCTGTAATCCGGCTACTCGGAGGTCGGGGCCGGAGGATGGTTTGAGGTCGGGAGTCCTGGCGGTGTGTGGCCCATGTTGACTGGACGTCCACACTAAGCCCGGTATTAATATGGACCCCTTGGAGGAATCCGAGGGGTGCAGGTTCACTAAGGAGGGGCGAACCGGGCCAGAGGGGAAACCCAGCAGCCAAAAGTCCCCGTATCGGGCAGTAGTGGGATAGCGGCCGGGAGTGGGCGCTCATCGACAGCCCGACCAATACAACCAGACCCGTCTCTTTTTGTTGAAATTTTATGTGCATAATATGTACATATCTAATCTATTTATTTTACTTGAACTAACCTCATGTATTAACAAATTTTTGAAATTATATTTTAGTACTGTAAATTAAATGTTAGAAAAAAATATATAAATAGGTATATTAATTTCGAGTTGTATATAAGATAAGGTATTGAAATATAAGAAGTCTGAACTACACTGTTAGTCCATTGAAATGTTAGCATTTTAGGGCCAAACTGAACATTTCCCAGAGAACGTGATGTTATTTGTGGGACATGTGGCGGGGGGGGGGGTCAATATAACCTTAACCCCAAGTTTGTGGGGTTGACGGCCTTGTCCCCGACCGCCATCTTGAAAATGAGGTGGAAACATATTTTTAACTATATCTCTGAAACTATTAACTGTACCGAAAATTTTTAAAGACATAATTTATATCAAATCGTTGTGGCTACAGTTACATCTATATGACTTTTTACCAAAAATTTAAAATTTAAGAAGTTATAACCAAAAAAGTGAGAAAATTTGCTCAAAAATTTTCTTTTTTGCTTAATAACTTTTTTACTGTTCATTTTAGCACAAAATTAGCTCAAGACGAATTTATAGTAAAATATTTTCAAACATTTTTTTTAAATTTCTACAATTTTACTTAATCATTCCTTAACATTAGGTTTCTCTGCATCTTATAATTCATTTTCATATTTTGAAGATTCCTGTGCATTTCGTCCTCTTCGTAATATTTTACCTCTTGCCTTTTCGCAATTTGTTTTTTACAATGCAGATTTCAACAGCAACACAATTGATGGGAACAGTACTTTCCATGCGATGGAAGGTCTTCAACAAACTCAAAAAATTTCTTTGTTTCATTTAGTAATATAACCGCCTATTTATTAACAGAAAATAATTTGAACCTAACAAACTAAAATGGCAAGTCACTTTATTATAAGTTTTTTTTTAAATACCTGAAGTAGCTCAAATATTTACGTCACCGATATCCGTTTTAGCGTTATTAAAAATCAACTCATAATCCATGAAAAGCCTACTTTGAGCAGTTACTTCCTTTTTTACCAATGTACATAAAACCAAATACAGAATACAATTTTTAGGTTTTTATAAATATTGTAATACATCTCATTATACTAAGGTTTAGTTAATATGTCTTATATATATTAACGGTTTTTTATTCAAAAATATATACTAATTTACCTATAAATTATTTTATGATTGTAATGATAATAGTTTTTATGTATTTTTTTATTTGTTCTTTGAAATGCTTATACATTTTTTCAAAGTGAATGTTGACCTATCTGCTGAGGGTTTATTTTTAGTGTACATATACTAGCGACCCGACCCGACCTGCCTTCGCACGGTTGCAATGCTGTTACTAAATATACTACAGAATGTCTTTATATACAACGTTTACAGCTTTTTCAGTCAGTTCAGGGCTCTATTGAACCATATTAAACGTACAATGTGTTTAAGGTATTTAATTGGATAATAAAGAATTCTCCATTGCTTAAAATCGCTTCGTAAATAAGCCATTATTACTCAGAAAATTAATTAATAAAAATGGTTATTGTGGGTTATCCCTAAGAGATAGACATATACCATCGCAGACTTTTTTAGACCTTTTTAAAGTGCACAATTATATCCTTGAATCATTTATCTATTAAAAAAAAATCGCATTAAATTCCGTTGCATAGTTTAAAGATTTAAGTAAACATAGGGACAGACAGACAGCGGGATGCGACTTTCTTTTATTATTGTTAAAACAAGATATAACTGACTTTTTTGATTGATTTGCAATTTCGTACAGTAACTTCTTTTGCGACGTAGAAGTTTACTGATAGATGATATTTATAAATTTCAAATTAAATGGGGAGAATAGGAAATAACTGTGTACATATTTTATCCGTACAAAGACAGGATGGACATCTTGTTTTGTATATGCATAGTTTCAAGAAAACATTAAGATCTGTTTATCTTTAGGTTATGTAATGTTTCATTACATAGAATATAGTGACTATTAAATGCAGTAAAAATATTTTAAATGTATGTACATTGTTTCATCTGAGTGACGATAGCTTAAAGATGTTTATTGCATTTTAAACAGCGAAATAAAAAGAGACGGGTCTGGTTATATTGGTTGGGCTGACGTTGAGCGCCCACTCCCGGCCGCTATCCCACTACTGTCCGATACGGGGTCTTTTGGCTGCTGGGTTTCCCCTCTGGCCCGGTTCGCCCCTCCTTAGTGAACCTGCACCCCTCGGATTCCTCCAAGGGGTCCATATTAATACCGGGCTTAGTGTGGGCGTCCAGTCAACATGGGCCACACAGCCCCAGGACTTCCGACCTCAGACCATTCTCCGGCCCCGACCTCCGAATAGCCGGATTACAGGAGACGCCACGCTCCCAGTCAAAGTACACGACAAAAATGGGCTTCTTATATTGGGTTAAAATAGGAGGTTCGAATCTTTAAGTAGTTATTATTTCTATTTTTTTTCTTTTAAGAGTTTCAGCAAAATTATTAAACGGCAAGTCTTCCTGTCACAGGTATTTGTATGCTTAGCAAGTACGCAAATATTAATGTTGAATAGTAAATTAAAAAATAAAGTAACAGTCTGTAAGTATCCTACTGCTGGGCAATAGTTTTCTCTCCCTTTGAGGAGAAGGTTTCCACGCAGCTTGAATGAGGATTGGTAGATACATATGTGGCAGAATTCCATAGGAATTAGTTTTTCTCACGATGTTTTCCTATACCTTTATTAATGAGTGGGATGTCGTTCTTTTATAAGCTACATGTTAATTTCATGAATTTGATGCAGCCTGCACCTATTAATACAAATTGAGTATTACACCTTGAAAGTAAAATTAATTATATAAGGTATATCTTCCCTTCATTTACATACAAATCAAAATGTCAAAACGTTTCAAAGAGTGTTGTCAAACGTGTGTTTTTTATACTATGCACTTACTATATTTTCCGTAACTACCCTAGATGGCGCTACAGCACACATAAATTTCTATTTTATACCTGTAAATACGCACGGACAGCAGAAATTGTTTGCTGGATCTTGCTAGTATATAAATATACATATATTTGAAAGGTTCGCTTAAGTATTTCCTAATAATATATAATATTAACAGAATTAAAAAAAATATATACAGCTAAAATAAGAAAATAATTAAAAATATATAACGTTGGATATCAAGGTTGGAATCCAGCTCTTAACGAAATATTACAAGCACATTTTCAACTTATATTTCGACTGGGAGCGTGGCGTCTCTTGTAATCCGGCTACTCGGAGGTCGGGGGCGGAGGATGGTTTGAGGTTGGGAGTCCTGGCGCTGTGTGGCCCATGTTGACTGGACGTCCACACTAAGCCCGGTGTTAACATGGACCCCCTTGAGGAATCAGAGGAGTGCAGGTTCACTGAGGAGGGGCGAACCGGGCCAGAGAGGAAACTCAGCAGCCAAAAGCCTCCGTATCGGACAGTAGTGGGATAGCGGCCGGGAGTGGGCGCTTAGCGACAGCCTGACCAATACAACCAGACCCGTTCCGTTTTGCTACTTTTGCGGTCAAACTTGTATTTTATACCATTTCACACCAGAATTTCATTTATTTTTAACCTTTTTTATTGATAACAAAGAAACTGCGCGCGGCTTGCTTGCGTAGTTGCGGAAAACATTTTGTATTCCTTCTCGACCGGATAGTCTCACAATGTGAAAGCCTTTTCTTTATTATAATTTAAAGAAGAAGATAAGCATATTCTACGATTTATTTGTTACAGCAATTCAATGTTCTTTGTTGACTTAACTTATAAGGTCTCAATTTCACCGTCATATAATATCCTATTTGTGTGATTATAACCGAATAACTCGAATGACTAAGTAGCAAGCATCCATTGATATGAGCATAGCTTTAGCTTTAGAAATAAGAGAGTATACGTGTCGAACGTATCCAGCGTAGTTCTATATAATGCTCCAATGCGGCTTGGTGCATACACATGTGGCTGATTTTCATTGAAATTATACACAAGCAAGTATCCTTGGGATTTTTTCTTAAGCGCCGAGCACGACATAAATTATAAACATAAAATTAAGCCCTTGAAAATTTAGACCCGAAATGGTCCAGTGGTTAGAACGGATGCATCTGAACCGAAGATTGCTGGTAAACCAATATCCCTTCGAGATAACGAAAAGGATCTCGTTCTGTGAGTGACTCGCTCTCAAATGTTATTGAACAATATATTTTTAAGAATTTTTTTTAAATAAAAATATCATATACACTTTACCATTTGTACCATTCTGTAATGGAATGAATAGTTATAAACTACAATCTATTAAGAAAATTAAAGTAGTTTGTATTGTTAGTTTTTTTACAAGGATTAAATAAGTAGTACGTAATTATCAATACCGCTTAATAAGGGTTTTTTTTATATATATTTATATAATTATGTGATAAATTTTAATTTGAGGGTATTATTTTAATGTTACTCATACGAATGCAGGACGGATAGCTAGTATTGTAATATAAATGTAAATAGGTATTTACTTAAAATTTAAAAATATGAATGGAAATATAAAATTTTGAAAAACTATTTAAAATAATTGTTTAGTTTTTTTTATTATTTGATTTGTTTTTTTTTTTATTATTTACTGATCATTACATAGTTTCATAATTATCGTCTTTCTTTCTTGTTATAGTTACTGTATTTCTTCCATAAATTATTCTAGATGTTAACAGTATAGTTATAATATGATTTTTATATTAATATTTCATGTAATTTTTTTACTTATGAATGTGTGCTCTCCTTTAAATTAGAGTAGGGTACATGTAGATTTAAATTAAAAATGTATTAGTATAAGCGTTTATGTACAAACGTTGGAGATCCCAAAATAAATACATAAATAAATAAAAATCATGAGATGTTTCTGTGCTAACCCGAAAAAAACCTAAACCTACTCTATGTAAGACGAATTTAAGTTTCCTCCTTCTTAAATATTTTATAAACACAGCATACATAATTATGTACAAACCCGTGTGAAGGCAGGCTGCTAACTAATACTTTTAACTAGGTACACACACTAAAGATAGAACATAAATGTAACTGATACATTTACGGTACTAATAATAAGTTTGATGTGTCGATCCGTCATAATTATAATCTCTATATTAAAGTTTGAGTAATATATAATAATTATTATCTCTGTAATTGATAATTTTGACAAGTTCTGACTGCAGCACGTCTGTTTGATCCTCAAAATACATTATCTGTCGTGTTATGATATAAAGGTGACACTTTTGATGAAAGGATGAAGGTGGAAATTGAGAGATTGCAACGGTTAAGCAAAATATATTTTGTTTAATAATTTATTAGCATCTGCTCTACAAAATAACAGTATGATATGTTTGTTTAGGAATAATAGACGAAAGCATATGGTAGACTACGAAGAAAGTACTCCAAAATTGTGTTTGTCGCATGTATTATGCTATGCACTTTGGCGTAACGTCCCTAGATGGCGCTACAGCACATCTACGTATTTACTATTCTATCTGTAAATACGTCCAGACAACAGAAAGCGTTTACCGGGTTTTGCTAGGTTTATAAATATGATTGAAAAGACGTGCAAAGTCGTAAAAAAATCCTAATAACACATAATAATGACAGAACCAAAAAATATATCATTTAAAAATAAGAAAATAAATGTAAATATATAATTTTTGGTATCAAGGCTGGAACCCAGCCCTTAACGAAATATAAGAACCATATTTTCACCTCATATTTCGACTGGGAGCGTGGCGTCTCCTGTAATCCGGCTACTCGGAGGTCGGGGGCGGAGGATGGTTTGAGGTTGGGAGTCTTGGCGCTGTGTGGCTCATGTTGACTGGACGTCCACGCTAAGCCTGGTGTTAATATGGACCCCTTTGAGGAATCAGGGGAGTGCAGGTTCACTAAGGAGAGGCGAACCGGGCCAGAGGGGAAACCCAGCAGCCAAAAGCTTCCGTATCGGGCAGTAGTGGGATAGCGGCCGGGAGTGGGCGCTCAGCGACAGCCCGACCAATACAACCAGACCCGTTCCTTTTTGCTTCTTTTGCGGTCAAAATTGTTTACTACATTTCATACCAGAATTTCATTTCTGTTTATTTTTTTTTATTAATAACAAAAAAACTGCGCGGCTTGATTGCGTAAGATAAGCATGATCTACGATCTTTTCGTTACAGAAATTCAATGTTTTATGTTGACTTAACTTATAAGGTCTCAATTTCACCGTCATGACATATAGTTTATCCTATTAGTGGAATATAATTAATATATAATATAATTGAATGTTTTGAATTCAGAGTGGCTCGATAGACTAAGTAGCAGGCATTCCTTGCTTTGCGTAAGGTTGCCAGGTCGCCAAACCTAATAGCCGAACAGACCAGCTAGCTTGGCCGGACATTGGGGTAAAAAGTCGGACACCCTACATTATTGAAGATTTTGTGCCTCAGTAAACAGATACGCTAAAAAGTGTATGTAAAATTAAGCTATTCTGATTATTACCATGAATCTTGTTAATTTCGAATGAAATATAAATAAAATATATATACGAAATAAATAAATAAAATTTTAAAAGCCGGACAAGCTGGACACTTTATTTTGGCCGGACACGCAATCAAAAAGCCTTACCATGTCCGGACACTATCCGGACGCCTGGCAACCCTAGCTTTGCGCATAGGTATTAGAAATAGGAAAGTATACGTGTGTGATGATAGCATCTTATAAAGAACCTTCACTTTTAATGGTATCCAGTATGATTCTATAGAAAGTCTTATAATAGTTTCGTCGATTAAACTATAAAAATCGCGATTTGAAAAATGAGATGCCAACTTTGCAAACAGACCATAGTATTATGCCAAATTTCGAGAATTTGACATAACAAAAGACGAAATCTATTGAGTGTGATATGTCTTAGTTAATGGTTCCAAATAATACTGTAGAGAAGTAAGTAGAACTAAAAAAAATTATTTTTTTGAAAATAATAATTAAAAAAAAAAACACAAAAAGTGTTTGAGACCATAAAGCTTTGCAGAAAGAGATAGTATTTATCATTCAAAACGACTATATTATGAAGAACTAATAAAAACAGTTAGAATTTTTCGTATATATAAATATATATAAAGAAATTAGTGATCATTACTGTGCGTATTAGTGTTTAAGCCGCGAGGCCATATCGACTCCCCGTTTCCGAAAATTGCTTAGAAACTAAATGCATTGTTGATCGCAACTTGAGCACATTATAATAAAAATTGTTCACATATAATGTTTTAAGACAAAAATAATAATATTCTAATGCCATATTATTAAAGAGTTTAATCATGGATCATCATGGGCAATGCTGTATTTCAAGATAAAAGCTTGAAATACAATATAAACTTATTTCGTGCCAGTGCCAGTTTTAAGTAATTTGTAGGATTTTAAATACGTAATAAAAATGCTAACTATTTCTTGTCGTCGTTTTATTTATTTCATCAGTAGAGTTTTTAAAATTATTTGATTGACATTAGTAAATGTCGGACGATGTATTTGGTACAGAAGCCTTAAAGAGCTAGTCATACTGTTCCGATACTAATAGTCCACACAATTGTTTTTTACTATTGTACTCAATAAAAGCTATTTATTGTTTTAGCTTGATATCTTTTTCCATTTCAGGTTTTTCATCTTTCATTTCTTCTGGCTTATCCATCTTCTCGTCTTTTTTCTCGGAGATTTCTGGCAACATCATCGGTTGGGGTTCAGCAGGAATTTCAGGAATGGCAGAACGTTCTTGCGGAATTTCAGACTTTACTTCTGGCTTTATTTTGTCCTGCAAATATATAACGTGATTTAATTTAAGGATTTATTGATTGAATACACATCATTCATTCAAATGGTCCTTATAAGTAATTGAGCAATAATGTATAGAATCTTATTTGACGAAAGACAGCAAAATATCTATATTTAAATTCGAATTAATATATTATTATGTTATATATATTCTTTATAATAGCTAGATTATATCTGTAACAATATCTTTATAAATATCTGTAATTTATATTTGTGATAAAATATATTTAAATAAACGTTGAATTTATTTATATAATATTAGCCTCCCGTCCCAACTTCGACCGGGTGACATAAGAGTTTTATTAACGTCTCGATCGCAACGCCACCATCAGGTCCAGACAAAATCATCCAGGCAGCCATTAAAATACACACAAAATGTTTAATCAAAATCGGCTTAGGAGTTCAGTTACAAACACACGTACAGAATTTTTATATATATAAACATAGGTTCAGATATTCTTACGTCAACCGTTGGAACATCATCTGCAGGGATTTTCGATACTGGAGCATTTTTAGCATCCATGATGACTTCAATGACATTATTTTTTATTTCCATGGGATCGGCAGCTGGGTTAGGGAGGATACTGCAATCTGCCTGATTGGTCTTCACGAAGAAAGTTCGGGAGATCTTGTAGCGGTCCAACACAGCGTATGCACTTTGCATTACCAATGATGGCGCGAGACGCTCTCTTGTTAAGATCCAAGCGTTTTCTGAAAATACAACACAAATTAATTGACTGGAGTTTACTTTAAAATATGTTATTTTTTTCTTTTGTTTTTTATATTTGTCGTTAAATTACAGTTTAGATATTTCGAAAATTACTTTGGTTACATTTTATTTGGTCAAATAATGCAGATATAAAGTTAATAATGTAATTACATATAATATTTATAGTATGTGTTACATTTATTAGAAGGAGTTTACGATCTTTTATATTAGATACTGGTTTTTGCTATTTTCCAATCAGCTCTAAAAGAACTAGCCATAAATAGTCCTAAGGCACTTTCAATCTTATATAGCAATTTTATTCGATAAAGCTCTATAATACTTACGGATGTGCACTGGCCCGATGCCACTGCAGGACCACATGACTGCGTAGTTGTCATAATCGGTTTCAAGGATGCTGTATTCATTGTCATTAGGCATAGACATTGCTGGGTACTTTATAATCATACGACCCTCACCCTCTCTGCCAATCATCTGAAGCGATCCTTCCATCACGCGTTTCATTCCAGTTCTGATAACAAAGAGGTTTTGTATATAAAAGGGTTTTTTTTATGCTGGGTGCTTCTCTTTCTATGGCACTCAGGAAAAATTATGTTCCTAATAGCTAAAATTACAATTATAAATCTTCATAATATTATATATTATTAGAAAAGATGAAGTTATTGAAAAGTGCAATTTTATTCCTTATAACATTTTTGATTTAATGTATTTAACTTTATAAAATCCACAATGATAGTATGACTGAATTTGAATATATAACGCTTTATACGTACAACGAGTTAGTGATCTCATTAGAGACAAGTATTCTGCCTTCAGGAGTACTCTCGTACTTAGTGGTGACGCATCTGGTACCCAACTCTGCGACAGTAAAGTATCGCTCCGCTTCGTACCATGCGCCCAGAAAGCGGTTCACGTTGAAGTTAGCCATGGGCTGAAAGAAGGTAAAAAATATTTAAAAGAAACAGTCTGTAAACGTCCCACGGCTGGAATAAGACCTCCCTACTTTGATATACATGTAGCAGATTTTCATTTGACATATCGTTCATGATGTTTTCCTTCACTGGAGAGGATGAGATCAAATATAAGTAGGAACATGAAAATTCACATGCCTGGGTTTGGACCCCCATTCTCCGGCTTGGACTCACGTGTTCTAACCAGTCACCATAATGACCAGTCAAAAAAAATAAGTCAGTAAACCTAATCCTAATGATACAGGATCATATATTTTCATTTTAACAGTACATCATATGTCTTGTAAAAAAAACTCCGCAATTTAAAATAATGTAAATAAAAAAACTCGATTTTTTAAGATTATGCAGTTTCAAGTGTAATCACAAGGAGCGAGTGTATGAATGGGCTAAAATCGAAAGTACTATTGACAGAGAGTCAATGTCGTCGACCCCTTGAACCGGTCCAATAGCAATACATGTACATGTTAAAAAAAGTATTTTTAAAATGACAAATATTTGTCATAAATGTAAATTTAACTTTCATAAATTAAATATCGGCACACTTAAATTATCAGTATGTTAATATGTTTGAATCAATCAGTTGTTACTTAGACAAGCGTTTGCACTCTTAAATGTACATATTGTATTGTTAATTATAGTGAAACGGTTTTGCTATAACTACAGATACTAAATAACAATTAGGTATCGACTTAAAGGGTTAAAAATTAATATATGATACTTGCTTATTTAAAATCAAAATAAGTAGATAGTGACGAAAACGCTCATAAACATTAAACAGGTGCCCCGTATGTATCTCAAATAATTGTTACATATGTGTATACAATTTCATGCATCATAAAGTTTTAAGGATTTATAATAAATGGAAACATTTTGTATCATAGCATAGAACACTAACAGAAGTTTAATTTTATAATAAAAATTGAAGCTAGGAATAAAATTAAAAACTAAGGGAATATATTATCAAATTATTTCTTCCCTAAGTAGCGAATATTTTACGACTTTCTTTGGTGTTCTTTTTTATTGGAGTTTGGAAGCGCGACGCAAATACGTATATATAAATATGATCACAAAATAATTTTGAATAATTATGATAAACATATTTCAAATGCATAATATTTATTAGAAAATATTTTGTGTTATATATACATATATATATATATACAAAATATTTAGTAAGTAATGAAATCAAACACAGTATAATATAAGTCTACTAATTAATAGTTAAAACCAACATACCTGATAATCAGGACACCATCCTAGCGAAGGGATTTGTGCTGATGCCGTCGCGACCAGAAGCAGCACCGAGAACCTCAACATCTTGGATATGATTGCCAGGAGATCAGGAGAGACCAGGGGATGTGTCGGGAATGATGTTTCACGCCCCGTACTTCGCTTTTAAACCCTCGCAGACGGGAACCGGTCTGCATCTAATGGAGTTAACCCTAGGTTGATTTATGTATGCTGTAATGAATTTTGCAACGTGCCTTGTTAGGCAATGCTTAGGCATGTGGTTGATAGCAAACTTTTTTAACGCTGGCAGACTGGATGGCTTTGTTAAATAATTCAGTTTTTGTTTATCCAAGAATAGTCTAAGAGAATTGTTTTTACTTTCCATGAAACCATATATTTTTGGATTAATTTAAATAATTTTAGACGATAAAGAGTAAAGTTTTATGACCCTAAAATGAAATGTAATATTTTATTATAAATTCTGGTAGTGAAAATTCGTTAAAATTATACGTATAATTAAAATTATACATCGAATAAACGACAAGTGATTCTGTCTTCCATGAATGCAGTTTAAACTATTTACTGTGAACTTTTATAATGCTATAAACGAATTAAGTGATTGTATTTGGTATATTTTTTGAATTTTTTATTATTTTTATTATACCTGGGAGTTTAGTCGTCAGATTGATATTTAGTGTAACATTATTTTATATGGTAAAAAAGGCAGCTTGAAATTCGTCATATTTGTCTAGGTTGTAAATTAAAAAATAAACTCATTTCAAAAAATAATATTTAATATAATTTATATAATAAAGAAAATATCACTTAATACCTACAAGATTTCGATAAAATGTAGTTTGATTCGTAGAAAAGAGTGGCAGGGTAGTGAGTTCGTCTTCGTCTTGGTCTATATATTTAATGAAATATAACGATTAAAAACTCCTAGAAGAATTGATTATTAATGAAATCATTTAAAATGTAGGTAAATATGTATCTATTTATGAGGAATTGAATAAAATAAAGTCTTAAATTAATTCATTCATACTGTATACAAAACAATATACATTAAAATAACCCATATTGAACTTTAATGTATAGTTTTGGAATGTTCCCATGCCGGCCCATAGATCGCAGCAAAAAGATGTGAGCCATCTGCCTCTACCGGTTTCAGCTCACAGCCTTTTTATTTTCTATCTTTGCTATCTATTTTTAAACCTTAGTTCGTTTGCGCACTTGAAGTACATCTTAAATAGTTTGTTGCTTACAGCTCAGAAAGTTTTACCGGATATAGATAATTGCTTGACAAAGAATTATTAACAAGGGTCGAAACGTCATGCTATGGAAATAAAAGCTGAAAATCTTAATTTAAATGCTATTTAGCTAAGGATTTCATGGAGAACAATCTTGGAAGTTTTGAAACAATTTCAAGGTTTTAAATGTAATAAAGAAAAATAGAAATGTTTGGGACACCCGGTTGGAAATAAGTTGTTTTAAATAAACAACGTTAAAAATAGAGATATAAATGTTTATTTATTTATTAAAAATCCCATGTTAAACATTAACAAAAATAACATTAAATATTATTATATGAAACCGTACCTATATAACAGAAAGAGACAGAATGAAAGAGTAAGAGAGGTTCACTCTACTGTAAACTGCGTAAAAGAAATTGGTTCCAAAAATATTGGTAAGATCTTAACTCAGTAGGTGTTAAGTTGATATTGTCTACTTAGTAGATTTTCTATTCAGTAGAATAACCTCCAGTATCTTCACGATATACATATTTTTTGGTACCTACTCCATAAAGAACTCTAAGTTAGAGGCAATCGTAATTCTAGTAATCTTTTATGTGTGTCTGATCGTAAAAACGTGGCGAGTGTATAGTTTTTAAATAGATCTCAACTATACTAAATCAATGTACGAGAAATGTATGTAATTTTATGGTAAAATATTTAATCTTTTCCTAGATATATATCTATGGCTGCAAATCTCGAAGTGTCCTGGGTTCAAACCCTAAGTCGGGCCGAGAAGAAGTTATTGGCGAAATTCTCAGTAATAGATCAGAGTCTCGAACGTTAGAAGTATGTACACTCCCGTGGCTCGGAAAAATCGTGAAGCTGTTGGTCCTGTTCATGAACTCTTTCCGATTGTGTCGGATCGCCATCGCATCGGATTATAAGAGTGAGGGAATAGCGAATACACTTGTGTAGCGAAAACAATTATCCACTATAAAATGACCTGCTTAGTTGATTAGTTTCCCTTAAGATTAGCCAGCATGGCCGAATCCGTTAGGACGACAGCATCATGATTTTATATTATGTTTATAAAATATCACATTAATAAAAAGTTTCAATGTTTATTTATGGGGAGAGCAATCTCTAAGATGTTAGAAATAATCTCCCTAAAGGAGTTTAACTATTGCACTCTTTATTTGGAAAATAATATGTTTTTTGTTATAATACAAACGAGTAGTATTTATAGGAAACCTTCATAAACGGGTGTTTATTAACTTCGAAGACCCATAATGAAATGTCTCCTAATACTGTATGGTACATACCTACCAGGGACGACAGGGATTTGGTAGCTCGACATTTAAGCAGTACATTAAATTCAATATAGTGTAGTATAATACAGGCATATTACGAGAAGATATATATTTGGGTGGTTTACACAAGAGAAAACTCGAAATAAGAAATATGGCTCGGTTGAGGATTCTCAGTCCTCCACAAGTGCAGTGTGCAAGAAGTTAGTAACTGATGAGCAGATGACTGAATACGGAGATAAATGTAAAAGTCAAAATCTTTACGCTGATCCCAAATAAATGAAATAAAGCGCAGCGAATAATGGTAGCCTATTTATAACATGTATTTATTCACGTATTAAAAGTGTATTACGTATTTTCTCGCTTAAATAACAAGACGCATTAAGTCCATAAGTGTGTTTGCTTCGATCTCAACCGGTCCACTAATGATCATGTTTACTCAGCATCGTCATAAGCAAGAAGCTACCTTTAAATGAGCTCTAACGATGCGAAATTGTAGTTTAAATATTTTCAAGAAAATGCCTAATGCTGATTGCTTTTAGAGCATTTAATATTCAAAAAGTGAAAAAATGTGTTGAATTGTGTGAATTCTTCAAAGCTTCAAAGCAAATTTCGATTTAATTAAAACCAAGTTCAATCAAGAATTTCATAAGATATCCTTAAACCTACAAGTCAGTAACGTATTCAACGATACTAAATTGTAGGTTTTAAATACTAATTATTCAAAAAGTCTACGACACCGCTTACCTATTTTATTGCAAAGTCACAGTAACCATGTTCAAGTGGAAAATAATATGAATTACAGTTTGAAAAATAAGCTTTTGTCAGTGAAAATACACCATATGAGCCAGAGCTTAGATTTATTTGTAGCCACTGAATATTTCTACTATCCATGTATCCAACCGTGGCTACAACATCAGAACAGCTCGATGCCACCAAGTAATTGTATAGTTGTCCGAATCGAAATATTCTACCTTACCATCTATTTATCATAAATATAACAGTCAAGAAGTAATACTTATTATTGTTGTGTTCTGGTTTGAAGGGTGATAGGTCAAGTCTAATTAGAGGCACAAGAGACATAATAACTTAGTTCCCAAGGTTGGTTGGAGATGTACAGAATGGTTAACATTTCTTCGTCAAAGTGACCACTTACTATCTGACATCAAGTGGCCCAACTAATCAAGTAGTCCAGTCCTTATTTGCAATTTTGAAACAAAAATTAAATCGTTTGTTTGCTAGATATTTATGAATTTTTCCCCAACCGTTGATAGTTCTAAAGTTATCGAATGAAAAATAAAATTAGAGATTGACTTTCATCCTCGTGACACACCTGACAAATGTCTATTATCAAACTCGTATAGTCTATAGAAAATCAGCCTGGTATAAATGGCAAGAATACTTACAATAAATACTTTGAAAGTAAATATTAATAATAATATATAATATAGTTTTGTACAGGTCAAATTAAGTAATCAAGGTGTTAATCATTGTTCATATTCAGGTGTCATCATCATCAATTTAAGAAAAGAGGATGACTAGAATCATGTGCTAAGTGTTTATCAGTATAATTTATATTTTTAAACTACACACGTCTCATGATGTAGTCGTAGATGTATGAATACAATGGATATAGTTTGTATGATTCAGAATTTTCTTTCTTTTTAATAATGGTGTTTTAACGGTGTAGCATTACACCACCGAGAAATTATACTAAATTGAATCGATTTTATTAATAAGATTACATATATATATATATATATATATATATATATATATATGAATGATTATTTTTTATCGATATGACATCCTCATTGAAATACGCGCCCAGCCTAATTATAACAGCACAACTGTGGTCATACTGCAATTTTTTTTTGTAAAATTCATTCCTTTTATATTATTTTATTTTATTAAAAAACATTGAAATTTTAAATTATGTTATGTATATTTTATAAAAAGAATTATTAAATGAAATAGTTCAAAATATTTTAATTGAACTTGCTTTATTGACATGCTAGATAGGCTGTCTGATTTAATCATAGCCCTATCAACGCATAGGCATGCTTTATGTAGGTAGGTACTCGCTATGAACTACTGGTAATTTGTTATGATAGGAGGTATGAGTATTTAGAATAATTTCTATTACTAACTGAAGATATAGTTTAATAATAGTATAATTTTGATAGTTTTATTATATATTAGGTAAAGGGTTTAAAACAAACATCGGACTGTGTAACTAAAATATTCTCGTTATTTAATTTACTAGGGTAAGAACACATTTTTACAGAATGTTAATATTCTAAATAATATCTACAAAAAATTGTACACTATGTGAAACCTTATAAACTATTTTATAATTTACAATTAACGGAGACAATCTATATTCAAGTTCAACAATATTAAGTTAAGCTTCCTCTCTCATTGGATTACGTATGTACATAATAAACTAAGTCATGTTCTAGATAACATTCCGATTTCAGTTAAAACACATTTTGAATTACATTTGAAAAATGGAAGAATAGGAGTTATCTTTTAAAGATTTTCAATCACCCTTTTCCTTGATAACTAGAATTATAAAAAGAAATGGAGGTGTTAAGACAACAATTTGTACAAAATAGTTCAATTAAATTATGCATTTTTTTTGTTGGATAAAAGTTACAATGTGTTTTAGACATAATGATTAATGAAGACATATTTGCATTTCTAATCAGAAAAATATTTGACGAGTATAAGTTGCATTGTTTAAGGCATCGCCGGATCGGTTCCGGAATATCACAACAATCTTATTTTCTATGGAAATATTTTAAAAGGTAGTAAAAAATATATAGACAATTTGTTCAAGTAAACGTTTTACGTATGAACGGCAGCGATTTGTTTTACGGACGATTTTGTCATGCAGTACTTAGATCTAAATATTTACATATAATAATCGAAAATATGGAAAACGCGCTGGAAGACTGCGTTCTCTGTTCGTCTTATACAATAATAACAGACAATTATCACATACATCTAACGAATCAAAATCACAATACTTAAGATTATGTTGTTCCCCAATTACAAAATTACGTCAATAAAAACAAAACACATAAAATAAAAAAAAAATATCAGGTATAACGATAGGTAACAATTAAATGGAAATCATTAAAGCGATTCGACAACTATGTCATTTAAACTAGGTTTTGAACAATTTTCTGGTAACTTTAGTTTTAATGAAGTACGAAGACTCGTTTGTTATTATGAAAATAATCCTGCGATATATAAAAAAAAACGTGAAAATATTAAAAAATGTACCTTATTTTTGTGTATAAAAATGAGTATTACGAATGCTACTTTATAGGTACTAAATTTGAAACACATCCTTATTGCTTCGTAATTAAATCGAAACTAACTCTAATTGAATTTAAGGCAATTGTAGCTTTTAGCCAAAATTTAAGCGACGTCTCAATTTTGGTATTCGACATTAGTATCGTAAGAAAAGTAAAAGAAAGACCCAAGTATAAAAATATATCAACCACACAGTTTTAACTAAGATATCAGTTTAAAAATAACTGGCCACAATACTAGTGCGCGCTAAAGAAATCTTTAAAGATTTTAAACGAAGCTTAAAATAAAGATAAGACGTAAAATATTTTAATTTGAACATAATGCCGAGTCAGCATTAAAATTAATACTAAGATAGTACAAAAAATCAAAAAAATAGTTATCAAGCTCGTATAACAGCTCGCAGTGGAATTACTGAAGTGTTTGTAGAAGAGATACATTAATTATTAAGAAAATTTATTAATTACAGTCGTGAGATTATTAAATTGGTACCTAAATACGTTACGTTAAGTTTAACACGTCGAAATCAATTCAGGTCCCTATAATTTCTCTTAATTGTATACACCAAAACAACATCAATGCTTTACAAATCTTTGGTGTTCATCCACATTGAAAATAAAACGGCACGAACTAATTGAAGGCATAGTGAAATTTAATATTACGAACACATTATTTCTAACATTAGAAATTACGTAAGTAATAAAAACTAATAATGAGATTTTGTATGTCCGAAAAGCTGCGAAACGCCAAGTCAGATTTACAATTGGAACAAAGTTGAAGTAATGCACGAATAGATAACCATTTTACTCAAATATTATCTGTAGATATTAGTTTCTATTCTCTGTTAATCTAAGCATAAGTTACAAACGGTTCCGATTCTTCTTTTTGGACGTAAACTATTATACAATTTGTACCTTGTTAAGTGAATGAACAACACACTGATTTGTTTAATTCTAAGTTCCAATTCTGACTAGATACA
This sequence comes from Vanessa atalanta, assembly GCF_905147765.1. NCBI lineage: Eukaryota > Metazoa > Arthropoda > Insecta > Lepidoptera > Nymphalidae > Vanessa > Vanessa atalanta. The sequence continues at coordinate 8,697,717 of NC_061871.1, forward strand.
TCGACTGCATACTTTTTTACAATCTTACGGTGTATAAAGTCAATGCTGTAAAACCGCTTCGTCGGTATTTTTATAAAACACTGATTTAAATTAGGAGGTAGTTCATGTGACGTTCCTATGATAAAGGCTGTACAATCTTCGCAACTTTTCATTGACAATCACATCTATTTTCTATTCTTAAGGAATTAATGTGTCGGTGGCTTTTAAATAATATTTATGCTAATGAAAATACATCTTTCAAATAAATACTATCTCGGAAGGTATTGGTCCCGGATTATAATTTTTAAACAAATTATAACAATTTGGACCCATTCGGCAAACATGATTTTAAATTAAAAATTTATATCACACTCGCAGTGTTTTGTTTCTGCGAATGCCTTAATATGAATATCGCTCTGCGATAACGTACTTACAACTAAACACTTAGCAAATTATATCCATTTTAAACACATATCACAATTAAGCTCCCGAGTAGAGAGAAGTTTCAATGTCCAATAAAACGCGTATTTTCGCGTCACGTGGACAGGCGTCATTCATGTAAATTTTTACTTAAAAGAAGGCTATTATGTGGTCCTGAAAGATGTCTTATAAGTTCTGGTAATGCTTCAAACGTTAATTGACAGAAACAGCAATTAAACCGCCCTGGGGTATTCGTTCGACCATCATTTTCGCTCGATGATATAACATTCCGATGTACGGAACATAAATGTTTAAGCAAATGAGCCTTCTGTTTGAACATGGCGACGCAAAGACGACATGCAAATGGTTTTTCTCCTGTATGAACTCTCAGGTGAGTCTTGAGATTCCATGACATACCGAATTGTTTTCCGCAGTATTCGCAACGGTATTCCCGGACAGGCGCTTGTTTACTCGAACCTTGCTCATGATCTGTAGATGGTGCTTCATCTCCTCCCATTTGTGGTTGACAAAGCCAAGGACCCCATGATCCCGCACTCGGGGGCCGATATTTGAGAGCGTCTTCATGTACTGTCGCTGGAGGCGTAGCACTTCTTTCTGGTAAATAAGGTGGAGCGGAAGCGCTAAGTTGGTGTAGCGCTCCCAGTCGGGCAACACCCGCAGCTACGCCGGGTCCTTGGGCATATCGCAAGTGGGCCATTTCTTCTAAATAGCTTGGAGGGAACGAAACAAATGGGGGATTCTGTGATGGTGAATTATGAAATCCAGTTCTTCTTTTCCTGTGTGGTGTAACTACATAATTTTCTGGTGACGTTTGAACAAGAGCCATAAATTCATTATCGGATGTCTTAAGGTGTCCGTAATCTTCTAACTTTACAGTTCTTAAGTCCAGCTCGGGTGGTTCCAAATAGTGTGATTTTCTCTTTGCTCTTTCAATACCTCTACCTAATCGATCGCTTAACAACTGTCTTCGGTATACCGTTTCCTGAGGTTGATCTTCTTGACTTGATGAAGTAGATCGTCTTCTTCCAATATTCTGTAAAGGGAAACAAATATTGTGTTAAAGACTTATTAAAATTACATTACACTTTTAATTAAAATTTAAATACCTTATGTACGTTTAAATAATTAAATGATATTATATTAATTAAATGTGCGTATTAGATACCTTAGCCGCAACTGTTTCGACATCAAGGTCCTGTGAATCATCGTGTTCGCTGCTTGTGTTTTCTGAGTTCCTGGCTAGTGATAAATTTACAGGATTCGAAGAGCTTCGTCTACGTGAAGAAACTCGTCCGCATTCCTTATCTCTTTTTTCACCATCTGGATCATCTTCCTCCCTTTCATCATTACTGCTCGTTGACATGCTTTCCTTTTTTATACTCAAAGATTCTGATTCTCCTCGTTCTTTGTCTTTACTGTAGCCTGCTCCTGGCGTAACTCTTTCGCTTTCCGAGTGTGAGGATCCTGATGGCGCGTCATGTTTACTGCTTTCGTTACTATTAATGTCTGTTTTGAGATTTTTGCCTTTTAATCGGTCACATGATCTGTTTCTTTCTTCTGCCTGTTGTCTTTCTTTTGTTGATTTCCACACATCCGATTTGATTTCCAACAGTTCAAATAATTCTTGCATATCATCGATTTCTCCCGACTGAAATAAGCAAAGAAGATAATTAGACTTATTAAATATTAAACGTATTTATTTATTCTCGTGATGTGCATTTATTTCCAACTAACCTCAATGTAAGCTTGTCCACTGTATAAGAAAACAAGTAAATGTCTCATAAGGGTGCTATTTATGCCGGACATGTGAATTGTGACTGGATTCTCGATAGATGGTGTGTCATCTAGGATTTTTCTGAAAATAAAGCATTTTTTTATGATTAATTAATAATTTAAAACTGATTTTGATATTTTATTCAGTTATTATTATTAAGTAATTATGAAAAATTTGGTTTATTGTAGATAAAATTATATATAAATAAATAGTCAAATTTATTTTCCACTCAATTTATGTACCTTATCAAGGGACTAGCAGCAGCCATGACGATGCGGTGGGCAGCCAGCGGCACAGCGTCGTCACACACCAACACCAGGTCGGAGTAACGGGCGCCGCGCCACGCCGCGCCCACCTCGTTCAGGATGCAGGCGTGGTGCTTGCCGTACGTGAGTGTCAGCAGGCCCTCGCCCATCATTCCAGCACTGGAAAGATAGAAAACAATTACACAGTCTGTAAATGTGTAAAAGTGACACACAAATATTTTTCGTAATTATCATAAACAATTTTAGAAGAACATTCTGAAATAAACAATATATGTACATATTCATTGAGCGATTTTTTTTTATTTTTAAGTTTAGCTATAATGAATGCACCCAAACTATAAATAAACGTTATAATCCGCAAAGTGGCGTGCCTCTTCCGTTCATATTAAACCAAATCCAATCGAATTACAGTTTCGTGAGATTTGAAATTTTCTAACACGATACTATGTGTGCAAATAAGTGAAATCATATCGAAATTGAGGCTCGCCATACTGTTTTCGGTTCATTAATCTCTATCTATGTCAGACTGAAAACCGCTGATTTAATGGAAGACAAGGTTATAGCCAGTGAACTGTTAAGCGATTAACGATTCAATATCATCGCTAGCAGTAAAATTATGGAAATTGAATAAGCAATAGGTGTGATTTTTGGATATGCGATACAATGGCCATTGAAAAGTATTTCTCAATACGATAAAAAGGTCAAAAGGTGACGTGAATTTAAATGAACTCAGTTGACGCGGTCTCCGGCTAAGAGTCCTAGTGGCAAGTGCTAGAAAGCCTGTCGCAATCGGACCTTGGCCTGATAAGGTATCGCAACTAGTTATTAGCGTTCTAACGCAAGATCGTTTAAAAGACGATCAGCTTGCGCGTCTTTGTGGCGGTTTAGCAAGAGCGGGGTCGAAGGCATTGTTGTTCGCAACAGTTTCTCTATTATTGCATGGTTTCACTTAAAAGTCATATTTAATTGAACGTCATGTAGCTGCACGTAATACTAAACACTTAATCCAACTTAAAATCAAATTATTCGATTAGTCTCATAATAATATTTAAGTCTGCATTTAAGATTGAAATGATTTATTCTACTACAAAACTATTTATTTGTCAAATAAACATGATAAATTACGTAGTATTTTTAAAGAATTATTAATTATTATTATTTACAAATAAATTACCATGAAAATAAGATTATAATAGAATACAATGTTCTTTTGAAAGTATGTTATACAATATTTATCCGAGTACATTCGCTAATGTATTATATTACTCGCTTTGACTGTCTTGGTAAAAATATTTATTACCAGACAACTAATTAAGTCTAATTAAGTACTATGCTAATGAGCACCCATTAAAAATTTCCATCGAGAACAAAGAATCATTTCCTTGAGAATTTATTTAATCGTTTTAATATTCAGTAACATATAAATAAAAGCCGTTTTTTTACCCGGAAGAAAAATTAACGGACATTTCAAAGGCCGAATAGATTTTTTTCTGCAAATTTTATTTGTACGCAATTAAAATTATTTAATGATTTCATCCAATATCAAAAAAACCTAATCGACTGCGCGGGAGAATCAAATAGTGAGATCTTTCTCTATTTCCTCAATCTCATAGTCTGATGGGACGGCAATTTGACACCACTGTTGAGAGACTAGGCGCTAGATCAACGACCCTGAATTTACGGAATTCGAAGCCCGCACTTCAATGATCTGCTCACTAATAAGCTAGTCGCTACTAGACCAACGAAGAGGTTATCAATAAAGTGACGGCAGTGACTGAAGTATAGAATACAATTGTTGAGTGGCACGCTAGGATTTTTTATTGAAATATACTTATTGCTTTATTGAAAGACTCTTTCAAGCGGCGGTTGGAGAGAATGATAAGCCATCAGGTTTCTTTATCATGTTAATGTTGATCTAAAAAATATTTTAACTTTACTAAAAAATCTAAACAAATCAAGGTAAATAAAAAATCTTGAGATAAGTATGAGAATGGTGAGAGGGTAATAAATACATTGGTATTGCTAAAAAACCCGCATTAAACTTTTTACGTGATCAAGAAAAGCATTACCAATTCAGCGGTTAATCGTGATGTAAATTCACCTTGAGCAATGAACTCGGAATCGTTTTTTCAATTTATATATATAAATACATTAAATTACTGATCCGTTTCGTAATGTTATTAATGTAATTTAATAACTTCTGGCTTAATATTTGGCTGTAATGAATAAAGTATTAAGAAATTATTGCAAAAAACATGTACCTAATGAGTCTTTTTCATTTGTGAAGATTTTCACATGAAAATTATAGTCATTGTGACATTTTCAGGGCGACGCGAGCGCAGTGTTGCGCATCAGGCTCGCCTGCCATTGTTCGTGCCAAGCGAATCGTATCGTGGGCTTGTACTCGCCTCCTAGGGTTGTTCGTTATTTATAGATATTTCTTGTCATCTTTTTCTTTTTTGTTAGAAACAAAAAAACGTTTGCAATCAAGTTACAAAATCAGTGATTAATTGAAACGCAAGATGTCAACTCAAATCAATTAAATATAGTTTTATTAACTATTGATTTAAACAATTTCAATTTTAACTTTTATTAATCCAGTACATTTTAATTTTTTAAGGAGAGTATTAAATAATTTTAAATTGGTTCCATCCACAATGCTCCCTGCCGGATTTAGTTTAAAATACTTAGGCACTAGCAGACTTTCACATGATAGTTTTCTTTATCTCCGATAGATGGCGTTAAAAGTTTACTCATATAGTTCAGAGATGGCGCTCGACGCTTTAATGCTTAAATCGAATTGTACCGTTGCCTTCAGCGGACAGCGATTTTTATTTAGTCTTTCTATGGCCTTTCCCACGTGCGCCGACCTTCGTTCAGTAACTTTCACTTTCGCCTTAGTAAACAAAATTCCGGAAACATTTTAAATTCAATTTCATTGACTAAATTAACCATTCACTGTGTAGTTTTATATAAACGTAAGTGATAACTTCCCAAAATTAAGTAGGTATCTACGTTTAAAAGTTATTTTGTAAATTAGGGTCGAAATTCTCAACGTGTGAAGTTATTAATATGTGGGTCGTAGAATAAATTTAGAACGCTTGTTTCAATTGGAGTAACAAGAAAATTACAGTATTTAAAAAAAATATAATCATTATCGAAAAATAACGAAATGTACCAAGATAGTGTTGTTAGATGAGAGTTACGTCCAACACATCTTACGGCCGATGGTTAAGACGGCGTGATTCAAATAAATACTAAGTCGTATTAAAAATAGAAACAAACAGGAAGCAACGCAACAAGATATCGCCTATGTTAACAAGGGGCAATAAAAATGTCTCAATACTAGAATCAAGAACAATTCAAGGTTGAATCATAAAAGAAACACTTGTTACATAATTCAACCCACACTAATTAAACACGTACCAAGTACAAACCTAGAATGGACAAGCAACATTATTAACACTTAAGGGTAATATGTCACCTACTAGCCATGACTTATGGCTTCGTCTGTATTGTTTATCTCTGAAGTACCGATGGTTTTCAACATTTATGCCTACACTTCTTAAGTTCTTAATATATATACAGTAGAAAGTGACAAAGGCTCTTGGACGAAACAACAAACAAAATGTAATACAAATTTATTCATCGGTTGATGACGAATTGTATTTCAAAGAAAATATACTTAATTTGAAATGTTTTTGTGTTATCTAAATTGTTATGTCTTAAATGTTTTATGATATATTTTAGATGCATTCGAAAAATAGTTATGAAAATTACACTTTTTTTTTTACGTCGTGTGACAGATAGATTGCATCCTGTCTAAAGAGAGTTTTTATTTAAAGGATTATTTTAAAATATGAGCATAAAATATCAGTTTACCGCTTTAAAGCTATAAATTATATTTATTCGTTGACTATATCATTATTAAATAAAATATAAACAAGAACATTTTATCAACCAAAACAAAATCAAAGTTATGCGCAATATTTTGATGAAATTCTTCGTATTACATTACTATGTTAAAGATCGAATTTTTTCTTATATTTTTATGTTAAATATTTATATATTTTAGGGTTATATTGCTTTAAATTACATTTTTTATTACAAACTTTGTGTAATATCTTATCATCAACCAGACGTCTTATGTACGCTTATGTATTCTTTTCTAACACATATATGAAATATTTATTTATCTGTACGTTAAGAATTCAATAAAATAAAACAACATCCTTTAATAATGTTAGAAAAATGTTTACATTTCCATAAATACTGCTGATATTCGCGATAGACCGTACAAAAGTAAACTACGTGAACGTAGTATTCAGGGTACCGTTTAAGGTGTTTATGATACTCGTGGCTGGTTTCTTTATAAGAAACCATCAAAGAATTCTAGTAGCGCCGTATAATTGAAGATAATTGAGATTGATTTAAATCCAGACAAGTCAATGTTATAGGTCCTAGGAATCAATAAATCTCTGCCCTGTGAAGGTTTGATTATGAATCAAAGGCTGGTATGTGTTTTTTTAATGCATCTCTTAATTAAAATAACCACGAAAGGGTATTTTATCTAATTTATATGTTTAATTAACTAAATACTCTAAAGTATTAGAGTTAAACATAAAATGTGATAAACAGCTTTTTTTAACATATGCAATATTTTTATAGTTTTGTCTTAGGTGAACAGTATTAATCAAGGAAGGAAGGAATTTTAAGATTTAACGGGATGTCAAATACAGAAATGTGTATAATGAGTAAGTAACTTGATAATTATCCTTATTAATTGTCCAAAAAACACATTACGCTTGTTATACTTGTATAAATAAATAACAAAATGTGACACTTTCATTATACAGCTTTAGCTTGTTTTTTTTTTTTTTTGTAATATCTGAAGCTCATTCATTCCAAAGTATTACAATGTTAATTATTATGTGTCGTTTATTAATGCGCGTGTACTAAATTATGCGAGAAACTAGTTATGCTGTTAATAGCTTTATAAATGAGTCGAATTTGTATAAAAATTTTCAATATATGCAACGAATCGAGATTATACTTAGTAATGGTGTGTGACTACGATAGTCTGGCGAGCGTTCGACATATTTTCCTAGAAGGGGCAATTTCGCGGGCATTGTATGGAAAAACCTTGGCAAGTATTAGTCTTAAGGAATTTATGACTATTTTATTTCAATGAAAAATTAGCAAATTAACAAATACAAGTTATACTTGCAATACAAGTAGTTTAGTGTTTTAGTGTAAAATTAATAATTGAAGAATATGCGAAACCAATTTTAAAACTTTCAATTACAAAACTCGAATATCTTATATATTGTAGGTAGTTAACAGAAGTTACGAATTATGTTATTGTTTTCTTAACCATCCATTTGTTGAGTTTTTTTAAACACGCTTAACATTAAAACGAATCGAAACACTTGAAATAAAACGGTATAAAACAGGTAAGTCGATTGAAATTCCATAACCGAAATTACTAAAATGACAGTAACTATTAATTGGTCATGTCGTAGGAAACAATGAACAACAGACAGACTTTGCGAAACGATGTCGTAAGCTATGAAATTGTAGCCGTTGGCCTAGTGGAGCGTAAGATTGAAAAAAAGCCGACTTTCCCTGCCGTTGCTAAAATTCTGAGTTACGAAAAAGACGTACAGTAATAACGTTTAAACGTATAGTTATCTATTAGTGTAGCCGAGTTTTTGCGAGATAGGAGTCAATCTGACAAATAAACTGGTTCTCTGCGTTTAATGTTCGTAACAAAAATGTTTAGGTAATAGAAAGTTAGGTATATTTTATTACCTTTTGCAATTTTTGTATTTATATTACGTACAGTTTGCGTTAATGTTATTTTTGGGTCACCGAGTCGTACGGTTGCGCTGATCTAAGCCTCCTCTATTACTATTGAGGGTGATAATGACTGAATTCCAGGTATTTTCAACGGAGACTACCCAACCGTGCAGGAGATATTAGAGTGAAAGTGTCCGCGTCATATTAAATCATATAAATCAAACTTAAAATATTTTGTCATATGATCAAATGTTCTAATTCCATAACAACGATTAATGCATGATTATTCCAATTAATCTATGCTCAGCAGAAGCGAGTTGCTACTCCCGATAATTACATCGATTCATTAACTTTATTACTACCTAAATATCTATATACACACAAATGTAACTAACAATTAGTAAAAAAAATATTTTGAACTTTTTTCAAATTTAAATTCCTGAAGCAAAATAAATCCATTAAGCTAAGCCATTTAACATTTAAGTATTGATACGTACTCGAAATGAAAAAGACAAAAAATGACAAGCGAACTAAGTATAAAAGAGCTTATTCCTTGAAGATAATTCTTTCAAGAAGAAAAAAGAATTTAGTAGTAGGTGTATGTAAAGTAGGTTGATATGTTTGCGATATTGTCTTATTTATCGATACCTTGTAAGTATTTTGGTTTAATAATTGAATTTTATGATACATTATTGTTATTGTAAATGATTACTGTTCTCTAACTGTTTCTAAACGCATTTTGTCTCGATTAAGTGTTTTGTTATTAATGTTCCTGTATTATGTCTTGTGTTGAAACTCGACGACGCGTTAAACCTGCTTTGTATAATGTAAATTATTTGTTAAACGTTTACTTCGTGTTTGACTAACATTAGGGTTTTAAGACGTGTTTATTGATATTTAAAAATATTTTAAACGAGTGAACTTATATAAAATTAATCAACTAACTCTAGTTTTAGTCGATATAAATACATATATTATGATTTTCCTCGGGATATTGAATTTAAAAAACATTATATTATGTTAATAAATGAATAATGTCGTTCGTATTTAATTAATAACGTAAGTACTTTAGTACTTTTATGTCAAAAATCATTAAAAAGAAATTATAATTAAGAACCAATATAGCTAATTAAAACTTAGGTTCTTAGTCTGTGAATTCTAAATATAATCTGTAGTATCGTACTAGGTTGTAACTAAGTACTGTTTCCTGTAGATCCTACAAAGAAACGAGAGTCATCTCATCTCTAGCGTTGGAAAAACCTTCCGGCGGAAGGATATACGGCGGCAGGCAGTTGGCGTGAAAGTCTGCAGAATTCTATCTATACAGAACTGCACCAACCCCAAATAATGGGATGAGCGATAATGATGACAATTTAAATGAATTATTTAAAAAAAAACAAACAGTTTGTTTTGTATAGTAGATATATTAAATTTTAATTTCATTCATACTTTATAGTTGGAACAAATCATCAGCGGATGTCGAAATTAATCCTACACGATTTATCACTATTTCGGAACGATATTTATAACATGTCAATGAGAGTCAAACGATTACATTTTACCCGTTGTCATTATTACTTTCTGTATAATAATTATAGTCTCGTTGCATATTTGCTGGCAACAACAAATTGATATTGTTACTAAGCATTTTATTAAAATCCATTATTTCGAGTCAGTTCGCATTGTGTTAGTTTCACGCAATTGCCCATGAAGCAATAAATTGGGCCGCTAAGAATGCTGTACACAATTAAATTGTCTCATATCCAAGCATGCTCCGATGAGTTAGTAAACGAGGTTAGCTGTCAATAGATCGCTTGACCACACTCGCAGAAAATCCCATGAGCCGTATTTACGTGCGACATTTTCATGCTCTAATTAGATCGCTGAAATGATTGGTTAAATTGAATTGGAAACAGATTCAGAACGTTCGCTCAAAGGTTTTTGAAACAACACAATCTGCAAGTAATTTAAGATAGTTTCTATATAAAAAGGAGGTCATTAATTATGGCCTGTGTGATGAAAATATATCTATATAGAGTGAAGAGTTTCGATCCGGAGATTGGCATTAATAATTCCAGTAACATTGGTTCAATGATTGAATGTAAAAAGTACTTAGCAACAGGCAAGACCCCTTTTCAAGCATCTAACAGCGGAGCAAAGTATGACAGAAAACGATAGTGATGTAAGTCGATAGTTGTCAAACAGGAAATGGCGGGGCGCGCGTGGCGAGCGATACGCCGCGCGCCGCACACGCTTTGTGCCGCCGGCCTTCGGACGAAATGTTTAGTGCCAGCACCGACTGCGCTGTGTAGCACCACATACAAACTATTATGTAACCTCAACTCCACAACAAATGCCAGTTCATTCATAAGAGCCACGGCCAATTTAGCAATCTGTGGTGCATCATCGGCGCTCTTGTTTAGATCACAAAAACAATTAACTTCTATAAAGATATCCGCATCGCTCTTGGCGTATGGAAATCGCTCGTTGTACGCTGTGTTTACTACACGACGTACCCGCATCGTGTGAGTAGTGACTTTTGGGAAGCGATAACGAATCGGCGATAATTTCTTCTACGTAGGAAAATACGGAAATGTCTAAATTTGTTATTTTAATCAACGTCGCCATGAGTCGCGTGAGATCATTGTCATAATGATAACTTTTTTTGGTTGTTGTTCTTAATTTACGTATAAAATTTCGTCGATTAAATGAAACAAAAATATACTTGTTTCGATAATTATAATGGAAAGTGTTTTTTATGTTTCTGTTGTAGTTATTTCCCTGTTTGTCAAAACGCGTAATGTTACAATGGTCGACTGTTATTGCTTAGATAATAACATGAAATATGCGTGTCAATCCAGTGAGCCATAGGATGACACAATAGCCAACACAGATATGCAAAATGATTGGCAGAATTTCATTGTTGCACTGGACTAAACTGTAAGGGCGTGGCATCAACACAAAGTAAAGCAATGTTCACATGCAAACAATACGCTTATTGACAGACACTTAGCAGCTGTACTATCGTGTACTGGTGGTGTATGGGCGCCACATAGCGTACCACATATTTTGTATTGTATTCAAAATACGCACATACTTCCATGTACCAAGAATTGTTAGATGAGGCCATGCCCAAATAGAGCTCGTTGGCAACTGACAAACTACATTTGTTTATAAATAACACCGTTCCCTTGTGAGAGACTTCAGTCGAAAGCGCGAATGAGTTTTACCTTCGATGCTGCTAAAATAGCTTCCACAGTTATACTCTCACCTTGCGTTTGATTGACGATTGATCCCTTGTGCCAGATACTTGTTAACTGGCAACGCCAATAACTCCGTCTACCAACTCTTGAGGCGAACAGGCGAGAGTTACGACTTTGTTATTAGGTACAGGCAAACTTAATGTTCAATATATTATGTTTAAAATGTTCATAAAATTCGTATTATTGCTACACGTTATATTTGGTACGCAAATATGATTGTACGTCGTAGATTTTGATTTTTTAACTAATTCTTAAGTGCAAAGTTATTTACATATTAAATTGTTAAGCTAAATTTAGAAAAACCGGTTCGCTAGTAAGTAGAGTTTTACCTTATTTCTGTATTTTCGCAATATTTCTCCTTTGAAAATAAATCGAGTTCGTGTTCGACATTTCGCGATCACCGTGGCAGTTAGATGACTATTTATAAAGAACGTGTCTAGGAAAAGGTCGGATTTGATTGTCGACAGTCATTTGAATATCACTTGGGTTATTACAGCAAATTATTATGATAGATTAAGTCATACACACAAGCAATTCTCACGGCGCGAAATTGCTTGACCTTGAAGCGATTAGTTTTAAGTTTTAGACGTGTTCATATCATTTTATAGTATATTTATATATATTGTAGTCGATTTGAAATAGCAAACGAGCTAATTACGAAATTATTTAAATATGAGGACGCTACAATATCTGATAAAATCGATTAGAAATAACGGCTTCCGCTTACTCGTTCTCTCAACAGTCCGAGGTGAACCAGACTCGACCAAGGTCCGTTTTGAAATAGGATGGCACTTGACCTTCAGGATGAAAGTCAACAGAGTTGCGCAACAGATCTACGCGGTCGCAACATACTCAATGCTAATAACCGACAGCGAGACATATTGGAACCTGGTCATGACCCACATAGCACGTTCAAGGATTTCACATATTTGGAAGGCGAAGATTTCCAAACAGATGAATGGAATTTTTAAGGTGCGCTTTGTTAGCGAGCACAGCGCCAAGGTAAATTTTTTCAAGTTGTTTTATAATTTATAGTATCGACATGACACATTTTTCATAGTTTTATCTGTTAGATACTTTGTTCAAAGATCACAAGAAATATCGCAAGAGAAAACCGTTGTGAATCATTTATCTAGTTATCCGCTTTCCGGGTTTATTCCTAAGAACTCTTTCCATCAACTTCCTTATATGGCAATATTAAGTCAGTTGTTTGATATATATAATTGGATAATTATTTTTTATTGTCGAGTGTGGGATCATAGAAGATAATTCATTACTCTTTCTACTCGTCTACGTTGAACTGGTGTACGCACACATGTGTGTCACACGTGTTTGTCATTGTGTGGGTGTGGCGCACACAAAGATGCGCGTGCGCGTGTGGTGGGGTGTGCGTAGATCCGCGCATTGCATTGGAGGGGGAGGTAGGGCCGGCGAGTGGTCCGCGGTTTTGTAAGAACGTTTTATTTCAAGGTCACTCGAGCAGTTTTTAGAAAGTTACCTCATAATATCAACTCGGTGTTAGGTAAAATTTTGTGTTACATTCGTAAAAATAATCACCGCTAGACACGTTACTTTCAATACGAGAAATGAAAGTTGATTAGTAACATTGATCGTGATCATTTTGATTAGTAACATCGTAACTTCTGTGCGTAAAAACATTTACTAAATTTAATTTTATATTAATAATAATAAAGATAAGAAAATTGTGAAAATTTAATAAAACATGATATCTTAAATTAAATCTAAATAATACTGACTTGATTACGAAAACGTTATCAATGTAAAAATGCAACACGTGAAATTAGGGCGTGTAGATAACCAGTATGATTCTGAAGGTTCGTGAAATCTCTACATTTCACATTTCGAAACCGACGCTCACCGTATAAGTCTCGTTGATCTTCGTCCGCTCTTCAAAATGATGAAATTTAGTCGACTGCCATTTCGTGCTTGCATAACCGTTCACGCTAAATTTTGCTGACAGAGAAAGTATACGAAAGGCTTTACGTAATAAGACACGTAACTGTTGTAGCGACTCGGTTTGGATTTCCTTGCTTTTACGTCCATCAACATTACGTGAATTTTTCGGGGTAATTTCGGCTTAAATTAAGACAGCTAGCATCCTCTTGCAACGATGACTTTTATACATGGCATTGCTTTATAAAAACGTGTTCGACTAATAAATATTGATATGAAAAAAAAACAAGTTTGGAAAATTTCTCACTTACATTGAAATTACATTGTGTAAATAAAGACTTTGAGGAAAACAATATTTTTTTAACACCAGTACGTGACTTGTATGATGCAGAGGGCACAAAGCAAAGCAATTTTCCATTAGAAGTGTTCTCTAGAAAATCATGACGTCATTCGTTAATATTGTTGTTTATGAAAATACGACTTATGGAATCGTGACTATTAATAATAATTTAAGCGCTTTAGCTGGTTTACTTCCTGGTTCGAAATAAATGATTATAAGATAAATTAAATAATAATTGAATGAGAAGACTTTATAGATGTACAGTAGATTGTGTTATACAGCTATACTAAACTAAAATAATTATTTTAAAGGGTATATTAGTGTTACTGTTAATATCAATTTTGCACTAAAAACAAATGGGAGTCTGAATTAAAAATAAAATAATACTTTTAATTTAGATTTCCCAGTCTTCCGCAATTTTTAATTCTTTGCAAGCCGTAGAAAGAGTACAATGTATTGTCTATCATAAGTTTTTATGCAGTTGCTTTGTTAGATACGCATCAAGCGCTATGAGAAAATTGTCTTTTTCCTTTACAACATTTACTTGTTGAGAAATATTAGACCTTGGACGAAACAAAATATCACATTTTATTATTCAAATATATTAAGCGTTCAAGTCTCTTTGTGAAATCATTTTGATGCGTTTCATTATATTTATCTCCGATCTCTTTTAGAGTCGTTTCGAAAACAAAAAAAAATACTTGAATACTCTCAGGATTTTAAGGCCATTTTCTTTTAGAATCATTATAAACGAATTCCATTATATAATTGGTATTGTTAGTAAAAACAACAATTTATTATAAAAAACATAACATTCACAATGTTTTTAAATTGTATTTAAATTAAACTTAAACTTATAATTAAAGGAAATGAAGTTGGGTATTTAATTACAGCACAATTAATTGAGGAACTGGTAGTATATAAGCAATTGTATTCATTTCCCTAGACTGTTGCTCAAGAGATGTGTAATTCTAGATAAAAATCTTATAGATGGAAGATACAAATCTTTTGAATTACATATATGGATATATATGAATATCTTTAAAGATTTCTTGCTTCGAGAATAAGACAAAGTTACTATAATGATCTAGAACAGTTAACAGCCCATAAATATCCCACTGTTGGGCAAAAGCTTACATTTATTCTTATTTATTCTCAACGTTTAAGATGTCTGGGCTTATACAGGTATATTTGACGGATAACTTACATAACTTGAATAACCTAAATAATTATTACAATATGTTTATTCTTTATAAGTCAGTTTGATTGTAATAAATAGATCATAATTTCCTACGTTTCTATAAAATAAGTTTCATTATGAGTTTTATAAAAAATGACTTTTTTTTTTTTTAATTTATATATTTTATTATTAGAATCTAAGCATCGGAGGTCGTGCATCAGATTTATTATAAGGAAATCTTTAAGTTGAACAATTAATCAACACTTGTCTTCAACGCAATATGTTAATACATAAAAGATTCTTATGTAAGTTGCTGAATGCACTTCTATGTTTATCCTTTTTACTGTAGCAAATTAATTTGACCTCTGTTTGGCATTGGTTCTACAATTCAGATGTTAATTAGAAAAGTGCAACATTCAAAATATATGAATATAAATTTACGAATAAAACAATTCGTACAAATATATGGTTGGTAATGAGTAGGTATAGAATTAACTACGTATTAGGTACGTCTAAATTTGTTGATGATCCAACATTATTCTTTCACTAAAATGGTGCCTCGTAGTATTGAATCATGTCTGCATAAACTAAGACCGCAATGAGTCATACAACGTAAAAGGTACTCTAATATATATTTGGAAGAAGAACGTAATAAAACACATGAATTTCAGAATAGGAAAATTTACGAATCTCAAACATACTCAAATTCTCTATGACGGAACTTTGTTGAAAAGGGTAATGTAAATACAGTGCTTTGAATTGGGACTTTAATTATTATTTCTAGAAATACAAACAGAATAAATATATTGTCTGATTTGTTAAACGCGTATTGCGTCGTTTTCAATTAAATTTTACATATTTACTGGGAAAAGTTTATTTGTAAACGAGATGAACAAAAACGTAAACACAACACATCGGTTATTGTTGATGAGAGCTGTTGAGCAGTATGTTTCACTATGTTACAATGTATGGAGATATGGAGTAGAGTATTAAAGGTTTGATCACGTCCGTATAGGAATTATCTTGTAGTTATTCTACAGTTGTTAGTGTATAGAAGCGTTAGGTTTTATAACTTTTGTAACGTCCAAATCTACAATTGTCAACATTTGACTTTGAATTATAATTACTCTTGTTTAGGATTTATTGGTAGCGTTTTATCGTATTTAATGAGATCCCTTAATTATAGTGTAGTGTTTATCTTAGAAAACAATTACAGGTAGTTCAGAAACATAAGAAAATAATTTATATTCTGTTCTATGTATCGTAAGTTTTATACTTCACTTATTTATAATTATTTGAAATAAAAAAATACGTCGTAAAACTATAAATAAAAAATCTTATTGTGACACTTTGTCTACAGTTTAATTTTTAAATGGAAACCAAAATAACTAGATTAAATTTTTAATTTACTTGATAACGAAAAATTATATTTTGTGAATATAGTTTATTTGTTAAGATAGAGGTCATAAAAATAACTTCAAAACGTATATTTGTCTTTTAATTATTTTCACGGATGCATAGAATCTGCTATAAATATGCATGAAAAAATTAATTGCCTTAGTATTATTGCTTTTAACAGAAAACTTACTTTAAGGATTGACTTAAACCAACTAAGTACAATATTAATACACTTGTTACATTCTTATTTTAAGTAAATTTTCTCTTAAAATCAGACAAAGATACGTGACGCTGAAACTGTTCAAATAAATATTTCACAAAGAGATAATATATCAACACGCAAATCGTTATAAAAGAAAGCGTGCACGTATAGAATCGAGCAAAAAATATGCCTACCAATATGCAACAATGAATATAATTGCGTAAACATTCTGTTGACACGTTACAATCTAAAGTTCTATTAGCGCGAGCAAATTTTGTGGTAGCAAGTTGAACCAGTTACCAGATAGATAAGGAATGCGCGGTATAAATTTGTTATGGACTTGTGTTGAGATAATCTCACATTATTTCTCTTACAATTGACACAATTATTTACAAATAATGATTAGGTTATTATTAATATAACGTATACGAGCTTATGCCCGCCGCAATGCCCAAGTAGGTACATTCAGCGTATACGTCCCATAATTGCTTTTATTGTTTCGTCGCAGCAAATTTTTTTTTTGTTTTTGAGTCTGATCATAGTATTTATAATTTTTTTTATAAAAATTTATTCAGTATTACAGTTTCTAAGCATAAATCAATGTACAGTTTAATAGTAACATAAATTTGAATGTTATATTCGCGAAAGAATTAGCTTTTTCTACACAAGTAAATTAGTAGGGCTTTAATAAAATATATGAGAATTGATGAAGGCTAATAATTTTTTTGTTTTTTTTTTTTCAGTTTCAATAGTAACTGACCTACACGTACACTGACATTTCACTAAATATAGCTATCGCTGTGTGAAACGTGCGCTTTCGTTCACGATCGTTCTGTTTTAGCACTCTAGGGCTCGCTCTATATGTTTGCGTCTTATGTTTACACGTGCGCGTGCGTTGAATATTGGTAGCTACTTGCGGGAAATCGTTTACATGTGTGCGTTTTACACACACGCACCCTCGCCCTACTCCGGATGTGAACGCAGATTTGTAAGCCTGTGAATGTGCTAGACCAAATTGATAGGTGTACGCGTTATCTACGCTGTTGTGCAACAGTGTGCTGACTATGCGCGCGTGTGAGTTATTGTTTAGAAGCCTTGAGGCTTTTAACTTATTTTACAACTTACCTACAATCGAATTGACTATAAAATTGCAAACAATCAGAATTTACGCTTGGATGGGCTTTTTATTGCTATTTATGACACCTGTTCTCGCATAATTAATTTATATTTGTAACCAATGTTCATAAATATGGAATGAAACTATTGATATTTTACATTTTAAATGAGTCAATATTTCTGTCAAGGTATACAAAAATTATTAAATAAAACAAATTGTGTTTTTGAGAATAAGTAAATAATGAAAGTAAATGACCAAATTCCGATTCCAAAATATTGAATATCAAATAGTTACAAGGGTAACATCGTAATAAAATTAATAGGTTAAATCGTGGCCTTTAAGGTGAGGTCATTATAATGGTATTATGATATCATAAATCCGATATTTTTTCGATTTATTGACTCGTCGGCCTTAAGAAAGTTAATCAATTTTTCATACGAAAGCGGAAGGCATTAGATGAAATACCACAATTAAAGGCGGTATTCAAATGTGAAGGTGAACCGGTGAGGCTGAGAAGAGGATGCGTGAACCCTAATTGAACGAGCTGAGGGTGTGTGCGTAATCGTTTGAAAATCGGTGACGGACACGCGTGTGCGAGAGTTGCGTGTGCGCAGACTAGCCGATAACAATAAACTATTTCCGAAGTGACCCAGTTCGAACGTCCTTCGGTAATTTGTGCCGCAAGGAACAAGAAAGGGCTGGGAGCGATTTTGACAGGAATATTAAACTTTTTATTGTTAGCCGACAATACATCGCTTTGTAACGATGAGCTAACTGCTGGTTATTGTCGAACCAAAATAGGTTTTTATGACCTTCGGTGCTGTAAAGGGGTTTTTGATCTTTGACGGCAAAAATAAAAAAAAAATCATTTACCAGTAGCTTTTACGTACTTTATTTTTTAGTATATATTTTGAAAATAAGTTCAATAACAATGACCTGCTTTTAATTTTAATGATTCGAGAGTTTCTTAAATTGCAGCTATGTAAACATTTCATTGTTGTTTAATACAATTATATAAAAAAAAAAATGTATTTAGTCCTACAGAACAATAAAAAATAAAAGAAATATTTAACAAGAGAATTGATTTGGAAAAGAAAAAATTGGTATGTCATTGGAGATACCGCAGAATGTATCCAACGATAGCAAGCCAGTCTAATTGAATCGAAACTTGTTAAGTGTGTTAATAGACGATGACCGTCACAATCAGTAGCAGTGGAAACCATTAAAATACGATTTAGTAACGATCAAAAGCGAGTGCAAAGATGTCACTATACTGTATGCAAATGTGGTCTGAATTCATTCAAACAAAAGAAACAGAATTGCATGTACTAATTTGGCAGGTAATTAAATAAACTTACAAGCGATATTCATCGTTAAATCAATTAATATACTGGTCGGAATCTTATGAATATTTAGTATCGAAGTATTACGTATAGTTTCACAATCGCTCAGAGACGGATACATCGAGTCCTCTGATAACGTTTTTTTTTTTAAATTCATTTCAATGTTAGACTAGGTGAAGAAATTTATAGATGAATAACTTTATTGTTAAAGGCTAATGAATAGCATACATAAACGAAGCAATTAAAGTCGAAAAATAGTTTATTTTTTGTTGCAATTGAAAAGTAACAAATTACTTCAAATAATACAAATGCTTTTTTTTTTTTGCAATATTTATATTTTGTTTACGGACGTTCCGTGATGGATATAATTGAGGTTGGAATACGAATACAATATATAATTAAATGAAATAAGGCTGAACTAATATATTTAACATTGAACATCGTAATTTTAAAACTGAAATACTTACTAGTCGGTTCTAATTGGTAATCATTCGAGTCTAACTTCGCGTGTTTCTTAGTACAGATCTTATTAGACATTAAATAAACCGAAAATAAACTATAGACATATATTCTTATATAAAGCAACCGTTGAACATTGTAACTAAACTTATTTTATGTATTGACGTCATCAAGGAAGAAAGAATTTTCATTTGTAGAATTTAAATAAACATTAACCGAAGGTATAATTATCAAATCCTCCAAATTTCATATTTTGAACAATATTTTGAAGAATAAATTAAAATACTCAATAGCTAATGAATAAAACAATACAATGTTCAATAAAATAGATTATAAATAGATGGATGTTCCCTCTGTCACGTATTTCGCAGTACGCCAATGACCGCGCTTGTATTGCGACATGAACGCTTGCTTTAAGATGGAAACGTTTTGGAAGCTGTAAACCTAGTTCCAGCTGGATTCAAACATATTGTTCTTGAATATTATTTTCATGTAAATTGCTCATGTCAATGACTCATTGTTTGGTGTTACTGTAGAAAAACATAGTTTATATTGATAGATGGCAGATATATATTATTTTCAATAATTTGGCTATATAACATTACGCTGTGAGGGCGGAGCTGTAACTGTTAACGCGGATAAACCGGGAAGAGCATTAGTAATTTCATAATTCCTTATCATCATTAGGATAACGTTTTTTAAGGGTGATCTAGTGATAGGTGATAGTGAAAAAGGACAAGCCGATTTATTAAAACTTATAAAATCGATCTTTTACGACTTTCTATATAATCGTTATATATTTTTTTAATAACAAAGAAATTAGCAGATATTACAAAATTCTAAACAGGCACATTTTTATATTTGATTGTTGAGTGTGGTGTTGTTTGATTGTGTTCCTAACTGAGTACTTCGAGTGCACGTACATATAAGCTATGGTTAACTTTGTCCTATTACACACTCGACTAGTGATTGCTGTAGAAAATAAGTTATTTGCACTAAAAGGATTAAAAATATATCGTACTATAATATAACATTTGGTACGTTACCTAAAATAATATAGCGGTTTACTAGTAAAAATGTAAAAAAAAAACAACTAACAAGTTGCCCATCCAGTTAAAATATAAATAAATTGAGTTGAATGACATATTGTTGTTTATCCAATCTTGCTCGATACTACATTTTTATTATAAATTAATTAGTATAAATGTCGCAGTTAAGCTAAGAGTAAAAAATATTAGTGCGGCACGTCGGTCTAATCCAAGAAGCATTAAACTATATTCCCTTGTGTTACAGAACTACACTTAAGGATGAGTTGATTGATAGAATTAAATAATTGCATAGGTGTAGCGTTGCCCTTAAAAACAATCGAAAATCAGTTTCTCAGAACGTAAGAGAATACTCTTACGTTGTGCAGTACGTGCCTGTCACCGCCAAATGTCAAGTCTATATGTGTTATAGTTTAGAAAGTGCATCGATACTCTGAATAGTTTCTTATATATACAGATTATTTTCAATAAGATCTTTTATCAATCATTTTTTCTCCACGCAATACAAATTCTTACTACAAGCGTAACTTTTCCAGGAAAAAGGCGCACTAATGATTCATTGTCCAATTAGAGCCATTGCGGTTACCAACCGTTTGTTTGTCACAAATAGATTAATTTTATATACTTAACCCTTTTATTGGAAAAATAAATAAATTGTAAAATAAATTGGAACGTCGCCACGTGCAACGATAATTTACGACGAATATAAGTAATAATCTTGTATGAAAATTTTTAGTAGTATAAAGTATATATTTATGTCAATGAATACGATATGAGTGTACATAATAACCAATACAGTTATACACATGTAGCACTCATATTGAGTGATGTAACGTAGTTTGTGGTCAAAAACAAAAGAAATTTAAGTATATATATTTATTCTATCATATCAGATGGTGTAATTTTTAAGGCGACAATTTAATAAGGATTTTTAGTTGGCTTTCATAGAATTAGCTTGACCCTGCTCTCCGTATTACCTAAATACTATACTGATTTTAAGTTAAAAATATACATAATAAATTAAAACTAACCAATGAATGTTTTACAAAAAAGGACTATGAGTGTCTATTCTTATAAGAACGTGGCATGGTTTGTTCCGTTAACGTTTAATTTTATTTAGAAATTTGTCTTTGTTCCTTAATTTGCTTCTTGCTTATTTCATTCAAAACTATACAGATTAAAAGTTACATAACATTAAAATGGAATAAGGATAAGCAATTTAGAACATACTTAGATATTTTGTAATAATAAAATTAAGCAAAATAAATTAAAAGTTTGCCAAATAAACACAGACGTTATTATTTACATAAAGACAGTTGTAGCCTTCAATTTCTGTGGCAGTATTATGTATACATACGTATTACGTATACATTATTCCATAAATATTTAGTATTTAATTTATGTATGTTAATAATAGATATTTTTTATAATAATATAAATATTAATAAAAATATTTCCACCATATCCTCGCAACTGTAGTGAATTATTTTAATGATAGTATTAGAAAAGTTATACAGTATAATAAATGTACAAATGCTTTTATATCTATGTTTCCGGACGAGGAGACGGATAAACTTTACGCTCAATAGAAATAAAGATAAGTACAAAATGTTACATATTTTATCGAAACCGTTATAGCTTATCATAAAAATTTAATAAATCATACAAATCGAAGGTTACTATGATATTTATTAAGAGGAATAAATAATGCTTAAGTATTTCAATTTCATAACAACTTAAAATCAAGGTTCGTTCTATTGACGCATTTCGTTTTAAATTTCGAATACACTAACAGATAAATTATACAAAATATATGCATATACATATACAAAGGTCACGGCGATATTAACATAATTATTAACATCGGAAAGAAGTAATTTTTAAACTGTTATTTTTATTTGTGAATTTCAAAATTAAGTTTGTTAAATGCTTCCCATTTAATAAATACTTTTAAATTTTCAATCGTATATAATAAATAGATCAACTAATAATTCATATAAACATTTCGTTTTTAAATATGTAATGAATAAATCGAATATGTGTCACGTTTTTTAGTATATTTTACTGCGCGTTAGATTCATATGAAAAATTCGAGAATTGATATAAAAACAAATAGAATACTTATTTTCAAATCCTTAATGCATTTTATCTTATTGTGAAATTTGAAAAATTATACCATATTTGATAACAAATATATCGAACTATTCTTTAAGCATTAAAAAAATATTTTAAGCTTTTTAATGAATATTTTGTTCATAAAACGATTCATATCGTTACTCAGAGCTCGATGCATTTGTTTAAAGATTAAATGACATTGGATCATTAAATTTAGGCTGCCCTTAAACCTTTAAAAACTGTGCCAACAGTTAGCATCCATTGACACAATCCAATAATAGCGATGACGTCATAAATGATGCACCGATTTGTAAAGAAAAAAATAACAGGTTAGAAATATTTTAAGATTATTGTAAATATAACAATTGTACGGACATAATTCCCAATAATATAAATGTGTTCTTCTTTATGAATTTAAATATATTTATTTCAGAGGATAAATGCGAAAGTACTTTGTGCGTATGTTTCGTCGTCACTAAGTGGATTTTAATAAAAATCGATTGAAAGTTACGAATAAAACGCAAATAAGGCTGCGTAAAAGCTAGTAATAAAAAAAATACAGTTTATTTGTGTTGTACGCTTTTAATAAGTGTGATCATTTGTAAAATGACGGCTGTTAAGTTCTTGTGAGAGTTTTGACTAAAGTTTATTTTTATTTCGGTAACGTTATTAAAGTTCATGTCACTGAAAGGCACTATTTTACAATCGTATAGAATACTGATACATGCTCATTTAGAATCGCTGGAATTCAGTAAAAATGTATTCATTGGATAAATGAATTATTGATAATCCATATTAGGCAATAATAAATAATTAGAACTATCAAGTTTATTATCAATGTTATAGTAATTGGTTTCAAAATTTTATTAATTTTATCAATTGAGATTAAATGAAATCTTCAAGGCGACGCGACGGTAGCGAGTTACTTTCTGATATAAAAAATGATAACAATTATTTTGAACCGAGAATTTTAAAAATATAAATTTATAAAGATATATTTTATCCGATCATTCGGTAGGTTACCTTTCGAATATAATAAAAAAGATATAATTAAAAAAGGGACAATAAGCAAATATAATATATATAATATTTTATGGACACTTTTTTTGTTTATTCAAAATTAAAAATGTTATGTGAATAGTAGATGTTTTGAAAAAGAAAGAGGTTATCAATTCAGTCGTATTACAACCTATGTAAGTTAGAACTTACAAATATGGTGTTTTTTTTCTCTTTTTAGGGTGGATAACTATGCGTTGCGAAAAGGTGCTATCTTATTTGAGAGCGCGTTCAGAAGGACGTACAAATTATTATGTACCCATAAAAACAAAATATTTATGCGTGTGGTAAATTGAGTTTCTTGTAAATAAGGTACAAGCAATTTATTTTCTAAATATTAATGTTTTAATTAAACTCAAAAATTAGAACACATCAACAATCAGTAACAAGTTAGAACTCTTAATGACTTAAAAAGTATTTTTTTTATTTCGCAACCGTGTCTTGCAGTCGTTGAATTAACTTTCAATTTTAAATATTTCATATTCAAATTCCGTTGGCATTGCTTAAAAATATTTATAACATTATAAATGTTGAAATAAAAAAAAAAACACTAATACGTACAATAATGTTTTTGCAATGTAATTAAAATATACAACTATGTTTTTTGCTACACAATTGCATATTTAGGCCATCTTTCCATAACCGCAAACGCATTGGTTTATAATAATGTACAATTTATTCATAGTTATTTTGCGCATCGAATGCGCGCGAAACTAAGCGTGGAAAAGCGGCGCGGGCGCATTTCATGCGCTGAGTTCAGTCGATTTCGCAAACCACGATCTAATGTGAACCTATTAACCTCTCCGAGTGAGGCTCAGAGGCGAAGGCGAGAGGCGGATGAAGAGACGAATAGTGCGTTCATTAGACACAAGGTTGTGTCACTCATCCCGCCGGACCGCGCAAACACCAATTCACACGTAATAACGCAACACGAATTAAAAGTAAACAAACAACAATGCCTTACCTTGCCAACTGTAGTGCACTTCTATTCGCAATCTCATTGTAGAAATTCAAAAGTATGTTACTATCGAACATATTAGCACTGCATCACAGCCATTTCTTTCACAAAATGATATACGATAAAAAAAAAAAAACAAAACAATCCGAAGCACCAGCGATCACAGGATAATCACAACGTCCGGTTCTAGGCACGTCCGTGCGCGAGCGACGTCAAATCAAACTGGCCCGGTCAAAATGACGAAAGTGAAAACATCGCACGCACAGAAAAAAAGGTTGGCGGCGCGGTACAGTCCTTGCAGGCCACCTCTCGCGCGGGCTCCAGTGACACAGTAACTGCGCGGCGCGCGCATCGCCCGACGCCTATATAACGAAATGCTCGGAGGCTCGAACTTCAAACGCCAGCGGACGGCACAAAAAGAAGATGGGTTCTCGCGGTAGCTAGGAAAGAATGAGCACAAAGAATAGCGACACGTGGGCGCGTGTGCGTGCACGTGCAACTATCGTTGTGTGCAGAGATAGGCGGCCGCAGGAAACTCCGTTCTCTTCCACTAGGAAAGACCTTGGATTTGAATCGGCACGTTGCAATGTGTACCGCCGTCGCCTACGCCGCTGTTACCTACTTGCCGTTGACGGCTCTAACTGATTAAACGATGATTCCATTGTATAGTTTATTTTAAAACTGCACAGTAGTGCACTCAATTGCATTTGCAATCAAAACTCCATTAACCAAAGAAACTAAAATATCACACGAACACTATACGTTCATCGTAGATTATTTCGTATTAAATCTATATAAATACTGATAGCCCAAAATTGGTTTCAGATTCGTCGTATAGTAATTGAAGATGTTCTTTTGTTGTGAGACAGCAAGCACTATTCGAACAAATTTAGGTCAAAGTCAAGTCATACTAATTGACAGTCACAAGTAATATTTTGTTATACCGGTGTAAATATACAGCTGACCGTGATCGAGGAATGAAGTTGATGATATAAGCCTTCGCCGAGAGAAATGACACAACTGAACATCGAAATATTTTTACAACGATGAAGGGAGATGTTGTTTTGCCAAGTGATTATTGCAGGACAAATAGCACAATTACTGAGCATGAAGCAATGAAAGTTGATAATGATGTTTCTGCTACGACACGTTTCGGGCGCGCACAGTCAGAGCGTTGCACAACGAGCAAATGAAATTTGAGATAATTATGCAAAGTGGGTCGTTAGACATGCTTTCGTTTCAATATTTTATACAATTAACTCAATGTAACACTAATAATAATAACTTTTTGAATATTTACGTGACATTGTATGTACATATTATCGAAATATTTAAACGTCAAAAGAATCCGTCAATAAAAAATGAAAAAATTTCAATGTTACCTAGTAAGTCGGATATACAGAGTTATTCCAGATAAAATACATACTTAGTAAGATTTTAATAATATTAAGGTTGGAGAGTTGAAGGTTGAACTATATAGTTTAATTAAATCTAAAATATTTAAAACGCTTAAAATTAATTTAAGTATAGAATATCAAAAGTTTCTGAAGCGGTTATTTAATAACATATATTGTAAGCAAACTCGTTCCGTTGATAACGTAACAGCATTTCACTTTTGCTTCCACATTCTCATTGTCTAGAAAAGCGATTGGATAACTTCGCAAATATCATCTGAACCGCGAACTTATATAAATGCCTCTGCATCTGTGAGAATTGCCTTAATTGTATTCTTTTTTAAAATTTTTAATTTACATATAAATATTGTTATCGAAACATTATTTTGTAACGAGTGAAAGGTTACGTTACTGTCTCTTTTCTACACACAATTGCAACATTTGAATTGGGCAGGTAGGTAGAATTGTATTATATTTCAATCTTTTTAAAAACACTTTGTTTTTTTAAAGCAAAAAATCTTCTAAAATCATTTATATTATGCCACAAAGAGGTCAACTAGGTTCGTTTTTGTCAATTATGTATTTATTTATCAGTATCTTTTCGTCTACTGAAGGTTATCCTTCTAACATGTTAATTCTCTATGTGAATTTATTTCCCCTATTTCAATAATGGCTAAATCTACACAAAGAGCTTCTGTTGGTAATTAATAATGAACTGTCACATTACACGGATCTATTTATCTGAACGAGTAAGACCTTTCGTTTGTACCAAAACAATAGTCTATTCAGAGCTTGCAAAATATCTAAGCACAAGAGTTCACAGTGAAATGTCGACAATAATATTGTAACAGTAACCTAATCTTTTATGTAGGTACTAAATAATCGAGGAATTTGCTTCACTTCGAATAGATTAAAATATTTGTCACATTAAATGAGAAATAAACAGCATAACTGAATATATACTTAAAATCTAAAGCCTTGGATATGTAAATCCGCATGGGCATATGTTGGACGAAACTATAACTATTAACATTTTAGTATAAAATATACTTGCATATATTGTGATACAGATGTTAACCCTTCGATGAGTGTAAATTAAATTTATTTCAAAATAAAAACGATAAAGATGTAATCTACGTCATATTCCACGATATAATTCAATCGACATTTCAATATATAGCCCTAATAAAGGTCGTCTTAGGCTCTAAGCTATTGATACAATGAATGAATAGATTATAACATTAACATATTATTTAAATTACATTTAAAAACCTTATTTATATATTCACAAGTCTTAATATTGATAACGTTTTAAAAAAATTTTAATAGCTTATGTTAAGGTTGACCCTCGTTAAATATACTGACATTGCAATAAGTTTCAACTAATACCAATGCGCCGCCGAGCATTGGATCTACGTGTTACGTCCCTTGTGCCTGTAATTACACTTGACGCAAACACCGTTCAAACAAAGCAATACAAAATACGGTTGTGTTACGGTAGAATTAGTGAGAGAGAACTACCACGACTAGCTTGTACAAATTCCTACTAGTATAACCAGTACGGTTGGCTACGTAAAAGATACAAGTAGTATAAGACGTTATATGCTCGATTCTTTCCTTGGCATTTTGTTAGATAAATAATCAAAAAAGTAATGTAAATATCGGACGCTAAACAAGTATCATTCTAATATCATATAATCAGGGTCAGTTACATAATATTATGTTCACATAGTAACATTTTGTGTATAGAGTTAAGCTTACGTTAAAGTTATACTTAAAAATCACTCTACGGAGTTGACTGATATGCAGTTTATTTCGACTACTAGAGGACAAAAGACAAATAAACAAGATTTGACATGGAAATGACGCGTATTATTCTTCGATATATATTCTTCGAGAGCTTGTATAATCTATCGTATTCATTAAGGATTTGCGATAAAGGGCGCGAAATTAAAGTGGATATAAGTAGTTAAGTGGAATAGAATTTTAATCAAGAACTGTTAGTAGTAGTAGTATACGTAAAGCTAAGGTCTGTTTACCTTTATTCCTTCTTCGATGGGAGTAGGCTATTCGAAAGTGCAAGCACATTAACTGGTTTTATAGAAGAGCATATTCAATATTATTTGTCGATATTACCTATGAAGTCACGCATGAAAATCAGCTCAAGAAATAAATTAAGCTATTCTTTAAAATAATGATAATGGTAGATATAGAAGATAAATTAACTAAGGATTATAGTTTTAAAAATAAATAGTTTTCAATAAGTTATACCTTACTGATAGTACTATAATTTCTACAAGTCTTAAAAAATATATTTTAAATATGAAAATGTAACTTTAGTCGATAAATGTATGGTATTGGTGACAGGACTTTTTTATACTAAAGTACTCAATAGCACTTATGTACTTAACTATGAGCCAAATGAGTTGAAGGTAGTTTAAAAAATATATATTTTCATTGTATATTTTTGAAATTAAAACAATAAAACTAAAACACATAAATGAATAAAATTATACGTATTATTCGTCTTACACGAGACAAACGTCTACGGGTATATTTTTGTTTGTTTTTTTTTTGTTTCACTACGTATTATAAAATCAAGTATGCTAGTAGTCTGTTTGCTGTGTGCCTGAATGCGATAAACTCAAAAACTAAGGGGAATTTCATTCGTTTTTCACCATTGGATTGAGTGAATCATGAGTTTATTGAGTGTTAAAGTTAAATTAATATTTCAAATATGAGGATTCGTTGAATATGTTGGAAAGAATCATACCGACAAGGAGGCGTGGAGGCGCCGCGTCAACCATACATAACTATATAGACTTTTTATATAGACACTCATTCTACCCTTGCAAAGATGGGTAGAAGCTAGTACCGAAAATGTCTTAATGTTCGATATATTTATTCTGCCATAAACCTTTTTAGTTTTTTCGATTTCAAAATCGAAACGCCTTATATGATATGTTCATACTTATGAATTTATATGAATTTTTAAACGCCTAATTTTAATTAAAGTCGATTTTAGAATTATAATTCGAATCTTTCGTTACTGTGTCGAATTGTTTTCGTTTGAGAATATTTTCTTGATTGTAATTTTCGTCACGATTTATATTACGCCTTTGTCTATATCTGGAATGTATTGTTTATTTGTAAATTCTAATCAATTCAAATTACTTGCAAATCTGTATCCGATTGTCGAGAATTGTTTAACCTTTAATAGGATCTCTATTTATGGATTTTTTACTGTCATGAGGATCTTATAAGAGTTTTTTATTTTATATAGATAGATAGATTGTTAATATCTTCTTTTGTTAGTAGTTGTTTTAAAACATTTCTATTGGGTGATAAATCTTTCCTATTATTTTGGGTTAGTGCAGTTTTGTTAGATCTTTGGTGGCCAATTGCTTTCTCGATTGAAGAATGTGCTTAACAAAATTATTTTATGTGGTTCTCGCGATACCTAGTTATTGAAACCGAGTAGCTATTTTAAATAATTATTACGGTCAAATTTAATTAACTTAATATATTTAATACAACGCAAAAACTTACACTGACTGAACTTCAAAAACCAAACGAATGAAGTAATGCATTTCAAAATAATCTGTAAAGAATTAATTATTTCATTTAAAAAGTTTTACAATAAATCGATTTTGTAATTATTGACTAAAATTTCATCCCACCGAAACGTTTACAAAGAATGAAGTCATCCGTAAGATTCGGTTGCGTACGACGCCGAGAAACTTTCCGAGTCGGTATTTCTCTGAGTGAAAGTTAAAATTGTAAGTTACTATATTCATTGTACTTTTGTCACTGGCAAATAACGATCTTTATCGTATATCCTAATCTCGACATTTAAACTTACGCCCACATTTATCTCTTGAAAGGAAAGTTTTGTATTTTTATTGCGTAATTACGTTATAGTAATAGACAAGGATTCAGTCTCCCTAGGGGTATATTTAAATACAATTAGAACCACAAAAATAACTACTATTCTAGCACTTTCTGTACAAAATCATCGCTTAGTAATCTACATACCTATTGAGTAACTTTCTTTGCACATCATCGCTTAAAATATTTTAAACTTATCTCGGTTGGTATTTTATTTTTATCTGCTTTTCGTGAAAGTGTTATTCGAA
Source organism: Vanessa atalanta (assembly GCF_905147765.1). Lineage (NCBI taxonomy): Eukaryota > Metazoa > Arthropoda > Insecta > Lepidoptera > Nymphalidae > Vanessa > Vanessa atalanta. Next base: position 8,727,897 of record NC_061871.1, read on the forward strand.
GGTGGCAATGGCGGGCGGTGGTATGCATCCGCATCAACCATTGAATCCGTCACGATCGACCGTGGCTGCCATTTATTAATATTAAACGAAAATTCGTTATCCAACTGGCCTTGGACCGCGTTCCTTTCAGTTCTACTTAATGATGACAGTTGCTTGAAACGTGCTGTTTGTAGTGGCACCAACTCAATAACAGTAAAACTGCGGTCTGGAAATTGGAAGGTTTTCTAAATAAAGGTAACATCAAGACTTGACGATTCGTAAACTGCTTACATTATTTGATGACATCGCTATCATTAGAAATAAGAAAGGCCTGCAAACGCTTTCACTCATTAAATGACGTATGATCGATTGATGAAATGAGAATTTTAAGTGAAAACGACATGCCGAGATGTTTTGTAATAGCTATTGAAAGTGTTGCTCGTAGAGTGAGGCTCGGCGCAGCGTAGAAGTCGAAAGTGAGACCGTGAGGTTGCGCAGGCGCGTTACGAAGTTTTTACTGTCGGCCGCGCGCGAAATCACTTGAAAGTTGTATTGTCCTTGGATATTTCACTTCTTTATTTGTTGCGTTTCCGACACCCAAACCGAAGTTCAGTCGCCGGTGACGCCAATTGTAGCACTTAAGTGTGTTGGTACTACTCTCGTGTCCCTTTCACTATGCTCTTAAATGCTTAGATTGAAGTCGCATGTGATGCTTGCATTTAATACAAGCGATGATATGATTTTGAAATATATAAAGAAACGTTGAAACATGTACAGAGTCTATACAAAAACCATAGAAAGGGTCATTAGAGTATAATATAAGGTTGACAGCTCTTACCGAGGGACAATGGTAGATGAGACTTGATCCTCGCCGGGGTAATCCAGGGTGTCGGTGCGCGCAGGAGCGCGCGGCGGTTTCCCGGCGCTTGCGCCACTTCCACGCTTGCGACACGCTTCCTGCGGGAGAGTGCGAGGCCGCGCGCGAGTTCCGCGCGCGTTGCACAACGCTTATCGGCGACCCGGTTTCGACTTTCACCGCGGCACACTTAAACTGAATCCAGGGCTAGGAGCACTTAAGCACTGTAATCCGGGCACAGTCACAGGCGCGGGCGCGGGCTGTTCGCAGGAGAACGCGTAATGTATCGGCGCGACGGCGCTGCGGGCCGCGGGCGCCGGGCGAGTGGCGTGCGCCGGCGCCGCCGTCGGTTGCGCCACGCTGGAAAGTAAAAGTAAGCGGTGGGCGCGGGGCGCGGTGGCACATTTCTCCCACTTTCGCCGCAGTGATTCACGCTGCACCAAGGTCGCTTCCCGCCACTCCTGCGCCACGATTTGTAATGCTGCTCCTGTAAGTGTTACGGGCAGATGGTATACGTGCGCAGCATAGTAATGTACGCGACGTAGCCAGAAACCCGAAACAAAGGCAGTTTATTTCTTACCTGATTGTATATATATGTTTCCAATAAACAAGAATATAACTGAAATCATTACAAACCATATCACCGCGAAAAAGTTATTACTTATCGATAGGTAACGTTATTTTTCTTGCACATTCTCCACCAAAGATTATTCGACGAGAATCGAGATGTTACGCTGTAGTTCGGCCGTGAGGTGCCAAGTCAATTAGTTACAGAACCACAATGGTTCGCGAGCCTGCACTAATATGTACATTCATCACTCATTCGCTTGTCATAGAAGTGGTTTACCACAATAATTCAAGGTCAGATGTACATCTTAACCAAATTCCTAAATAACTCAAATACTACTTATACTGGTATGAAAAATGAAAAAACAATGAATATAAAACCATCATTGAATACGACACGCATAAAAACATAAAAGGCAATATCATGGGTATGAGAGAATGTTTTATGATCACCGAACTAGGACTTCGTTAACACTTTCACCGCTTATTTAATCTGTAGTTGAGTTACTCAACACTAAACGCAATCTTAACACGATTATCTCATTAGTATTTGTGCTACCTTCCATAAATAAAGACAGAAAGCGTCTTTGCACTAATCATTATCAGTTTAATTAGAACTAATAAAAAAAAAATTCGGTAGATCATAAAGTTCTAAATTTATTTTTGTATTAAAATAAACAAAATCATCTCCAGAACACCTTTCTTGTATTCAGTTATAATATAGGCCGGGTGACGAAAAATTGAATTTTTCCTTCGAAATATTTTTAGCATACTCTCGGAGGGTGTATGTTGGAAGTGTGCACACTCCCTTACCTCCGAAAGTACGTAAAGGCGAATAAATGAATATAAGTATAAAACGAACTCGAAAAAATCAACGTCTTGATTCTGAACGTCCAGTCGTTTCCGCTTTGTCGTCCCATCGGATTCTGAGAATGAGGAAATACTAGGAATTAACGAACTAGTATTACATAACATACATAATCCTCTAGAATAATCGCTGCGACCGAAATCCGTGAGAAAGATGTCTTTATCATTGAGAAGAAACATATTAACTAACACATTTTCACTATTGAGCAGCTGCGATTGTATACAAGGAGGCTATATTCGAATGTAGGTAAATGAGTCACGCTGCTAACCTAGTGAGCTAGTTATAATAATACAATTGTTAGTTTGTTATCAAAATTTTCAATTGGAGCGGATGGTAATGGACAGCAATATCATCCTTTATCATAGGAGAGAACTGCAATTGTTTTGTAATCGAACCTGATAATACTCGTATATGTACAATGAATTGTTAATAAACTGACAAGCACGATTTACCACCCACTGTATATCACATCTTGTTCGTACAAATTGTTAAACGTCGACCAATTAGGTATCTTGAAAGCATTATTTAAGCAATAAAAACTAATAAATATCATCGAAATAAAATTCATTATGAATGTATCCCGCAAAAGCGATTTCGGTAAAAAATGACGCCAAAGCAACAGGTATTTAAAAAAATTAAGTGGACAAACATTTTTTACATGACACTTAACATTAAATAAAAGCTATAAATATAAACAGATCGTAATAATTGATATACGGTCCATGAGCGTGTGGAATGGCGGTGAGAATGCTAGCAGAATTTTCCCGCTGGTTCGCCATTTCGATATCGTGAAAAAGTCATCCTCTCACAAATGGAGGCAATGCTAAAAGAATTAATTAATAATTTAAATATGTAACTATATATAGGTTAATTATCTTTAGCACAAAAACGTTTCTTAACTTTTCTTTTGGGACTTATTTGTAAAGCCTTATTACCCTATTTAATAGGGTACAGTGGCAGATTTGAAACCTTGGACAATGAGCTCGTACGTAATGAGTGTACGTCACTATTTATAGAAAAATCGTTATCGTTATTGTCTGGCTTTTTACCTTAACATTTTATAAGTTACGGTTAGATTAATACGTATTATAAAAATGTCTTCATTAAATTGGGTAAGCACTTGTAACTAATCTTTGCGATAATAGACTTTATGAGAATTTTCTTTGAACTGCCAAATCATAGGGAGGAAAACACAGAGGTCACAAATCCTAATAAAATTAAATACGCGTAGATGTATTAAACTAGTGAAAGTGAAAAGTAGAAAGAATGAAAGTATGACGTTAGAGATACAATATATTACGCTTCACCTTACCAAGTAATAGTTTGATAAACGTTTAAAACCTCGTGAATTCAAGCTAATAGTATAACTAATGTTAAATCGAATTGAATATGATTAATAGGGAGAAAAGTTTTGGAAACTAACGAAAACATGTATGAGTATACAATTCAAGTTAATTTCACGCAGATATTAATCATCACATCACATGACAGAGACTGGATTGTCAGCAAAACGTGTCGAAACCGGTAAACCTAAACAAAATTTTAGTTTAAATGTTATTATTACTGAAATAAAAAGATGATATGATATTTTTGTTTATATTTACGTGATTTGTTTTATTTAAAAGTAAATATTTTATTAGTGTATAGGCTTTGCTACCAATCGCTGTGGAGTCGCTTGTGCGCCCACTTGGGTTATCCGACCGCCAAATACATACTACTACGTTATAAATTGCAATGTTTCGGTGTTAATGCTTAATGAGCCATTGTAATGACAGGTACAAGGGATTTAAGATGATAGCGCATTGATGGATAAAGCTGCTCATTTACTATCCTTTTTGAGGCAATAAAATACAAATAAAATATATTCTCTTTGTATTTACCGAAAACGTTACCACTTGCTTCTAATTTTCATTACAGACAAGGTGTTGGAAATATTAGTTGCTACATTTGTATAAGAAACTCGGTATACGAAATCGGAGCACACTCATAATCGGAAATGCCTATCGTCTCCTATTGCGGACACTGTATTTTCGACTGTATATTTGTATGAGTGTGTGTCATAGTCAAAAATAAATTAAATCTCAAGAAATCCTACTTAGTACTGATCGAAATACTATTCGTAGTGTCTTAAGACCGTCGATTGAGCAGATATAAGCAATAATGAGTATGACATTAAGAACATTTTCACTCTAAATTATTAATTTAATAATGGTATGTACAATCATTATTTGAAATTGATTGTGCAACGATCCTTTTATGGGCAGTGATTCATTGCAATGTCGCCTGACATCACGCCCTTGTCATACCGTTTAATAGAACCGGTCAAAGGCGAATCGTACACACCCACCAGGGTTCCCTACCATGTAATTACGCACAGTAATTATAGTTTTCCTCATATCTCACGGTATATATAAATGAGACACTCGCTTGTGACGTCATGGAATCATAAATGATGGAAACTGGTTTGAGTAGGTCTTACGAGTGTGTGAAAGATTGAAATAAAATAAATAAGGTTTTCGCAATAACGTTATATAGGCGAAAGTTTTCCTAGATTATATATTGCGTTCGTAATTAGTCATTTTGTAATGAAAATGTATTCTCATGCTTATACTAAATATATACTGCGGTTTCATCCGCGTTACATCTTTTTCATACTAATGATAATATTGTATCTAATTGTATTTTCATATTAATGTTCCTGAAATCAGTGTGTTGAGACTTAAGACGTCCAGTAAACTAATATTAGTGATAGTATTAAAGCTATAATGTATAGTATTATTATATGTCTGCTAAAATATAGTGCGATATGTGCGATATAGAACAGTTAGCGATTATTATAATATTATAACCCTGGAAAATACCGTATCTTCGCCAGGGTAGAATTCTTCAACGCCTGCCAATTTCTCGAACAAATCCCATATAGATATGCAATAATTAAATTATTAGGTAGTAGCGTAACTCTAAAATAAGGTAAGGTTATTTTTGTAACTCGCAATAAGCCACATTAACTTAAAACAGTAATGTGTTATAAAATCACATAAGTATTTCATGAGATTTCTTTTATTATTGATTGAAGTTAAAGTTTGTATAACGTTGTATTATATCTCAAACATCACCGGATAAGTTTTCTCCTGTTTTATAGTTCATATGATATACGTATTATTATATAGTAGTTTTTGTGATAAACTAAAACTATTTTTAAACGACTACGGCGAAGTCACAAGGAAGGTTAACTTTTCGGCCCGTATGTATTTAATTTAATAAAAAGATAATTTTAACAAAGATAATAATAAAATATAAATTTCGAAAAGTGTAAAGTTGTTTTAAACTATTAAGACTTTTTTGAAGAGCGAGCAATAACGACTGCTAAGTAAGTGGTGGTAAGTGGACAGTGGAAATTATCACTGGAGGACGTACATATTACACTCACTCCTTTATTATTCGCATTTATTATTTATAGATTTTTTTTAATCATATTCTTATACGTGTTTCTGGATAATTAATACACAACGCCATTATAAGTATACATACCAACCAAAACCAGTTAAGTAAAGTTTATTTGAACAGAAACTGTAATATTCACATGAAAACTCTATTGTTTGTATAAGTTATTATTTATATTACCAAAACTATTACTGTATCATGTTAAAAATCATTTGTGAATAAAATACACAAATTCAAGAAATTGTAATTGCATACCAATTGCTTTAAGAATGTTAATAAAATTCATTATACATATTATAAATTTATAAATCACCGACACCAAGTTTATATGTTTCAGGTGCGAGGCCCAAAGTTGACGTAATAACCATTAAGAAAAGAATTTTATTGAAAGTTGACTTAATCGAAAAAAATACGGATTAATAAAGTAAATGTATCACTTTATACGAAACAACCTTGTTGGAGGATAATATACATTAAATTAAACGCTATTAACGCCGCTGCGATCGGTCGATCCATTTACACTGATTTGGTTCGTTATCATTTTGGAATCGGATTTAATTAATTCTGGAAGCTAGGATTTTTAATTGTTTTTTTTTAAATTTATAATAGGTAGCGGAATGGTCACCATTACTCATTTAGATGAGAAATATTAAACATTCTTTACATCGCCAATGCGCCACCAATTGATATGTTATGTCCACTCGTCATTCAAATCGAAACACAAAATACACTCAATAGTTGTTAAATAGTGGAATAAATGGTGAGTGTGTAATAACCACCCACAACGGCTTGCACAAAGCCCTAACACGAATTTGCTAAGGTGGTTAAAAATGTCGTTGTAAATATTGTCATTTGTTAAAAAAATACCCTTGTTGTTTACCAATGGTACCTTTTTTAATTGTTGCCGATTTTGAATAACAATGCAGCTGACCCAAAACTCTGTTAATGTCACGAGAACAATCGTCACTTTTACTTTTCACTTAAATAACTCACATGCGTATTTAAATTTACGTCATTTTTAAATTTAGTTTTAAAATTTATTTTCCAGTACAAGTATTAAAAAAAAAGATTTCACTCACAGATTACAAATTAAAAAGAACTAAGTTTAAATTTGAGCGTTGGATGATTTTTATGGAAAATGAAACTGTTATTTGAAGTATTTCGAAAAATGAAGAATTATTATTATCTAATAATTTAATTGGTTCAAATTCTGGGAAGAAATAATGAAAGCCACACATTTTTTTTTAATAACCGCTTCGTACTTTGAAATTTTCCAATACTGTTTGAAGCTTAATTTTGACAACAAAAACTTTTCCATCCGGATTTATCATCGTAAGTTCGTAACATCATGTTTTAATTTTAAATTTGTAGTCGTAGAAGTTTTGTTACTTGTACTCATATATATATGTGACATGACGACCACAATAAATATTTTTATTTCATAAAACATTTTTTAAAGCTGTCTGGCTAACTTAACTGATTCGTATCATCTAAAATAATATTTAATAATACATAAAAATGTAATTTTACGGTTTAGAGGATTTACCTTTAAATTCAATTTAAGCAAGGAATCCAGCATAATCTTATGGAGGTATACTTTTCTATGAGAGATTATCGCGCTTTTTATTCATTTTCGAAAAAAAACATAACTTGATTTCAATCAATTGATTGATTGATTGATAGCCTTTGATTTAATAATTAATGTTTAAATAAGATAGAGCTCCTAGTATTAACCGCATAGTAAAGGGCTTGATAATTCAATCGTTTGGTTAAAGTATATTGCAATTGATGGTCCTAATACCGTGGCCATAATGTACTGGCGATTATTGTAATAAGTTGATGTAATATATGTAATATCATACTTAATATCTCAATTTAGTAAAAACGAGTAGGTAATTTCTTTAACAAAAAAAAACTATATAAATTTAAAAAGTAACGACGATGTGTTCATTTATCGCTTTTCCGGTATCTATATAGATTTTTTTTTTAAATTATAATCGACATGAATAATTCCCTTATGTAGGTACATGTACAATGTTCTCAACTCCTTTGTATGATTTACTTACAACATTTATGTTTAACTATTTGTTTTATTGCTAAGAATATATATAACTATAATATAATAGGTCACTTAAATAAGTTAATCGCTCTAACACAACATCCTATCAACTGCTATTTCAATTATAATCCAACAGTTGTACCAACTGAGGATGGCAAAACTCATTCGGACCGCGGCGCAGGCGCAGGCGACATTGAAAGTTGGCATTACATTACGTAACTCTAGACACATCGGGCGAATGTATTGAATATCACACCGGGTCGCACGTGGCCGACAATGCACATAATGTTATTATCTATGTAAATACGTATATTAATCACAGAGGCCTTTTTGTCAATTGAATACTTGGAGACAAGTAATTTCGGAATATAAGTTGAAAGTAGGCAGACAATGACTGATCTTTTTGTACACAACAATGTTTTCCTAACTGTTAAAACATAAATCAGACTATTAAAAAAAAAGTTAAACTTTATAAAAGTTTATTCAATGTACTGAGATAAAAATACCAAAACTATGACATTAACATATACGATTTGGATAAACCAATGAAATAAACATTGCACTAATTCATTCTTAATAATTCATTCTTCGGCAATGACTTATACTTTGCACGTGCACTTTTTAATTTAATGTGTCAAGTTTTATATTAAGTGAATAGCAGTCTGTAAATGTCTCAAGCTGTGCTAAGACTACGTCTCCTTTCTAGGAGACGATTAAGAATTTAACCACGCTGTTCTGATAGATATACTCGTGGCAGATTTTCATCCGACACGTCATGCAGTTTTCCACAGGATATTTTTGAGCACGTGATGAATTACGAATATAAATTAAGGCATAAAATTCAGTGGCGCTCGAGTTTCGATCAATCCGAGGCGTTTAGCACACGTTGAAGGCTTTCAAGATAATATAAGTATTATCTTGCAAGCCTTCAACGTGTGCCCATACATATTGCCCAAATTGAACGCGAATCTTGAATATTGAACATCGGGTCCTGGCTTGATGATATCTGAAACTGAGATTAAAGTACCAAAATTATATTTTTGATACTGATACACGGTCCTTCTTTCCTTCGTAACACCTTATTAACAAAATATGTTTAATTGGTGGTGGATCTTGTACAAGGTCGCTTGGGTGGGTACCATCCACTGATCAGATATTTTATCGACTTGAATGTTGAATGAACTAGTGTAACATCAGGAACAAAAGAACATCTTAGCGTTCAAGTTTCAAGGCGCATTTACAAAGTCCTTTGAAATTTGGATCAAAATACAAACATGTGGATATACTAGAGCTTGAGATTTGTTATACAACACTATTACTAAAAAGTAAAAGAAATAATACGAATCATTATGATATTGATTCACAATATAATACAGTTGATAAAGGCGAAGGCCTGGAAACAAAGCAAATGCTTATTATAAATAAATGATGCGATGACAATAAGTAGACTAAAGCGAAGTTCTTTTTTTAAATTCATATCAAATTATTTTTGTCTTTATATATACAGTGTTAAACACTTAATAGCGATAGGTTACCGAATATTAGATAACCTATTAACTTCACTTATCAATACACATTAAAACTCTCTTTCTAATGTAGGTAACCTAAATTCGGATTGCCTTTAATCGGATTTTATGTATTGGACTCGATATTATGTATTTATAAGAACTGACTGCTTAGTTGGCTTATACGGCCGCAGATACTGATGTCTTGGGTTGAAACTCGAGTCAAACTGAAACGAAAAGACGAAGACGAGTACGAAAAGTGATGGCACGGGTATTCCGACACAGCCGAAAAGGCGTGGGAATAATCTCTGAAAGGTTGTTACTATTCCTTGCAATTTCTAAGTTAATTGCTGAGCTAAAGAATTCTTCGAAAAGAAACAGCCTGTAATTGTACTATTACTAGGCAAATACAATATCTCCTTTTAAGAAAAAAAAATCATACTTATTCCACCATGCAGGTTTCGTGTGGGTTGTTGGATAAACATATGGCAGTTTAATCGGACACATGCGTGATCTTCGGTTAAGATTAACTTGTTTTATCCTCCTAACTATCATTCTAACTGTCATTAAAAAACTTTATCAAATTATTTTAAAAAATATGTGTAACATTATGACGAAAATACATCGATAAGTATTTATTATTAGACAAAGACATTTTACCAAATGACTGACAATTTGTATTTAACTTTCGAACTTTTTACCTAGATAATAAAGTATATTTTTGAATGAAAGCATAAATAATCTATGAGTTCTATTACTCGAATTGAAAAGGCCTACTATCGTTCAAGTCATTTTATGATCAGAGTGAATCATTTAAAATCTATTTTTGTTTGACTTAAAAAATCCTTTCATATGACTTATTATGAACCGTACACGATCCATTGAAGAAGCACTCAAAAGATAAAATAGATCGAAGAAAACTATGTCACAACCTTCAACGGTATTACGTTACTGATAACCCCGTCGGGAATCGAAGTGGCTATCAATTACGAGGTTTGGGTATTGTGCAACCGGAAAACATTGGAGTAAAAAGGACAGTTCGATAGATATAAAAATAGCAATTAACATATTTCCAATTATTCTGTATATTTGTTGCAATATATTCTGGAACTAAGTTTAGTTGAAAAATGCATGCCTGTCCAAACCATGCGTAGTTCTATGAAAAGCAGTTATATTTTGTTCTTGTGTGTTTATATATATATATTTTTCTTAATATGGGTACAGAAAGAGATGGGAATATGAATTAACCGTTTAGACTCAACTTCAATATTAAATTTCATGGTCAATAGAATTAGGATGAATATTCTAACGTTCTTTGTATAAGACTTCTTTAAAATCATTTTTGTATTACATTAATAATATTAGTTTTGGAATTGATTGAAATTGGAATGGAATGGAAATATGAAAAACCCGAATATGATTTTTTTGCACATTTTCCTAGACATCCTAAAGGTATTGCTCATATTTTTATATGATCTTAAAATAAGTTTCTTTTTAAGGATCTCATTGACCTCCTTACTTAAGTGCAGTAGTATTTCTTTTGAAATCTTACCGTTTTGTAATTCAGTTGCCATACAAATGTAAGCTTTTAACAGTAAAATTTGGAATTAAAGACTAAGTTATTTAACATACAATTTAATTAATTATAATTAATGTATTTTTTTTTATTTATTCGTTACCACAGTTTACATAGCATATTTAAGGTAGGGTCCCTCTAGTGAGCATGATTCATACTCGTGTCAGATTTAATACAAACTTAATTTGAAAAAATGGTCTTCAAGGTTAAGATGGTTAGATTTGATTGGAAAAAATATATTGGTATACACCATAAGGGGTAATGATTGTATTAATGACATAAAGTTATTAAAAATATGTTGTTTGGAAAATTATATTTTATGGTGCAAATTTTATTGTATAACGTGTAAGAGTTTTTCGTTATTAGGGTTTGCATAAAAACCAAGATATTTCTTTACAACAAACATAAATAACACCAAATAAATCTTTGCGGGTTCCAAAATAATGATACTTATACAATTACATTTATGTAAAAATAAAATCACACCTTTTTATCATTGCCATAAAGTCAAATACAATATATTTATATTATGTTGAAATATTATAATTATAAAATAATAAATGATACTCTAACGATAACTTTCAGAATATATTTTTCCTATCACGAATAGAATCGTGTATTCCATTCAGATATGAGCAATGCAGTATATATTAGGTTAAAAAATCGCTTATATGATACGATTTCCGTATGGCCTTCAAATCGCATTGAATATCTTCATTATTTTTTATTCTATGAATTGTTGAATTAAATAGAATGCTATTTTAAAGTGGAAAATTTCGAAATTTCCAGAATAAATCATCGTACCTAACGTTTTATAGAAAAACTTATAACAATAATTATTATTACACAATATTTACATCAGTTATGTGTTACAGATGTGGGGTGATATTTGAGTATCCAAATAGTTGACAATTTTGTTAAGGTACGTCAAATAATTAGACATTCATACCTTAATGCCTTGTTTATTACCTATTGCTGATCTTATGCTTATATTGCTACTGGTTTCAGCACTCGCCCGCATCTGAGTAGACAGTGAAGGGGCAGGTTCCAGAATGTTATGTTGTAATTTTCACGTGTATACAAAATCTCACCATGAAATAAAATAACTTTTATCACGTTTATAATATTGTTCAGTTAGGATTTTAAAAGATTGAAAAAAAGAAATCAAAATAGAAGCTTACCTGAAATCTCTTTTAGATTTGGTATAATTCTAATTCTAATATACACGATAAAGGCTTGGTTTGTGTAGAGGTGACTTACAATTGACTGTACTTTTGTAAAAAATACACATTTTATGAAGAAACCTAATGAGTTAATAATTACGTCGTGTACACGAAAAATACAACAGAATTGATTAAAATTCATACCTTTTCATTCCATTATTTTATTACTAGTTTTTCTTTGCTGTTTGTTGATGAAAAAAGCCGCATAGACTGGTATTATATTAAAAATTTGAAAGTCAATTGTGAAAGATCAAAGTCAGTTGTGGTAACATTTGATTCATTGCTACTATGATATATTAGTTAGAACTGGAAGAGTAACTCTATTTTTTATGTTATAGACTCACCTGATGGAAAGTGACTAACAGCGGCCATGGACATCTGCAACACTGGGGGGCTTGCAATTGCGTTGTCGGCCTTTATGGAATGAGTGGGTACTCATTCCATAAAGGCCCTTTTCTTGAAGGTTCCCAAGTCGTATCGGTTCAGAACAACCACCGGCGAAAGCTGGGTCCACAGAGTGGTTGTGCGTAAAATCTCTTACTCCGATAGCATCTTACAATACAAAATCAATAAGCTACATAATACAAAAAAGAGATATGTCATGAGAGGTTGGAACGAAGATACGGTGAAATAAATTAACAACAATTAAGAATAATTAAATGTCAATAATATTTTTTTTGTTAAAATAAAAGTTTAAATAAATTTATACAAAGCTGTGTATAATACAAAAAAACATAGATATAGAGAAGCAGAGGGAAAGGTAGTCTGGATTTTTGCCCTACCGTAAGCCGATTAAAAGAACTTCGTAACAAAAAAAAGTTTTGATGCAGTATTATTCCCTCTACTTCATATTATAGTTGATAACCTTCCAAAATTAAGACAAAACTACTGACACCCTATCTATTAAGTCCTTTAGGCCAATGAAAAGTTTGACATTTATTCCAAAAACATTCATATATTTTTCGGGATGCTTCCTTTTTTTTGTTTGTTATAAACTATAAACTAAAACCTAATTACTGAATTAAAATAATAAAGCTACTCCAATAATTAGAAAATGATTTTCCTCACCCGCTATCTAAGTATTACAACAACAATGTGTATTCGTTTGTACGCTTAATTTCCTTGTTAGTTTGATATGTTGTTAATTAGTTTTGTTCTAATGATACGACTTATTTGAAGGCCATATGACCCCTGTTTTATAGAGATTAGTAGTAATTAATCACATTGTAAAATGGTTTTCCTTGAGAGCTGTGTTAAATGTTAGACTAGAAATATACGTTTATTTAAATCTTTGTGTATTATTCATTATTTAACTATAATGATATAGTAAATATATTTTGATATATTTTCTAGCGTATGTTTTGATAATAAATAATAAATGAATATTGAATAACATCACATAAATTACGCTGATCCCAATGTAAGTAGCTAAAGCACTTGTGTTATGGAAAATTAGAAGTAACGACAGTACCACAAACACCCAGACCCAAGACAACATTAATGAACTTTTTCTACATCGACTCAAACTTAAAAATAAATTAAATTTAAATATTACTCAACAAAGCTTGAATAATTGTAAAATCGCTTAATCGATGTAATGACTAGACTGAGGTGACAACAAATATGACGGGGCAATCAGGGGACAAGATGATTGACATTTGTACATTGTTTCATAGTTTTCCGGTTTGAAGTGGAAGTGAGCCAGTGCATTTGGAGGTGCAAGGGGCGTGATGATCACTTAACAACACGAGAGGGCCACGTGACCCCCTTTGTTCGTCTGACTTTTTGCTATAAATAAAAAGGGTCACACCATCGCCGTGGTAAGGTAAGCAAAATTTAGACATGGGGTCACGACTTATTATAGATCTGCAATTTCCTAGACTGGTATACTCAGTCGCAAGCTTACATATAAGTTGCGTTTTGACTTATTAAATTCTTGCTATAATTATATATAACGTACAATATTTTGTTTTGTTTTTTATTTTTTTTTATTTATGAGTAAAGTTTATTTGAAGGTTTTTTTGTACAATTAATTGTTATTGAAAGTATATATTTTTTCCCACGTTATTTTAAAATTGATTTTTTTTTAAATATATTTCCTTGTAATACAAAAATGTTTCAGTACTTACTTCTCCCATTTTGAAAATGTTTAAACAAACATTTTGATATAAAAGTTTCATACATCGTGCAGTGTGGGTTAATTATATTAAATTAAGTTTAGCTCGCAATCCTATTATAAACATATTACACATCTTACTGTTGTTATGAATAACAACATTGTGTTTTTCACTTATACAAAATCATTTTCAAAGATACTTAAATTTGTTATTCGTAAAAAATAATAATTCCAATTCCATTATAAGTTTGTTTATACCCAAAGAAACATTATACCGTGAAAACTATAAATAATTTATAACTCAAATCTATAACAACTTAGAATATTATTTTGCATAATCATTGTCGCGACATACGACATTTATTGAACAGAAATAATAAAATAATAATTATATTTTTATATTCACATATTTTTGTATAAATGTATCATAAGAGAATAATAAAATTTCCTCACATGATTTATATCGAGTATTCCAGATTCACGTTGAAGTATTTCTCTACAACGTGACCAGTGACGATATTTTGAAGCAAAAACGTGATGTATTTATATTCCTGAAAAGCCGAAATGTTTATATAAAATCTCATTCGAAATCGGTCAAGGTATATGATATATGGTGAAGGACATATTGGTGTTGAAGATTGTATTATGGGAGAATTCTGGTGTCATCGCCTTGTGTTGTGGATGTTGAATGCAGAGTGCTCCATCTTCTGTTGAATTTCAGCTTCGAATATCGTGTCTAAATTCTAAGTTGCACCCGCCTAGATTCCTGAAAAACTACAATAGCGCGATTTTAAGACATTTTCTGTCTCGAACCAGCTTTCGCCGGCGGTTTTTCCGAGCCGATACTTCTTGAAAAGAAAAGAGCCTACACATTACTTAAAGGCCTCAGACAATCATCAAGACATCAGGTGAGTCTCCTGCCCTGTTACTACAAATGCCATAAAAGAAATCACATTCTACAATTGAGATATAGTCCAATAGATTTTTTTTCGATTCTTATTTCATCTAGGCATGCTCCGCCTTTTAACAATAATCATTTCTTATATACACGGATTAATAAATAAAATTTAAAACCGAGCAATAATAAAGAATCAAGGCAAAGCGAGGTATGCTTTTCTTTCCGGGGGAATTTCGCGAAATAATGATTCATGACAATAGTTTTTTAGTGGCCATATTGATTACTAGTAGATATGTCTTAATTAACGGTTAACAAATGTATAAATAAACTGTAACTTTTCATAAACTAAATCGGTTTGAAAGTTAGCCCGGACAGGCAAACAAAACATATAAATAGCTTTGTATTATAAATTTAATAATCAAGCACACCATAAATTTATATTTATTTACCAAAATAATACAGTTGTAGCTTCATTGATACAATATGCTACGATAAGAAATTGAACATTTTTTTTAATTTACCTTTCTGTCGAGTGCGTTGTTTTGATGTGGATATTGATATGTAAGGTTTTGATGTGGATATGTAAGGGTTGTTATTTGTATAAAATTATATTTTATTAGCGACTCGACGCAGCTTCGCACAGCTGAACATGATCAACATAGAAAACAATATGATTCTTCTGTAATAAAAATGAGTCCTGAGTGCTATAAACCTATAGTTTGTAAATAAAATTCATACTCTATAGCACTCAGGAATATTTTTTAGAGTTAGGTCATTAGTTCTAGACATTGCCCTCTATATACAAACACATTTTTTTAGATTATTTTAGATATTATAATAGATGTAAAACATCACGCTACAACCTACGGGGACGGAGTACTAAAGCTTATTGCGGGACAAACCATGCGGGGCAGCTACTTCGAAATATTTCCGAAAAACCTTTGGTCATATATAAGTTATAAGCATTATGATTTGTATTGTATTCTTATATATATTACATTATTTGAGAATGATGATGCATTTGTATTTGTACGTATCATAATTTTTTTAGTGTATAAAGTTATTGATTATAAATGATTTCTGAAGCAGGAAGCGAGGCGAGTCGTACTGGGAATTTCAGTTTGACAGTAGTCCTTTAGCTGAATATCATCTTCAAAGTACCAAGAATACTATTAAAATTATTTAATGATATAATGATTCGAAAATAAAGGATGTAATAAAGGTCGAATATAAATTTGACACAAATGGCGCATTGTATACAACGTTCTACTGATATCTAGATTGTAATAACATCTGATATGATCACAGATGCCGTTAGGTAACACATGTCCTATAAATGAATTTAATTGGGAATTATTGTTATGAATAATTTCTACCAACACTTGACGCGATACAAAAGTCTATTGTTTTATAAGTGCGTCATCAATTTTATTATTGGATTCTATTTTCCGTTAGGTTTTGTTTAAAATAAATTTAAAGCATGGGTTTTATCCATTTATATCCAATATTAATTTAAAATAAATAATTAAATATAGTTATTATCACCCAAAATGTTGTGCAACAGATATTTAAAGTTGCTCACGACGGTAACTAGTTTCAAAATAAATCTCCTTCGAAACTTGAATAAAATTTTATCTTAAATGTTTCACTATTTAAGACATTCATTAGTAACAGGCAACGAAGTGAAGATTACTAGGAAAAAGAAAATAAAATTAATTGACGGTGGCCAATTCAAGTCGCACGTATCCGACGGCGCGGATCCAAGGCCGCTGCTGATCTCACCGGCCATTTTTTTCTATACAGCTATAATATGACCAGCATTAGAAGACACCAAGACCTATGGGAACTAAGAGGTCTGTGGGAAAAGTTGGTTCCATCTAAATCGGTGAGGTAATACCGTGGAGTCGCACGTTAACCATTGTATACGAACAGCGATCTTTAAATATTTCGTGTTGTCGAAATAGTTTGGTTTTTGTTTAGATTTTTTGTTGATGCTAGTTTTTTTTGGGAGTTTCATTTTCTCGGGCGCCATTTTTCACAGAGGCCGTTTAAGGACGTTCGTCACACGGCTCGCTTTGTTTTTGAGTTTGTACGTATGTAATACGTATTGTGTATTTACTAATTTTGGCGTGTATAAGTAAAATATGTAAGTAACTAAGAAAAATTAAAAATAAATTTTTTTGATACACACGCCCATGTACACGGTATTGTAGGTACAAAGTTGCGTAAATTATTTTCAAACGCCATTATACATAGATTAATGATAACGTTATTTTTACCTTTATCAACGAAAATAAATAAGAAAATCTACTTTAATGAAATATAATCATTTATAATAATTTATCAATTTGTCCGTGAGAAAAGATTATCGATATTATCTGTCTATGACGATAAATTTACAAGGGTTCTTCACATTTTAATTGCATCTTAAATTATTTGTTTGTATTCTGTACTGTTCTGTACCTAGGATCCACTCTGGTTTGGATTTTTTTTAATATATGGTAAAGCTAAAACAGAACAGATTCAAAATTAAATAAACGTCAAGGGACGTAGTAAACTTAAATTCGCAGGACACGTTAGTTACAAATAATATCTTTCGGTTACTTATTATATAATAAGTGTAGATGATTCATCTCGTGCTTTAAGATCTTGAAGAAACTTGGATGTTATTATATAAGACGAAATATTTAGCGTTTTTCCATTTTACTAAGAATGACCAATATAGATTACGAGTCATACATGTTTTAATATAACGAAAACATTTTCTGATTCTATCTTTCCGTTATCAGCAAGAACATAAAAGGGAGACTTCAAATCCTTCTTGATACTACTTTCACAATATGTCATTGTGAAATTATCTTATCAGTACTACGACAACGGCGTAGTAAATATCGTAGTGGATATAAATACATTGTATTTACATTTTTTTGGATTAGATTGTATCGTATTCGCACTTCATCTAATTTGATTATTTGACTACATGTCTGAAAAAAAAACATACAGGTTTAGAAGCAGCTATTCAATTATAATTTTTTTTCTGTATTAAAAGATAACTGTTATTAGATTTTTATCTTACTTATGATAAAAATGCTACCGTTTTTAACTACATGTGTCTTTAGATGTGTAGATACCATTGAATCATAGGAATTCAATGAAATTTCATTCAGCAAAATCAATTCCTAGTAGGTGTATACGATATTGCGAGTATTTAAAAAAATAATGTTAATTTAATTTTAATTTTATAACGAGCCTAGAGAAGTCGCGATTTACCGTCTGGCGGAGTCTCTGGTTGTTACAGTTTTTCTGAATTTCTTGATAATATTTTCTGTTAGCGAAGAAATGAAATTACAATTAAAAATAATAATTAATTACTAAATTACGAATGTAACGACATTTTATAACATACGAAAGTAACAATTCAAATTACCCATAAAAACCAAAAAACAGATAACAGTTAACTTAGTAATCATAACAACGCTAGGAAAAAAACAAAAGATGTCTGTGGTTGTTGGATGGTCTTTTGTGACATCTTATAATATAAAATATTCAAATTTAGAAGAAAAGCTTTTTTGGATTTGATAACGAACATACGTGTTTACTAAACTCGAGGAGAGCTATTCACTATCCTTGTAGAAATCAGTGTATCATTAATTATTTAAAATTAAAGTTACAGCACATGATAATTTGGTGGTGCTTGGTTGGGTTAGAGTCCGCAAACGTCGGTTAAGATGCAAGCGTTCTAATCATTGGGCTATCTCGGCTCTATTTTACATTAATTTGATTAAACATAAAATATAATTAAAAACGCATATTAAAGGAAAATACGCTGAATTTGATTAATAAATATTTAATACAAAGATATATTATGTAACATTTTATCAACTACAAAACAATACACTTTAAAAGTGTTATCTTATTTCAACTAAACTAGGGCTCCAGATGTGATTTGGTGGCCTATATACAAAATATGAAAGCGCTCATGTCCTTATTAAGTATGACATCAGCTGGGAGCTGTTTAAAAATTAATCAATAATCTATGACCACGCATGTCTCCTTACTGGCACATACAAGTACCGATAGCAAAAAAACAAAACATTTTTATAATTATTAATTAACTTTATTTTGAGATTGATAGGTAAAAAAGCTAAAATTAATGAAATATTCTATAAATAATAAATGAAATTAATTCAATTTTCTGTTTGTTCTTATTCCGATTTGAATCCACAATCTACATTTTACATATATGTTTTATCAATTAGGTCAACTCAGCTATTGTTTGAATAATAAATAACAATTAAAAAAGAAATGCATCCATTGTATTTACATGAAATCCTAAATTATTTCTATTGGACTTCCTAAAATAATCAATAAAATTTAAATCAAATAATTTGAAAATTAAAGATTCACAATTAAAAAAAAAATCAAGCTTTATTATTAAACTGACCCAAACTTTTTTTTATGTGTTACATGATACTGTTTATGTTTTCGCACTGATTAAATTGCTTACTAGTTGGATCCGGTGATAGAATTTTATAAATTGTCACTTAAAATGTACTTGAAAGAATATACTTCAATAAAATATAGCTTGATTGTAACTAACAAGAACAAACGACAGTATTACAGATTAATTAGGTGGTAATTAATAATAAGGATATTTATTATTATCTTACATAGACGCTTGCATTCCACTCAATACAATGTTGACTAGTTTTAACTAGTTGTATTTTAATTGGTCTTATAACAATCTCGGAAAATGTAATGAAAGTAACATAGCCTTGGTGACTTCGATGTTTTTATTTATAAATGTTACTTTCTATCATAAAATATAACCGATTCTAATAAAGTTAATATTAATACGATATAAGTTTGTAAAATGAAAAATCCACATGTAATTAATGATAATAATAATATTGAATTAAAGGCATAATTATTTTGTAATTCTTTATAAGTTTATTTTTGTATTATTTACTTTTTACGATAAAGATATTAATATTTAATACATTTTGGTAAGACGTTAAAATTTAGTCTTTATAAGACGGAGCTGGTGACTCGTTTTGTAAATATCATTCATCTAATATTTATTTTATTGATTATTTACGTTGAAAAACAATGACTGTACCGACCGACTAAATTTTATTAGGTTGGTACGCAGGAAACTCAAAAGTTATCTTCGTTGACGACATAATAAGGATATACTTAAAATACGTTTAATTTATAACTGTACACATTTTATTTTAAGGAAATATTTGCTAGTATGAGTAAACAAATATTCGGAATTTCAAGTTCAGTGTAGATACAAATATGTCCATCTTGACGTAGTCGACCAAAAATAAATGGGTATTATTGTTTTTCAAATTATAATGAAAATAAGGAAGTGTATTTTAATTATTTCAAATCTTCTAATTAACAGGAAATTCGAAGCGTAAATACTTGTTTCATGTTTTAAAATGATTGATTAGTAGTTTGAACTATATCCTGTCTATGACTTTGCTGTATGTATTTGTTGTAATGACGGTACAGTACGCGCGATGCATATAAATATATTTTTAGGAACAAAAGCGGTGACTGCATTAGCTTAGGCATGAGATGCAAAGGGTCATATGACGTAATTACAGTTAAGTAAATCCACGGTTAGTTAATATTATATTTTACCGTCTCAGCGAAAGTCTCGGCAAACCTTATTTCAGACCTTCAAACTTAGAATGCGCGCTATTGTTAATAAAATTTAATATCAATCAAGTCTGATACATCTCCAGACAAACAAATAAGTATTCAAATAAACTAAAAAAAAATGTCACGTTAATTAAAGAACTCACAAGGAAAAAAACAACGATAGATAAATTTTATTATGAATATGGAAAATTAACTTACAAATGCCTGAAATATATTAAAACATTATTATCCTCTTCATTGTTTA
Organism: Vanessa atalanta; assembly: GCF_905147765.1. NCBI lineage: Eukaryota > Metazoa > Arthropoda > Insecta > Lepidoptera > Nymphalidae > Vanessa > Vanessa atalanta. The sequence continues at coordinate 8,748,905 of NC_061871.1, forward strand.
GGTGCAAATAAAATTTCAATTTTGTCATTATAAAAAAATCAACTCATTGTGGTTAAGTATCATTTTAAATTATAATATACAAATTTGTAGTACAAAATAGACTGTCAAAAATAGCATTACTGGTCTATTTTTTTTTCTATCCGTACTAGCAACAAGTGCGCGTTTGTTTATAGCCAGAAACTGTTGAATATTTATTTTGTTAAGTCGAGTTTTATCGCACGCTCTCTGTGGGAACAAGTTGTAGAACTCGGATGTAAGTTGTAAACAATATAATTTATAACCAGAACATTTATACTTATGTATAAGCAAACATCAAGCTTTCTATAACAATAGATCTCCAATTGATATTCTGAAAGTATATTTCTTAAATCTATATATACTCGTATAAAAGCGAAATACCACTCACTGTTTAATCACGAAATCTCGGAAACTATAACGCCTACATATTTGAAATTTGGCAGGTAGGTTCCTTTAAGAACGGATTTTACGAAACACCACCCATATGGAAGTAAAACGGGGGTTGGAAGTAAAACCGCAGGTTCAGCTAGTCCTATATAAAATTAGTAGGAATCTTAAAATTTTAAGAAAGATCCGTATTGTAGTGGGAACCAGTATTTAAATTTTTTAATTAAGAATAAGCATTCCCAAGATTGACCTGGCCTAAATTTATTTTTATGAAATTTGCCACAGTGTAACTAGAGGCACGAATGACATAACATCATTGGTCCCAAGGTTGGTAGCACATTAACGATGTAAGCAACGCTTAATCTTACACTGCTAATGTCTGAATTGCGGGGCACACTTACCATCAGGATGCCCGTTTGCCTAAAAATATTTTATAAAATAATAATTAGAAACGCGTTGTAGCCACTGGGCCGAGATGGCCCGTGGTGGAATATGCTCCAAACCTTCTCCTCAAAGGGAGAGGAGGCCTTTATCCCAGCAGTAGGACATTTACGGGCTGCTAATGCTAATAATTAGAAATTTACAGTAGAAAAATGATAAAATTAGACTATGTTCCATGGCAAGATGTGTCCTTATAGTAGGAAATGGTTATCGACACACGCAGTTGTTCATAAAATGTGTATAGTGAGAATTCGAAAATTTAATGGTGTATCTGAGCAATAGCTTAGTTTAAACTCATGTCTTTATACTCGTATCATGACTACTTATTAAATATATCCCTAGTTGTAATTCCAAACAGTAAATTGCGACTCGTATGGGTGATTTATGAACTGTTATATCACATGATTATATAATAAAATGTTTTAGTGAAAGGTCAAAACGGTTAAACAACATTTACGGCCTTCGGAATACTAGCAGTGAGTGACTTAATTTATTAATTACAAACATAGGTTCCTATTAATAGTTTAATAATACTTTCAAATGTTGCTTGAATTTTCAAAGCATTACCAAGTCACGGAACATTAATGTAGATGCAAATTTACACGTAGATTTTAAAAGGTATCATAGCATTAATAAAATCGAAATTATTATTATAATTGAAATTTGTTTACCGCCTAAAAAAATCTATCATAAAACACAGGAAACTAGTTATGTAACCTTGCAGTGTGGTGGCCACATGTCTCCAAATTACTGTGACCTTGTAGGCTATGTGGGAACTCGGATAAATCTCACTCTTGCGATATCTTGCATCGTAGATAAAGTCATTATTACACAGCTAAGACAAAACTTTTCGGCTGTGCTATTGATTTAAATGTAATGTTTTTTAATGTAAAATGTTCTAGTAAAGTCATTTTGGACATCAATTTGAGAATTATTTAAGTACATATTATAGCTTATTTTTTTGAAATATATTCTGAGTGCATAAAATAGTTTCTTTAGTATAAAATTGGAGCTCAAATAGATGTTGTGGGCTTATGCGAGTCTTATTCAAAAGTGGGTAGCTAATAAATATATGGACATTGTTCCAATGTTAAGTGGAAAATAAACAATTTGCTGTACTAATGTGTGGTTGGTTATTTTACGTGTTTGTATTTTACAAATTTGATGATTCTTTAGATTTTTTTTCTACTTTTATGTGGCATATGTGTTTAAAGAAAAATTATAACATTAAATGCAATTGAAAGTACGTATAACGGCGGTACGGTAGGATGTGTAGCTGTTTTATTTATGAGTAAGCCAGTGCAATTACAAGCAGAGGCATAACGTTTTAGATGATTAAAAAGGCATGAGGAATTTGCTCCAATGTCGAGTACTGAGACTGAGAAGGCTGTGATATTTTACAGGCTGTAACAATATTCAGTTTCTAAATTGCCATGTGTTGCGCATTACGAAGCTAAAAATTGTATTGTGTGGATCATGTACCTACTCCTCTGAGAACTTCGACGAAGCGTCTAGAGGACCTTGATGAAAAGTATCTTTTTAATTGATGTATTTTTCCAAGTATAACGAACTATAATTTAGCATTTTGTGTAAAATTACCTAAACCATAATAATAGTCAGATTACTAATTGTTTACTTCGTAAATAATTTTATTCATAGCTTTGTGTTGTTTTAAACGGTTTGATTTTTAGATATATATAATATTTCACTTTTAAATGAATTTCCTTCATGAAGCCCGTTAAATGCAGGGTGATAAAACTTTTCATAAATTTAAAATCTTCTTAATTTTTTATTATTTATTTGTTTGAATGGGTACCAACCCACCAGTTACTATAACCATCAAATACCACTACTTTGAATGGGCTAAGTTCAGGATTGAAAGCCAATTGAGCCAGTGTAAAAACAAGACCTGACATAATGGTTTAGATTCCATGGTCTACAGTGAATTGACGTAAGGAGTGATTGATAATAATTCAAGCTATGTCTATAAGTGTAGTGATGTACTTATAACCATTTTATATTATATTTCATATTATAACCGTTTTAACAAACAATACAGTTAACGACGCAAATAAATTCTATAAATTATCAATATACATATGTCTGTGGTCATCGAGAACTAAAGTTGCTATTAACAAAACCTAACATCTGTTATGTTAACAAAAAAAAATTTACGATAGATTGAAAGCAATTTCTTAATAAAAACAATATAAATTTCTATGATAAAATAAAATAATAATAATATCCATACTTTAAAAAATATTAAAATTATAAAAATAAAAATAAAAAAAGTCTAAGATCAATTCGATTTATTTCTAATATTATAAATAAATTATAGGGAATTACTATAATCGCTTAGGGTTAAAAACAAAACACTACTTATAAGTACTTAATATGTATAATCAATGAAATACAAAGGGTTTTGTGTGATATTTATTAAAGATTTTGACCTTTATTTGTTTGTGCATCCTATAATTACACTTAAATGTAACTATATAAACATATAATATTTACTATGAGTTTTACTGTTTTCTAAGAGGCGCGGAATGTACGACCGTAAGTAGTCCTAATTGGTTGAATCATTCGTTTAACGAAGAAAATTTGTTTCATTTCACGACCGCCGCTCTTTACAACTTCACCTACTTTAACAATGCGAGGTTCTCGATACAATAAATATTTTAGTTAGTAAATTAAAATAGCATTTACATTTTATCTCCTTTTGCTTAATTATATATAAATAGTTTAATCAT